>NW_028238198.1:29531213-30231213 GCF_041429995.1 Eschscholzia californica
GTGGAAGAATGAAGAGTGATGGTGGAGAAGAACGTTAGTGGAAGAAGAAATAGTTAGTGGAGGAAGTGAGTGGAGAAATATGGAAAGAAAGAGAATTTTATTCTTATTGTTCTTACAAGATTACAAGGTAAAATCAAAGGTACTCTTACAAATGAACTGAGTCTCCTTATATAGGCGGAGCTCTTTACAAAACAACAAAATAAAAAACGTAAGCAATGACATAATATAATTGCTTTTAGAAAAGTAAAGGAATCGCATCATTGCTGGTAACAGTAATGGAATCGCATTATTGCTGGTAACAGTAACCTCGGGTGCTCATTGGGCCCCATCGCCAGGTTATTAGCACTGCTAAAGCACGATTCTCTATAAAAGATAACTGGCATTTTATGCCGACACCTTAGAATGTGAATATAATAATATTCTTCTTTAGACAAAATGCTTCACTTTAATAAAAGCGATCATGATTGAGATTTTAGACTCTTATGCAAATGGGTCCTGAGAATCTTGCATTGAGTCATCATCTTCAGTTTCTTCATCTTCATCAGATGAGTTGTTTAGAATTTCTTTCAACTGCTTCTTTAGATCTGTCTTTGATGATGAAGCGAGCAGTTCTTTCAGAAGATCCGAGACATCCCTTTTAGGAGCCTTTGGTGGAGGCGCTGGTTCAAATGAAATAATTCCCTTTACAGAAAATATTGAATCCTTAAAGAATTCAAATTTATCCCACCATTTGATAAGAATTCTTCTTCCCAAATAAGGGACATGAGATACTGTTATTTCAAATTTTTTGATAGGACAATTTGCAATAATAACGTCCCATCTAACTATCCATGGTACCTGATAATGAGCTGCAAAGATAAGCTCGGGATTTTTTAATGAGGGGTTTGATTTAATAAAATCATCAAATATACTCCTGACTTTGTCAGGGAAAATTATGGGGTGTGATCCCCAAGTGTAAAACCATTTAATAAACCACTGTGGAAGATTAGTGGTGTTGAAATCACGAAATTGAAGGAACCAACTATGTTTCTTCAGTCTGTTCTCATAACAGAAGGCCCCTTCCCAGGCTTTTATGTAGTCGAAGTAGTTAAACCAATATTTGTCCAACTCTCTTCTCCCAGCTCTGGGTATTTCATGATATTTAAATAAATCACCCTGCCAAATTTCAGGGGTAACAACTTTCTTGATAAAGGCTTTAGAATAAGCCCATTCTGTGCCTGACCTTGTGACAGAATCAAATTCCACGGATTGAGTCACTTGCAGGATTGCGCAGTAAAAATTGTATTCCTTAGGATAAAGGAATGGGTCCGCTGATTCCCTAAGATAAAAGGATGAAGCTTCAGCTGGAGAAAGATGAGCGTATTTTAGCTCAATAGGTGCTATCCATAAAGTAGTGTAAGGAATATATGGATAGATATATTCGTTAGTCTGATTAGACTGAATTGCTGCTGAATAAGCATCTTCTCTTAATTTTAGCTCCTTAGGAGTCGCCTTTAAGGCTTCAGCTTTAAGCTGTTCCGTTGTTTTAACAATCATAGTCTTATAAGACTGAGAACTTGCGCTTGAGGGAGAAACTGCAAATTTAGCTTTCCCTTTGCCATTATCAGGCTTTTTACTCATGATCCTGCAAAAATTCACGAGTTAAGAAATCAGGTAGTGAATTACTACTTCCTTTGATAAATTCAATGTCAAAATCAAACACAGACAATATGCCTTGCCATCTAGCAAAAATTTGTTTTGATGCTATATTTTTAACATCCTTTTCTAAAACATCTTTGGCTGATTTACAATCAACCCTAACCAAAAATTTTTGGTTTAATAAATCACTTTCAAATTTTTGTATACACAGAACTATAGAAAGGATTTCTTTTTTAATTGTGGAATAATTTTTCCTTGGCCCTTGCCATATCCCAGAAGTAAATCTTACTAGGGTTTCTTTGTTATTAATCCTTTGTTTAAGGATTCCACCATAACCTAATTCAGAAGCATCAGTTTCAACAATTTTAAAAGCTTCTGGATTAGCAATGGCAAGACAAGGGATTTCCTTAATCTTTAATTTTATCTTTTGGACTGCTTCTGTATGAACATTAGTCCAATCAGGAGGATTTTTCTTAAGCCTGTCAAATAAAGGCTTAGCATCAATTGCTAAGTTCTTATAGAAGTCAGAAATATAATTAAGACTTCCTAAAAACCTTTGCAATTGAGTTTTTTCTTTAATTTCATCTGGAAATTTATCCGCAAAAGTAATAGCTCTATCAATAGGGAAAATAGTCCCTTCTTTGATGGTATGGCCAAGAAATCTTATTTCTGTTTGAAATAATTTGATCTTTTTTGCTGACACAACTAAACCAGCATTTTTGACGGCATTAATAAATGCTTGAAGATGTTTAAAGTGTTTATCTATATTTTCAGAAAACACTAGAACATCATCGATATAAACAATACAGAATGACGTATAAGGACTGAAAATGTCATTCATTATATTTTGAAATTCTGATGGGGCATTCTTAAGCCCAAAAGGCATTACGTTCCACTCATAGTGGCCAAATGGAACCGTGAATGCAGTTTTGTATCTATCCTTTTCATTAATCTGAATTTGCCAAAACCCAGATTTCATGTCAAATTTGGACATAACTTTGGCTGAAAACAGCCGATTTAATAAGTCCCTTTTATTAGGGATTGGATACCTTATCCATCTAAGAGCTTTGTTCAGAGGTTTGTAATTAATTACAAGCCTAGGAACACCTCTTTCAAGTTCAGCAGCATTTTCAACATAAAATGCAGGACAACTCCAAGGGCTGTATGATTTTCTAATTAAACCTTTGAGTAATAACTCATCAATCTCTTTTTTGCAAATTTCCAAATGGCGAGGTCCCATAGCAATAGGTCTAGCCTTAGTGGGAATTTGCCTTTCATTGAAGTCTGGCTCATAAGGCAGACTAACAATATGTTTCTTTCTTTCCCAGAAGGCATTGGGGATATCAGAACATATTGTTTTGACAATAAGATCATAAAGATCATTTATTTTCCTTTGAATTAAAGGATGTTTGATTTTTTCAGTAATTTTCATGTAACTGATCTCCTGAGATAAGGAGTTAAGAAAATTTTCTTTTCTTTGAATTTTCTTTTGTAACAAATCAATCTCGTGATAACGAGGTTTAGTAACGAAATTAAATGTAATTTCCTGAGAATTAATAGAACTTGTTATACCTTTCTCACTAATGCTTTTAATGGGATATAACATGTGAAGAAAAGGATTTCCCAAAATAACATCATGAGAAAGATTCTTTACCATTATAAATGGCATTTCTAAACAAATTCCATTATTGCAAACTGCAGTATTTTGTAGCTTGTAATTTACAAGCATTTTTCTACCATCTGCAGCATTTAAAATTTCAGTAGTTTTTGAAAAATATCTGGAGGGTATCAATCCTTCATTGATACAGTTTAAATCTGCTCCAGAGTCTACCATGGCAATTGCAGAGAGAGTATATTCTCTATGAACAATGATTTTAATTTTAATATGCCATTTATGGGTAATAACCCTATCTAACATATTAACATATGTTAAAGATTCATCCTTCGAAGATCCTTCGTCTTTTGAAGATTTATCTTTAACAGATGTTAAAGTATTTAATTTTTCCTTTAAGGAATTCCATTCTTCTTCATCTGACTCATGATCAGAATCAGGCTCAGAAAGAATAGATTTATCCTTTTTAATTTCAAGAGAAGTTACTCTAGATTTAAGAGTATTAATTTCTCTTTTGAGAATTTTGACTTCATGCAGTAATTCATTAATGCGAGAAGATTCTCCCGGAGTTTCTTCTTTTGATGTTGAAGCCTTAGCTCTTTGTAAAATTTCTTTTAGACTATAAGTCTCTGGTTCTTCAAATTTTAACCTTTTGTCACCTTTCTTTCCATTGTAATCTTCTAAATATTTTTGAAGCATTTGTCTTTTAACAATGGGATCAGAAAGTTGATCAATAAGGTCAAGGATGAAATTATCCTCTTTTGTTAAAGGAAATAGACCATTTGCCTGACATAAGGCTTTGTAGTAATCACAATTTCCCTCACAAGAGTCATCCTCAGATTCTTCTGTTTGATCAACAGATCCTTCTGACGATGATTCTTCCTCAGGATTATCTTCTGCAATAGCAGCTACTCTAAAATTTTTTCCTTCTTCATTAAGAAGTAATTTTTCAAGTGACCTCTTAAGGCCTTCATCAATATTCAGACTATTGATTTTCTTTTTCATTCTACACTTATTAGCGTAGTGGCCAGGTTTCTGGCATTTCCAGCAGACCGGGATAGTTTTTTGCCGAGAATTATTCTCGGGTTCAGACTGCCTTTTCTTCCCTCTAAAAATTTTTTTCCTTTTTTGTTTAGGAAAATACTTTTGCTTGGCATGGACCTTATTAGTCCTTTTCCCTCTATTTTCGATAGAGGTTCCAATAGGAGGTAAGCCAATTTGCTCACAAAAGTCCCCTATAATTCTTTTGCCAAGGACTTTCTCCTTTTGGATTTGTCTATGTAATTTTATTTCATTGCATAAATTAATGCCTTCAGCAACCACTTCCGAGGATAAATCCCCATAAGTGTATTCGGAATAAGGAATAATTCCATTGTGTCTTTGCTTAATACGATTGCGTATTTTTTCCGCAAAGAAATGAGGTAGTCCTGATAAGAACTTTTCTTTCCAAAAATCATTTTGACTATCATGTCTGGTGAAGACCTTCGAAAAGAATACGTCTTTATACCATTTGAACTGAGATAAGTTCTGACATTTTAAATTCATTAGTTGCTCTTGAGATCTGTCAATGAGCAATGATGTAGTGCCAATAAAATGTTTTGCTATAGTATACAGAAGTGTATTGACACAATCTGTAACTTGTACAGGCTGATTTTCTCTAACTTCTGTTTTAATAGCCTGTGAAATATGTATTTTGGCTTCTTCAGGAAGGTAGAAATCCCACCATCCTTTCAATTGACCAGTAAATCCTTGAGTTAAGGCTTTGGCAATATTTTGATCAGAATTACCATGTGTTTTACAAGCAGTTGCATACATAGTCATGTAGTGCAATACCGTTTGTATTTGGTATTCTGACATGCCATCTATATTCCATTCATTAATGGATTTTCCATCAAATTGAACAGTCATGAATTCATCATGTTGTTCTAATTGGAGATCTACAGGTGTAGGCCTATGATAATAGGGCTTTGCAGGAATATTATAAGCCATTTTCTTCTTGTATGAAGATGCAAGCTTATTTACTTGAAATTGATTTTCATTATTTTTTTGTTCTGATAAGAACATATTTTCCAAAAGATTGACTTTATCTTCTGTTTTTGAAGAATTTTCTGCTTCATCATAAGAAGCATCAGAATTATAATCTGACTCATGTGTCTCTAGAGGAGCACATTCATTGTCTTTAATTCCAAGATTTTTTAATCTTTTCATAATCTCATCAACCATTTCGGAATTCTGAGGATCCATCTTGAAATCAAAGTTTTCAGAACTCATTGGTTTGAATAAAACCTTTTCTTCAAAAGTAGTTTCTGAAATTTTAGAAACATTTGAAGCCTTTTCTTGTTTTTCAAAATCAATATTTTTCTCAATTCTATTTAATTGATCTCCCATTGTTTTGAGAGTTAAATTTGTAAAATTGTTTTGTTCAACAACAGCCTCAATGTTGTCGCTTTTCCTGTAAGGAGTTGCAACAACTTCTTCGTTGTTGATTCTTATTGCTAATTGGGTTTCCGGGGGATGAACACTCCTAAAAACTTTTCCATTTTTAGCAATAAAATTCTTATAAGAAGCTTCAAGAGAAAATATGAAATCTTGATCCTCGAAGTCAGGAAATTTTTCATAAGCACGTTCCATAAAATTGAAGAAATCAATAACTTCTCCATTTTTTATTAAAAATCTTTTATAGCGAGAAAACCATTTTTCATGACTCTTAGAGTCTTTAGCAAGGGAAAACCATTTTCTCTTTAATTTGTTTTCTTTGGAATAAAATAATTCTTTTGGAAGTCCCCTAAAAGGAAATTTAAATTTGAATTTTTCTTCTTCATGGATCGTTATAGGCGAAAGGCTATAATAACCCATATCAGAAGGAGTGGGGGATGTTCTTTCACTATTAATTTCAGAAGTGGGTAAATTAACCCTATATTCAGGTTGGTTTACTCCGTCAGAGGTAAATTTTGTTCCAGAAATTTTCTCAAAATTAGTTGTTGGAACTGACGAAGTAGAACTTCTACCTGGAATAACTTTGTAGTTTAGGCTTTCCAATTTTAACCTTGCAATTCTCTGATTAGAGAAGACAATTTCAACATCACCGTCAGGGAACTCTTTGATTTCTTCGAGTTCACGGTTATCTTTTTTAACAGGCTCATTAGCCTTTTCAAGTATCCAGTTTTCAGGTAGATTAACCTGATCCCATGTGATCGTTTTTGGGACCTTTAAATTACTTTTTTCTAAATTGGTTATAAACAAAGTAGTAGACCCCTTTTGATCTTGTAAAATATTTTTCATCTTGGGTACTACGGTGTTCATAACTTTATACTGAATCCTGTAAATAAGGATTATGTTTTCAGCTCCTTGCATCATATTAAATCCATCAGATTTAATGTCTAAGCAAAGAGAGTGCATAATTGTGGGGTCGTTTAACGACAGAGTAAAATTTGGAAAACACGAAAAGAATATGGGTCCGTCACAAAGACTAGACTCCACTATTCCAAGTAGTGAATCATGAAATTTGTTGTGTCTTTTATCACGTACACAAATAATTGCGGACGTGTTTAAACCTAAACGGGTAGCAGGTTTCAAACCTACTTGAATTAACCCAATATGCAAGAATTTATATTGTTGTTGTCTATGTTTATCAATTAAATTTTTTGACAACAATTGGAATGAGTTGTAACCCTCAGTTAAGGGTATAGCCTCTTCTACAGTTTTTACGATATAATCGGAGGTAAATTCAAAAGTTCCTTTCTGTTTATAAACAGAACTTTGAACTGGTAAATTCCAGTTTTGTAAGGATTTTTCGAAATTTTCTTTTATCAAAATTTCTTTATTATAGCTACTATTAGCCTTATCTTGTCTTTTAGACATAGCTCTAGTTAGCCCAAGCATATTTGCCTAATCACTGTCAACGGTTTAATGCCAATCCCTTAAAATGCCCTCACCGGCTACACGGGACTTTCAGGCGACGCGACTTAGGGTGAAAACCCGGGTTTCAAAGGACAAAAATGCTTTAGTTCACCAAAGTTAAGCTTCAAGACTTAATAAGTATAGTAGTGTTTAAAGAAATTTAATTAAATAACAACTTAAACAAAGATTTAAAACAAAAATATAAATGAAACTAACAGAAATTAAAACATAAACTAAAAGAAATTAAAACTATGATATAAACTAAACAAAGACAAACATAAATGACTACATACCTCCTACACACTTGGCTCTGATACCATTCGTTACTGGATCATGGAAGAAAAGGAGTTAGTGGAAGAATGAAGAGTGATGGTGGAGAAGAACGTTAGTGGAAGAAGAAATAGTTAGTGGAGGAAGTGAGTGGAGAAATATGGAAAGAAAGAGAATTTTATTCTTATTGTTCTTACAAGATTACAAGGTAAAATCAAAGGTACTCTTACAAATGAACTGAGTCTCCTTATATAGGCGGAGCTCTTTACAAAACAACAAAATAAAAAACGTAAGCAATGACATAATATAATTGCTTTTAGAAAAGTAAAGGAATCGCATCATTGCTGGTAACAGTAATGGAATCGCATTATTGCTGGTAACAGTAACCTCGGGTGCTCATTGGGCCCCATCGCCAGGTTATTAGCACTGCTAAAGCACGATTCTCTATAAAAGATAACTGGCATTTTATGCCGACACCTTAGAATGTGAATATAATAATATTCTTCTTTAGACAAAATGCTTCACTTTAATAAAAGCGATCATGATTGAGATTTTAGACTCTTATGCAAATGGGTCCTGAGAATCTTGCATTGAGTCATCATCTTCAGTTTCTTCATCTTCATCAGATGAGTTGTTTAGAATTTCTTTCAACTGCTTCTTTAGATCTGTCTTTGATGATGAAGCGAGCAGTTCTTTCAGAAGATCCGAGACATCCCTTTTAGGAGCCTTTGGTGGAGGCGCTGGTTCAAATGAAATAATTCCCTTTACAGAAAATATTGAATCCTTAAAGAATTCAAATTTATCCCACCATTTGATAAGAATTCTTCTTCCCAAATAAGGGACATGAGATACTGTTATTTCAAATTTTTTGATAGGACAATTTGCAATAATAACGTCCCATCTAACTATCCATGGTACCTGATAATGAGCTGCAAAGATAAGCTCGGGATTTTTTAATGAGGGGTTTGATTTAATAAAATCATCAAATATACTCCTGACTTTGTCAGGGAAAATTATGGGGTGTGATCCCCAAGTGTAAAACCATTTAATAAACCACTGTGGAAGATTAGTGGTGTTGAAATCACGAAATTGAAGGAACCAACTATGTTTCTTCAGTCTGTTCTCATAACAGAAGGCCCCTTCCCAGGCTTTTATGTAGTCGAAGTAGTTAAACCAATATTTGTCCAACTCTCTTCTCCCAGCTCTGGGTATTTCATGATATTTAAATAAATCACCCTGCCAAATTTCAGGGGTAACAACTTTCTTGATAAAGGCTTTAGAATAAGCCCATTCTGTGCCTGACCTTGTGACAGAATCAAATTCCACGGATTGAGTCACTTGCAGGATTGCGCAGTAAAAATTGTATTCCTTAGGATAAAGGAATGGGTCCGCTGATTCCCTAAGATAAAAGGATGAAGCTTCAGCTGGAGAAAGATGAGCGTATTTTAGCTCAATAGGTGCTATCCATAAAGTAGTGTAAGGAATATATGGATAGATATATTCGTTAGTCTGATTAGACTGAATTGCTGCTGAATAAGCATCTTCTCTTAATTTTAGCTCCTTAGGAGTCGCCTTTAAGGCTTCAGCTTTAAGCTGTTCCGTTGTTTTAACAATCATAGTCTTATAAGACTGAGAACTTGCGCTTGAGGGAGAAACTGCAAATTTAGCTTTCCCTTTGCCATTATCAGGCTTTTTACTCATGATCCTGCAAAAATTCACGAGTTAAGAAATCAGGTAGTGGAATAATTTTTCCTTGGCCCTTGCCATATCCCAGAAGTAAATCTTACTAGGGTTTCTTTGTTATTAATCCTTTGTTTAAGGATTCCACCATAACCTAATTCAGAAGCATCAGTTTCAACAATTTTAAAAGCTTCTGGATTAGCAATGGCAAGACAAGGGATTTCCTTAATCTTTAATTTTATCTTTTGGACTGCTTCTGTATGAACATTAGTCCAATCAGGAGGATTTTTCTTAAGCCTGTCAAATAAAGGCTTAGCATCAATTGCTAAGTTCTTATAGAAGTCAGAAATATAATTAAGACTTCCTAAAAACCTTTGCAATTGAGTTTTTTCTTTAATTTCATCTGGAAATTTATCCGCAAAAGTAATAGCTCTATCAATAGGGAAAATAGTCCCTTCTTTGATGGTATGGCCAAGAAATCTTATTTCTGTTTGAAATAATTTGATCTTTTTTGCTGACACAACTAAACCAGCATTTTTGACGGCATTAATAAATGCTTGAAGATGTTTAAAGTGTTTATCTATATTTTCAGAAAACACTAGAACATCATCGATATAAACAATACAGAATGACGTATAAGGACTGAAAATGTCATTCATTATATTTTGAAATTCTGATGGGGCATTCTTAAGCCCAAAAGGCATTACGTTCCACTCATAGTGGCCAAATGGAACCGTGAATGCAGTTTTGTATCTATCCTTTTCATTAATCTGAATTTGCCAAAACCCAGATTTCATGTCAAATTTGGACATAACTTTGGCTGAAAACAGCCGATTTAATAAGTCCCTTTTATTAGGGATTGGATACCTTATCCATCTAAGAGCTTTGTTCAGAGGTTTGTAATTAATTACAAGCCTAGGAACACCTCTTTCAAGTTCAGCAGCATTTTCAACATAAAATGCAGGACAACTCCAAGGGCTGTATGATTTTCTAATTAAACCTTTGAGTAATAACTCATCAATCTCTTTTTTGCAAATTTCCAAATGGCGAGGTCCCATAGCAATAGGTCTAGCCTTAGTGGGAATTTGCCTTTCATTGAAGTCTGGCTCATAAGGCAGACTAACAATATGTTTCTTTCTTTCCCAGAAGGCATTGGGGATATCAGAACATATTGTTTTGACAATAAGATCATAAAGATCATTTATTTTCCTTTGAATTAAAGGATGTTTGATTTTTTCAGTAATTTTTATGTAACTGATCTCCTGAGATAAGGAGTTAAGAAAATTTTCTTTTCTTTGAATTTTCTTTTGTAACAAATCAATCTCGTGATAACGAGGTTTAGTAACGAAATTAAATGTAATTTCCTGAGAATTAATAGAACTTGTTATACCTTTCTCACTAATGCTTTTAATGGGATATAACATGTGAAGAAAAGGATTTCCCAAAATAACATCATGAGAAAGATTCTTTACCATTATAAATGGCATTTCTAAACAAATTCCATTATTGCAAACTGCAGTATTTTGTAGCTTGTAATTTACAAGCATTTTTCTACCATCTGCAGCATTTAAAATTTCAGTAGTTTTTGAAAAATATCTGGAGGGTATCAATCCTTCATTGATACAGTTTAAATCTGCTCCAGAGTCTACCATGGCAATTGCAGAGAGAGTATATTCTCTATGAACAATGATTTTAATTTTAATATGCCATTTATGGGTAATAACCCTATCTAACATATTAACATATGTTAAAGATTCATCCTTCGAAGATCCTTCGTCTTTTGAAGATTTATCTTTAACAGATGTTAAAGTATTTAATTTTTCCTTTAAGGAATTCCATTCTTCTTCATCTGACTCATGATCAGAATCAGGCTCAGAAAGAATAGATTTATCCTTTTTAATTTCAAGAGAAGTTACTCTAGATTTAAGAGTATTAATTTCTCTTTTGAGAATTTTGACTTCATGCAGTAATTCATTAATGCGAGAAGATTCTCCCGGAGTTTCTTCTTTTGATGTTGAAGCCTTAGCTCTTTGTAAAATTTCTTTTAGACTATAAGTCTCTGGTTCTTCAAATTTTAACCTTTTGTCACCTTTCTTTCCATTGTAATCTTCTAAATATTTTTGAAGCATTTGTCTTTTAACAATGGGATCAGAAAGTTGATCAATAAGGTCAAGGATGAAATTATCCTCTTTTGTTAAAGGAAATAGACCATTTGCCTGACATAAGGCTTTGTAGTAATCACAATTTCCCTCACAAGAGTCATCCTCAGATTCTTCTGTTTGATCAACAGATCCTTCTGACGATGATTCTTCCTCAGGATTATCTTCTGCAATAGCAGCTACTCTAAAATTTTTTCCTTCTTCATTAAGAAGTAATTTTTCAAGTGACCTCTTAAGGCCTTCATCAATATTCAGACTATTGATTTTCTTTTTCATTCTACACTTATTAGCGTAGTGGCCAGGTTTCTGGCATTTCCAGCAGACCGGGATAGTTTTTTGCCGAGAATTATTCTCGGGTTCAGACTGCCTTTTCTTCCCTCTAAAAATTTTTTTCCTTTTTTGTTTAGGAAAATACTTTTGCTTGGCATGGACCTTATTAGTCCTTTTCCCTCTATTTTCGATAGAGGTTCCAATAGGAGGTAAGCCAATTTGCTCACAAAAGTCCCCTATAATTCTTTTGCCAAGGACTTTCTCCTTTTGGATTTGTCTATGTAATTTTATTTCATTGCATAAATTAATGCCTTCAGCAACCACTTCCGAGGATAAATCCCCATAAGTGTATTCGGAATAAGGAATAATTCCATTGTGTCTTTGCTTAATACGATTGCGTATTTTTTCCGCAAAGAAATGAGGTAGTCCTGATAAGAACTTTTCTTTCCAAAAATCATTTTGACTATCATGTCTGGTGAAGACCTTCGAAAAGAATACGTCTTTATACCATTTGAACTGAGATAAGTTCTGACATTTTAAATTCATTAGTTGCTCTTGAGATCTGTCAATGAGCAATGATGTAGTGCCAATAAAATGTTTTGCTATAGTATACAGAAGTGTATTGACACAATCTGTAACTTGTACAGGCTGATTTTCTCTAACTTCTGTTTTAATAGCCTGTGAAATATGTATTTTGGCTTCTTCAGGAAGGTAGAAATCCCACCATCCTTTCAATTGACCAGTAAATCCTTGAGTTAAGGCTTTGGCAATATTTTGATCAGAATTACCATGTGTTTTACAAGCAGTTGCATACATAGTCATGTAGTGCAATACCGTTTGTATTTGGTATTCTGACATGCCATCTATATTCCATTCATTAATGGATTTTCCATCAAATTGAACAGTCATGAATTCATCATGTTGTTCTAATTGGAGATCTACAGGTGTAGGCCTATGATAATAGGGCTTTGCAGGAATATTATAAGCCATTTTCTTCTTGTATGAAGATGCAAGCTTATTTACTTGAAATTGATTTTCATTATTTTTTTGTTCTGATAAGAACATATTTTCCAAAAGATTGACTTTATCTTCTGTTTTTGAAGAATTTTCTGCTTCATCATAAGAAGCATCAGAATTATAATCTGACTCATGTGTCTCTAGAGGAGCACATTCATTGTCTTTAATTCCAAGATTTTTTAATCTTTTCATAATCTCATCAACCATTTCGGAATTCTGAGGATCCATCTTGAAATCAAAGTTTTCAGAACTCATTGGTTTGAATAAAACCTTTTCTTCAAAAGTAGTTTCTGAAATTTTAGAAACATTTGAAGCCTTTTCTTGTTTTTCAAAATCAATATTTTTCTCAATTCTATTTAATTGATCTCCCATTGTTTTGAGAGTTAAATTTGTAAAATTGTTTTGTTCAACAACAGCCTCAATGTTGTCGCTTTTCCTGTAAGGAGTTGCAACAACTTCTTCGTTGTTGATTCTTATTGCTAATTGGGTTTCCGGGGGATGAACACTCCTAAAAACTTTTCCATTTTTAGCAATAAAATTCTTATAAGAAGCTTCAAGAGAAAATATGAAATCTTGATCCTCGAAGTCAGGAAATTTTTCATAAGCACGTTCCATAAAATTGAAGAAATCAATAACTTCTCCATTTTTTATTAAAAATCTTTTATAGCGAGAAAACCATTTTTCATGACTCTTAGAGTCTTTAGCAAGGGAAAACCATTTTCTCTTTAATTTGTTTTCTTTGGAATAAAATAATTCTTTTGGAAGTCCCCTAAAAGGAAATTTAAATTTGAATTTTTCTTCTTCATGGATCGTTATAGGCGAAAGGCTATAATAACCCATATCAGAAGGAGTGGGGGATGTTCTTTCACTATTAATTTCAGAAGTGGGTAAATTAACCCTATATTCAGGTTGGTTTACTCCGTCAGAGGTAAATTTTGTTCCAGAAATTTTCTCAAAATTAGTTGTTGACGAAGTAGAACTTCTACCTGGAATAACTTTGTTGTTTAGGCTTTCCAATTTTAACCTTGCAATTCTCTGATTAGAGAAGACAATTTCAACATCACCGTCAGGGAACTCTTTGATTTCTTCGAGTTCACGGTTATCTTTTTTAACAGGCTCATTAGCCTTTTCAAGTATCCAGTTTTCAGGTAGATTAACCTGATCCCATGTGATCGTTTTTGGGACCTTTAAATTACTTTTTTCTAAATTGGTTATAAACAAAGTAGTAGACCCCTTTTGATCTTGTAAAATATTTTTCATCTTGGGTACTACGGTGTTCATAACTTTATACTGAATCCTGTAAATAAGGATTATGTTTTCAGCTCCTTGCATCATATTAAATCCATCAGATTTAATGTCTAAGCAAAGAGAGTGCATAATTGTGGGGTCGTTTAACGACAGAGTAAAATTTGGAAAACACGAAAAGAATATGGGTCCGTCACAAAGACTAGACTCCACTATTCCAAGTAGTGAATCATGAAATTTGTTGTGTCTTTTATCACGTACACAAATAATTGCGGACGTGTTTAAACCTAAACGGGTAGCAGGTTTCAAACCTACTTGAATTAACCCAATATGCAAGAATTTATATTGTTGTTGTCTATGTTTATCAATTAAATTTTTTGACAACAATTGGAATGAGTTGTAACCCTCAGTTAAGGGTATAGCCTCTTCTACAGTTTTTACGATATAATCGGAGGTAAATTCAAAAGTTCCTTTCTGTTTATAAACAGAACTTTGAACTGGTAAATTCCAGTTTTGTAAGGATTTTTCGAAATTTTCTTTTATCAAAATTTCTTTATTATAGCTACTATTAGCCTTATCTTGTCTTTTAGACATAGCTCTAGTTAGCCCAAGCATATTTGCCTAATCACTGTCAACGGTTTAATGCCAATCCCTTAAAATGCCCTCACCGGCTACACGGGACTTTCAGGCGACGCGACTTAGGGTGAAAACCCGGGTTTCAAAGGACAAAAATGCTTTAGTTCACCAAAGTTAAGCTTCAAGACTTAATAAGTATAGTAGTGTTTAAAGAAATTTAATTAAATAACAACTTAAACAAAGATTTAAAACAAAAATATAAATGAAACTAACAGAAATTAAAACATAAACTAAAAGAAATTAAAACTATGATATAAACTAAACAAAGACAAACATAAATGACTACATACCTCCTACACACTTGGCTCTGATACCATTCGTTACTGGATCATGGAAGAAAAGGAGTTAGTGGAAGAATGAAGAGTGATGGTGGAGAAGAACGTTAGTGGAAGAAGAAATAGTTAGTGGAGGAAGTGAGTGGAGAAATATGGAAAGAAAGAGAATTTTATTCTTATTGTTCTTACAAGATTACAAGGTAAAATCAAAGGTACTCTTACAAATGAACTGAGTCTCCTTATATAGGCGGAGCTCTTTACAAAACAACAAAATAAAAAACGTAAGCAATGACATAATATAATTGCTTTTAGAAAAGTAAAGGAATCGCATCATTGCTGGTAACAGTAATGGAATCGCATTATTGCTGGTAACAGTAACCTCGGGTGCTCATTGGGCCCCATCGCCAGGTTATTAGCACTGCTAAAGCACGATTCTCTATAAAAGATAACTGGCATTTTATGCCGACACCTTAGAATGTGAATATAATAATATTCTTCTTTAGACAAAATGCTTCACTTTAATAAAAGCGATCATGATTGAGATTTTAGACTCTTATGCAAATGGGTCCTGAGAATCTTGCATTGAGTCATCATCTTCAGTTTCTTCATCTTCATCAGATGAGTTGTTTAGAATTTCTTTCAACTGCTTCTTTAGATCTGTCTTTGATGATGAAGCGAGCAGTTCTTTCAGAAGATCCGAGACATCCCTTTTAGGAGCCTTTGGTGGAGGCGCTGGTTCAAATGAAATAATTCCCTTTACAGAAAATATTGAATCCTTAAAGAATTCAAATTTATCCCACCATTTGATAAGAATTCTTCTTCCCAAATAAGGGACATGAGATACTGTTATTTCAAATTTTTTGATAGGACAATTTGCAATAATAACGTCCCATCTAACTATCCATGGTACCTGATAATGAGCTGCAAAGATAAGCTCGGGATTTTTTAATGAGGGGTTTGATTTAATAAAATCATCAAATATACTCCTGACTTTGTCAGGGAAAATTATGGGGTGTGATCCCCAAGTGTAAAACCATTTAATAAACCACTGTGGAAGATTAGTGGTGTTGAAATCACGAAATTGAAGGAACCAACTATGTTTCTTCAGTCTGTTCTCATAACAGAAGGCCCCTTCCCAGGCTTTTATGTAGTCGAAGTAGTTAAACCAATATTTGTCCAACTCTCTTCTCCCAGCTCTGGGTATTTCATGATATTTAAATAAATCACCCTGCCAAATTTCAGGGGTAACAACTTTCTTGATAAAGGCTTTAGAATAAGCCCATTCTGTGCCTGACCTTGTGACAGAATCAAATTCCACGGATTGAGTCACTTGCAGGATTGCGCAGTAAAAATTGTATTCCTTAGGATAAAGGAATGGGTCCGCTGATTCCCTAAGATAAAAGGATGAAGCTTCAGCTGGAGAAAGATGAGCGTATTTTAGCTCAATAGGTGCTATCCATAAAGTAGTGTAAGGAATATATGGATAGATATATTCGTTAGTCTGATTAGACTGAATTGCTGCTGAATAAGCATCTTCTCTTAATTTTAGCTCCTTAGGAGTCGCCTTTAAGGCTTCAGCTTTAAGCTGTTCCGTTGTTTTAACAATCATAGTCTTATAAGACTGAGAACTTGCGCTTGAGGGAGAAACTGCAAATTTAGCTTTCCCTTTGCCATTATCAGGCTTTTTACTCATGATCCTGCAAAAATTCACGAGTTAAGAAATCAGGTAGTGGAATAATTTTTCCTTGGCCCTTGCCATATCCCAGAAGTAAATCTTACTAGGGTTTCTTTGTTATTAATCCTTTGTTTAAGGATTCCACCATAACCTAATTCAGAAGCATCAGTTTCAACAATTTTAAAAGCTTCTGGATTAGCAATGGCAAGACAAGGGATTTCCTTAATCTTTAATTTTATCTTTTGGACTGCTTCTGTATGAACATTAGTCCAATCAGGAGGATTTTTCTTAAGCCTGTCAAATAAAGGCTTAGCATCAATTGCTAAGTTCTTATAGAAGTCAGAAATATAATTAAGACTTCCTAAAAACCTTTGCAATTGAGTTTTTTCTTTAATTTCATCTGGAAATTTATCCGCAAAAGTAATAGCTCTATCAATAGGGAAAATAGTCCCTTCTTTGATGGTATGGCCAAGAAATCTTATTTCTGTTTGAAATAATTTGATCTTTTTTGCTGACACAACTAAACCAGCATTTTTGACGGCATTAATAAATGCTTGAAGATGTTTAAAGTGTTTATCTATTTTTTCAGAAAACACTAGAACATCATCGATATAAACAATACAGAATGACGTATAAGGACTGAAAATGTCATTCATTATATTTTGAAATTCTGATGGGGCATTCTTAAGCCCAAAAGGCATTACGTTCCACTCATAGTGGCCAAATGGAACCGTGAATGCAGTTTTGTATCTATCCTTTTCATTAATCTGAATTTGCCAAAACCCAGATTTCATGTCAAATTTGGACATAACTTTGGCTGAAAACAGCCGATTTAATAAGTCCCTTTTATTAGGGATTGGATACCTTATCCATCTAAGAGCTTTGTTCAGAGGTTTGTAATTAATTACAAGCCTAGGAACACCTCTTTCAAGTTCAGCAGCATTTTCAACATAAAATGCAGGACAACTCCAAGGGCTGTATGATTTTCTAATTAAACCTTTGAGTAATAACTCATCAATCTCTTTTTTGCAAATTTCCAAATGGCGAGGTCCCATAGCAATAGGTCTAGCCTTAGTGGGAATTTGCCTTTCATTGAAGTCTGGCTCATAAGGCAGACTAACAATATGTTTCTTTCTTTCCCAGAAGGCATTGGGGATATCAGAACATATTGTTTTGACAATAAGATCATAAAGATCATTTATTTTCCTTTGAATTAAAGGATGTTTGATTTTTTCAGTAATTTTTATGTAACTGATCTCCTGAGATAAGGAGTTAAGAAAATTTTCTTTTCTTTGAATTTTCTTTTGTAACAAATCAATCTCGTGATAACGAGGTTTAGTAACGAAATTAAATGTAATTTCCTGAGAATTAATAGAACTTGTTATACCTTTCTCACTAATGCTTTTAATGGGATATAACATGTGAAGAAAAGGATTTCCCAAAATAACATCATGAGAAAGATTCTTTACCATTATAAATGGCATTTCTAAACAAATTCCATTATTGCAAACTGCAGTATTTTGTAGCTTGTAATTTACAAGCATTTTTCTACCATCTGCAGCATTTAAAATTTCAGTAGTTTTTGAAAAATATCTGGAGGGTATCAATCCTTCATTGATACAGTTTAAATCTGCTCCAGAGTCTACCATGGCAATTGCAGAGAGAGTATATTCTCTATGAACAATGATTTTAATTTTAATATGCCATTTATGGGTAATAACCCTATCTAACATATTAACATATGTTAAAGATTCATCCTTCGAAGATCCTTCGTCTTTTGAAGATTTATCTTTAACAGATGTTAAAGTATTTAATTTTTCCTTTAAGGAATTCCATTCTTCTTCATCTGACTCATGATCAGAATCAGGCTCAGAAAGAATAGATTTATCCTTTTTAATTTCAAGAGAAGTTACTCTAGATTTAAGAGTATTAATTTCTCTTTTGAGAATTTTGACTTCATGCAGTAATTCATTAATGCGAGAAGATTCTCCCGGAGTTTCTTCTTTTGATGTTGAAGCCTTAGCTCTTTGTAAAATTTCTTTTAGACTATAAGTCTCTGGTTCTTCAAATTTTAACCTTTTGTCACCTTTCTTTCCATTGTAATCTTCTAAATATTTTTGAAGCATTTGTCTTTTAACAATGGGATCAGAAAGTTGATCAATAAGGTCAAGGATGAAATTATCCTCTTTTGTTAAAGGAAATAGACCATTTGCCTGACATAAGGCTTTGTAGTAATCACAATTTCCCTCACAAGAGTCATCCTCAGATTCTTCTGTTTGATCAACAGATCCTTCTGACGATGATTCTTCCTCAGGATTATCTTCTGCAATAGCAGCTACTCTAAAATTTTTTCCTTCTTCATTAAGAAGTAATTTTTCAAGTGACCTCTTAAGGCCTTCATCAATATTCAGACTATTGATTTTCTTTTTCATTCTACACTTATTAGCGTAGTGGCCAGGTTTCTGGCATTTCCAGCAGACCGGGATAGTTTTTTGCCGAGAATTATTCTCGGGTTCAGACTGCCTTTTCTTCCCTCTAAAAATTTTTTTCCTTTTTTGTTTAGGAAAATACTTTTGCTTGGCATGGACCTTATTAGTCCTTTTCCCTCTATTTTCGATAGAGGTTCCAATAGGAGGTAAGCCAATTTGCTCACAAAAGTCCCCTATAATTCTTTTGCCAAGGACTTTCTCCTTTTGGATTTGTCTATGTAATTTTATTTCATTGCATAAATTAATGCCTTCAGCAACCACTTCCGAGGATAAATCCCCATAAGTGTATTCGGAATAAGGAATAATTCCATTGTGTCTTTGCTTAATACGATTGCGTATTTTTTCCGCAAAGAAATGAGGTAGTCCTGATAAGAACTTTTCTTTCCAAAAATCATTTTGACTATCATGTCTGGTGAAGACCTTCGAAAAGAATACGTCTTTATACCATTTGAACTGAGATAAGTTCTGACATTTTAAATTCATTAGTTGCTCTTGAGATCTGTCAATGAGCAATGATGTAGTGCCAATAAAATGTTTTGCTATAGTATACAGAAGTGTATTGACACAATCTGTAACTTGTACAGGCTGATTTTCTCTAACTTCTGTTTTAATAGCCTGTGAAATATGTATTTTGGCTTCTTCAGGAAGGTAGAAATCCCACCATCCTTTCAATTGACCAGTAAATCCTTGAGTTAAGGCTTTGGCAATATTTTGATCAGAATTACCATGTGTTTTACAAGCAGTTGCATACATAGTCATGTAGTGCAATACCGTTTGTATTTGGTATTCTGACATGCCATCTATATTCCATTCATTAATGGATTTTCCATCAAATTGAACAGTCATGAATTCATCATGTTGTTCTAATTGGAGATCTACAGGTGTAGGCCTATGATAATAGGGCTTTGCAGGAATATTATAAGCCATTTTCTTCTTGTATGAAGATGCAAGCTTATTTACTTGAAATTGATTTTCATTATTTTTTTGTTCTGATAAGAACATATTTTCCAAAAGATTGACTTTATCTTCTGTTTTTGAAGAATTTTCTGCTTCATCATAAGAAGCATCAGAATTATAATCTGACTCATGTGTCTCTAGAGGAGCACATTCATTGTCTTTAATTCCAAGATTTTTTAATCTTTTCATAATCTCATCAACCATTTCGGAATTCTGAGGATCCATCTTGAAATCAAAGTTTTCAGAACTCATTGGTTTGAATAAAACCTTTTCTTCAAAAGTAGTTTCTGAAATTTTAGAAACATTTGAAGCCTTTTCTTGTTTTTCAAAATCAATATTTTTCTCAATTCTATTTAATTGATCTCCCATTGTTTTGAGAGTTAAATTTGTAAAATTGTTTTGTTCAACAACAGCCTCAATGTTGTCGCTTTTCCTGTAAGGAGTTGCAACAACTTCTTCGTTGTTGATTCTTATTGCTAATTGGGTTTCCGGGGGATGAACACTCCTAAAAACTTTTCCATTTTTAGCAATAAAATTCTTATAAGAAGCTTCAAGAGAAAATATGAAATCTTGATCCTCGAAGTCAGGAAATTTTTCATAAGCACGTTCCATAAAATTGAAGAAATCAATAACTTCTCCATTTTTTATTAAAAATCTTTTATAGCGAGAAAACCATTTTTCATGACTCTTAGAGTCTTTAGCAAGGGAAAACCATTTTCTCTTTAATTTGTTTTCTTTGGAATAAAATAATTCTTTTGGAAGTCCCCTAAAAGGAAATTTAAATTTGAATTTTTCTTCTTCATGGATCGTTATAGGCGAAAGGCTATAATAACCCATATCAGAAGGAGTGGGGGATGTTCTTTCACTATTAATTTCAGAAGTGGGTAAATTAACCCTATATTCAGGTTGGTTTACTCCGTCAGAGGTAAATTTTGTTCCAGAAATTTTCTCAAAATTAGTTGTTGGAACTGACGAAGTAGAACTTCTACCTGGAATAACTTTGTTGTTTAGGCTTTCCAATTTTAACCTTGCAATTCTCTGATTAGAGAAGACAATTTCAACATCACCGTCAGGGAACTCTTTGATTTCTTCGAGTTCACGGTTATCTTTTTTAACAGGCTCATTAGCCTTTTCAAGTATCCAGTTTTCAGGTAGATTAACCTGATCCCATGTGATCGTTTTTGGGACCTTTAAATTACTTTTTTCTAAATTGGTTATAAACAAAGTAGTAGACCCCTTTTGATCTTGTAAAATATTTTTCATCTTGGGTACTACGGTGTTCATAACTTTATACTGAATCCTGTAAATAAGGATTATGTTTTCAGCTCCTTGCATCATATTAAATCCATCAGATTTAATGTCTAAGCAAAGAGAGTGCATAATTGTGGGGTCGTTTAACGACAGAGTAAAATTTGGAAAACACGAAAAGAATATGGGTCCGTCACAAAGACTAGACTCCACTATTCCAAGTAGTGAATCATGAAATTTGTTGTGTCTTTTATCACGTACACAAATAATTGCGGACGTGTTTAAACCTAAACGGGTAGCAGGTTTCAAACCTACTTGAATTAACCCAATATGCAAGAATTTATATTGTTGTTGTCTATGTTTATCAATTAAATTTTTTGACAACAATTGGAATGAGTTGTAACCCTCAGTTAAGGGTATAGCCTCTTCTACAGTTTTTACGATATAATCGGAGGTAAATTCAAAAGTTCCTTTCTGTTTATAAACAGAACTTTGAACTGGTAAATTCCAGTTTTGTAAGGATTTTTCGAAATTTTCTTTTATCAAAATTTCTTTATTATAGCTACTATTAGCCTTATCTTGTCTTTTAGACATAGCTCTAGTTAGCCCAAGCATATTTGCCTAATCACTGTCAACGGTTTAATGCCAATCCCTTAAAATGCCCTCACCGGCTACACGGGACTTTCAGGCGACGCGACTTAGGGTGAAAACCCGGGTTTCAAAGGACAAAAATGCTTTAGTTCACCAAAGTTAAGCTTCAAGACTTAATAAGTATAGTAGTGTTTAAAGAAATTTAATTAAATAACAACTTAAACAAAGATTTAAAACAAAAATATAAATGAAACTAACAGAAATTAAAACATAAACTAAAAGAAATTAAAACTATGATATAAACTAAACAAAGACAAACATAAATGACTACATACCTCCTACACACTTGGCTCTGATACCATTCGTTACTGGATCATGGAAGAAAAGGAGTTAGTGGAAGAATGAAGAGTGATGGTGGAGAAGAACGTTAGTGGAAGAAGAAATAGTTAGTGGAGGAAGTGAGTGGAGAAATATGGAAAGAAAGAGAATTTTATTCTTATTGTTCTTACAAGATTACAAGGTAAAATCAAAGGTACTCTTACAAATGAACTGAGTCTCCTTATATAGGCGGAGCTCTTTACAAAACAACAAAATAAAAAACGTAAGCAATGACATAATATAATTGCTTTTAGAAAAGTAAAGGAATCGCATCATTGCTGGTAACAGTAATGGAATCGCATTATTGCTGGTAACAGTAACCTCGGGTGCTCATTGGGCCCCATCGCCAGGTTATTAGCACTGCTATCGCCAGGTTATTAGCACTGCTAAAGCACGATTCTCTATAAAAGATAACTGGCATTTTATGCCGACACCTTAGAATGTGAATATAATAATATTCTTCTTTAGACAAAATGCTTCACTTTAATAAAAGCGATCATGATTGAGATTTTAGACTCTTATGCAAATGGGTCCTGAGAATCTTGCATTGAGTCATCATCTTCAGTTTCTTCATCTTCATCAGATGAGTTGTTTAGAATTTCTTTCAACTGCTTCTTTAGATCTGTCTTTGATGATGAAGCGAGCAGTTCTTTCAGAAGATCCGAGACATCCCTTTTAGGAGCCTTTGGTGGAGGCGCTGGTTCAAATGAAATAATTCCCTTTACAGAAAATATTGAATCCTTAAAGAATTCAAATTTATCCCACCATTTGATAAGAATTCTTCTTCCCAAATAAGGGACATGAGATACTGTTATTTCAAATTTTTTGATAGGACAATTTGCAATAATAACGTCCCATCTAACTATCCATGGTACCTGATAATGAGCTGCAAAGATAAGCTCGGGATTTTTTAATGAGGGGTTTGATTTAATAAAATCATCAAATATACTCCTGACTTTGTCAGGGAAAATTATGGGGTGTGATCCCCAAGTGTAAAACCATTTAATAAACCACTGTGGAAGATTAGTGGTGTTGAAATCACGAAATTGAAGGAACCAACTATGTTTCTTCAGTCTGTTCTCATAACAGAAGGCCCCTTCCCAGGCTTTTATGTAGTCGAAGTAGTTAAACCAATATTTGTCCAACTCTCTTCTCCCAGCTCTGGGTATTTCATGATATTTAAATAAATCACCCTGCCAAATTTCAGGGGTAACAACTTTCTTGATAAAGGCTTTAGAATAAGCCCATTCTGTGCCTGACCTTGTGACAGAATCAAATTCCACGGATTGAGTCACTTGCAGGATTGCGCAGTAAAAATTGTATTCCTTAGGATAAAGGAATGGGTCCGCTGATTCCCTAAGATAAAAGGATGAAGCTTCAGCTGGAGAAAGATGAGCGTATTTTAGCTCAATAGGTGCTATCCATAAAGTAGTGTAAGGAATATATGGATAGATATATTCGTTAGTCTGATTAGACTGAATTGCTGCTGAATAAGCATCTTCTCTTAATTTTAGCTCCTTAGGAGTCGCCTTTAAGGCTTCAGCTTTAAGCTGTTCCGTTGTTTTAACAATCATAGTCTTATAAGACTGAGAACTTGCGCTTGAGGGAGAAACTGCAAATTTAGCTTTCCCTTTGCCATTATCAGGCTTTTTACTCATGATCCTGCAAAAATTCACGAGTTAAGAAATCAGGTAGTGAATTACTACTTCCTTTGATAAATTCAATGTCAAAATCAAACACAGACAATATGCCTTGCCATCTAGCAAAAATTTGTTTTGATGCTATATTTTTAACATCCTTTTCTAAAACATCTTTGGCTGATTTACAATCAACCCTAACCAAAAATTTTTGGTTTAATAAATCACTTTCAAATTTTTGTATACACAGAACTATAGAAAGGATTTCTTTTTTAATTGTGGAATAATTTTTCCTTGGCCCTTGCCATATCCCAGAAGTAAATCTTACTAGGGTTTCTTTGTTATTAATCCTTTGTTTAAGGATTCCACCATAACCTAATTCAGAAGCATCAGTTTCAACAATTTTAAAAGCTTCTGGATTAGCAATGGCAAGACAAGGGATTTCCTTAATCTTTAATTTTATCTTTTGGACTGCTTCTGTATGAACATTAGTCCAATCAGGAGGATTTTTCTTAAGCCTGTCAAATAAAGGCTTAGCATCAATTGCTAAGTTCTTATAGAAGTCAGAAATATAATTAAGACTTCCTAAAAACCTTTGCAATTGAGTTTTTTCTTTAATTTCATCTGGAAATTTATCCGCAAAAGTAATAGCTCTATCAATAGGGAAAATAGTCCCTTCTTTGATGGTATGGCCAAGAAATCTTATTTCTGTTTGAAATAATTTGATCTTTTTTGCTGACACAACTAAACCAGCATTTTTGACGGCATTAATAAATGCTTGAAGATGTTTAAAGTGTTTATCTATATTTTCAGAAAACACTAGAACATCATCGATATAAACAATACAGAATGACGTATAAGGACTGAAAATGTCATTCATTATATTTTGAAATTCTGATGGGGCATTCTTAAGCCCAAAAGGCATTACGTTCCACTCATAGTGGCCAAATGGAACCGTGAATGCAGTTTTGTATCTATCCTTTTCATTAATCTGAATTTGCCAAAACCCAGATTTCATGTCAAATTTGGACATAACTTTGGCTGAAAACAGCCGATTTAATAAGTCCCTTTTATTAGGGATTGGATACCTTATCCATCTAAGAGCTTTGTTCAGAGGTTTGTAATTAATTACAAGCCTAGGAACACCTCTTTCAAGTTCAGCAGCATTTTCAACATAAAATGCAGGACAACTCCAAGGGCTGTATGATTTTCTAATTAAACCTTTGAGTAATAACTCATCAATCTCTTTTTTGCAAATTTCCAAATGGCGAGGTCCCATAGCAATAGGTCTAGCCTTAGTGGGAATTTGCCTTTCATTGAAGTCTGGCTCATAAGGCAGACTAACAATATGTTTCTTTCTTTCCCAGAAGGCATTGGGGATATCAGAACATATTGTTTTGACAATAAGATCATAAAGATCATTTATTTTCCTTTGAATTAAAGGATGTTTGATTTTTTCAGTAATTTTCATGTAACTGATCTCCTGAGATAAGGAGTTAAGAAAATTTTCTTTTCTTTGAATTTTCTTTTGTAACAAATCAATCTCGTGATAACGAGGTTTAGTAACGAAATTAAATGTAATTTCCTGAGAATTAATAGAACTTGTTATACCTTTCTCACTAATGCTTTTAATGGGATATAACATGTGAAGAAAAGGATTTCCCAAAATAACATCATGAGAAAGATTCTTTACCATTATAAATGGCATTTCTAAACAAATTCCATTATTGCAAACTGCAGTATTTTGTAGCTTGTAATTTACAAGCATTTTTCTACCATCTGCAGCATTTAAAATTTCAGTAGTTTTTGAAAAATATCTGGAGGGTATCAATCCTTCATTGATACAGTTTAAATCTGCTCCAGAGTCTACCATGGCAATTGCAGAGAGAGTATATTCTCTATGAACAATGATTTTAATTTTAATATGCCATTTATGGGTAATAACCCTATCTAACATATTAACATATGTTAAAGATTCATCCTTCGAAGATCCTTCGTCTTTTGAAGATTTATCTTTAACAGATGTTAAAGTATTTAATTTTTCCTTTAAGGAATTCCATTCTTCTTCATCTGACTCATGATCAGAATCAGGCTCAGAAAGAATAGATTTATCCTTTTTAATTTCAAGAGAAGTTACTCTAGATTTAAGAGTATTAATTTCTCTTTTGAGAATTTTGACTTCATGCAGTAATTCATTAATGCGAGAAGATTCTCCCGGAGTTTCTTCTTTTGATGTTGAAGCCTTAGCTCTTTGTAAAATTTCTTTTAGACTATAAGTCTCTGGTTCTTCAAATTTTAACCTTTTGTCACCTTTCTTTCCATTGTAATCTTCTAAATATTTTTGAAGCATTTGTCTTTTAACAATGGGATCAGAAAGTTGATCAATAAGGTCAAGGATGAAATTATCCTCTTTTGTTAAAGGAAATAGACCATTTGCCTGACATAAGGCTTTGTAGTAATCACAATTTCCCTCACAAGAGTCATCCTCAGATTCTTCTGTTTGATCAACAGATCCTTCTGACGATGATTCTTCCTCAGGATTATCTTCTGCAATAGCAGCTACTCTAAAATTTTTTCCTTCTTCATTAAGAAGTAATTTTTCAAGTGACCTCTTAAGGCCTTCATCAATATTCAGACTATTGATTTTCTTTTTCATTCTACACTTATTAGCGTAGTGGCCAGGTTTCTGGCATTTCCAGCAGACCGGGATAGTTTTTTGCCGAGAATTATTCTCGGGTTCAGACTGCCTTTTCTTCCCTCTAAAAATTTTTTTCCTTTTTTGTTTAGGAAAATACTTTTGCTTGGCATGGACCTTATTAGTCCTTTTCCCTCTATTTTCGATAGAGGTTCCAATAGGAGGTAAGCCAATTTGCTCACAAAAGTCCCCTATAATTCTTTTGCCAAGGACTTTCTCCTTTTGGATTTGTCTATGTAATTTTATTTCATTGCATAAATTAATGCCTTCAGCAACCACTTCCGAGGATAAATCCCCATAAGTGTATTCGGAATAAGGAATAATTCCATTGTGTCTTTGCTTAATACGATTGCGTATTTTTTCCGCAAAGAAATGAGGTAGTCCTGATAAGAACTTTTCTTTCCAAAAATCATTTTGACTATCATGTCTGGTGAAGACCTTCGAAAAGAATACGTCTTTATACCATTTGAACTGAGATAAGTTCTGACATTTTAAATTCATTAGTTGCTCTTGAGATCTGTCAATGAGCAATGATGTAGTGCCAATAAAATGTTTTGCTATAGTATACAGAAGTGTATTGACACAATCTGTAACTTGTACAGGCTGATTTTCTCTAACTTCTGTTTTAATAGCCTGTGAAATATGTATTTTGGCTTCTTCAGGAAGGTAGAAATCCCACCATCCTTTCAATTGACCAGTAAATCCTTGAGTTAAGGCTTTGGCAATATTTTGATCAGAATTACCATGTGTTTTACAAGCAGTTGCATACATAGTCATGTAGTGCAATACCGTTTGTATTTGGTATTCTGACATGCCATCTATATTCCATTCATTAATGGATTTTCCATCAAATTGAACAGTCATGAATTCATCATGTTGTTCTAATTGGAGATCTACAGGTGTAGGCCTATGATAATAGGGCTTTGCAGGAATATTATAAGCCATTTTCTTCTTGTATGAAGATGCAAGCTTATTTACTTGAAATTGATTTTCATTATTTTTTTGTTCTGATAAGAACATATTTTCCAAAAGATTGACTTTATCTTCTGTTTTTGAAGAATTTTCTGCTTCATCATAAGAAGCATCAGAATTATAATCTGACTCATGTGTCTCTAGAGGAGCACATTCATTGTCTTTAATTCCAAGATTTTTTAATCTTTTCATAATCTCATCAACCATTTCGGAATTCTGAGGATCCATCTTGAAATCAAAGTTTTCAGAACTCATTGGTTTGAATAAAACCTTTTCTTCAAAAGTAGTTTCTGAAATTTTAGAAACATTTGAAGCCTTTTCTTGTTTTTCAAAATCAATATTTTTCTCAATTCTATTTAATTGATCTCCCATTGTTTTGAGAGTTAAATTTGTAAAATTGTTTTGTTCAACAACAGCCTCAATGTTGTCGCTTTTCCTGTAAGGAGTTGCAACAACTTCTTCGTTGTTGATTCTTATTGCTAATTGGGTTTCCGGGGGATGAACACTCCTAAAAACTTTTCCATTTTTAGCAATAAAATTCTTATAAGAAGCTTCAAGAGAAAATATGAAATCTTGATCCTCGAAGTCAGGAAATTTTTCATAAGCACGTTCCATAAAATTGAAGAAATCAATAACTTCTCCATTTTTTATTAAAAATCTTTTATAGCGAGAAAACCATTTTTCATGACTCTTAGAGTCTTTAGCAAGGGAAAACCATTTTCTCTTTAATTTGTTTTCTTTGGAATAAAATAATTCTTTTGGAAGTCCCCTAAAAGGAAATTTAAATTTGAATTTTTCTTCTTCATGGATCGTTATAGGCGAAAGGCTATAATAACCCATATCAGAAGGAGTGGGGGATGTTCTTTCACTATTAATTTCAGAAGTGGGTAAATTAACCCTATATTCAGGTTGGTTTACTCCGTCAGAGGTAAATTTTGTTCCAGAAATTTTCTCAAAATTAGTTGTTGACGAAGTAGAACTTCTACCTGGAATAACTTTGTTGTTTAGGCTTTCCAATTTTAACCTTGCAATTCTCTGATTAGAGAAGACAATTTCAACATCACCGTCAGGGAACTCTTTGATTTCTTCGAGTTCACGGTTATCTTTTTTAACAGGCTCATTAGCCTTTTCAAGTATCCAGTTTTCAGGTAGATTAACCTGATCCCATGTGATCGTTTTTGGGACCTTTAAATTACTTTTTTCTAAATTGGTTATAAACAAAGTAGTAGACCCCTTTTGATCTTGTAAAATATTTTTCATCTTGGGTACTACGGTGTTCATAACTTTATACTGAATCCTGTAAATAAGGATTATGTTTTCAGCTCCTTGCATCATATTAAATCCATCAGATTTAATGTCTAAGCAAAGAGAGTGCATAATTGTGGGGTCGTTTAACGACAGAGTAAAATTTGGAAAACACGAAAAGAATATGGGTCCGTCACAAAGACTAGACTCCACTATTCCAAGTAGTGAATCATGAAATTTGTTGTGTCTTTTATCACGTACACAAATAATTGCGGACGTGTTTAAACCTAAACGGGTAGCAGGTTTCAAACCTACTTGAATTAACCCAATATGCAAGAATTTATATTGTTGTTGTCTATGTTTATCAATTAAATTTTTTGACAACAATTGGAATGAGTTGTAACCCTCAGTTAAGGGTATAGCCTCTTCTACAGTTTTTACGATATAATCGGAGGTAAATTCAAAAGTTCCTTTCTGTTTATAAACAGAACTTTGAACTGGTAAATTCCAGTTTTGTAAGGATTTTTCGAAATTTTCTTTTATCAAAATTTCTTTATTATAGCTACTATTAGCCTTATCTTGTCTTTTAGACATAGCTCTAGTTAGCCCAAGCATATTTGCCTAATCACTGTCAACGGTTTAATGCCAATCCCTTAAAATGCCCTCACCGGCTACACGGGACTTTCAGGCGACGCGACTTAGGGTGAAAACCCGGGTTTCAAAGGACAAAAATGCTTTAGTTCACCAAAGTTAAGCTTCAAGACTTAATAAGTATAGTAGTGTTTAAAGAAATTTAATTAAATAACAACTTAAACAAAGATTTAAAACAAAAATATAAATGAAACTAACAGAAATTAAAACATAAACTAAAAGAAATTAAAACTATGATATAAACTAAACAAAGACAAACATAAATGACTACATACCTCCTACACACTTGGCTCTGATACCATTCGTTACTGGATCATGGAAGAAAAGGAGTTAGTGGAAGAATGAAGAGTGATGGTGGAGAAGAACGTTAGTGGAAGAAGAATAGGAAGTGAGTGGAGAAATATGGAAAGAAAGAGAATTTTATTCTTATTGTTCTTACAAGATTACAAGGTAAAATCAAAGGTGCTCTTACAAATGAACTGAGTCTCCTTATATAGGCGGAGCTCTTTACAAAACAACAAAATAAAAAACGTAAGCAATGACATAATATAATTGCTTTTAGAAAAGTAAAGGAATCGCATCATTGCTGGTAACAGTAATGGAATCGCATTATTGCTGGTAACAGTAACCTCGGGTGCTCATTGGGCCCCATCGCCAGGTTATTAGCACTGCTAAAGCACGATTCTCTATAAAAGATAACTGGCATTTTATGCCGACACCTTAGAATGTGAATATAATAATATTCTTCTTTAGACAAAATGCTTCACTTTAATAAAAGCGATCATGATTGAGATTTTAGACTCTTATGCAAATGGGTCCTGAGAATCTTGCATTGAGTCATCATCTTCAGTTTCTTCATCTTCATCAGATGAGTTGTTTAGAATTTCTTTCAACTGCTTCTTTAGATCTGTCTTTGATGATGAAGCGAGCAGTTCTTTCAGAAGATCCGAGACATCCCTTTTAGGAGCCTTTGGTGGAGGCGCTGGTTCAAATGAAATAATTCCCTTTACAGAAAATATTGAATCCTTAAAGAATTCAAATTTATCCCACCATTTGATAAGAATTCTTCTTCCCAAATAAGGGACATGAGATACTGTTATTTCAAATTTTTTGATAGGACAATTTGCAATAATAACGTCCCATCTAACTATCCATGGTACCTGATAATGAGCTGCAAAGATAAGCTCGGGATTTTTTAATGAGGGGTTTGATTTAATAAAATCATCAAATATACTCCTGACTTTGTCAGGGAAAATTATGGGGTGTGATCCCCAAGTGTAAAACCATTTAATAAACCACTGTGGAAGATTAGTGGTGTTGAAATCACGAAATTGAAGGAACCAACTATGTTTCTTCAGTCTGTTCTCATAACAGAAGGCCCCTTCCCAGGCTTTTATGTAGTCGAAGTAGTTAAACCAATATTTGTCCAACTCTCTTCTCCCAGCTCTGGGTATTTCATGATATTTAAATAAATCACCCTGCCAAATTTCAGGGGTAACAACTTTCTTGATAAAGGCTTTAGAATAAGCCCATTCTGTGCCTGACCTTGTGACAGAATCAAATTCCACGGATTGAGTCACTTGCAGGATTGCGCAGTAAAAATTGTATTCCTTAGGATAAAGGAATGGGTCCGCTGATTCCCTAAGATAAAAGGATGAAGCTTCAGCTGGAGAAAGATGAGCGTATTTTAGCTCAATAGGTGCTATCCATAAAGTAGTGTAAGGAATATATGGATAGATATATTCGTTAGTCTGATTAGACTGAATTGCTGCTGAATAAGCATCTTCTCTTAATTTTAGCTCCTTAGGAGTCGCCTTTAAGGCTTCAGCTTTAAGCTGTTCCGTTGTTTTAACAATCATAGTCTTATAAGACTGAGAACTTGCGCTTGAGGGAGAAACTGCAAATTTAGCTTTCCCTTTGCCATTATCAGGCTTTTTACTCATGATCCTGCAAAAATTCACGAGTTAAGAAATCAGGTAGTGGAATAATTTTTCCTTGGCCCTTGCCATATCCCAGAAGTAAATCTTACTAGGGTTTCTTTGTTATTAATCCTTTGTTTAAGGATTCCACCATAACCTAATTCAGAAGCATCAGTTTCAACAATTTTAAAAGCTTCTGGATTAGCAATGGCAAGACAAGGGATTTCCTTAATCTTTAATTTTATCTTTTGGACTGCTTCTGTATGAACATTAGTCCAATCAGGAGGATTTTTCTTAAGCCTGTCAAATAAAGGCTTAGCATCAATTGCTAAGTTCTTATAGAAGTCAGAAATATAATTAAGACTTCCTAAAAACCTTTGCAATTGAGTTTTTTCTTTAATTTCATCTGGAAATTTATCCGCAAAAGTAATAGCTCTATCAATAGGGAAAATAGTCCCTTCTTTGATGGTATGGCCAAGAAATCTTATTTCTGTTTGAAATAATTTGATCTTTTTTGCTGACACAACTAAACCAGCATTTTTGACGGCATTAATAAATGCTTGAAGATGTTTAAAGTGTTTATCTATTTTTTCAGAAAACACTAGAACATCATCGATATAAACAATACAGAATGACGTATAAGGACTGAAAATGTCATTCATTATATTTTGAAATTCTGATGGGGCATTCTTAAGCCCAAAAGGCATTACGTTCCACTCATAGTGGCCAAATGGAACCGTGAATGCAGTTTTGTATCTATCCTTTTCATTAATCTGAATTTGCCAAAACCCAGATTTCATGTCAAATTTGGACATAACTTTGGCTGAAAACAGCCGATTTAATAAGTCCCTTTTATTAGGGATTGGATACCTTATCCATCTAAGAGCTTTGTTCAGAGGTTTGTAATTAATTACAAGCCTAGGAACACCTCTTTCAAGTTCAGCAGCATTTTCAACATAAAATGCAGGACAACTCCAAGGGCTGTATGATTTTCTAATTAAACCTTTGAGTAATAACTCATCAATCTCTTTTTTGCAAATTTCCAAATGGCGAGGTCCCATAGCAATAGGTCTAGCCTTAGTGGGAATTTGCCTTTCATTGAAGTCTGGCTCATAAGGCAGACTAACAATATGTTTCTTTCTTTCCCAGAAGGCATTGGGGATATCAGAACATATTGTTTTGACAATAAGATCATAAAGATCATTTATTTTCCTTTGAATTAAAGGATGTTTGATTTTTTCAGTAATTTTCATGTAACTGATCTCCTGAGATAAGGAGTTAAGAAAATTTTCTTTTCTTTGAATTTTCTTTTGTAACAAATCAATCTCGTGATAACGAGGTTTAGTAACGAAATTAAATGTAATTTCCTGAGAATTAATAGAACTTGTTATACCTTTCTCACTAATGCTTTTAATGGGATATAACATGTGAAGAAAAGGATTTCCCAAAATAACATCATGAGAAAGATTCTTTACCATTATAAATGGCATTTCTAAACAAATTCCATTATTGCAAACTGCAGTATTTTGTAGCTTGTAATTTACAAGCATTTTTCTACCATCTGCAGCATTTAAAATTTCAGTAGTTTTTGAAAAATATCTGGAGGGTATCAATCCTTCATTGATACAGTTTAAATCTGCTCCAGAGTCTACCATGGCAATTGCAGAGAGAGTATATTCTCTATGAACAATGATTTTAATTTTAATATGCCATTTATGGGTAATAACCCTATCTAACATATTAACATATGTTAAAGATTCATCCTTCGAAGATCCTTCGTCTTTTGAAGATTTATCTTTAACAGATGTTAAAGTATTTAATTTTTCCTTTAAGGAATTCCATTCTTCTTCATCTGACTCATGATCAGAATCAGGCTCAGAAAGAATAGATTTATCCTTTTTAATTTCAAGAGAAGTTACTCTAGATTTAAGAGTATTAATTTCTCTTTTGAGAATTTTGACTTCATGCAGTAATTCATTAATGCGAGAAGATTCTCCCGGAGTTTCTTCTTTTGATGTTGAAGCCTTAGCTCTTTGTAAAATTTCTTTTAGACTATAAGTCTCTGGTTCTTCAAATTTTAACCTTTTGTCACCTTTCTTTCCATTGTAATCTTCTAAATATTTTTGAAGCATTTGTCTTTTAACAATGGGATCAGAAAGTTGATCAATAAGGTCAAGGATGAAATTATCCTCTTTTGTTAAAGGAAATAGACCATTTGCCTGACATAAGGCTTTGTAGTAATCACAATTTCCCTCACAAGAGTCATCCTCAGATTCTTCTGTTTGATCAACAGATCCTTCTGACGATGATTCTTCCTCAGGATTATCTTCTGCAATAGCAGCTACTCTAAAATTTTTTCCTTCTTCATTAAGAAGTAATTTTTCAAGTGACCTCTTAAGGCCTTCATCAATATTCAGACTATTGATTTTCTTTTTCATTCTACACTTATTAGCGTAGTGGCCAGGTTTCTGGCATTTCCAGCAGACCGGGATAGTTTTTTGCCGAGAATTATTCTCGGGTTCAGACTGCCTTTTCTTCCCTCTAAAAATTTTTTTCCTTTTTTGTTTAGGAAAATACTTTTGCTTGGCATGGACCTTATTAGTCCTTTTCCCTCTATTTTCGATAGAGGTTCCAATAGGAGGTAAGCCAATTTGCTCACAAAAGTCCCCTATAATTCTTTTGCCAAGGACTTTCTCCTTTTGGATTTGTCTATGTAATTTTATTTCATTGCATAAATTAATGCCTTCAGCAACCACTTCCGAGGATAAATCCCCATAAGTGTATTCGGAATAAGGAATAATTCCATTGTGTCTTTGCTTAATACGATTGCGTATTTTTTCCGCAAAGAAATGAGGTAGTCCTGATAAGAACTTTTCTTTCCAAAAATCATTTTGACTATCATGTCTGGTGAAGACCTTCGAAAAGAATACGTCTTTATACCATTTGAACTGAGATAAGTTCTGACATTTTAAATTCATTAGTTGCTCTTGAGATCTGTCAATGAGCAATGATGTAGTGCCAATAAAATGTTTTGCTATAGTATACAGAAGTGTATTGACACAATCTGTAACTTGTACAGGCTGATTTTCTCTAACTTCTGTTTTAATAGCCTGTGAAATATGTATTTTGGCTTCTTCAGGAAGGTAGAAATCCCACCATCCTTTCAATTGACCAGTAAATCCTTGAGTTAAGGCTTTGGCAATATTTTGATCAGAATTACCATGTGTTTTACAAGCAGTTGCATACATAGTCATGTAGTGCAATACCGTTTGTATTTGGTATTCTGACATGCCATCTATATTCCATTCATTAATGGATTTTCCATCAAATTGAACAGTCATGAATTCATCATGTTGTTCTAATTGGAGATCTACAGGTGTAGGCCTATGATAATAGGGCTTTGCAGGAATATTATAAGCCATTTTCTTCTTGTATGAAGATGCAAGCTTATTTACTTGAAATTGATTTTCATTATTTTTTTGTTCTGATAAGAACATATTTTCCAAAAGATTGACTTTATCTTCTGTTTTTGAAGAATTTTCTGCTTCATCATAAGAAGCATCAGAATTATAATCTGACTCATGTGTCTCTAGAGGAGCACATTCATTGTCTTTAATTCCAAGATTTTTTAATCTTTTCATAATCTCATCAACCATTTCGGAATTCTGAGGATCCATCTTGAAATCAAAGTTTTCAGAACTCATTGGTTTGAATAAAACCTTTTCTTCAAAAGTAGTTTCTGAAATTTTAGAAACATTTGAAGCCTTTTCTTGTTTTTCAAAATCAATATTTTTCTCAATTCTATTTAATTGATCTCCCATTGTTTTGAGAGTTAAATTTGTAAAATTGTTTTGTTCAACAACAGCCTCAATGTTGTCGCTTTTCCTGTAAGGAGTTGCAACAACTTCTTCGTTGTTGATTCTTATTGCTAATTGGGTTTCCGGGGGATGAACACTCCTAAAAACTTTTCCATTTTTAGCAATAAAATTCTTATAAGAAGCTTCAAGAGAAAATATGAAATCTTGATCCTCGAAGTCAGGAAATTTTTCATAAGCACGTTCCATAAAATTGAAGAAATCAATAACTTCTCCATTTTTTATTAAAAATCTTTTATAGCGAGAAAACCATTTTTCATGACTCTTAGAGTCTTTAGCAAGGGAAAACCATTTTCTCTTTAATTTGTTTTCTTTGGAATAAAATAATTCTTTTGGAAGTCCCCTAAAAGGAAATTTAAATTTGAATTTTTCTTCTTCATGGATCGTTATAGGCGAAAGGCTATAATAACCCATATCAGAAGGAGTGGGGGATGTTCTTTCACTATTAATTTCAGAAGTGGGTAAATTAACCCTATATTCAGGTTGGTTTACTCCGTCAGAGGTAAATTTTGTTCCAGAAATTTTCTCAAAATTAGTTGTTGGAACTGACGAAGTAGAACTTCTACCTGGAATAACTTTGTTGTTTAGGCTTTCCAATTTTAACCTTGCAATTCTCTGATTAGAGAAGACAATTTCAACATCACCGTCAGGGAACTCTTTGATTTCTTCGAGTTCACGGTTATCTTTTTTAACAGGCTCATTAGCCTTTTCAAGTATCCAGTTTTCAGGTAGATTAACCTGATCCCATGTGATCGTTTTTGGGACCTTTAAATTACTTTTTTCTAAATTGGTTATAAACAAAGTAGTAGACCCCTTTTGATCTTGTAAAATATTTTTCATCTTGGGTACTACGGTGTTCATAACTTTATACTGAATCCTGTAAATAAGGATTATGTTTTCAGCTCCTTGCATCATATTAAATCCATCAGATTTAATGTCTAAGCAAAGAGAGTGCATAATTGTGGGGTCGTTTAACGACAGAGTAAAATTTGGAAAACACGAAAAGAATATGGGTCCGTCACAAAGACTAGACTCCACTATTCCAAGTAGTGAATCATGAAATTTGTTGTGTCTTTTATCACGTACACAAATAATTGCGGACGTGTTTAAACCTAAACGGGTAGCAGGTTTCAAACCTACTTGAATTAACCCAATATGCAAGAATTTATATTGTTGTTGTCTATGTTTATCAATTAAATTTTTTGACAACAATTGGAATGAGTTGTAACCCTCAGTTAAGGGTATAGCCTCTTCTACAGTTTTTACGATATAATCGGAGGTAAATTCAAAAGTTCCTTTCTGTTTATAAACAGAACTTTGAACTGGTAAATTCCAGTTTTGTAAGGATTTTTCGAAATTTTCTTTTATCAAAATTTCTTTATTATAGCTACTATTAGCCTTATCTTGTCTTTTAGACATAGCTCTAGTTAGCCCAAGCATATTTGCCTAATCACTGTCAACGGTTTAATGCCAATCCCTTAAAATGCCCTCACCGGCTACACGGGACTTTCAGGCGACGCGACTTAGGGTGAAAACCCGGGTTTCAAAGGACAAAAATGCTTTAGTTCACCAAAGTTAAGCTTCAAGACTTAATAAGTATAGTAGTGTTTAAAGAAATTTAATTAAATAACAACTTAAACAAAGATTTAAAACAAAAATATAAATGAAACTAACAGAAATTAAAACATAAACTAAAAGAAATTAAAACTATGATATAAACTAAACAAAGACAAACATAAATGACTACATACCTCCTACACACTTGGCTCTGATACCATTCGTTACTGGATCATGGAAGAAAAGGAGTTAGTGGAAGAATGAAGAGTGATGGTGGAGAAGAACGTTAGTGGAAGAAGAAATAGTTAGTGGAGGAAGTGAGTGGAGAAATATGGAAAGAAAGAGAATTTTATTCTTATTGTTCTTACAAGATTACAAGGTAAAATCAAAGGTACTCTTACAAATGAACTGAGTCTCCTTATATAGGCGGAGCTCTTTACAAAACAACAAAATAAAAAACGTAAGCAATGACATAATATAATTGCTTTTAGAAAAGTAAAGGAATCGCATCATTGCTGGTAACAGTAATGGAATCGCATTATTGCTGGTAACAGTAACCTCGGGTGCTCATTGGGCCCCATCGCCAGGTTATTAGCACTGCTAAAGCACGATTCTCTATAAAAGATAACTGGCATTTTATGCCGACACCTTAGAATGTGAATATAATAATATTCTTCTTTAGACAAAATGCTTCACTTTAATAAAAGCGATCATGATTGAGATTTTAGACTCTTATGCAAATGGGTCCTGAGAATCTTGCATTGAGTCATCATCTTCAGTTTCTTCATCTTCATCAGATGAGTTGTTTAGAATTTCTTTCAACTGCTTCTTTAGATCTGTCTTTGATGATGAAGCGAGCAGTTCTTTCAGAAGATCCGAGACATCCCTTTTAGGAGCCTTTGGTGGAGGCGCTGGTTCAAATGAAATAATTCCCTTTACAGAAAATATTGAATCCTTAAAGAATTCAAATTTATCCCACCATTTGATAAGAATTCTTCTTCCCAAATAAGGGACATGAGATACTGTTATTTCAAATTTTTTGATAGGACAATTTGCAATAATAACGTCCCATCTAACTATCCATGGTACCTGATAATGAGCTGCAAAGATAAGCTCGGGATTTTTTAATGAGGGGTTTGATTTAATAAAATCATCAAATATACTCCTGACTTTGTCAGGGAAAATTATGGGGTGTGATCCCCAAGTGTAAAACCATTTAATAAACCACTGTGGAAGATTAGTGGTGTTGAAATCACGAAATTGAAGGAACCAACTATGTTTCTTCAGTCTGTTCTCATAACAGAAGGCCCCTTCCCAGGCTTTTATGTAGTCGAAGTAGTTAAACCAATATTTGTCCAACTCTCTTCTCCCAGCTCTGGGTATTTCATGATATTTAAATAAATCACCCTGCCAAATTTCAGGGGTAACAACTTTCTTGATAAAGGCTTTAGAATAAGCCCATTCTGTGCCTGACCTTGTGACAGAATCAAATTCCACGGATTGAGTCACTTGCAGGATTGCGCAGTAAAAATTGTATTCCTTAGGATAAAGGAATGGGTCCGCTGATTCCCTAAGATAAAAGGATGAAGCTTCAGCTGGAGAAAGATGAGCGTATTTTAGCTCAATAGGTGCTATCCATAAAGTAGTGTAAGGAATATATGGATAGATATATTCGTTAGTCTGATTAGACTGAATTGCTGCTGAATAAGCATCTTCTCTTAATTTTAGCTCCTTAGGAGTCGCCTTTAAGGCTTCAGCTTTAAGCTGTTCCGTTGTTTTAACAATCATAGTCTTATAAGACTGAGAACTTGCGCTTGAGGGAGAAACTGCAAATTTAGCTTTCCCTTTGCCATTATCAGGCTTTTTACTCATGATCCTGCAAAAATTCACGAGTTAAGAAATCAGGTAGTGAATTACTACTTCCTTTGATAAATTCAATGTCAAAATCAAACACAGACAATATGCCTTGCCATCTAGCAAAAATTTGTTTTGATGCTATATTTTTAACATCCTTTTCTAAAACATCTTTGGCTGATTTACAATCAACCCTAACCAAAAATTTTTGGTTTAATAAATCACTTTCAAATTTTTGTATACACAGAACTATAGAAAGGATTTCTTTTTTAATTGTGGAATAATTTTTCCTTGGCCCTTGCCATATCCCAGAAGTAAATCTTACTAGGGTTTCTTTGTTATTAATCCTTTGTTTAAGGATTCCACCATAACCTAATTCAGAAGCATCAGTTTCAACAATTTTAAAAGCTTCTGGATTAGCAATGGCAAGACAAGGGATTTCCTTAATCTTTAATTTTATCTTTTGGACTGCTTCTGTATGAACATTAGTCCAATCAGGAGGATTTTTCTTAAGCCTGTCAAATAAAGGCTTAGCATCAATTGCTAAGTTCTTATAGAAGTCAGAAATATAATTAAGACTTCCTAAAAACCTTTGCAATTGAGTTTTTTCTTTAATTTCATCTGGAAATTTATCCGCAAAAGTAATAGCTCTATCAATAGGGAAAATAGTCCCTTCTTTGATGGTATGGCCAAGAAATCTTATTTCTGTTTGAAATAATTTGATCTTTTTTGCTGACACAACTAAACCAGCATTTTTGACGGCATTAATAAATGCTTGAAGATGTTTAAAGTGTTTATCTATTTTTTCAGAAAACACTAGAACATCATCGATATAAACAATACAGAATGACGTATAAGGACTGAAAATGTCATTCATTATATTTTGAAATTCTGATGGGGCATTCTTAAGCCCAAAAGGCATTACGTTCCACTCATAGTGGCCAAATGGAACCGTGAATGCAGTTTTGTATCTATCCTTTTCATTAATCTGAATTTGCCAAAACCCAGATTTCATGTCAAATTTGGACATAACTTTGGCTGAAAACAGCCGATTTAATAAGTCCCTTTTATTAGGGATTGGATACCTTATCCATCTAAGAGCTTTGTTCAGAGGTTTGTAATTAATTACAAGCCTAGGAACACCTCTTTCAAGTTCAGCAGCATTTTCAACATAAAATGCAGGACAACTCCAAGGGCTGTATGATTTTCTAATTAAACCTTTGAGTAATAACTCATCAATCTCTTTTTTGCAAATTTCCAAATGGCGAGGTCCCATAGCAATAGGTCTAGCCTTAGTGGGAATTTGCCTTTCATTGAAGTCTGGCTCATAAGGCAGACTAACAATATGTTTCTTTCTTTCCCAGAAGGCATTGGGGATATCAGAACATATTGTTTTGACAATAAGATCATAAAGATCATTTATTTTCCTTTGAATTAAAGGATGTTTGATTTTTTCAGTAATTTTCATGTAACTGATCTCCTGAGATAAGGAGTTAAGAAAATTTTCTTTTCTTTGAATTTTCTTTTGTAACAAATCAATCTCGTGATAACGAGGTTTAGTAACGAAATTAAATGTAATTTCCTGAGAATTAATAGAACTTGTTATACCTTTCTCACTAATGCTTTTAATGGGATATAACATGTGAAGAAAAGGATTTCCCAAAATAACATCATGAGAAAGATTCTTTACCATTATAAATGGCATTTCTAAACAAATTCCATTATTGCAAACTGCAGTATTTTGTAGCTTGTAATTTACAAGCATTTTTCTACCATCTGCAGCATTTAAAATTTCAGTAGTTTTTGAAAAATATCTGGAGGGTATCAATCCTTCATTGATACAGTTTAAATCTGCTCCAGAGTCTACCATGGCAATTGCAGAGAGAGTATATTCTCTATGAACAATGATTTTAATTTTAATATGCCATTTATGGGTAATAACCCTATCTAACATATTAACATATGTTAAAGATTCATCCTTCGAAGATCCTTCGTCTTTTGAAGATTTATCTTTAACAGATGTTAAAGTATTTAATTTTTCCTTTAAGGAATTCCATTCTTCTTCATCTGACTCATGATCAGAATCAGGCTCAGAAAGAATAGATTTATCCTTTTTAATTTCAAGAGAAGTTACTCTAGATTTAAGAGTATTAATTTCTCTTTTGAGAATTTTGACTTCATGCAGTAATTCATTAATGCGAGAAGATTCTCCCGGAGTTTCTTCTTTTGATGTTGAAGCCTTAGCTCTTTGTAAAATTTCTTTTAGACTATAAGTCTCTGGTTCTTCAAATTTTAACCTTTTGTCACCTTTCTTTCCATTGTAATCTTCTAAATATTTTTGAAGCATTTGTCTTTTAACAATGGGATCAGAAAGTTGATCAATAAGGTCAAGGATGAAATTATCCTCTTTTGTTAAAGGAAATAGACCATTTGCCTGACATAAGGCTTTGTAGTAATCACAATTTCCCTCACAAGAGTCATCCTCAGATTCTTCTGTTTGATCAACAGATCCTTCTGACGATGATTCTTCCTCAGGATTATCTTCTGCAATAGCAGCTACTCTAAAATTTTTTCCTTCTTCATTAAGAAGTAATTTTTCAAGTGACCTCTTAAGGCCTTCATCAATATTCAGACTATTGATTTTCTTTTTCATTCTACACTTATTAGCGTAGTGGCCAGGTTTCTGGCATTTCCAGCAGACCGGGATAGTTTTTTGCCGAGAATTATTCTCGGGTTCAGACTGCCTTTTCTTCCCTCTAAAAATTTTTTTCCTTTTTTGTTTAGGAAAATACTTTTGCTTGGCATGGACCTTATTAGTCCTTTTCCCTCTATTTTCGATAGAGGTTCCAATAGGAGGTAAGCCAATTTGCTCACAAAAGTCCCCTATAATTCTTTTGCCAAGGACTTTCTCCTTTTGGATTTGTCTATGTAATTTTATTTCATTGCATAAATTAATGCCTTCAGCAACCACTTCCGAGGATAAATCCCCATAAGTGTATTCGGAATAAGGAATAATTCCATTGTGTCTTTGCTTAATACGATTGCGTATTTTTTCCGCAAAGAAATGAGGTAGTCCTGATAAGAACTTTTCTTTCCAAAAATCATTTTGACTATCATGTCTGGTGAAGACCTTCGAAAAGAATACGTCTTTATACCATTTGAACTGAGATAAGTTCTGACATTTTAAATTCATTAGTTGCTCTTGAGATCTGTCAATGAGCAATGATGTAGTGCCAATAAAATGTTTTGCTATAGTATACAGAAGTGTATTGACACAATCTGTAACTTGTACAGGCTGATTTTCTCTAACTTCTGTTTTAATAGCCTGTGAAATATGTATTTTGGCTTCTTCAGGAAGGTAGAAATCCCACCATCCTTTCAATTGACCAGTAAATCCTTGAGTTAAGGCTTTGGCAATATTTTGATCAGAATTACCATGTGTTTTACAAGCAGTTGCATACATAGTCATGTAGTGCAATACCGTTTGTATTTGGTATTCTGACATGCCATCTATATTCCATTCATTAATGGATTTTCCATCAAATTGAACAGTCATGAATTCATCATGTTGTTCTAATTGGAGATCTACAGGTGTAGGCCTATGATAATAGGGCTTTGCAGGAATATTATAAGCCATTTTCTTCTTGTATGAAGATGCAAGCTTATTTACTTGAAATTGATTTTCATTATTTTTTTGTTCTGATAAGAACATATTTTCCAAAAGATTGACTTTATCTTCTGTTTTTGAAGAATTTTCTGCTTCATCATAAGAAGCATCAGAATTATAATCTGACTCATGTGTCTCTAGAGGAGCACATTCATTGTCTTTAATTCCAAGATTTTTTAATCTTTTCATAATCTCATCAACCATTTCGGAATTCTGAGGATCCATCTTGAAATCAAAGTTTTCAGAACTCATTGGTTTGAATAAAACCTTTTCTTCAAAAGTAGTTTCTGAAATTTTAGAAACATTTGAAGCCTTTTCTTGTTTTTCAAAATCAATATTTTTCTCAATTCTATTTAATTGATCTCCCATTGTTTTGAGAGTTAAATTTGTAAAATTGTTTTGTTCAACAACAGCCTCAATGTTGTCGCTTTTCCTGTAAGGAGTTGCAACAACTTCTTCGTTGTTGATTCTTATTGCTAATTGGGTTTCCGGGGGATGAACACTCCTAAAAACTTTTCCATTTTTAGCAATAAAATTCTTATAAGAAGCTTCAAGAGAAAATATGAAATCTTGATCCTCGAAGTCAGGAAATTTTTCATAAGCACGTTCCATAAAATTGAAGAAATCAATAACTTCTCCATTTTTTATTAAAAATCTTTTATAGCGAGAAAACCATTTTTCATGACTCTTAGAGTCTTTAGCAAGGGAAAACCATTTTCTCTTTAATTTGTTTTCTTTGGAATAAAATAATTCTTTTGGAAGTCCCCTAAAAGGAAATTTAAATTTGAATTTTTCTTCTTCATGGATCGTTATAGGCGAAAGGCTATAATAACCCATATCAGAAGGAGTGGGGGATGTTCTTTCACTATTAATTTCAGAAGTGGGTAAATTAACCCTATATTCAGGTTGGTTTACTCCGTCAGAGGTAAATTTTGTTCCAGAAATTTTCTCAAAATTAGTTGTTGACGAAGTAGAACTTCTACCTGGAATAACTTTGTTGTTTAGGCTTTCCAATTTTAACCTTGCAATTCTCTGATTAGAGAAGACAATTTCAACATCACCGTCAGGGAACTCTTTGATTTCTTCGAGTTCACGGTTATCTTTTTTAACAGGCTCATTAGCCTTTTCAAGTATCCAGTTTTCAGGTAGATTAACCTGATCCCATGTGATCGTTTTTGGGACCTTTAAATTACTTTTTTCTAAATTGGTTATAAACAAAGTAGTAGACCCCTTTTGATCTTGTAAAATATTTTTCATCTTGGGTACTACGGTGTTCATAACTTTATACTGAATCCTGTAAATAAGGATTATGTTTTCAGCTCCTTGCATCATATTAAATCCATCAGATTTAATGTCTAAGCAAAGAGAGTGCATAATTGTGGGGTCGTTTAACGACAGAGTAAAATTTGGAAAACACGAAAAGAATATGGGTCCGTCACAAAGACTAGACTCCACTATTCCAAGTAGTGAATCATGAAATTTGTTGTGTCTTTTATCACGTACACAAATAATTGCGGACGTGTTTAAACCTAAACGGGTAGCAGGTTTCAAACCTACTTGAATTAACCCAATATGCAAGAATTTATATTGTTGTTGTCTATGTTTATCAATTAAATTTTTTGACAACAATTGGAATGAGTTGTAACCCTCAGTTAAGGGTATAGCCTCTTCTACAGTTTTTACGATATAATCGGAGGTAAATTCAAAAGTTCCTTTCTGTTTATAAACAGAACTTTGAACTGGTAAATTCCAGTTTTGTAAGGATTTTTCGAAATTTTCTTTTATCAAAATTTCTTTATTATAGCTACTATTAGCCTTATCTTGTCTTTTAGACATAGCTCTAGTTAGCCCAAGCATATTTGCCTAATCACTGTCAACGGTTTAATGCCAATCCCTTAAAATGCCCTCACCGGCTACACGGGACTTTCAGGCGACGCGACTTAGGGTGAAAACCCGGGTTTCAAAGGACAAAAATGCTTTAGTTCACCAAAGTTAAGCTTCAAGACTTAATAAGTATAGTAGTGTTTAAAGAAATTTAATTAAATAACAACTTAAACAAAGATTTAAAACAAAAATATAAATGAAACTAACAGAAATTAAAACATAAACTAAAAGAAATTAAAACTATGATATAAACTAAACAAAGACAAACATAAATGACTACATACCTCCTACACACTTGGCTCTGATACCATTCGTTACTGGATCATGGAAGAAAAGGAGTTAGTGGAAGAATGAAGAGTGATGGTGGAGAAGAACGTTAGTGGAAGAAGAAATAGTTAGTGGAGGAAGTGAGTGGAGAAATATGGAAAGAAAGAGAATTTTATTCTTATTGTTCTTACAAGATTACAAGGTAAAATCAAAGGTACTCTTACAAATGAACTGAGTCTCCTTATATAGGCGGAGCTCTTTACAAAACAACAAAATAAAAAACGTAAGCAATGACATAATATAATTGCTTTTAGAAAAGTAAAGGAATCGCATCATTGCTGGTAACAGTAATGGAATCGCATTATTGCTGGTAACAGTAACCTCGGGTGCTCATTGGGCCCCATCGCCAGGTTATTAGCACTGCTAAAGCACGATTCTCTATAAAAGATAACTGGCATTTTATGCCGACACCTTAGAATGTGAATATAATAATATTCTTCTTTAGACAAAATGCTTCACTTTAATAAAAGCGATCATGATTGAGATTTTAGACTCTTATGCAAATGGGTCCTGAGAATCTTGCATTGAGTCATCATCTTCAGTTTCTTCATCTTCATCAGATGAGTTGTTTAGAATTTCTTTCAACTGCTTCTTTAGATCTGTCTTTGATGATGAAGCGAGCAGTTCTTTCAGAAGATCCGAGACATCCCTTTTAGGAGCCTTTGGTGGAGGCGCTGGTTCAAATGAAATAATTCCCTTTACAGAAAATATTGAATCCTTAAAGAATTCAAATTTATCCCACCATTTGATAAGAATTCTTCTTCCCAAATAAGGGACATGAGATACTGTTATTTCAAATTTTTTGATAGGACAATTTGCAATAATAACGTCCCATCTAACTATCCATGGTACCTGATAATGAGCTGCAAAGATAAGCTCGGGATTTTTTAATGAGGGGTTTGATTTAATAAAATCATCAAATATACTCCTGACTTTGTCAGGGAAAATTATGGGGTGTGATCCCCAAGTGTAAAACCATTTAATAAACCACTGTGGAAGATTAGTGGTGTTGAAATCACGAAATTGAAGGAACCAACTATGTTTCTTCAGTCTGTTCTCATAACAGAAGGCCCCTTCCCAGGCTTTTATGTAGTCGAAGTAGTTAAACCAATATTTGTCCAACTCTCTTCTCCCAGCTCTGGGTATTTCATGATATTTAAATAAATCACCCTGCCAAATTTCAGGGGTAACAACTTTCTTGATAAAGGCTTTAGAATAAGCCCATTCTGTGCCTGACCTTGTGACAGAATCAAATTCCACGGATTGAGTCACTTGCAGGATTGCGCAGTAAAAATTGTATTCCTTAGGATAAAGGAATGGGTCCGCTGATTCCCTAAGATAAAAGGATGAAGCTTCAGCTGGAGAAAGATGAGCGTATTTTAGCTCAATAGGTGCTATCCATAAAGTAGTGTAAGGAATATATGGATAGATATATTCGTTAGTCTGATTAGACTGAATTGCTGCTGAATAAGCATCTTCTCTTAATTTTAGCTCCTTAGGAGTCGCCTTTAAGGCTTCAGCTTTAAGCTGTTCCGTTGTTTTAACAATCATAGTCTTATAAGACTGAGAACTTGCGCTTGAGGGAGAAACTGCAAATTTAGCTTTCCCTTTGCCATTATCAGGCTTTTTACTCATGATCCTGCAAAAATTCACGAGTTAAGAAATCAGGTAGTGGAATAATTTTTCCTTGGCCCTTGCCATATCCCAGAAGTAAATCTTACTAGGGTTTCTTTGTTATTAATCCTTTGTTTAAGGATTCCACCATAACCTAATTCAGAAGCATCAGTTTCAACAATTTTAAAAGCTTCTGGATTAGCAATGGCAAGACAAGGGATTTCCTTAATCTTTAATTTTATCTTTTGGACTGCTTCTGTATGAACATTAGTCCAATCAGGAGGATTTTTCTTAAGCCTGTCAAATAAAGGCTTAGCATCAATTGCTAAGTTCTTATAGAAGTCAGAAATATAATTAAGACTTCCTAAAAACCTTTGCAATTGAGTTTTTTCTTTAATTTCATCTGGAAATTTATCCGCAAAAGTAATAGCTCTATCAATAGGGAAAATAGTCCCTTCTTTGATGGTATGGCCAAGAAATCTTATTTCTGTTTGAAATAATTTGATCTTTTTTGCTGACACAACTAAACCAGCATTTTTGACGGCATTAATAAATGCTTGAAGATGTTTAAAGTGTTTATCTATTTTTTCAGAAAACACTAGAACATCATCGATATAAACAATACAGAATGACGTATAAGGACTGAAAATGTCATTCATTATATTTTGAAATTCTGATGGGGCATTCTTAAGCCCAAAAGGCATTACGTTCCACTCATAGTGGCCAAATGGAACCGTGAATGCAGTTTTGTATCTATCCTTTTCATTAATCTGAATTTGCCAAAACCCAGATTTCATGTCAAATTTGGACATAACTTTGGCTGAAAACAGCCGATTTAATAAGTCCCTTTTATTAGGGATTGGATACCTTATCCATCTAAGAGCTTTGTTCAGAGGTTTGTAATTAATTACAAGCCTAGGAACACCTCTTTCAAGTTCAGCAGCATTTTCAACATAAAATGCAGGACAACTCCAAGGGCTGTATGATTTTCTAATTAAACCTTTGAGTAATAACTCATCAATCTCTTTTTTGCAAATTTCCAAATGGCGAGGTCCCATAGCAATAGGTCTAGCCTTAGTGGGAATTTGCCTTTCATTGAAGTCTGGCTCATAAGGCAGACTAACAATATGTTTCTTTCTTTCCCAGAAGGCATTGGGGATATCAGAACATATTGTTTTGACAATAAGATCATAAAGATCATTTATTTTCCTTTGAATTAAAGGATGTTTGATTTTTTCAGTAATTTTCATGTAACTGATCTCCTGAGATAAGGAGTTAAGAAAATTTTCTTTTCTTTGAATTTTCTTTTGTAACAAATCAATCTCGTGATAACGAGGTTTAGTAACGAAATTAAATGTAATTTCCTGAGAATTAATAGAACTTGTTATACCTTTCTCACTAATGCTTTTAATGGGATATAACATGTGAAGAAAAGGATTTCCCAAAATAACATCATGAGAAAGATTCTTTACCATTATAAATGGCATTTCTAAACAAATTCCATTATTGCAAACTGCAGTATTTTGTAGCTTGTAATTTACAAGCATTTTTCTACCATCTGCAGCATTTAAAATTTCAGTAGTTTTTGAAAAATATCTGGAGGGTATCAATCCTTCATTGATACAGTTTAAATCTGCTCCAGAGTCTACCATGGCAATTGCAGAGAGAGTATATTCTCTATGAACAATGATTTTAATTTTAATATGCCATTTATGGGTAATAACCCTATCTAACATATTAACATATGTTAAAGATTCATCCTTCGAAGATCCTTCGTCTTTTGAAGATTTATCTTTAACAGATGTTAAAGTATTTAATTTTTCCTTTAAGGAATTCCATTCTTCTTCATCTGACTCATGATCAGAATCAGGCTCAGAAAGAATAGATTTATCCTTTTTAATTTCAAGAGAAGTTACTCTAGATTTAAGAGTATTAATTTCTCTTTTGAGAATTTTGACTTCATGCAGTAATTCATTAATGCGAGAAGATTCTCCCGGAGTTTCTTCTTTTGATGTTGAAGCCTTAGCTCTTTGTAAAATTTCTTTTAGACTATAAGTCTCTGGTTCTTCAAATTTTAACCTTTTGTCACCTTTCTTTCCATTGTAATCTTCTAAATATTTTTGAAGCATTTGTCTTTTAACAATGGGATCAGAAAGTTGATCAATAAGGTCAAGGATGAAATTATCCTCTTTTGTTAAAGGAAATAGACCATTTGCCTGACATAAGGCTTTGTAGTAATCACAATTTCCCTCACAAGAGTCATCCTCAGATTCTTCTGTTTGATCAACAGATCCTTCTGACGATGATTCTTCCTCAGGATTATCTTCTGCAATAGCAGCTACTCTAAAATTTTTTCCTTCTTCATTAAGAAGTAATTTTTCAAGTGACCTCTTAAGGCCTTCATCAATATTCAGACTATTGATTTTCTTTTTCATTCTACACTTATTAGCGTAGTGGCCAGGTTTCTGGCATTTCCAGCAGACCGGGATAGTTTTTTGCCGAGAATTATTCTCGGGTTCAGACTGCCTTTTCTTCCCTCTAAAAATTTTTTTCCTTTTTTGTTTAGGAAAATACTTTTGCTTGGCATGGACCTTATTAGTCCTTTTCCCTCTATTTTCGATAGAGGTTCCAATAGGAGGTAAGCCAATTTGCTCACAAAAGTCCCCTATAATTCTTTTGCCAAGGACTTTCTCCTTTTGGATTTGTCTATGTAATTTTATTTCATTGCATAAATTAATGCCTTCAGCAACCACTTCCGAGGATAAATCCCCATAAGTGTATTCGGAATAAGGAATAATTCCATTGTGTCTTTGCTTAATACGATTGCGTATTTTTTCCGCAAAGAAATGAGGTAGTCCTGATAAGAACTTTTCTTTCCAAAAATCATTTTGACTATCATGTCTGGTGAAGACCTTCGAAAAGAATACGTCTTTATACCATTTGAACTGAGATAAGTTCTGACATTTTAAATTCATTAGTTGCTCTTGAGATCTGTCAATGAGCAATGATGTAGTGCCAATAAAATGTTTTGCTATAGTATACAGAAGTGTATTGACACAATCTGTAACTTGTACAGGCTGATTTTCTCTAACTTCTGTTTTAATAGCCTGTGAAATATGTATTTTGGCTTCTTCAGGAAGGTAGAAATCCCACCATCCTTTCAATTGACCAGTAAATCCTTGAGTTAAGGCTTTGGCAATATTTTGATCAGAATTACCATGTGTTTTACAAGCAGTTGCATACATAGTCATGTAGTGCAATACCGTTTGTATTTGGTATTCTGACATGCCATCTATATTCCATTCATTAATGGATTTTCCATCAAATTGAACAGTCATGAATTCATCATGTTGTTCTAATTGGAGATCTACAGGTGTAGGCCTATGATAATAGGGCTTTGCAGGAATATTATAAGCCATTTTCTTCTTGTATGAAGATGCAAGCTTATTTACTTGAAATTGATTTTCATTATTTTTTTGTTCTGATAAGAACATATTTTCCAAAAGATTGACTTTATCTTCTGTTTTTGAAGAATTTTCTGCTTCATCATAAGAAGCATCAGAATTATAATCTGACTCATGTGTCTCTAGAGGAGCACATTCATTGTCTTTAATTCCAAGATTTTTTAATCTTTTCATAATCTCATCAACCATTTCGGAATTCTGAGGATCCATCTTGAAATCAAAGTTTTCAGAACTCATTGGTTTGAATAAAACCTTTTCTTCAAAAGTAGTTTCTGAAATTTTAGAAACATTTGAAGCCTTTTCTTGTTTTTCAAAATCAATATTTTTCTCAATTCTATTTAATTGATCTCCCATTGTTTTGAGAGTTAAATTTGTAAAATTGTTTTGTTCAACAACAGCCTCAATGTTGTCGCTTTTCCTGTAAGGAGTTGCAACAACTTCTTCGTTGTTGATTCTTATTGCTAATTGGGTTTCCGGGGGATGAACACTCCTAAAAACTTTTCCATTTTTAGCAATAAAATTCTTATAAGAAGCTTCAAGAGAAAATATGAAATCTTGATCCTCGAAGTCAGGAAATTTTTCATAAGCCCGTTCCATAAAATTGAAGAAATCAATAACTTCTCCATTTTTTATTAAAAATCTTTTATAGCGAGAAAACCATTTTTCATGACTCTTAGAGTCTTTAGCAAGGGAAAACCATTTTCTCTTTAATTTGTTTTCTTTGGAATAAAATAATTCTTTTGGAAGTCCCCTAAAAGGAAATTTAAATTTGAATTTTTCTTCTTCATGGATCGTTATAGGCGAAAGGCTATAATAACCCATATCAGAAGGAGTGGGGGATGTTCTTTCACTATTAATTTCAGAAGTGGGTAAATTAACCCTATATTCAGGTTGGTTTACTCCGTCAGAGGTAAATTTTGTTCCAGAAATTTTCTCAAAATTAGTTGTTGACGAAGTAGAACTTCTACCTGGAATAACTTTGTTGTTTAGGCTTTCCAATTTTAACCTTGCAATTCTCTGATTAGAGAAGACAATTTCAACATCACCGTCAGGGAACTCTTTGATTTCTTCGAGTTCACGGTTATCTTTTTTAACAGGCTCATTAGCCTTTTCAAGTATCCAGTTTTCAGGTAGATTAACCTGATCCCATGTGATCGTTTTTGGGACCTTTAAATTACTTTTTTCTAAATTGGTTATAAACAAAGTAGTAGACCCCTTTTGATCTTGTAAAATATTTTTCATCTTGGGTACTACGGTGTTCATAACTTTATACTGAATCCTGTAAATAAGGATTATGTTTTCAGCTCCTTGCATCATATTAAATCCATCAGATTTAATGTCTAAGCAAAGAGAGTGCATAATTGTGGGGTCGTTTAACGACAGAGTAAAATTTGGAAAACACGAAAAGAATATGGGTCCGTCACAAAGACTAGACTCCACTATTCCAAGTAGTGAATCATGAAATTTGTTGTGTCTTTTATCACGTACACAAATAATTGCGGACGTGTTTAAACCTAAACGGGTAGCAGGTTTCAAACCTACTTGAATTAACCCAATATGCAAGAATTTATATTGTTGTTGTCTATGTTTATCAATTAAATTTTTTGACAACAATTGGAATGAGTTGTAACCCTCAGTTAAGGGTATAGCCTCTTCTACAGTTTTTACGATATAATCGGAGGTAAATTCAAAAGTTCCTTTCTGTTTATAAACAGAACTTTGAACTGGTAAATTCCAGTTTTGTAAGGATTTTTCGAAATTTTCTTTTATCAAAATTTCTTTATTATAGCTACTATTAGCCTTATCTTGTCTTTTAGACATAGCTCTAGTTAGCCCAAGCATATTTGCCTAATCACTGTCAACGGTTTAATGCCAATCCCTTAAAATGCCCTCACCGGCTACACGGGACTTTCAGGCGACGCGACTTAGGGTGAAAACCCGGGTTTCAAAGGACAAAAATGCTTTAGTTCACCAAAGTTAAGCTTCAAGACTTAATAAGTATAGTAGTGTTTAAAGAAATTTAATTAAATAACAACTTAAACAAAGATTTAAAACAAAAATATAAATGAAACTAACAGAAATTAAAACATAAACTAAAAGAAATTAAAACTATGATATAAACTAAACAAAGACAAACATAAATCATAATTCCTAATCTAACCTTCTTAATATATTATAACTGATTTATCTTCAAAATCCATAAAGATCTTCTTCCATTTTTATCTCACACATTCTCTCTCCAATCACGTTTTTAAACAAAGAAATATATATTATAACTGATTTATCTTCAAAATCCATAAAGATCTTCTTCCATTTTTATCTCTCACATTCCCTCTCCAATCACGTTTCTAAACAAAGAAACGTGATTCATTATTTTCAGTAACCGAAACCTCTTTATTCTCTCTCTAAATCCGATTCACATAACAAAACCTCCATTAAACTCAGAAATCTTTTTTCATCTTCATTAGATTGTTTTTCAAACATTCGTCTTCTAATCCTATACACAAGCTCAGAACTTCATTTCCATTTATGTCTCTTCATATCAAGTTAATCAGGTAAAACATAAATCAATTTATAAGTTTTTGTGATTCTATTTCAATTTATAGTAGTTGATTCTCTCTCTCTACATCTTAATCTACTGAAAATCTTCCATTAAAACAAAGAAATTGTTTCATATTCATTAGAGTTTTTCAAAATCAGTTTCTTAATTGTTAATCAGGTAAACAAAATTCTTCTTTAATGATTCTGTTTCAAATCGAGTATGTTATTATTGTATTTCTCTCTCTAAAAGTTTCTTTAATGATTTCGATGTTGATGAAATAATCCTTCATTACTAATTCCTATAAATCGAGTATACTTATTGTTGCAACCAATCATCATATCAAATATCTTTAAATATGTAGTTTAAACCTAATGATATTCGTACTTTTTCTTCAGATCTGGTTCTCAATCCGTACGGATTTATGAAACGTGATTTTTTCGTACGGTTCCTCATAACATAATTAACAGTACATGTACTTTATCATAAATTACCATAATTTATAGTAAATTATGCAAACATCTCCCGTACGATGTTTTTCAAAATGAGAACATGATATATGTATTTTCTGACAAATTATATATACTTTATCACGAATATCATGAACATTATATGGAACATTAATTATGCTTTAATCTCAAAAACAGTACTCGTTTCATTATTAGAACAACTTCGCTTATATATGTAAATCCCGTGTACTTTGAAATAAATTACATATAATTTACGTAAATGTTCATGTAATTTATTGTAAATAATATACTTTTTTATATAATTTATATGTATTAATCTCTCTCCATTTGTTATCACAGATGGAGTTCCAGGCAGAATCATCAAATCAAAATAAGCAAATCAAACTTGAAATACCCTTGTTCTTGTTACTTGACTTTTTGATTGGCTCCTCGAAATATTTCATAAGAAATGCACACTTGAATGGATCTTGATCATGATTCCTTGGAAAAGCCTAATATTCGGCCCCCTCCATTAGCATTCCAAGCAATAGGGCAACATGGATGGGCACCATTATTGAACCAGAGAAGATTTTGTACGTTTTTTTTGTAGCAGAATGTAAACGATGTGTTATGTAAAAGAAATTATGTGTTATGTAAAAGAAATTATGTGTAATGTAAAAGAAATTATGTGTAATTTACAGAACAAGACCCAAATACATTTGATAAATTACGTTGTATACTTGACAAATGATGGTTTATTCGTCATAAATAATACATAATTTGCGTATTTATTTCATAATTTGTATTCGATGAGTATTTATGTATGAGTAAAAACGAAAACAAATGCTGCTTTAATGTTCCCAGAAAAATATACTATTTTCAAAACTAAAAGTTAAGTGAGAGAAAGTGACATATATGTTTTGTATATTAACCCCCAAATCACGCTAAATTGATCCTAGATTATATACTATTTCCAAATTTGAAAGTTAAGTGAGAGAAAATTGTTTTGAATCGAAAAAAAATTTACATAGTAAGATAGAGAAAATTGATTTGGTTTCCAAATCTGTAAAGAAGAGAGAGAAAATTAATTTGGAAATATCCGTGGTGATGACGTTTTGGTTTTGGTTAGGATTTTGGTTTCTGATTGATTCGGATAATAAGAAAGAGAAAATTTGATTTCCAAATCTGTTTAGAGGAGAGAGAAATTATGATTTGTTTCTATCCATTTGTTTCTAATAAATCTCCATATATTTTGGCTAATAAATCTCCATATTAAATCTGTAAAGAAGAGAGAGAAAATTGATTTGCAAAAGTTTGAATTTTGTTTCTAAACAGATTATAGAAGAGAGAGAAAATTTCGTGAGAATCTATCCGTTTTTTCCTAAATTTATCCTAAAATCAAGGTACATTAAACCGTTTGAAATTTTTGTCCGGCCTCACATATTAAAATCCTGCAAAAAACGACTGGGACATAGAAGGAATTATGTAATATATATTAAGGGTTTTTAGTCCCAAGAGCAAAAGGACTAAAAATCTATTTTTTGAGAAGATTGGACCCTAAATCCTTTTTGAACATTATTTTGGGCTATATACCCACGGACCCTTTTTTTAACAAGAATAATCATACGGCATAAGAGGTACAAAATTTAGATGTTGAGACCGACAAAAAATTAATTTTGTCAAGGTGAACTTAAAGAAATGTTTAGCTAAGATTTTGTCTAAGGAAGGATTTGTCAAGTGGTAAAAAAATTTCGACAACTGTTTAAGTTTTGTCAAGTGTCGAATATATTCGAACACAATTAAGATGTCCAAGCCCAACAAAAATAAATGTTTACGGAGAGATTTGTACTTGATGTAGGTACTGGGCATCACATAGATTGTACCATTTGAGATTGAAGTTGGCCCTGGTGTCTGAATTATCGATTCTCTTTTTCCATTTTTTACTAAATCTGTGGTGGCCGACCTAATTTCAACCCATAATATATGTCTCTCTCTCTGAGTCTAAGATATTCAACAATATTAAGATGCCTATCTGATATCAACAATATGAATGTCCTGTAAGAGGGGCCTATCGCGTACAGTATGTACTTATAACATACTGTAGTCACTATTCTTCGAGATTGCATATGGGTTATTATAATATTTTATTTTCATATTTACTCTAAAGTCTAAACCCTTGGTACTGAAAACGAAGTAGTCCATATCATATTCCTGCAGTTAGTAATGGAAATTGATTGAGAATCAGATGTAGTTGATGAAAATCTTTAGTACAATGAGCTCAACTTCTTTTCGGGTACAAAAGAAAAGTTATTTTCCATCTTTATCCACAAACAACAATGTCTGTTTATACTTAGATTTTCCAATTAAGTATTTAGAATTCTAACTCTCAATCAATTCTTAGAGAAGTCAATCCATAAAATTAATTTGTAAGTGAATTGTTTATACACTTGTTTATTAAAATTTCCGCATTTCTTTAACAAGAATATTGTACAAGAGATTCCTTCGTCATGAGAAATCAGACAAAGAAAAACATTTTATGTTTGAACTTCGAATATTTGTTATTATTATTATTATTTTACTTAAAATTCATAATAATTCAGAACCACAATTATGAACTCCATTCTTATCCTTAAGCCATTGTCAGTTCTGTTAACATCATATTATTAAGTCTTCATTAACTAACAGCAAGTGGCACATGGATTCAGAAGCTTCTAAATCTTTTTAAATGATTGACTTTTAAGAAAACTATTTTCAATTTTTTAATTGACTTATAAAATTTTAATCTCAAACAAGTAGGCATATTAAAGGTATAAAACAAAAATATAAAGTCAGCTTATCTAGCCATGAATTTCGAAGAAAAAGATGCGATGTAACTTCGACTAATAGACGTTAGTTTCTATAAAGACTAGAGAGAGATAATCCACAATGAAGTTATTTTCTACTTGCTTCGACTAATAGACGTTAGTTTCTATAAAGACTAGAGAGAGATAATCCACAATGAAGTTATTTTCTACTTGCGAATATATCGGGATTAAAGTACATAAACAAACACATATACACACTTGACAAAATGATTTTGACTACAGACATATGATGCATACCCTCGTTTCAATAAGATGAATCGGGTGCTTATCTAACTACTATTACATAACTTAGCTAAGAAAACTAGACTAATAACATTCTGCCGATATATTATAAGAGAAAGCCATCGACCTTTGAACTCGTACTGCAAGTGACAAATGATTTAGAATACCTGTTGTCTCAATCCGACTTGAAAGCATTGGGTAGTTTTCTATCTATGCCATCTTTTCGATCTCACGTTTTATTTGAAGGGCAGCTCTAACTACGTTTCCTCTAGTTATAATCCCAACCTTCAAAACAATATGAAATTCAATGAGCAAAGATTCCGATAAGTTAACTATTTGTGTCTGATTGTGTGTATCATATTACTTACTAGATTTCCGCTGCTGTCCACGACTGGAAGACGGCGGTACTTTGTTTCAAGCAACAATCTGCCATATATAATTGAATTTGAACATTTTGGTAACTGCCTTAATGCAAGAGAGAGTAAACCAAACAAATTAGGTCAGAAAAACAAAGTTGCAGAAAACCTAACCTTGCAGCATCTTCAAGATTGGTGGTTTCACGGACAACAAGAGGAGCAGGAGTCATAACATCGGCAATGACTTTTCCATTGGTCTTACCAAGTAACTTTTGTATCTCATTGAAAGTCTGGAAACAGTTCATAATAGGATAGTCAGTAATTACAACATTAAACAATTGTGTTTTCTCATTAGCACCGAATTAGCAAAATAGAAAGAGTGCGAAGAAAGGTCCTACATATCCGTTTATCATCCATCTAACAGATCATATCAGTCGAAGACATAAATATCAACGAGTAAAAGCACATTTTGGCAGATAATTAACAATTGGTGAAAGCAGTCGAAGAAGCCATTATTTCGGCAACAAACAGAATGTGGGGAAGCAATGTGACTACTTTCAAGCATTGCATATGAATATATAGTTTTGGCCTTCAGACAGTCAATAAAAAAAACTAACATGTATTATTCTTAATGAGTTCTAGTTAGAATCATTTTTTTAACAGTTTCTAGAATAGAACTTTTTTCACCTATTTTCATTTTGTATCAAATGAAATGTTATTAAGCCTCAAGGTTTCCGTATAGCTAATCAATGCTAGAAGATCGTCTTCGGTACTTCAGATAGAGACTTATTTGTCTACTTAGCAGTGAGAACAAAGAAAGGGAAACAACAAAAAGAGAAGAATTCTGACGTACTTTCCAAGAGCTGTCGACTTCAGGAAACATGCTTGTATCAGCTCGCCCACTACCTATCAGCACAGAAGAATTATACGTCACTGGTCACTTGAGATTCACTAAATTACAACTATCCAGTGCATAAAACACAATGGCATGCTAACTAAAGGTTGCAATTTGTTAGGCTACACTTATGCAAGTCACGACAAGAAAATAGACGAGAAAAACCCAGATAGAGAATGTTGGTGTAAGTTCTTGTGGCATGATTTTATTGCCAGTCTATGTAAGGATAACAGGATCAGCGGACTTACCACTGTAGTCTTGTAAGATACAAAAAAAGTCGCTACCCCTCCAGGCAAGTCGCTACCCCTAATGACCTATATTACATTACCGCCTTACCGGTATAACTAGAACTAAGCTCTCCGGGCAAGTCGCGCTACCCCTCAACAGTGACAAATAGTTGCGCCCTACCTCAAATAACTAAAATACCTGATATTGAATCCAGAGCTAACAAATCATAATCTGATACTAGGCCAACCTGCATCCAGTAGAAAAAGAAAAAAAATCCTGTATTCAGTATTTGTATTGAAGAGGTTCAATTATATAGAGCCAAGTATAGTTTCTTATTTTCTCATAAAAAAAAAAAGTAAAAAAAAAGTATAGCTTCTTATTTTTCTTTTTTCTGAAAGAAAACCAACTCTAGCTTAGACCTAATAACCATTGCTTGAAAACGAACACATGATCAATTCCAAAAAAGAAAAATCATAAAAGATGTAATATGTACCAGTTTCCAGCCATCATCGATCACAGGAAAACCAGTAATTCTGTTATCCACTAGCATCTCGAGTGCTGTTTGACGCGAAGGCCACATTATTTAATGAGATGAAACTAAACGTAGTTGAGACTCGGGAACATCAAACCATGTACATAAAGTGTACCTTCATTAATTGTTGTTGTAGGCCTTACCACATGTAGCTCTCCTTTCTTAGTCATGAAATCACCAACTGTATAGACCCCATTTTTGGGCTGCTGTATTAAACAAGGTCAAGTTACCTAGAAATGAGTTTCTGAAGGAGACACCTCTAAACAGAGCACACATACTGAAAAAGGAAAAGGCTACATACTAATGGACTGAACTGAGTAACTAAACATAATACATACAGCATATTATAAAGTTTCAAAAAATAAGATAGCATATTAACTCATACAATAGTCCTAAATTTTTTTTTTAGTCCAGGTTTAACTCTACAGTCTAGACTACCATTTTCCCTCAAGCAATATAGTGAGGTACACAACATAACCATCTCATGTGTTAGGTTACACAACTGGATAATAATAAATTAACTTTTATATAGTTCATCTACGCACCAAATTTCATATCTATAGATCCTCGAATCCTTAGTTGCACTGTACTTACTGGATAGCAAAACAACTTTCTTGTGAGGTATTGATTCCAATAGTCAATTCAATGTATTGATACGCATAACCAATCCATTGTATTGGTTTTAATAATGCTATTGTGCGTAACCTATGCATAGTATAATGATCTGTTCTGGAGTTCAGCTGTTCATGCAAATTTCATCACTTCATGAATTTTGCACAACTTACCAAGACCCTTCTGCTACACAAACCAAGCAAATTATATTGTTCATCGTTCACTGTGAAAAAATCTATGTGATCTTGGTAAGAAGAAAATCATGGAAATGGAATAATGATGTTAAGGATCTGATAGTGCAAACAGGAGCAATCAGTGTGCCAGAGACACCAAAAATTCCAGTTGCAATAAATGCAAGTGAATAGTTTATTGATATTAATAGAAGTATAGTGCATCATTGCTGTTATGTAAATGGCGAGGAGGTGTCCACGTGAATCGTTCTTTAGACTGACGAGCAACTTGGCTAAAACCTATAATGAAGCTTGAAACTCCAATCCAAATAGTTCTATTAAAGCTTTGATTTTGTGTACCTTTCACTGCTAATCAAATCGATATAAAGTTGATACAAGGGATCAACCTGTGCAAATCTTGTACTGAAGCACTCCTTTCTGTACCAACACAGTATGCTAGGAGTTGCATAATAAACAGATGGCGACTTACACATACACAGTAACTATGAAAATGCACATTACACTGCATTTAAGTATATCAAGACAAAACACTATCTGTAACCCCAGCAAAAATCCTCGGCATGCAACTGACACTGAGGGTACAGCACATTCCCTCATCGCCATCTACTACCATACCATAATTTATGACTCCAAGCCCTTCCACAAGTCATAAATATCAAGTTCCAAGGTCATGCAAGGTTTCGTGACGCATGTTAATGTGGCATCCACCTAATGGACAAAATGAATTCACTCGACAGCAGTGGAACAGATATTTGGGAAACAGGCACAGGTGTGTGGTATAGGATGTCAATCTGAAAGTTAAAGTAGTCTGCATAACTAGGTCGAGGAGATCCACGTGGACTTAGGGTTTTATCCAATGGAAATAAGTCGACCTCCTGAGTCCATCTTGGCAATTGGCATAGGTCAACTCATGTTGCGTGGCCAAAAGGTCCACTATCCATACAATGATATGATTAGCAAAGGTTTTGACACAAGGAGGGTAAATATTCAAATGTTGACATTTCCACCTGTGCATTTTCAGTAATATCGCTACCTTAAGGTAATTCGACATTGTCCGCAAAATAAGCCTACGTCTGGATTGACTCAAAATTCCAATTCGGATCCCAACCAAGGTTGATATTTTGTTCGAAAAATGAGAGAACTCGGACTGGATTGTCATGTAATAAGAAAAAAAAAATTGGGGAGAAAAAGATAAAATTTTATTATTATAACGTGTTAGTTCATTTTTGAATCTTCATGGAAAGTCGACAAGGACCACAACTCAAGTGAGGATTATGTCAAAAATGGCCATCACAGCTTGCTCATTAAGCTCTTTATATTGAAGGATCATTAGGGCATTGAACCATCAGTATGACACATGTAGTAGTAACCCCTCTTTAAATTAGCAGACACCATTTCAACTGTCAAGAATGAAACATTCTGCGCCCATCTAATTCTAATAAGTAGGTACTTCCCCAATGATTAATTAAAATTCTAGACAGGATGGACCCCTAAAAATGTAAAAATGCCATCTTTTTTACCAAACAATGAATAGAAGTGATATGGCAGGAAAAGCAAACACTCTTCTTTGACTCATATTTTTCAGAGGGTAAATAGGATTTGGGAATTTTAGCTTTTTTTTGGCAACTCATTAACTAAAGAGAATAAACTCCCAAAGTCCTAAAATCAACCTGTCTTAAACCTAGAGTGAACACTCAAGTTTCACAGGACACCTAAACAACCCTAGAGATAGAACCCCAGCATAATCCCTCTAAGATGCCTCTTGATCACAATTATAATACTAAAAACTAAATTCACATCTTACACTAAATTGATCAAGATAAACAAGTAAAAAAAAAAAACACAATTCGTTCTTTAATACCACGTATATTTACTTCAAATGATATAAATCTAACGTTTTTTTCCTAATTATTTCCCAAATTAGAACAAAAACTTGGATTCAATCACAATTCACAAATTGATTCAAAGAGGGGCGGTAACTAACCGGTACAGAATTTGTCATCAAAGCGTCGTTACCGGCAACAGCCAAGATCTTGAAAGAATTACAAGCTGACCGACGGTTGAGATGTTTATAGAGAGAGCTAGTAATGAAGGAAGGAGGAGGAGGTGGAGGTGAGAGAAAACAAGGAAGTTGCTGACGAATGAAGTGAGTTGAAGTTATAGCCGTGGAAACAGAAGAAATCTGCGTACTGATGAACTTGTCTGAAAGAACAACCAAATTCATGTCTTCTTCTTCTCTTCCGATATTCGATTGACCTGATCGGTGCTCTGGAGAAAAACGAGATAGAAATGAGGAGAGAGTTTTAGAGAGAGAGAGAGAGAGTTTTAGAGAGAGAGAGAACGCCCACAGTATCGGTCGGGTGAATTATAGTTGAAGAAATTAAGGGAACTAACGGAACTGTTAGTATAGAATATGGATATCCGTCAGTAATGCTTTAGGGCCCAGCCGTTCAGGCCCATAATGACCTCAACCAGTGTCCAAGTCTGGACTTGGATTCTTTTGAAGAGGACGATGCCGAAAAATGGTACGTTCGGTTATCTTCTTGATGATAAAGGTCTATCGTCACATGATGAATTTTTCTTGCTTGCATGACCAATGACACAAAGCATTCAAAAAGTCAGAAATCACTAAAACGATTGAGTCGGTAGAAGTTTTTACAGTTTTAGGAATTGAATTTGAAGTTTCAATTTAGAAATTGGAACTTGTGTCCATCTTTAAGACAAATTTAATATGCTAATGTAGGTGTGGTTGTTCTACCGTAATGCTCGCCTAAGATGATCTGGTGGTGGGATACCGGTCTTAGGAAATGAATTCAAAGTGAGTAAGGTGTTTTTCGAGTTTTAGGAAAGGAATTCAAAGTCGGAATTTAGAAATTGAAACTTAGTTCCCTCTTTAGGACAAACCTTATATGCTTATATAGGTTTGGTTGATCTACCATGATGTCTGGCTGAGATCATGCGGTGGTAAGACACAAGTCTTGATGAGAGCCACATGTCAATAACCGTTAGGAGGGCATTTGACGAGTGAGTGCCTTCTAACATTGACAGATATTTAAAAGATTTGTGTATGAAAAATGGGTTGTTGACTATTTCTAGCCTTCCACGTCACCTGCATTACATTCGAGTAGAGCAAAGCTGGGAGAGATCAATCTTACTCTAGCAGATCCTACTTTGAGTCTCTTACCAGATCAGAGATCAGGTTGTGGAGTTTGACTCGAATCCACCTTCCTGCGCTTCAATGCACCACGAGGTTCAAGGTGTCAAATTGACTTCAACAGACTTCTCTTCACTGTTTCCTGACCAAAATAGAGCTTTTACCAGAGGTGACTCTGTGTTATCTCCTCGCTTGCATCTAGACTAGTGCCTGGCTCAAAGTGCTTACCTTACTCATACCGATCTCTCAAGTTAAGACTCATGTAACCGAGTTGTCTCAAATCTATCTTTCCATGCCTCAGGCAATTTGGGACTCAAGTGTGGAGTTGACTACTTCTAGTAAGGATAATGTGTTGATTAATATGAAAAGAAAGCACAACAGAGAAGTTAAATATGTTGTTGATGGTTTAAGGGAAATAGAGTCACCAATGAATGTGCTCGAGCCATAGAAAGTCAAAGACTGTAGGCAGAAAATGAAGGTCAAATATTATGGCCATTGATATCATGTTCCACTCAGACGATAACTGCGCCCAATTTCTTTTTTTTTTGGTCCACTCGAAAAAGTTGACTGCTACCTCTTTCAGTTTTCTTCTACTCGGTTTCCCTCTTTCGTTTCATGGAGTTGAGTTCCATCAACAACTAGGGAGTCTAGGTTTTAAGACGTCCAGGTTTCAATCTCTCTCTTTACTTATTTCAATTTCATTCTACTTAAAAAATACTCTTGATTCTGATTAACAAATTCTGTTCTATCTCTCTCTATTCTTGTACTTAGTTTCAATTTCAAACCTTACTCCTTTAAGACGGTTTCAATCAAAAGAAAAATTGTTTTTTTGATTCTTTGTTTCAGTCTCCCAAGAAGATAGATGGCGAAGCTCATTTTGGTTGATTTGTTTCAATCCCTAATTAGGGTTTTTGGAACAATGGAATGTTTATCTTACATGTTACTTCTGTTTGATGACAATCTCTAATATGTTTGTTTGGATTTTATGATGATTTCTTCTTTAGAATGTCCTAATTTCGAAGATGTTTTCTCTTTCAGTTATCTCTATAGTGTCTCTTTCGATTTTCCCCAATTCACGGAGTTCATTGAGGGAAACCATAGACGGAGTTTGAGTTCCATCAAGGGCAGCTAGGTTTCAATCTCTGTATCTCATTCGCGGTTTGTTCGATCTCTCTCTAAACTCCTTATTAGTTTCAACTTCATTCTACTATTGATTCTTGGTATGTGTATCTCCTTCTCTATCGTAATGTGTCGACATGAAATGTGAATACCAACAAACACCTTTAAAGTATTATTGACAATGGAATGGACTGTTTTTCTTACATGCTACTTCTGTTTGATGAAAAATCTGTAATATGTTAATTTAAATTTGATGATGATTTCTTCTTTCATGAAAATGAACAATTTTTAGGTTGGGTCCTATCTTGGCGTATTTATAAGGCAGTGTTTAGGTAATAGTGCACGGTTGTAAGAATATCTCAATTTAGTTGTCAAACAGAAGTTTGACACATTTATGAGGAGAATTTAGAGAAAAATATTCATGATGGAAGAAAATCACATTTATCTGAATTACTGATTCAGTGAGTCAGAGTCAAACACCATGAGTCATGCAAAAGTAAATATTTGTGAAATCTGACTTCGAGTCATGTTTTCTACTCATAACAAAAAGGCAGGGGTCTGATATATGGTGCTACAAAAAAGTACGCTGCTAAAACTTATCCACTTTATTTCCTCTACATTTTTTTTTGAAATAACATGATATCATTCATGGCTTTGATACATCAAATGATGGAGTGTGCTCATAACTTCCATTAACTATTTGAGAGACTCCTAAAGGGCATACAAACTATCCAATAGGCCATCATTTATACGCTTAATAACCCAAGTTCAATAAATCATGGATTTTACCTCCGTTGTGAATCGAACCTGGAACCTACGAGGTTTTGAAGTAGATTCACTATCAACTGGCCTAGCAGTTGTTGGCAACTCTACATCTGTTACCTATCTCACTATCTGTATGGAATTTTTAGAAGTCAGCTAGCCAAACTAAAAGGTTCAGAGTTGGGTTTGTGAAAGTAGGTTCTCGTATAGTTTATTGCTTGTGATTTAAACAACAAATTTTCTCTTATATTATATATCACTAGAAATGTAAAGACTTTTAGTGAGACTATATAGAGGACCGACCTTATGCATTTAGCTTCATTAGTGCCTTAGTTATTTCTTTTGTTCATTTCCTTGTTATGGTTGCTTGCTCTGTTCTCTACTTCTTTGTATGTTGTTCGCTGATTGAAATCAAGCTTTTAGAAGTAATTAACTTATCAATTAGGAGCTTTTAGACTGTGGAGCACAAATTACGATTTTTCATTAGGTATCGATTTTTTTTTTACTTAAGTTATGATGTAGATTGTTGCGGAAGCGTAAAAGTAGTAGAACTCATTAATAAACTAAAAGAGAAACGATAAATAATGTAAAGATAAACTGAAATAACTGTAAACAAAGAAGATGCAATCAAGGGTTTTTGTGTTTAATAATTCAATTGTGTTTAACAAGACAGACTGGACTTCTCTTATGTAGAGATTATACTTTTCCTAGTTAGACTCAAATAAAGAAAGAAGATAACTACTAAAGATACTTTCCTTGATTGCTAGGATTCTAAACATGGGAACATTAAATACTAAACTGGAAACTTATATTAATATAGGATCTTGGCTGTTAGGCCCGTTATTGGTCTGGCCGTGAGGCCCATTAGTTGGATGGCCGCCATCATACTCCCCCTCTGTAGAACAACTTGTCCCCAAGTTGGTGTCGTTGTAAATTGGCTCATCTGAATAAAACGGGTAAATATCGGCGACAGTGAAAGTGTTTGAAATATTGAAATCTGGCGGGAGATCTATAACAAACGCATTGTCGTTGGTTTTGTGAAGGATCTTGAATGGACCAAATTTCTTCTGACCCACTTTCTTGAAAGTGCCGATTGGAGTTTGCATCTTGGAATTAAAGACCATAACGTAGTCGGCAACTGCGAAATCTTTAGAGAAATTTCTTCCCGAACCTCTCGAAAAAGAAAAGATTGGTGGTATCACATACAATGACATCACCAAAGCAATTCTTAGTTCCCACTTTGAACGAAAGTTGCATTGGGTTCGAAGAACACCCACTTGGACTAAATCACTATCTTCAATCCCATATTGCAAAAACAATTGTAGGAAATAGACTTCCAACAAATTGCGACATCTCCCATCATCTTTTAGGTTGAAGAAATAATATAAGATATTATCATCTACACTATGTTTATGAGCTCTTAAGATTATCTCGTCATCTATACCTTCGATTATATGTAAATAAACATGACGGAAACAAAAAGGTAATTTGATAGTCCCTTCACTCCATTTTCTGTTAGTATCCATCATCTCATCATCTTTGTTATCATCTTCAAATATCCAAAGCTTCACAATGTAACTACCCGTTCTAAACAACAAAGCCACACGAACTCCTACTTGTATCAAATCAGCTATTGGATCAAGTATATGATTCAAATACATCACGTATTGATTTGGATGCTCATTAAAAACAAAATTAGGGATTTTGATTGTTCTAAACCTCTCACTTGTAATCTATGTTGAAAAAGGCGGCAACGGGGACTAGTCGCCAGACCCGGGAGTAGGAGTAGTCGTTAATAGTCGTATTTAGGCGGGACTAGTCGTATAATATTAATATATAATGTTTTTTTATATGTAATTATATATATGCATAAATATTAACATTTGAGATCAATATGATGAGAAATCATACAATAAACCATAAAATCAGTTCATTACGAGTATAATATCAACCTTAAACCCTAAAATAACCTCATTATGAGTATAAAACAGTACAAATCATACCCTAAACCCTAAAATATCAACCTTAAACCCTAAAATAACCCCATTATAAGTATAAAACACTAAAAAACAAACCCTAAACCCTAAAATCAGTCCATATTATGAGTATAAATCATTATAAACTAACCATAACAAGTCAAACCTAATTGTTATAAACATTAATGAAGTATAACAACTCAAACTTAACATTAAAATCAGTGTATATAGAAAAAAAACTCAACTAATGATTTCTAGAGAGAGAAAGAGTTGTAAAAAGAAAAAATGGAGAAGATAGAGAGAGAAACTTACTTGGAATCAAGTTTGGAGAAGAAAATAGCTTGAAAAAGTGCTTCAATGATGGTTGATTGGTGTTTGGAGAAGAGGGAAGAAGATAAGATGGAAGAACCCTAGACTTTCTCGGTTTGGAGAATGAAAAAGAAAAAAAAAAATAGACCTGCTACTATAAAGCCCGACTAGTCGACCCGACCCTAGTCGGGTCGAGTCGGGGCTTTATTTATAATAAGTCCCGACTAGGGGTCTGGTCCCTAGTCGAGGCGCCACAATGGCGACTGGGGACTAGTCTGGGACTAGTCTAGGACTAGTCTGGGACTAGTCTAGGACTAGTCCCGACTTTTTCAACATAGCTTGTAATATCAAATGCCACTATGCATGAAGGACCAACGCCATCATTACGTATATTAAACGCTAAAAGCGTTTTAGTAATCCAGTAAATACAACTATTCACATAAGCAGAACTTGATTCTACTAATTTAAGAGGTGGAACCTCTTTGATCCTTCTCCATGAATTATTCCCTATTGGCAAGACTTCACAAAAAGTATAACCTGTAGGTACATCCACTGGGCTACCATTTGAAACAAAAAACTCTAACCTAGTTACAAATGCCACACAAACTAATTTGTGTTTGGTAGTACAAGGATCAAATCCAAGTTGGTAGCTTCCGTCAAACCAGCCTAGCCAATCAGGATCGCCACCCTTTTGTTCTTCTATAGGTATTACTAATGATATAATCCATGGTGTTATTTGTCGAGTGGCGATAGTGTATATACGAACAGAATAAGATGCTTTTGAGTCGATGAGACAAATTAAACCGTTTACAGGCTTTGAAACACTATGATAAAACCAAGAAGGCGTTTTACATACCGTGGTAATAGATGATGATGATCTTCGACAAAAAAAATCGAACTCTTGATAAACGATGCCAAGTCTAAAGGAAAAATTTCCAGAAAAACGACATCTTTTTGGCCCTTGTTCTAGAACACTGATAAAGAGATGGGGTTGTTGAGATCGGACACGGTGTGAATTGATAGTTGTAGTATCTTGTTCAATCAAGTGGCACCATCTAGTACATACACACTTGAATCTCAGAAGATATTCCACTGGGACTCCGCTTAGTATCTCGCTTAATATATTCTTATCTCTAAATATAATTGAACCTTTCTTCTTCTTCTTCTTCTTAAATTGAAAAGTTCTAACTTCAATCCACTTAAATTGACAAGGTTCAGTTTTAACACACTTCTTCTTCTTGTTCTTAATTTTAATCTTCTTATTCTCATCAACATTGTAAGATTCTAAGGATTTGCCATTATCTTCTGGCAACTTCTTAAATTGAAAAGGTTCATGTTCAACACACTTGTTTTTCTCAACCGTGTAGAATTCCAAGGGTTTGACATTAGGGTTTCCACCATTAGAAGGTAAAGCAACGAAAGATGGAGAATCAGAGTCTGAATCGAAACCTTCTTCTTCAGAAGAGGATTGAGATTGTTGGATTGGGGCGTTAACCTCATGTTTCTCTACAGAGAATTTTGACTTAGCGGCTTCTTCATCTTCCTCATCGTCTTCATCCTCATCTTCATCTTCTTCATCCTCGCCTTCAGTTTCTTCGTCTCCTCCTTCAACTTCTTTGTTTTCTTCACTAACTTCTTCTTCTTCCTCTTCTTCTTCTTCTTCGGAAGCTGAAGCTGCAGGAGGGTTCTCAAGTAATGGAGAACGGCGTTTGGGAGCCGAAGTGAGACTTTCTGAGGAACAAGGAAGGAATCGGAAAATTGGTATCTTCGATTGGGTTTCTTTTGAATTATTATCATCTGCTTCTTCATCGTTGGTGATGCTGTCCCGGTTTGGTAATGTTGTCACTATTTCGGTGGTGGTGCTGTTACGGTGGGATGGTTGTTGCTGTTTCGGTGATGTTGCTGTCACGATATCAATGGTGGTGCTGTCACGATATCAATGGTGGTGCTGTCACGGTTGGGTGGTAGTTGCTGTTTTGGTGGTGGTGCTGTCCCGGTTGGTCCGTTTATAGTTGTTTGTTCCTCCGTTAATGGTCTTAGTGTTAGAATCCGTCGGAACCAAGAAAACTCGAAGGTGTTAGCCCGGCAATGATAGGTGGCGTCGACGTCAAAAATCCATGGTCTCCCAAAGATAAGATGACAATTATCCATATCTACGACGTCACAACAAATTGAATCACGATAGTGAGAACCAATTGAGAACGAGAACGTGCATTGGGTTCGTACCGATAATTCTTTATGATTAGAAATCCAACCAATATTGTACGGGTTTGGGTGTTCGGTTGTAGGTAGGTGGAGAGCATTGACAAGGCGTTGGGAAATCATGTTCTCTTCGCTGCCATTGTCTATGATGAATATCACAGACTTTGTTGTTAACTGTAAGTCGTGATTTGAAGACTTTATTTCTCTCTGGGTGATTTGTTGGTGAAAAAATTTCAGGATTTTGTAGGCTCATGATACCAGCTGATGTAGATTGTTGCGGAAGCGTAAAAGTAGTAGAACTCATTAATAAACTAAAAGAGAAACAATAAATAATGTAAAGATAAACTGAAATAACTGAAATAACTGTAAACAAAGAAGATGCAATCAAGGGTTTTTGTGTTTAATAATTCAATTGTGTTTAACAAGACAGACTGGACTTCTCTTATGTAGAGATTATACTTTTCCTAGTTAGACTCAAATAAAGAAAGAAGATAACTACTAAAGATACTTTCCTTGATTGCTAGGACTCTAAACATGGGAACATTAAATACTAAACTGGAAACTTATATTAATATAAGATCTTGGCTGTTAGGCCCGTTATTGGTCTGGCCGTGAGGCCCATTAGTTGGATGGCCGCCATCAAGTTATATGATTGCTCTTGTAAATTTGATGTTTATAGCAAGTTTATGTATAATGATACTGCTCTAGTAAATTTGGCCTTGTAAATTTTCCTTACTTAAGTTGAGTTTATTATCTCATGGTTTAATTATTGCGTTCAACTATACTGTGTGTCTTTTAATTAGTGTCTATTATTCCATTTGTTCCTCCTATGTCGATTAAAGCAAATGATATTGTTCCCAGGGACTTGAAGTTAAGCTAGAGGCACTAAATTCGTTAAACCTTCTTGTAACCGTCAAAGTTGTATTTTTTTAATTACTTGAAGTTAGTAAGGTCCGTTAGTTTGATAAGCACCCTCAATTTCTATTTATATTTCTGTAAGTTTACACTTCATACTCTAACAAATATAAGTGAAGGAAACTAATAAGTGAAGGAAACTAATTAAGCAAGAAGTCGCAAGTGCAAATCCAACTCAAACCTAATTGGCAATGAGTGGATCTATCTCAATCGTGAGAGTACTTTGTTCATATGAGACTATTCTCACAGTCACAAAAATAAACATGTTTGTGCCATGAGAAAGATTCATAACTTGTAAGATAAATGAGTTTGAGTTGTTATCGGTAATAGTCCCACATCGCTCACAAGAGTGTCCATAGATTGGGCTACAGGTATAAGCTCAAGCTTAGTAAGTACCAATCCCTTTTGGGTGGGCTCGTGGTGCCTTCGCCAAAAACAAAACCCCGGGGATAATATCGACAACTGCGAGGGCTTGGGGCGTTACAAAATGGTATTAGAGCTCTAGGTTCATAAATCCTAGGGTCAGTGTGTAGGGTTCAATCCCGTTAGGCGCATAGTATGTGGTAATTTTCTGTGTGGAGCTATTCACTGTCTAAGTTTTAACTTAGTTTCTCTTTTGGACGTGAATAGAGTTATGGAAAACGGAAGGGCTACTGGTCGGGGCAGAGGACGTCGCAGTGCTCACACCTAAGGAGGTGGTAGAGGTCGAGGTGTGTTAGCTGAGGAAAGGGGGTCTGCGGGAACAGAGGATTCACATGCACAGTCAGGGGGGTGATGCAGGCTCAAATCCTAATCTGGGTGGAGGGCCAACTGTGACCATAGGAGTTGAGGAATTGCACAATATTGTTAACAATGCTGTGCAAGCTGCGATGCGGGCTAATGAGATCTCACAAAATTCAACACCTGTAGGAGAGGAACGCGTTGCAGAACTGGCACCGGAAGTCATCGTGCATCGACAACAAGTTAATATGACGTGGTTGCAGTACTATCATGAGTTTAAGAAGATGGGGCTGCCAATATTTGATGGGACTGGAGGATCTATAGAGGCATATAAGTGGTGCAAGGAGATAGAGAGGATGTTCTTAGCATTTGATTGCTTTGAGGTGTATAAGCAACGGATGGCGGTATTCGAGTTAAAGAAGAATGCAGCTAATTGGTGGGACACTCAGTCTAGGCTGGTGGATCCGTTGAGGTGCAACTGGGAAGATATTAAGAAGGCCTTCATGGAAAACTTAGTTCCTTTCTCAGCACGACAGACACTTAAGAGGGAATTTCAAGACTTAAAGCAAGGAGAGAATCAGTCAGTTGTGAAGTATGAGAATGAGTTTCACAGACTCTCCCTCTTTGCTAGTCAACTAATCCCCACAGAGGAGGAAAAGATTGAGAGGTTTGTGAATGGGTTGCGTGACAACATTGCGAGGTACATTGTTGGGCAACCTAGTTTCGACACCTATCAGAAGGTGGTTTCTTGTGCTAAGGTTCACAATGCTCGGATACAGGAGGCAAAGAAGCAAAGAGGAATCAAAGTGCAAGGCAAAGGTGAACAAAAGGGAAATGGTAGAAATTATGGGAAAGTTGGTTGGAATCAGAGCAATGACTATAATGGTCAACGGGATGACAAGAGGCATCGTACAGATCGGGGATAGAGCAGTGGTAGCAACTGGTGGACAACCAGAACCACTGAATGGCAACTGGGGAGACAGAGGGTTTTCCAAGTAACGTGCTACAATTGTCATGAGCAGAGTCATAGAGCAGTCAACTGTCCTAAGAAGAATCGAACAGGAAGGTTTCAGGGGCATGGTCAGCAACTACAACTGAATGGCGTAGTTCCTAGAGATGTTGGAGCACCTGCTAAGGTGGTTGAAGGTATTTTTCTTATTCATAGCAATTTGGGAAGAGTATTATTTGATCCTGGCGCCATGGACACCTTTATTTCTGCTTCTTTTGTACGCACTTTGTCTATAGTGTTAGATCGATGTGTGAGTCATTTTGTTGTGTCATCGCCTTGGGGTGGGTCTATAGTGATAGACCATATTTGTCGGGGGTGCATTATTAAGTTTTCATGGCGACCGACGTGGAAATCTGGATTTGGGGTGTTACAAAGTGGTAATAGAGCCGAGGACGGCTCTTCGCTGAGGGTGGGGGATTGTAATAGTCCCACATCGCTCGCGAGAGTGTCCAGAGACTGGGCTATAGGTGTACACTCAAGCTTAGTAAGTACCGAGGCCTTTTGGGTGGGCTCGTGGTGCCTTCGCCAAGAACAAAACCCCGTACCTGTGTGAGGTGGTTAAAGCGGGGACAATATCGGCAACTGCTAGGGCTTGGGGCGTTACATTATCACTCGATTGACTTTTGGATCCAACTACCTGGACTTGTATACGTTTCACTTTTTGGTGTTCGTTGAAAGTCAGGCAGTCACTCTATTTTAACTTGTTGGTCCATGACCAGAACAGTTCAGGAAATGAGATTATGAGAATCTTTTATTTCTTTTGATCAATATGCATGAGTTATGAACAAGTAGACCATGGGATTTTGATTTCTACAACTAATTAGATTCTAGACTGAATACCTTAAGTAACTCTGCTTGCACTTTGTCATTATATCACTAGCTGACTGTTATCCTGATATTTACTTATGAAATTGTTTATGTAGGATTGAAAAGCAAAGCAGACATTTTCTGTGCTCAACCAATTGAATTTCACTTGCCTCGCTTCCATTCTGAACTCTCAATCGAGATGGATGAATCAAACCAGAAAACGTTAGTCGAAATTTTGGAGGAGAATGTTCTTGTCGACCTTGCTAAATACATAAATTTCGTTAGTACTCCACAATCCGGAGCAATTGCAACTTTCTCCGGAACAACACGTGATACATTCGAAGGCAAAACAGTTGTGGAGCTCAGATACGAAGCTTATGTACCAATGGCTTCACGTCAGATCAAATCAATTTGTTCATCTGCTAGAGTTTCGTGGAATTTGGACACTATAGCTGTTGCTCATCGTCTTGGATCTGTGCCTGTTGGAGAAACAAGTGTGTTCATTGCTGTCTCGGCAGTCCATCGGTCTGATGCGTTGGATGCATGTAAGTATATAATTGATGAGATTAAAGCATCGGTTCCCATTTGGAAGAAGGAAGTTTACTCGAATGGAGAAGTTTGGAAGGAGAATTCGGAGTTTTTGGAGAGGAGGACCGAGTTCGGTAGTAACGGTTCACATGAAGACATGGAGGGAACGGCACAGAGAAGAAAGGGTTGCTGTGGTCATAAAGTTAAGGTGAAAGACGAGGAAGTGGCTTTAGAGCTAAGCACCAAAGAAAATGAAAGCTAAAGAGGTCAAATCAAGTATTGATGGTGAAATTCTGAAATGCAGTTCTTCGCTCTCATTGTCTTCTCCACCGAGGAAGTTCATTTTGCCCGCTTTCTCTATGTTGCAGTCTGTACAAGAAATACGTACAAGAAAATTCGTATGATTGATTGGTTGTGGTTGTCCTTTTTATAAAATTATGAACTATGAATGCAGGATTCAATGTGTTCAACTAAGTTTCCAAGTAGTTTGAGTTTCCCGATATATACATCTCTGAAATCATGCACTTTTATAGGTTGGAACATAATTTCTCAGTCAATTATGAATTGCCTTGCGACCGCTATTGGGCTAAATTATGAATCAAGTTACAGTTTTATTTCATTTTTGGGATTCGCAGTGGAGGGAGAATTTGAACCTTATTCTGCAGTATTTTAATGAAGAGTGTCAATAGACTATAGTAAGCAAGGCTATAGTAAATATAGGTTTGGAGTTTAGACAAAAAGGTTATTTTGATTCAGAGGATTCAGATTCAGATAATGAAAATGAAAGAACAAAAACCACCTAGCAGATCGGCCTAATAAACGACTTATAGGTTAATGAGAAAAAACTGAAAGACATTTGAGGTGATTTTTTCATCTTATTGTCTGACTAGTCTGAATCCTATCAAATGGACTGGAAAATGAACTAGGCAATGAGAAAAAAGATTAAATGGAACCTGAGCCCAGTGTTTTTTCTTCTTATTATTTGAACCGGACTTGTCTAGATCTAAATCATATGATCATCCAAACTCAACCAGTCACACAAGTAAAAAATTAAGCTTCAAGCTGAAACTAACGGTTTGAAATCTGACTCCAGTCAAACAGATTTGACTTCGGGAAAAACTGACTCGCATGAAGAGAAATGCAAATGACATCAGTGCAGTCTCTGTGATGGTGTTGGACCTAGGACTGGAACAAAGACCTGAGAGCCAGGGACCCAGTTGTACTTGCCTCTCCGGCAAGGTAGAGAGACGTGCACTAGCTACCTGAACCGAGGGGGCTCGACCTGTGAGATCGGGTGGACATGGTTGAACTTTGGTTAGGGTCCTAACTCGAACCCTGACTTGTACAATAATCACCCATGAGAGTCTGTCCACTACCCGCCCAACGAGATTTAAAACTAAGAATTCGAAGTGAGTTTCAAGCATAATGAGTTTTGAGTTCGAATGACACTCGAAAGAATTCCAAAATCAAGGCGAAACTAAGATCTCATATCATTCCCTCTCATTTCTCTTCCTCACGCAACTCTCAAGTGAAATTGAATGACATTCGAGCAATCATTCCTAGAAACTAAGAATCCTAGAAATTAGGAACCCTAAAAACTAAGTACCCTAAAACCTAAGAAATTAGGGTGAGATTCCAACATTATGGGATTCGAAGTAACTTGCTCAAAGTGAGTCAAAATATAAAATAGAAATGGGAGGAAGACTCCGTTTTTTTTAATCAACAGACAATACTTTTTATATTTTGCCGGCTCGCCAGGAAGATCCATGGTTTCCATGTACTCCAGGGTCCGACTCAAAGTGTGGCCGAGCCCAGCCTGCTGACCGACCCTGGCGCCCGAGCCCAGACCAGCCCAGCCCAGCGCCCGAACCCAGCCCGTTTCCCACACCTAGTTGGAATTGGAAAAAAAATTTTGGGTGTCAGAATGGTAGGTTGAACAGATTCCATACTAATCCGGAGGAGAAAAAATCAGCAAGTACGTCAGTGAGATAGGCATTAAAGATCCAACGGTCAAGATTGGTTTAATAACTAAAACTAGGGTTTTCTGAAACTCCAAAACCTCACTCTCTCTCTCTACACTATATAATCGTTATATCTTTGAAGAGTGACGCTGCGGTGCAGTTCGAGGCTGCCCTCCTTATTTTCATTTATTTAATATTTTCTCTTTTTACTATTTATCTTCTTCATCTTCTCCGTCGTCATTGTTAAGGTTGCCGGTGTTACCCATCATCATCCTTTCGACCATCTCTATTGGTATCTGAAGAATACCCACTTCTCTATTTTCTCTCTCTATCTCCTACAAAACCAAAAAATAGTGAAATTTTTCACAAAATCCCACAAAACCCTAATTCTAGAGAGAGAGAGAGAGTGAAAGAGTCTGAGTTTGTCATTATCAAACTTATCACTTTTGTTTGATCTAGATCTCTTGATAAGTTTCCATTTTTAGAAGAAACAGAGTTTTTCCGGGTTCCTTTTGTGTTGAGGAATAGTGAGAGATAGAAGCCAAAAAAAAAAAACTAAAAAGGAAATATTTTTTTTGTTTGGGATTCAGAATTTTTATTGGATTTGAGAGATGGCCCAAGTTCAAGTTCAACCACAAGCTCCTATTGCTGGTTCTAATGGAGTTGCAAACGGAAATCTTTTCGTTCCGACGTCTCTTTATGTGGGAGATTTGGAACCGAGTGTTATGGATTCACAGCTTTATGATTTGTTCAGTCAAGTTGGTCCAATAATTTCTGTTCGTATTTGCAGAGATTTGAGTACTCGGAGATCTCTGGGTTATGGCTATGTGAATTATAGCAACCCTCAACATGGTTAGTTTCTTTTTTTTAATTTCAGTTTGATTTTGGTCATGCATTATGATTTTACTGATAGATGTTTGAAATTAAAAGTTCTCAAGTGCATTAACTTTGGGATAAGAAAAAGCTAATATAAATTGGTTGCTTTGCTGCAATTTTAATCCCAGAGTTGGGATGTGTTCGTTTAGGTCGATCTGAGTGTAGGGGTCACAATGGTGGTAGAGGGGCGAAATCGTGTGAATGGTTAATTGGGTAATGCGGACACGTATCAGTTCTACCAAATTTATGAATTGATTATAATTTTGATGGTAGAGGTAATGGTATAGGTAAATATATTTTTGTTTGCCGAATTTCGATTTGGCCATGAATCTTATACATGTTCATGGTTGTCAGTAAGGAATAATCCAACGTACTCTCTTTGGCTAAGGAGTTGGGTTGAAAGCCGATCATTTTTTTTCGAAGAGATCATCTGCCTTAAATAGCTAAATCCTGGAATTATAACTGAATTAATTGTGAGAGTGAGTTGTTGACGAGTCGTTTTCATTGCTGGTTGCTCTTGGAACTTCGATTTTATCCTTTGGAGAACCGGAGTCCAATATTAGATATGCTTAGTCACTTAGTGAGGATGAGAGTGATTCTGTCTCTTGGTAAATGACAAGATAACCCTGTTAAAAACTTGTACCGATTTTTCTCTTGGTTTATAGTGTATTTGCAGGTAATCCTTATCTCGTTTAGCCTTTTCATAAATAAATGTGATTTGGAGAAAATATATATGTTCTCATTTAGGGAGAATATGGCGTTTGAGCTTGTTAAAGATTTGTTGATATGCTTCTCTTAGAAGTCCAAGAGTTGCAAGGTTTTGAAGAATTACTTTTGATATCTTGAAATTGTTTATTCTTTTGGCAGCGTCAATGGCATTGGATATGCTAAACTTCACCCCTCTCAATGGAAAACCCATTAGGATCATGTATTCACACCGTGACCCTAGTATCCGTAAGAGTGGGAATGCTAATATTTTTATCAAGGTACTTTAATTTTTAATCTCGTTATGTGTTTTGGTTTTATAATGTAAGGGGCTTGATACGACTTCCGTTTGGTTTTGCAGAATCTTGATAAGGCGATTGACAACAAAGCTTTACACGAGACATTTTCTGTGTTCGGAAATATCCTCTCATGCAAGATCGCTACAGATCTTTCTGGTCAGTCAAAAGGATATGGATTTGTGCAATTTGACAAGGATGAATCAGCCCAGACTGCTATAGAAAAGCTAAATGGGATGTTGCTGAATGACAAACCAGTTTTTGTTGGACCTTTTCTCCGCAAGCAGGAAAGAGAGACTGCTATAAGCAAGACGAAATTCAACAATGTTTTCGTCAAAAATCTATCGGAGTCGACAACCAAAGAAGATCTGGAAAAAATATTTGGTGAATATGGAACAATTACTAGTGCTATTGTGATGATGGAATCCGATGGGAAATCCAAGTGCTTTGGATTTGTCAACTTTGATAATGCTGATGATGCTGCCAAATCTGTGGAGGCTCTTAACGGGAAGAAATTTGAGGACAAGGAGTGGTATGTTGGAAAAGCACAGAAGAAATCTGAAAGAGAGGCGGAGCTGAAAGGCCGATTGGATCAGACTACAAAGGAGACAGTTGATAAATTTCAAGGGGTAAACTTGTATGTGAAGAACTTAGATGATTCCATTGCTGATGATGATCAATTGAAGGAATTGTTCTCTGAGTTTGGCACTATTACTTCATGCAAGGTTTGAGGGAACTTACGATCAATTATGTTTTAATTTCTCGCTAACCATCTTTCTGGTTCTAGTGATGGGAATATTTGTTTTTATGCTTTGATATTTTAATAGATTATGCGAGACGCTAACGGTGTCAGTAGAGGTTCTGGATTTGTTGCCTTCTCGAGTTCAGAAGAAGCAAACCGTGCGGTAAGTTATGCTTTACTTGCTTTTATGCTTTGAGGAAATTAGAAAATCTGATCATAGTAATCTTCTATTGTTTATAGCTTTCTGAGATGAACAACAAAATGGTTGCAAGCAAACCACTTTATGTTGCGCATGCGCAGAGGAAAGAAGATAGGAAGGCAAAGTTACAGGTAACTTCGGCATATGGTTCTAACCAACTGAACTAGATACAGAAATGACTATTTTTTTGACAACACGTGCACCGAGTCTAGACTCCTTCAGATGGAAAACAAGTTCCAATAGGATGCCTTCCTGTATAGATCACAGAGGAAGCTGACCACTTATGCACATTGCACTAATGTAGTTTTGTTTTCAGGCCGTGGTATTGAATGTTTTCTATTATGTAGGCCCAATTTTCTCAGATGAGGCCAGTAGCAATGTCACCTTCAGTTGCTCCTAGGATGCCTATTTATCCCCCTGGAGCTCCAGGTCTCGGTCAACCAATGTTTTATGGTCAGGGTCCTCCCATGATTCCCCAGGTAAATTGCTTTCTTATTTCTGACTGATTTCTTTGTCTACCGAGATCTTCATGCCCGTATGACATAGGTGTTTATATCATCAATGGTAGATAGTCGGTTGTTTACATGCACAAAGAGTGATAGCGAAATCCTATAAAGGGAGTTAAACCAGAGAATAAGATAATTAGAATCCGATCGAATTTGTATATTATCTCCTTCCTGAACTTAAGTTGGTGTTTTCGTTGATGTACGTCAGCCTGGGTTTGGTTACCAGCAACAGCTTGTTCCAGGCATGAGGCCTGGTGGACCGCCCATGCCAAATTTCTTTGTGCCAATGGTCCACCAGGGTCAGCGGCAAGGGGGCAGACGCGGTGGATCAGGTCCAGTCCACCAACAAAACCAGCAACCTTTGCCTCTATTGCAGCAGCAGGTTTTCTTTTTTTGACAAATGTTTCCGTTTCTTGTTTGTTATTATTTGGTGTTGATAAATACATTAACATGAATACCTATCTATCTACAGATGATGCCAAGGGGGCGTATGTACCGTTACCCACCTGGTAGGAACATGCCCGATGCTCCAATTCATGGGGCTGCTGTACCTGATATGGCATTACGAGATGCTTCCACGGCACAGCCTATCCCAATTGGGGCTTTGGCTTCTGCTCTGGCGAATGCAACACCCGAACATCAAAGAACGGTATGATCTTTTAAAGTGACACAAATTACCTCATCTCTGGGGTATGTGGATCCCCGACCTTGAATAAAATTTGAATCTGACTCAAGATCTGTATCTTCAGAATGTTAGTTTTTCTTATCTAACTTGCGAAGCTGACTTGTCTGCATCGCTGGCTTTGGCTGATAATACGTCCATTTAAGTCAAACATTAAATGAGTCCCAACTTAAGAGTTCATTGATTAATATAACCTAAAATGACTATCTGGCCCTGAAGAGAACAATCCGACTCAAACTACTTATATTCAGACAAGTTGGACTCCGGCGAGTCAGATTCAAACAAATAAAAAACAAAAATCAAGTCAAAAAGTCTGAATCAACTTTTGTCGTGGATTGCGTGTAGATGTTGGGAGAAAACCTATATCCACTGGTGGATCAATTGGAGCATGAGATGGCAGCCAAAGTGACAGGAATGCTTCTAGAGATGGACCAGACTGAGGTTTTGCACTTACTTGAATCTCCAGAGGCTCTTAAAGCTAAAGTTGCAGAAGCCATGGAAGTTCTTAGGACTGTTGCGGCTCAACAGCAGCAGCAGCAGCAGCAGCAGCAGACTGGAAGCCCTACAGATCAACTAGCCTCGCTCTCCCTGAACGAGTAGAATAATAAGCAGGATCTGGGATGTGTTTATTTTCTTCTGACGAGTAATAACATCTAGGGATCTTGAACAAGTAGTTATTAGGTTGTGGGTTTGATGGATACTCTTTTAGTTAGTTGAGTTGGTGCCTACTGTGGTAGTGAGTTAATTAGAGTATTACTCTTTAGACAGGTTTTGGCAGTGGATTAGTGGGATACTAAAGACTGCTATTTATAATATCTATGCTTTGGCTTGGTAGTTTAAATATCTATTTGTCTGTTGAGTTTGCATAATGTCATGCTTATGGGTTTTCGGTGCTATTTGGTTGCGCCATCAGCCTGCACTTTTTTTCTTTCTTGTCGAGGAATCAGCCCGCACTTGATGAATGAAAAAAAATCAACCACTCTTTAGGCCTCATTTGGATATGCATATACCTTATCATCATAGCCTTGTAGCTCTTACCTTCATAGGAATAATAATAATAAAAGTGATACATAATAGAATGGTGTAGTAATAGAATGGAGTGATACTAGTAGGTTTTTTTTTTTTTGTTGAGGAATACTAGTAGGTTAATAAAGGGACTTTTTTCTCTAAAAAAACCCTTAAACATCAAAATTAAAATAGAATGAATGCAATTCCATGACTTGTTTGAGAAGGGGTTATCACTACCTTGTTTCTATAGAAAGAGATATGAAGGTTTGAACCAAAAAATTTGGTTGATGAACTTCAATTAGCAAGAATCTATACCATAAAAAACAGTGAATGTTGAGCAAAAAGGATCTCTTTCTTCAACTTAGAAAACAAGACAAACAAGAATGATATTTAGGACAACAAAATAACCAAATACAGTGATAAGAAAAACCCATTGACAGTCAAACAAAAATAACACTAGTCCTAACAATAGAAACACTTGAGAAGATAAAAGACAAATCACAAATCAATGTGAAGTCATGTAGGGAAGGAGAAGATCAAACACTCTGTACGACACTCTGTAATGGAGGAGAAAAAGAGACAGCTTCCATGAACACATAATCATCTTCCATGCCCTTTCAACTTTTCCACAGGAAGACACACATCCATATCTATACTTCCATGAACACATAATCATCTTCCATGGTCCTTCAACTGTCCACAGGAAGACACACATCCATATCAGGTCCAGAAGAAAAAGTACTTGTCCCATCAACGGATAGCTTCCATGAACAAAGAATCATCTTCCATGGCCTTCAACTTCTCCACAGGAAGACAAACATCAATATCTACACTTCCATCAACAGGTCCAGGAGAAACAGTAATTGTCCCATCAACCTTATCGGACATCCCAGTCCTTAAGGCAATGGGTTTTCCCCAACCAAAATCATTCCCATAAAGGTCGAATCTTGATGACCCTCTTGCCACTACCATGTTCTTATTACCTTTCACTTCATTATCAATACCTAAAACAAAAGGTTTTTCCATCCAAAACTCAACTTGTTTCCTGATTGTTTCATCTGTTTGGGCTTTAATCGCCCTATTCAATAACGAAGAAGCCCAAGCAAGCCCATTTTCTAGTAATTCACCTACCTTTGCTCTGGCAATCGCACACCCCACGTAGTTACCCACATACTCTTCTTCCAATGGTGCTCAACCTCGATCTGTACCCGGTCATTATGCGACATTCAGTCTCTTCATTGCGATCTAAACTTCTAGCACGAGTAATCACTATCCAAAGGTGAGCGAATGTAGCTTGTAAAGAGGATATATTGTTACTCGTCTCCGAATTGGCCCTAGCTTTAAGTCTTGCAATGTTTTCTCGTGTAAAACGAAAAGTTCTCTCCTCAACAGAAGATTGAGTGATAAATTTGTCGGCGGACAACATGTTGGAGGATGGTAGGAGATGGTTAGGAAGGCTAATGGGACAGTCTGTTTCTCGAAGAAACCATCGTTTTAGAATAGGAGGACGCGATATAGATATGAGTTTAGTACCCTTGTTACTTGACAATAAGCCTCTAGAGATTTCAGACCATGAATTTATAAAATGGAAAAGTGATGGCAACAACATGGCTTAGACTAATCCCTATAGTAATGCCATCAATGAGTTGGGTTACCTTAATAGAAAGCAAAGGATGAGATTCACCTTCATGACTCTTTAGAGTCTCTACTCCATTCAAAGAGAAGAATGATTGAATTATTTGAGGAGTATATGTTGAGTTGAGTATATCAGCCATGGCTATATGATCTGCATAGGCATTGATGAATTCAGCACCTTCACTATTGCAGTTGATTTTGTCTTTGTATTTTTTGATGGCTAGAAGACCCGCGAATGGGTAGAAAAGATCAAGTGTGTGTGACAATGAAGTTTTAAGGTGATTAATTCTTTCTTCTTCTACCTTGCTTTTCTTGTTCGGGTTTAGGGAAACAATTCCCGGTACATAATTTAATTCCCCAGTTTGAAAAGTGTCTAGTACACAATACAATTCCTAGTAAATAAAAACATTCCCGGTAAACAAGAACATTTCCAGTACAAAAGTGTCTAGTACACAAGAAAATTTCTAGTAAATAAAATAATTTCCAGTACACAAGAAAATTTTCCGGTACAAAAGTGTCTAGTACACAAGAAAATTCCCAAAAAATAAAGTAATTTCTGGTAAACAAAAAAAATTACTAGGAAAATTCCCAGTAAATAAAATAATTTACCAAAGAAAAATTCGAAATTTGAACCAATATGAAAAAATTCGAAATTTGAACCAATGTGGAAAAATTCGAAATTTGAACCAATCAAGAAAAATTTAAAATTTGAGATAAGAAACAAATCTTAAAAAAAAAAAAGAATTTTGAACCAATCTGAAAATATTTGTTGAGATTGGTTAAATTTGAAGAGAGAAAAAAATTTAAATTAGTTAGAATTTGGTTAAATTTGGAGTGAAATTAGGATTTGGTTAAATAAGTAAAGAGAAATAAATCTGGAAAGAGAACTAGAGAGAGAAAGTAAAACGCAGAGTAGAGAGAGAAAGTAAATCCCGTGATTTTTCAGAAGGGCAATTCCGTAATTTTCTGGGTGGCAGATTTCGTAAATTTGATGAAAAAACAAGGACATTACGGTACTTTCGCGTGGGGCTCTGACTATTTGGACCTCCCTATCATTTATGGGCTACCGTGGATGGGATGCCTATAAACTCCCTCTATTTGGACCCTTGACCCAACGCCAACATGTGTGAAAGAACTAGATACTCAATACTTTTGGGTAGGTGAAATGTTTCATTTTACATTATATTTATAAGGTATGCATACATGGTCACATGGAAATATATGTAAAATATATGGTCACATGGAAATATAAGGTACGAGATTTATTCGAAGCTTCAGGATCGTGGAACTAAGAGCTTTTTGAAAATACTTTTGACGAAATATCTGCAAGAGCTATTTTACAAATCCCATTGAGGGGGAGAGGTGAAATTGATAAACTGGTATGGGTTCATACAAGTACGGGTAAATTCACCACTAAATCTTTATACCAGACTATCCAAAAGCCTCTTTCATCTTCCTCGCATTCTTCGGTTATACCAATTAACTTCAATTGGGATAGATTTTGGAAAAAACTCAAGGTTCTTCCAAGAGTTAAATATTTCATATGGCGTCTTATACATAATGCTCTACCGGTCAAGAAGAGGGCATTAAGGTTCAATAGTCAAGCCTCGAAGTTATGTCCTTTTTGTAATGAAATTAATGAAGACGTGGAGTAGTACATCTTTATGCATACGGCTAGAGGGGCAGGAAGATTTCCAATCTGTGTTGCTTCGGTGGTTGGTAGGAGAAGAAGATGAGAGTGTTATTCACCTCAGGATTTACACGTGTTGGTGTTTGTGGAAGGCTCGAAATAAGAAATAATTTGAGGGATCGCTCCCCTGTATTCATGCAATTGTTAGGCAAGCTTTAATAATGTGTAATGAATATGAGATGTTAGACATAGGGCATGGGACCGACAGTGACAATTGTCAACCGATCTTATTGAAGCATTGGACATTACCACCTCATGGGTCACTAAACACAAATTTTGATGCTGCTTTTAAAGACGGGATGGCAGCGTTAGCAGTGGTTAGTTGAGATTCTGACGGTAATTTTGGCAGTGCATTTTCTAAGGTAATTACGGTGCAAAATGCTCTAGTTGCGGAAGCCATGGCGGCCAAGTTAGCTATTAATCATGCAAAATCACTATATCGGCATAAATGTATTATTGAAGGAGACTCGTTGATCGTGATAAAAACGTGTTCAAATCCGGAGGAGGAACCACCATGGAGAATTCACTCTATTATATATTTCTGAGATTATTAATGAAGCTGCAACTTTAGAGAGTTGTCAATTTTCGCATTGTTCGCGTAACTTTAATGCAGTAGCTCATGAGTTAACTAGATTTGCTTTTGCCGATAATGTAACCCAGAAGTGAGAATTTCATAGCATTCCTTATTCCATTGTAAGTCTCGTGGCGGTTGACAAAGCCATGAACTCGAATTTATAAATTTTAGGGTTATGCCTACTTCCATAAAAAAAAAAATGTAAAAGATAAACTAAAGAAATTAAGTGAACATTTGAAAAGTAAAATTCTATTTCTCCCTCCATTTTGGTCTCTCCCCCAGCCGTTTGTCGATGTGGCGACATATCACTGGAGTATATTTTCTCACAATTCTCTCTCCAATTGCTTCACGCTCAAGTGATATGTTGCCACATCGGTTGAGGGCTGGGGGAGGGACCAATATGGAGGGATGAATAGAACTTCTCTTTGAAAAGGGACTTGCCACATCATTTCGATAAATTTTGTCAAAGTTTTTGTGAACTTAACATTTCCGATTAAGAATTCGGTAAACATTTGAAATAAATCTAGATATATAATAGTCAGGATTCAGTTGAACTTTCAAAAGGGACTTGCCACATCATTTCAGCAAAATTTTTATCAATTTTTTTTTGTGAACTCAACATTTCCGATTAAGAATCAGATAAACATTTGAAATAAATCTAGATATACAATACTGGTTTTTTATTCCGAGTCAAAATCTTTTTCCTCTATATTCTCTTGTTTTATTACCATCTCGCAAATTGCACCAAGGACTAACCCAAAAGTTCGATTTGAAAAATAACTAGATGAGATAATTTGTTGACATACTCTTGAGGCAACCGCGAATTGGTTGTTGAACAAACATTCTTTATTGCAAACATTCTTTATAACATAATTACACCGAATTCAAAGGCCATTTAGAAATCGTGGGCTTAATCACATTAAAGTCAAAGACTCTTTGCACTTCGTGAGTTTTATCCCAATGGATTCAGAAAGCGGCTGAATTTTGAATAAAGAACAAGCAAAAACACCAATGGTATACAACAACATTGCACTCCTAAATCATAATGGCGAGAATGATCAGAAAAACAACCCCTTTTCAGATATCTATCTTCCACCAAAACAATATTACTATTACGGGTACCCTATTTTTCATGGACGCGTCCATGTTATTGATATCTAATCATTACATGACAAAATAGTTAAGCCTGTGGCATTGAACATATTCCATGTCTACGTAGCACAATAATAAAATAAAGGGTGTGTAGTGTGTTCATTGCACACCCAAAATTGCTGTAGGCACTCTACCCTATTTTTTGTTTGCACTTGGCTCTCCAATAACTTTTTTGACATTTCTTTCCTCTTTTTATTCCACTTTGATTTTGATTTCTTTTTAAAATCTTTAGATTTTTATGTGTTTTTCAGATCGGTATCATCTATAGTTTGTTTATTGAAGAAAGAGACTAGAGATGAGATTGAAAGATCTCAGTTTCTTATTAGACACTGCTTCTAAAATCCTATTTCTTTTTTATGATTTTGTAAAAAGATTCACCGGTTGAATAATTTTTGAAGTGGGTAAATCCTTGGGAAGTGCTTATTATTGATTTTAGGTTGATCTCAAGTGATTTGAAAATAGGAGGCAGTTCCCTCAAATCAGAAAAACTCGAACAGTATCTACCTCGAACAGTTCGACACCCTCAGACCGGGTAGTCTGAGACCTTAAGTAAGTTCTCGGTTTGGTTAGAGTCTGAGACCTATCGGACGTTGGAGGTCGAGAGTGTGCTTACTTTCTCGAACTCACCCGTCCGAAAAAAATGACGCATATAAATGTCAAAGGTCAAACGTTATTGACCAAAATCAATTCATTTTCTTGCGGTGAGTAGCAATTTCAAATGCCTCTATGGTGCCCCACTAAGAAGTACCATTGGGTTAAATTCAATAAGAATTGATGAGTAATAATGAAAATTTGTTTGAACTATGGTATTGATCAATAGCAACAGTTAGATTAATAATGATACTCTGACTTGATAAGGAAACCTAAATAATAAAGGTTGTAGTTTAAATAGAGTTAGGTATATTAGATGATAAGAAATCATATTGTAATAAAAAATAATGAAACTGTGGGTCCTAGTACTAGTTTTTGTATTGATGGGAATCGTAGATCAATCAATCAATCTACCATCCCTATTTGGTTTTCAACAGTTTTGCTAGTTGTGGTAAACTACACTTTGAAGGTAATGCTCTCCTCACTTCTATAAGTAGTAGTAGTAGGTTTTACTTCTAGTTTCTCTCTCTAGGATAGTAGGGTGTAAAAGTAGATAGAACCCCACCATGCAATATTGCAATTGCATCGTCATCTTTCATTAAAGAGGAAGGAGACAATTGAATACGAGGTGAATTGCCTTGTGGTCAATAGACTTAAATGCCTGCCTATATTTGGGTATTGGTAGGAAGTCTAGAAAAGGTGACTAAAGTGGTAACATGTAGCAAGTTTCAGCATTGTCTGGAATTGCTACAAATCGGCTCGTGTTAAGTTGCCCGAAAGGGCGTAAGGCGACAAGGATATCTTTATGTGAAGGATTGGTAGAACTACGGTAGGCTTGATCCTGTAAAAGGGTACGTAGGCAGCCATGGTCATATGGTGCAGTCGGATGAAGTTACAAGAAGCATATATATCTTACAAGGAATATCCTGGTGTTCGTCCAAAATTTGAAGTATATCAAATTGTGTACGAAGTGGAGAATTGTAAGAGGCAATTTCCAATTGAGGTAGGCGGTTTCCAATTGAGGCAGGCGGTTTGTGTAATTGGCGGTTTTCAAATTGGCACCAATTATTAATGGCGGTTTTGCAATTGGTTTCTAAATTTTGGTGTTTCCAAAATTTGGTTACAAATTCCTACTTCCTATTATGGGTCGGTGGCTATAATGTATAAATAGGTGTTTGAGTGTTTGTATTCAACACATCAACACAAGCAACAACAACTCTTCTTTAGAGAGCTAGAGAGAGCAAGTGAGAGAGAAATTTTGTTCATAGTTTTTGAGCGGTGTTAAATTTCTCGGTCGTCGAAGATTTAGTATAGAAGGTTAATTTCTATACGGTACCATCTTGGGACGAACTTGCGGGTTGTGTTAGTCGTCTTCATCTATCCTTCAATAAAGATTTCTTGTTCGCCCGAGAACGTAGGCTTTAAACCCGAACCTCGTTAATTTCTGTTTGCATATTAGTTTTGGCATAGCTTCTCGATTAATTTTCGTAGTCGGATCAATTTCTAGAATAGGTTCGAGCTTCCGCGACTTTTAGTTCTAACAGTTCCCAAATAGCTTAGGCTAGTAAAATCAGAAACCCTAATCAAAATAATCTCAAGGCCTGTTTTGGATTTAGTAGTGGAACCCTCCCTGGTCATTTACTGGATAGTCTCCCTCATCTTCCTTTCTCTGCTAAAATTCAAGTTTTTAAAAAATTCTTGAAAAAAATGAGTCTCCTTCATCTTCCTTTCTCTGCTAAAATTCAAGTTTGTAAAAAATTCTTGACAAAAATGAGTTAGACCCATAAATTCTTACTTACAGATTGTCACTGTTTGTGTTTGATTGTGATTTTGGTTGAAAGTGTAGGCTGGATAAAAAATTGGATCCAATAAGATGAGAATGATCAAGTTTGGTATGAAATTCTTTCATTAAACCATCTCATTTCCTATCATTTATAGGATAGGCATATGTACAGATCAGGCAAAAATGTTTTGCTCATCAATCTGCTAATGTAGTTGTTAAATGTCCATCACAAACTTTGCTTGTAATGTCCAACAATTTTTTGTTGTTATAATAAGAGAGTTTGTATCAATGGTGTTTATCATGTTATAACTAGGAGAGAAAGAAACAAGAGAGAATAGGTGGCGGGGTGGTTGGTGGTCGGAATTGAGGTGGTACTCAAAAATTGTGGTGAAGGTAAAGAGAAGATGAAGACTAGAGAGCAAAGTTAGATCAAATAAATTTTAGGGCTAAATAATAATTATGTCTCCTAAGTCAATCTTGATCGACTAAGTCTTTATTCCCTAAAGACTTTTCTTTATTCTCCAAAACCGCGGCCTTTCAGATATCTATCTTGCACCAAAACAATATTACTATTACGGTTACCCTATTTTTCATGGACACGTCCATTTTTTTTTTTTTTTGTTGAACTACCATAGAATTAATGAAGCAAAGAGTTCTTACAGTACATAAAAACTAAAAAATAAGGGATATTATGCCACACTTTACTCTGACTATGCTTCCTCGACCATTTCGCCAGTTTATCTGCTTGGGAGTTGGCTGCCCTTTTAACGTGGTGAAACTGGATTGCCTTGAAAGAACTGCATTTTTCTTTGATTTTCTTGATGTGAATCTTCGATTGCCATTGGATAGAATGACGATCGTTACGGATATGCTGTATCAGGTTCGCGTTGTCACTTTCAATGATAATCGAGCTGTAATGCTTGTCTGCTGCCCATTCCATCCCTAGGAGGATAGGCTTAGCTTCACTTTCTTCACTATTCCTGGCTCTTGTGGATTGAATCTGAGCTTCAATGAATTTAGCCCCACTATCATGAGCTATCATGCTGAGACCGACCGTAGTAGTGATGTTGAGAAAGGATGCATCGACATTAATTTTGATGAAATTATTCGCCGGCGGCTGCCATTTATCACATCTTTTTTCTTTATTCGGTTTAATAGTTTTGCCAGTGTTCGGGTAATGTTGTATCATGTTAATGATTTTCGAGAGGTCGTTAATTTCATGCTGAAAGCAATGGTCACATCGCGTTTTCCATAAGATCCACAGGATCGTAGCAATGTGAATGCTGTTACTAGTGTAACAAAGTTCAGGCTGTTCTTCCCACGAGAAAATCCAATCTACGATGGAGAGAATGTTGTCAGTTTTAATGTTATAGTGGAACCATATATTTCTCGCTATTGCACAGTGTAAGAGGGCATGTTCAATGGATTCAACAGCGCTACAGTTCGGACAAGTCTCAAGCATTCCAATATATTTCCCTATTCTGGCTTTGACCGGGAGAGCCCTGTTACAAGTTTTCCATAAGAAGAACTGGATGCGAGGTACCACCGGCAGAGACCATATGAATTTCCAGTTTTTGTAAGTGGAGCTACGAGGACTATTCCTAGAGCTTAAGTGCTGATACATTGAAGAAACTGTAAATTTACCTGATTTGGAGAGTTGCCACTTTAGTTGATCTTGACCTTCTGATTCCACTGGGATTGCCTTGATGAGGTTCTGGGTGTTAACATCAAAGTTATCTTTAAGGACATCTAAGTCCCATTGATTGTTGTTAATGAGCTGCGAGACTTTAGTTAAATTGGAGTTATTGTTATTCACCACGTTAGTTTCTATTTCTGGGATCCATTTATCTGTCCAGATGTTTATATCTTTACCTGAGTGAACTTCCCATACTGCTAGATCGTCTACAAAACCGCAATGTTTTCTTATGTTTTTCCAGGTCCAGGAGTGATGAGCTTTGGCAGGACCAGGGGTGTCTTTGTTCGGATAATATTTGCTTTTGAGAAGTTTAGCCCATATAGCTTCCGGATTTTTCCTAAGCCTCCATGCCATTTTCGTGAGGAGCGCTGTGTTGTCAAGTTCTGGCAAGTGGATGCCCAGACCCCCCCTCATTCTTAGTAGTGCAGATATCGGACCAGGCCTTAGTACGAATACCTTTAGACTTACCCCACCAGAAGTCCCGCTGAGCGGCCTTGATGCTTTTGCAAATCCCTTTGGGGATGGCAAAGCATTGCATCTGATATCGGGGTACAGCCGCCGCAATGGTTGAGATCACAACCGTGCGACCAGCTAGAGATAAGAAACTGTGATTCCATTTATTGAGCTTCTTTTTAATTTTATCCAAAATATCTTTAAATACCGTGGTTTTTTGAGCTCCGATGAAAAGCTGCGAACCAAGATATTTTTCTGACGTGGAGGCATATTTCACCTTAAGTGATCTCATGATCATACGTTTGAACTTCGGGTGCGAGTTCTTCGAGTAGAAGATATTGGATTTGGCATAGTTGATCATCTGGCCAGAAGATTCACTGAATACCTGCAAAATGTTTTTAAGAATGTGAACATTGTCAATAGAGTTTTTACCAAAAATAATGCAGTCATCGGCAAAAAGCAAATGCGATATCTCCATATCTAAGTGATTGGTGTGGAAGCCTATGAAATTGTCCTGGACATTAAGGTTGTTGTTATCCATCAGCTTCCGACTGAGGCCTTCCATTGCCAAGGTGAATAAGAACGGTGACAGCGGGTCCCCTTGTCTAATTCCTCTGGTTGGGCTAAAAGTAGACCCAGGTCTGCCATTAACCAGCACCGCCATAGATGAGGTCGTTATGCAGACTTGGATCATTTTAATCCAGTGCTCATTGTAACCTAATTTCCTCATGATGTTCAGGATATAGTTCCATTCTATTCTGTCAAACGCTTTGGACATATCTAATTTAAGTCCAAAGTAACCCGTTGCACCTTTCATATGCTTATAAGAATGGATGATCTCCTGACCCATTATAATGTTGTCCGTAATCTGTCTTCCCGGTACATAAGCCGCCTGGAAGGGGGAGATGACTGGATTGAGAGTATGCTTGAATCTATCTGCCAGCAGCTTAGTGATAACCTTATAGGTAGTATTGAGCAAACTGATAGGTCTATAATCTGCCGGGGTTTGAGGTGTCGCCGTTTTTGGAATAAGACAGATGTGGGTATGGTTAATATCAGGCGGGAGGATCGCGGAAGAGAAAAAATCCTTAACCATAACATAAATATCTGAGTTAATAGTATCCCAATTCGACTGATAAAAGTGAGGGGGGTAACCGTCAGGCCCCGGCGCAGCTTCTTTTTTTCAGATTATTGATAGCCCAGTCGATCTCTTCATTATTAGGGATGGCTGTGAGGGAATGGTTCTGATCTTCAGTGATAATGGGGGTAAAAAGATTGAAAGTGTCAGGTTCTATGCTAGGATTGATAGTGGTACTGATGTTCAGGAGATGAGAGGTGAAGATGTCCTGAATCTCTTTAATGTCTTCTTTCCAATCCCCGTTACTATCTCTGATAGCGTTGATCTTATTATTTCTATTATGTTGTATGGCTTGGGAGTGAAAATATTTTGTGTTCCTGTCTCCTAGCTTAATGAAGTTGTTGTGTGATTTCTCCTTCCAAATGCTCTCCTGTTGATTATATAATTCTTCCAGTTCTATGCTCATTCTGTTATAGTCTTCCTTGGTCTTAGAGCTAAGGATATTGACTGTGATCTGTTTAATCTTGTTCTCGATATTTCCAAACACCTGTTTGTTCCAAAGGGTAAGGTTTCTGCTAAGTTTTTTGAGATCCCACTGAATGCTGTGCTAACCTTTCTTGTGCTTGATATTATCCCAACTGTCTTTAATGAAACCAAAGCACTCTGGATGAGTCATCCAAGTTCTGATAAATTTGAAGGGTTTAGGACTATTCTGATTCTTAGTGATGTTATTCAGATAAATAGGGAGATGATCTGAACCGACCGCTTCTAAGTGTAAGACTCCGGAGTTCGGGAAGAGTCGCAGCCAATGAAGGTTAGCCAGTGCCCTGTCTAGCCTCTCTTGAATAAGATTTTCACCATACTGCCTGTTACACCAAGTGAACGGGTGACCCTGGAAGCCCAAGTCCATAAGACCTAACTCATTAATAATGTCAATAATTCTGCTCGTGTTGGAGTTAGAACCGGTTAAGCCCCCACTCTTGTCAGACGGGTCCAAAATGCAATTAAGGTCTCCTAGAAGAATCCAAGGGAGCTCATTATTAATATGCATATTCAACATGTTCTTCCACGGCTTAAGTTTATTCTTATTATAAGGGGAGCCGTAAAACCCGGTAATCAGGATGCCAGTCGAGTCTTGTTGGTTTTTCAATTCAAAGTGTATGATGTTGTTGTCAGTATAAGTAATATTGATGTTTAAGTGGTGTTTCCAGTTTAGTGCAAGTCCTCCTGCTTTATTGATTGGATCAACATAGAAATTGGAATAGTGTTTGCTGATGGGGATTAATTTGTTCATGTTAGTAGATTTGTTCTTGGTTTCCGAGATGAAAATTATATCCGGATTTTTATTGTTGATAATGGTGAGCATATTCTTACGAGTAATGAAAGAGGAGACGCCTCTAACATTCCAACTCAGTATCGAGGGGCAATCCATCTGCAGAGAAACAAAAGACGAAAACTAGGGGCAGACCCCCAACCCACACCTCAAGATGGGCCTAAACCCGGATATCTTGCAGGAGGGATGAAGGCACCACTATCAAAGGGTCCACCGAGCCCGAGAGTAAACCTGGAACAATCTGTAAGCACCTACACTAACCAAAGAGGAGAAGGGAAGAAGGGAAAACCACTCACAGGAAAAGATAAAAACAAAAAATCTAAGAAAAAGAGAAAGTAACAAGAAGAGCAAGATCTAACACCCGAAGCTAATACAATATGGACAAACTTAAAGAACAACTACAAACACTGTCACCTAACAATTAACAAAAGATTAGATAGACAAAATAAAAACCTAGACTCAAGCAACTGATCAAAATGGAGCTAGGCAACATCTAACCACAGAGACAAGAAGATAAAGCAACAACCTAGATCATAAAAACAAGAAAGACAGACCAAACACCAAAGACTAAGACTGAAAAAAGATTAATCTAACGAGTTAGATTGTTCCTTGCCACCATCCATCCTTGCCTCTGAATTCTGACTGGGGGACTCTAACAGTGAATCAGCAAATAAGTGACGCCTTCTTTCTTCATGACTATTGATCGATTCTGGAGGAGGGCAATACCAGCTGTCCGGAATAATAGGAGAGTAACCAAGAGAACCCAACGAACTATTAGAAATCCATTGTTGCAGTCTACCCCCCTGTGAAGAACTTCCACCTATCGACATTTCTCTATGTCTCTTTGTCAAAGCTTGCCTGACTTCTCCCTCTTCAATCTTAACTTCAATAAGGGCCTGAGATTCCTTCCTCTTCCCTCTCTGATGATAGAGGTCTTGTGGAGGGATAGGGGCAGTGGGAGAAGGAGGGTTACTGGCCACTGTAACAGCCCATTGAGATACTGGTATAGGAAGGTTGGGAGTGATCTCCATAGGAGAGACAGAATGTCGAGGGGCTGCCCTAATGCAAGGGGTCATTGGATGTTCAATCACTCGACAAATATGGCAGATTGCTTTAGGGAATCTGAGATAACTAAAGTTTATGGGTTTGCCACCATCAGTGAAAATAGAGGTTAGAGTCGACAGGAGAGGGGTTCTTACATCGTACATAAACTGAACCTTGATGAACGGCTTGGTGAGCATATGAAAATTCTTCGGAAGAATTTGCATGATATAGCCCATGCAAGAAAAGATGATATCCAAGTCATGTTGGTTCTGAATAGCCGAGGGGAGATCTGAAAAATGACACCACATGGGTTCCTGCATTAGCTCTGGGAGCTCTTCACTGAAAGGAAAATCAATCTCTTGCATAACTACCAAAAGTCCCCTGATAATCCAAGGGCGACCCTGATTAATCTCATTCATCACAATGAGATTACTAGGTTTGATAAGAAAGTAGTTGTGACCTTGATTAATAGGGGTAACTTGACATTCTCTAAAGAATTTAGACTGATAATAGAGATGTCTTCTGATGAACCCGATCCCATAGTTGTACTGACAACATAAACGCGCAATGAAACCAGTAGAAATCTCCTGAAGTTCTTGATTCTCGGCTGGTTTAGGGTAGTTAATGGTTAGGTTACCATAATCCGACAGGTTGAGTTGGAAAGCCATATTCTGAGAGAGGTTATCGATGTTGAGATGAGAAGAAGAGGAAGACATGGATGGTAGTCTGAGAAGAAGAAGGATGAGAGAACAGAACGGCTTAAAGAAGGCTTTAAGTACAGGAATACCCAGCGTCATTAGACTGAAAAGAGAAGAGATTAAATTTATTATCTCGGGAAGGTCCAACTTTGTCTCGGGAGAACTGCCCATAATGAAGAATCGACCTACAGACGCAACTTTGCACGCTTGAGTCTCTCTGATTAAACCCTCAATCTCTGAAAACCGGGAGACGAGACTAACACTTGGAAGTTCGTCTAACCTCAACCACTGGACTGCCACCAGATGTAAACCCCAACCGAAGCTGATTGCATGCAAAGATGGAGGGGATCCGAACAATCTAACTCGGCCTATTTAGTTCATACACATGTTAAAAGAATAAAGAGCTAATTAAAGAGAGTTAGAACAAACCTGGATCCTCGCTGAGGACTGACTTGGATCTGCTTCTTGGAGTTGATTCCGAGATCGAAACCCTTTCGACTTCTAAGCGTCCCTTACGAGGAAACTAGGGTTTTAGCCTCTGGGATGATTTGTATCTTCACCACTTTCTCAGACTAATCAATACTCCAGATTTGTCACACAGTTATTGGTGTAAATCTTGATGGATGGAAGGATTCAAGCCTCTGAGAGGATTAAAATTAGGGTTCTTCGTCGTTTTTTGGGGAAAAAGAAGAGGGAGGCTAAAATCGCCTTGACACGTCCATGTTATTGACATCTAATCATTACATGACAAAATAGTTAAGCCTGTGGCATTGAACTTATTCCATGCCTACATAGCACACTAAAAGTTAAGGGTGTGTAGTGTGTTCATTGCACACCCAAAATTGCTGTAGGCACTTTTTTCTGTAGGCACTCTACCCTTTTTTGTTGGCACTCCATTAATTTTTTTGACATTTCTTGCCTCTTTTTGTTCCACTTTGATTTTGATTCTTTTTAAAATCTTTATATTTCTATGTGTTTTTCAGATGGGTATCATCTATAGTTTGTTTATTGAAGAAAGAGACTAGAGATGAGATTGAAATATCTCAGTTTCTTATTAGACATCGCTTCTAAAATCCTATTTCCTTTTTTATGATTTTATAAAAAGATTCACTTGTTGAATAATTTTTGAAGTGGGTAAATCCTTGCGAAGTGCTTATTGTTAATTTAGGTTGATCTCAAGTGATTTGAAAACAAGAGGCAATATCTACCTCGAACAGTTCGACACCCTCAGACCGGGTAGTCTGAGACCTTAAGTAAGTTCTCGGTTTGGTTAGAGTCTGAGACCTATGGGACATTGGAGGTCGAGAGTGTGCTTACTTTCTCGAACTCACCCGTCCGAAAAAAATGACGCATATAAATGTCAAAGGTCAAACGTTATTGACCAAAATCAATTCATTTTCTTGCGGTGAGTAGCAATTTCAAATGCCTCTATGGTGCCCCACTAAGAAGTACCATTGGGTTAAATTCAATAAGAATTGATGAGTAATAATGAAAATTTGTTTGAACTATGGTATTGATCAATAGCAACAGTTAGATTAATAATGATACTCTGACTTGATAAGGAAACCTAAATAATAAAGGTTGTAGTTTAAATAGAGTTAGGTATATTAGATGATAAGAAATCATATTGTAATAAAAAATAATGAAACTGTGGGTCCTAGTACTAGTTTTTGTATTGATGGGAATCGTAGATCAATCAATCAATCTACCATCCCTATTTGGTTTTCAACAGTTTTGCTAGTTGTGGTAAACTACACTTTGAAGGTAATGCTCTCCTCACTTCTATAAGTAGTAGTAGTAGGTTTTACTTCTAGTTTCTCTCTCTAGGATAGTAGGGTGTAAAAGTAGATAGAACCCCACCATGCAATATTGCAATATTGCAATTGCATCGTCATCTTTCATTAAAGAGGAAGGAGACAATTGAATACGAGGTGAATTGCCTTGTGGTCAATAGACTTAAATGCCTGCCTATATTTGGGTATTGGTTGGAAGTCTACAAAAGGTAAAAATTAGCACCCCACCTGCCCCTCAGTCTTTCCCGTACTCTGTTTTGATTCCCATCTTCGGTAAGTACGTACTCTGTTTCTATCTCCTCTTCTTTTTGTTCCCCTTATATCTTTTCCAAAAAAAAGAAAAACACAAAAACGATTGGGGGATTCTATGGCATACTCTAGGGGTGGGAATCGGGCGGGCTCGGTCGGGCTCGGGCGGATCGGGCTCGGATATGCCGAGCCCGAGGTAATGAGCCGGACGGATCGGGCCGGGCGAATCAAAGACATGAAGTGCCCATAGCCCGTCCGAGCCCGACTACCCGAACGGGTTGGGCGGGCTCGGGTCGGGCGGGCTCGGGTCGGGCGGGCTCGGATTTATTGAATTATTAAAAAAATAAAAATTAACAATAATTTAATAAAAAACAATAATTAATTAAAATATCAACCATTATATATATGATTATCAGATTATATCACAAACAAAATTACATAATCACCCATTTTAATAACAAAAAGTACATTTCCCTCCCTCCAACACTTTAATAACAAAAAGTCCAAAATATAAACAAAAAGTTACATTTCTCTCCTTCATTCATTAATCGAGCAATTGAACTTGAGAAATGCTAGGACTAGGAGTTGGTTCGGGAAACCCGTCGTTTAACGGATCAAACTCCTTCAAAGTAACATTAAGCTCATGTTTCCACCAATCCTTAAGACAAACACAACACTCCAACATTTCCGGAGTTAGGCTACTCCGATAGTCCCCCAAAATTCTTTTACCTAAAGAGAAAGCCGACTCGGAAGCAACAGTCGAAACCGGGACAGCAAGAACATCACGTGCTATTCGAGACAAAATCGGATACCTCTTCTCGTTCTCACTCCACCAACCCAAAACATCAAACTTTTCAATATTATCGACCGCAGGATCTGGCTCGGACTCATATCTAGATATTTCTTCGGAAGCGGTAGCTATTGGGTCCTTTCGGACTCTCTTAATACTTCTCCAAAAAGCACCACGCCTAGACGGTCCATCGAGCTCACTCTGAGGTTGATCAACAGTAGACGACGAAGAAACGGATGTAGGCACACTCAAATCAGCCGTATACTCTTTAAATAATTCACGTAACTTGCCGATCATGGTGGTAGATTGCTCGGTAGAACACTTGATAACATGAGCCGAAGTATCGAAACAATTCTCAAGTTCGGTTAAGAGCATATGAACTTTCATTTTGATCCTTGGATCTAAAATACATGCAACACCAAACAATACGGGAGTTTCACCCCAATACTTGCAAAATTTAGCCTCCATGAAATGAATAATGCCCGCAAACATAGGATCGTGCCGATTATCTAAAAATACCATCCCAATATCAACCAAATACTCCAAGACGGAGTTAGAAGTCACATAATCAACACCAGAAAAGAAGTTGGTTGCCTCATAAAAAGGCTTCAAAAACTTGTACAACAAATTGGCGTGCTGCCAATCACTACTCGATAAGACAAAAGGCGGAGATCGATCAGATAAGAACGAGTCAATCGGATCCTTAAACGGAAGGGCACTTCTCAACATAAGATAGGTTGAATTCCAACGATGTTTTACATCCAACTGCAATTTTTTAGGAGAATAGTTTTTTGATTCACAATGTGTTCGAAATTGTGCATTTCGAGTCTCCGATGCAGAGATATATTCAAGACAACCTTTCAACCGTGTAAGCATTTCTTTAAACTGGGGAACTTTAAAACCATCCTGAACAACCAAGTTCAAGATATGACAGCAACATCGAACGTGAAATAATTCGCCTCTCAAAGGTAAATGAGGCATTAACTCGATTAAACGAGAAACAGACACAGTATTTGCACTTGCATTATCCATTGACAAGGAAAACACTTTGCCAGATATCATCCAATCATTAGTTAGCTTATCATACAAAACATTGGCAATGTGCTCCCCAGTATGAGACTTGTCCAAGAGAATGTAAGAGATGATTCTCTTTTGCACACACCAAATTTCATCAATGTAATGCGCTGTAATGCACATGTAACTAAGCCTCTGGTTCGAAGACCAGATATCAGAAGTAAGAGCAATTCGACCAGGAGCACTAAGTAAAACATTTCTGAGTGCATCTTTTTCTTCCTTAAAGTATTTAAGGATATCATTTCTAACAGTGCTCCTAGAAAATGACTTGAACCCAGGATGGAAGGAATCAGTAATATAAAATTGAAAGAAGGGGTCCTCCACAAATTGCATAGGCAACTCTCGAAGGATTAAAAGCTTGATCGTGTTTTTGCGAGCTCTCGCTTGACTAAACTGAAATGAACCCATATTACCACTGTTTGGATCTTGCACCAACTTTGATTGAGTCAAGTCGATTTTTAGTGCTTTAGCACACTTAAATGTGTGTCTCTTGAAATGCGTTGTCCCGTTAGAAGATTTTGAATTTCGAGAAACACCACAAAAGTTACATTTTGCCATTTTAACGATCTTGCCTCCATTTTTAGGATCAGGAGCATCATGAACGGAATAAAAGTTCCAAACCTTAGAACTTCTGCCTCTCGCACAGGTTGACGTTCCAGTCAGCTCATCTACTTCGCTTGCGGGAGAACCAGCAGGGGCAGACACACCAGGAACAGGAGGATCAGCAGTACCAGCAGGAGATACTTCTCCATGAGCACCACTCTGACTCTCCGTCAAATCAACCTAAGTAGAACCACAACCAACATAGAAAGTCATTCTACTAAGCTGAGTTCATGAGAGATCTAAGATAACGACATTCATCATCGGTTTGTAGGAACATCAATATTCGTTCGGACATTCAATTTCTAACCAGCTTCCTTGAATCACCCATTTTGGTTACAGTGTTCTAACAACAAAGAAGTGTCCACAATTGGGAGAACCATTTAGGTTCTTCATCAATTCGGTCCTTCTAAGTGTTTAAACAACGCATCCAAAACTGGAATGACAAGTGATCCAGTCTGAAATCATGAGTCCTACAGAGAAGGTAAGAAACATAGAAGTTAGAAATAGACAAGTTCAAAAACAGACAAGTTTAAGAACTTAGAAGGTAAGTTGTTTTAGAAATAGAAAGTAAAGAGAAGTGAAGGTTAGAAAACTTGTTTTAAAAAAGAAAGAAAGAGAAGAAGAATAGTAGTTTTGAAAAACAGAAAAACATAAGTAGTTTTGAAAAAGATTTGTTTTTAGAAAAAGAAAGTAAATAGAAGTGAAGTTTTGAAAACTTGTTTTAAAAAGAAAGAAAGAGAAAAGAAGAGTTGTTTTGAAAAACAGAAAGAAGAGAAGTAGTTTTAAAAAATATTTGTTTAGAAAAAGAAAGTAAAGAGAAGGTTAGAAAAATTGTTTTAAAGAAGAAAGAAAGAGAGAAGAAGAAGAGTAGTTTTGAAAAACAGAGGAAGAGGAGTAGTTCTAAAAAAGATATGTTTTGAAAAAGAAAGAAAGAGAGAAGAAGAAGATTTGTTTCTAATTGTCCTGAACATGGAAGGCAAGATCACCATGTTGACTCTTTAGTCTGATTGAGTTGTTTGAAAAAAAAATATTTCAATCTTTGATCAAGTCTCACTAAGTTGTTTAAAAAAAGAGATCTAATGGTTCTAAAACAAGAGATCTATAATATTATTAATTACCTAATGGTTCTAAAACAGAACACTCGGATTTGTTTAATCAGACAGATCGATAGTCAGATGACTCAGATCTGTCTGATTAAACAGATCAAACTCAATGTTTGTGTTCTGTTTTAGAACTAAAAAGAAAAGATTATTATTTATGACCTATGATCTATCATCTTTTTACTTCTTGTATCAATATTATCTAACGGTTCTGAAACAGAACACTCATTTGAGTTTGATCTATTTAATCAAATGAGTGTTCTGTTTCAGAACAAAAAAAAAAAATTCCACTATTTTTTGTGTCTGTACATGGTACATCTTACATCGACTTCAAGTCATACACCACAAAAAAAAAAAAAAACAAGACAAATACATTATAGATCTGATCTATTTGATCAGACAGATCAAAGGTTTAGGACTCTGATCTGTCTGATCAAACAGATCTGACTCGTTAGAGTCGAGATCTTTACATATAATCATAACAAATAATGTTATATACATTAGTCATTACAGATTACAACCATTAACTAAAACGTTCAGTAAATAAAATCAAATAAACTAAATAACATCAAATACATAACCATTAGATGAGTTCGAGGGCTTAACCGCGTCCTTTGATCCGAAGATCATCAGCGTATACCCATCATGAACTAACCATCAGAGAGATAATACACTTCGACCAACTTCGACCAACAGTAGATGATGATGATGTGAACAGAGACTTCGACCAAAGTAATCATAAGTCATAACCATAGTCTTTAATGGAAAATCAGAGAGATGATGATGTATACGTACCATATTGAGAGGCTTCGACCAACAGTAGATGATAGACTTCGTTCTTTAATGACCAAAATGTTTAACCCTAGAGAGAGATGATGTTTGAGGGCTGAGGCTGAAAGAGAGAGAGAGAGGGGTGGAAAGAGAGAGAGAGAGAGTGCCGGAAACAGAGAGAGAGCGGCGGAAGAGAGAGAGATGATAGGGTTCGGTCAATGAGAAGAGGCATTAGGGTTTTTACCTGGGAATTGAGGGGTATTTATAGGCTGGTGAGATTTAATCCAACGGCTGAGATATTATGTAATCTCAGCCGTTGGATTCATTAAAAACACGCGGATCATTCGGGCTGCTCGACGGGCTACTCATCGGGCTCAACTAACGGGCAAACTATCGGGCTACACATACGGGCTACTCATCGGGCCGGGCTTCGGACGGGCTTAACGGGCCGGGACTCGGAATTGAGAACCTGTCCGAGTCCCGGCCCAATTAGCCCGATATATCGGGCCGGGTTAGCCCGGCTCGGGGCTGCTTCGGTCATCGGTCTCTCACGGTTCGGGCCGAACGGGCCGGATCGCGGGTTTCCGGACCGTTTTCCCAGCCCTAGCATACTCCATGGAACATACTCTATAGCTGAGTTGACAAATAAAACAAGGGGTATTTTGACTTTTCACAATCTGAAAAAGACCAAAATACCCTTTGTCCTATTAGGGGGAGTACACTATGGAGTCCGCCTATCAGCGTTGCAAAAAATGACTTTTACATCATCTCTATGTCAAAGGTCGTCAAAATTCTTTTTCCGTAAATCTTCACCCTCCATGTTGTCTGATTGTGGGTCTAAAATCATATGTTAGTCAGATAGACTATTACTCTTTATGGAAGGGAGAAGTGATGAAACTGAAGAGTGAATTGATGAAACGGAAGAGAAATGAGGTTGATTTAAATGTTTTAAATTTTTTGTAAGAATTTTACTTTTGGCCCCTACAAGTAATTCCAGAAAAATAAAATAAAATAAAATAGGCATTTGGAGATGAAAACGAACTATCAGATACTTATGCGGGTTAGAACAACGAGTTGGTTACAATTAGGAGCCAAAACCGAATTAACCCTTCAAATTGTGAAGTAGATGGCCTCAAAGCTTTAGTACACATTAGAGTTCGGTTAAAATTCACACTCATATGGTCTGAAGTAACAATAACCTAATTATCTACAAAATATACAGTTTATGCTTAGGAGTTGTGAGAACAAACCCAACGTGTGTGGGACTGGACTCCCAAATTCAAATTTAGGGAGCCCAGCTCCACACTCCCCCACTACAACTGGGGAGCCAACGGGTTGGGAGCTCCCAGGATAATATTTCGGTGGATCTCCTAAAAAAATTGGATTCACCCTAATTTAATTTTTCTTTTTTATTTTTGTTAAAGTTTTTTTATTCATGTTTTTAAAAATCTCTCTCGAGAATTATATCAAATTTAAATTTAAATTTTGAAGTAATAATTTATAGTTGAAAAGTGGAATTAAAATTTTGTACATGTATACTACTGACATTTAAGTTTGAGTCAAGAACCCCTAATTTAAGAGTCCACATTAAAATTGAAACATTCAAGAGCTCCCAAAATTTTCCGACCTCCCCAATTGGGACCCAACTCCATCACATTAGTAACGCTCATAGAACTATGTGGAATAAGTAGCATGCTGGCAATTTTATATAGATGGAAGAACGTAGAAATTATACATCTTATTTATAAAATTAAGTTAATTTGGTTCGGGTGTGACTATGTAATGTGATACAACAGGGTTATAAAAGTATGGTCCATTTCGTTGTACTCTGATAACATTTGTGACAAACACAAATTATGTGTGATATAGAAAATGCAGCCACAACTTTCGAATTAGTTAGAGTCATGACACTAAGTCCGCCACAAGTCCCATCTGAATCTCGGACTGACGTGTTGGGCTAGGATCTAGAGAGAAAAAGTGAAAAAGTTTCTCTGATGTAGATTGTTGCGAAAACGTTAAAGTAATGGAATCTACATTAAAACTATGATAAACTAACTAAATAAACTGATAAAATAAACGGTAAAACGACAAACCTGATTATTAAAAACTTGATAAACTTGATTGATGCATATTCAGTTGATGACAATAAAAGACGACCTAGACTCTCTTATGTAGAGTTTTAGACAAACCTAGATAAACACAAAATAGGAAATACGATAATCACCAAACTCTAGTTTCATTGATTGCTACTAATCCAAATCTTGAAAACTCCTAAACAAATAAAATACCTAAACTTGAAAATACTTTATTCCTAAACAATTAAAGTACCTAGTTCCTAAACCTAGGTGACTCGGCCGTGAGGCCCGTATCCGGTTGATGGTCTCCATCATACTCTCCGTCCGATAAAGAACTTGCCCTCAAGTGAGACTCAACAATGCGATCCGTAATTCCCACTTCGAGCGAACAGTGCATTGGGTTCGAAAGACACCCACTTGGACGAAATCACTAACATCAATCTCATATTGCAAAAATAAATGTATGAAAGAAACTTCCAACAAATTGCGACATCTCCCGTCATCTTTTAGTTTGATGAAGAAGACCACAAACACCACATAATATTTTATGGAAAAATCAACCTTGAATTTCTTCATCCACTTCATCACTCTCTCTGTTTCTTCCCGTCCAAGAACAACTTGAATTATCTTTTCAGGTTCATCTTCGGGATGTTTATAAACCAAAACTTTATCATAGTGTTAAGAACTCGAAGGAACAATTTATCGAACATGTGACGAGCATCAACGTCTACACCCATCTCTTTCACAAGATCAAATGCATATGTAATTCTCATCGAACGACATAAGAGATCGATAACAAAAGATTAACGCTCATCAGCTAACTCAACTATGTTGTTTTCTTTTATAGCCATGAAAATCTTTAAGCCCTTTTCGACAAAACCACCATTACTATAAGCAGAGTAATCAGAAGTGAAATTAACTAGGTTCGCTTGCAGATTTGCTTTCTGCATTGTCACAAACAATGTCATCGATTCATCAAGTAACCCATGTTTCAACATCTATAAGTTCTTCTAGCAAATGTGTTTATGTCATCCAAACTAAACCTAGATCATAAAAGAGATGTCTCAAACAACAATATTACTAAATCATTCTTATCAGCTTCAACTCCCTTCCTCAATTGATAACTCAACTAAGCTCTGAGTTTGCTATGAAGGACCTTGGGTTACTTCACTTCTTCTTGGGCATTGAGGTAACACCCTTCTCTAATGGTCTGCTTTTAACTCAGAAGAAATACACTATGGAACTTCTTCACAAAGCTGATATGATGGACTATAAACCAAGTTCTACTCCTATTCCTTATGGAAAAAGGATGTCAATTGTTGATGGTGAGCCTCTTGCTGATCCTACCTTCTACAGAAGCCTGGTTGGGGGTCTTCAATATCTCACCATGACTCGCCCAGATATTTCTTTTGGGGTGAATTATGTAGCTCAGTTCATGCATTCCCCTACTGACTGTCATCTTCAAATGGTCAAGAGAATCCTCAAGTACTTGAAAGGAACTATGGGTGCTGGTCTTCAAATCTCTTCAGGTGACTTATCTTCATTGAGAGCTTATAGTGATTCTGATTGGGCTGGTTGCCCAGATTCTAGGAGATCAACCTCTGGTTTCTGTGTTTTTCTTGGGTCTTCTTTGGTTGCTTGGTCTTCTAAGAAGCAACCTACTGTTGCTCGATCTAGCACAGAGGCTGGATACAAGGCACTTGCTGTAGCTTCTTCAGATCTCTTGTGGATTTCATATGTGCTTGAAGAATTGGGAGTCTCTCTGTCTCTTCCTTTTCAATTGTTCTGTGATAACATGGGGGCTAAGCACTTAGCCATGAATCCTGTGTTTCATGCTCGCACCAAGCACATTGAAATCGACTATCACTTTGTTCGAGAGCTAATTGCTTCAGGGATGCTGAATTTGGAGTTCATTCCGACTACTTCTCAACTGGCTGATGTGTTTACAAAAGGTCTTTCGAATCCCCTATTCTCCTCCTTATTGAAGTCTATGATGTATATTCCATCTTCTCTTCAATCTAAAGTTGTTGCCTGCTTCAGCTTGAGGGGGGATGTGAAGGATTGAGGTGTAATAAGTAAGGTGTAATAAGAGTGTGAACTTAGTGTAAGCTAAGTGTAACAATAAGAAACTAAATAAGAGAGGAATTCTGTTAAGAGGTAGTTGAGAAAGTTTGTTACAACAAACTTTCTCTCTCCTGTCTTAACAAACTCTCTCTCTCTACTTTGTGTATAAATAGGCAATCTCGTCTATTGATCAAGGTTACTGAAAATAATCCATTTCGATTTCTTCTTCTCTCTCTAACTCTATCACTTTCTTCTACTTTCACTAAATCTCACAATTTTCATTATCTTCTTACTAGATGTATAAGAATCCATACTCTCATTATCACACGATACAGATGTATTAAAAAGTAATCAAACCCCAAGATTTGAGAGCTACGAGGTCATAAGCTTGAGCTGCCTTTTCTTCATTATCATATTGACCAAGATATACGTGTTTACCTTTACGTCTATGGCCTTCTCGTATGTGATTGTTATCCCACATGGACACTTGAAATTTTTCTGTCCAAAAGTCTCTAATAACTCCCTGTGATAGTTAGAAGTTATGCGGTTGTATTTCTCGACTGACTTATTGGGAGCAGAAACAACGATGGTTTCCGGACTCTTTGTAAAAGCAAGATCACTGGAAATTTATGAATTTATGCATGTCACTGAACTAGAAACCAGTGTAGGCTGCACCTTCCCTTTACCCATCATTTCTTTAACTGAAGAATTGGTGTTAAGAAAGGTATCCCTGGAAGTAAGCTTCTTCGAAAGATCTTCCACATACTCATTAATAATGAAATCAATTAAAACCAACAAAGATAGAGTCCGAAGAATTTTATGATTTGAAATGAGAATCTCTTCTCCTTAAATTACATATGAATTAAAAAAAATGGTCCGGGCACGAGTGTTTAATATCACTGTTAGGGTTTGGGTCTGATGAAGGAAAATTACTATCTTCTTCTTCCTCGGTCATTGATAGAATTTTGTTTCTTTTGTCAAGAACTTCTTCTCCAATATCATCGATCACAGTGACTAAATTAACTTTGGAGAACTGTTTAATTGATTGAATCTTTGTTTCTGCATATGACAAATATTCATCCAAAAGAAGAAAAATATACCTGAAGATACTTTTCAATGTAGCCCAATCATATATGAATTTTTTCCTTTGATCAATGAGTCTCCAGTGCATTACATTAAATTGTTCATAGACTCTTTCGGACATATGCTGCTCAACCCAAAAAACCTTATCTTTGGCATGAATATATTGATTTTGAACCAATATTCAGTGTGTTGAGTCCAAAAATTTATATGAAATTGACCGTCGAAGAGTGGAATTTTAGAAACTTCATGAATTTTTCTTTCATCTTCTCGATCAATATAGAATTGAGTTGCATCACGAATAGGATCCCAACATAAACGTGGAAATCTTTTCCAACCTTCAAGATGAGATGTCCATAGATATATATTTTTTTGTGGGAAAAAAAATCTAGAATTTTGATGACTTTGAATACCAGCTGATGTAGATCGTTGCGGAACCGTTAAAGTAATTGAATCTACCATTAACACTATGATAAACTAAGTAAATAAACTGATAAAATAACGATAAAACGATAAACTTGATTAATAACAAACTTGATAAACTTGATTGATGAATATTCAGTTGATGATAATGAAAGACGACCTCGACTCTCTTATATAGAGTTTTAGTCAGACCTAGATAAACACGAAATAGGAAATACGATAATCACTAAACTCTACTTTCCTTGATTGCTACTAATCCTAATCTTGAAAACTTTTAAACAAATAAAAGACCTAAACTTGAAAGTACCTTATTCCTAGACAATTAAAATACCTAGTTCCTAAACCTAGGTGACTTGGTTGTGAGGCCCGTATCCGGTTGATGGTCTCCATCATTCTCTCTCTAGATCCTGACCCGACACGTCAGTCCACCTGAATTCGATTGGGACTCGTGCCGAGCATATCATCACGGTTATAAACTCCAAATCTCCATACTTTATGTGTTATAATTAAACTTTAGGAATGAACCCTAAAGTTCATGATAAGTAACCTTGTAACCATTATAAGAGAGAATTATAGACATAAAAACTAATAAATTTTGGAGTAATACACAACAACAACAAGGCTCATTCAGTTCACCCCATATCATGATGCACCATATTTCTTTTGCCAATCTAACCTATGGGTAGGGGTGGGAAGTGGTCCGGACACTAATTCAACCGGTCTGGGCGGATCAGACACAAGTCCTAAGTGTCCACTCGGACATCCAGACAAAACGGACAGAAATTTCAGATTTTTCTCCAACAAAGTGCCCGCCGTGACCGTTTTGACAGTCAGGCAAATCGGGTATCGGTCGGTCGGGCACCGGTCAATAATGAACAAATAAAGAAATTTTTATTCGAAATAAAAATTGTATAGTAGCTAAATACAACTTTCTTAACTCCCACTTTACCATTCCAAAAAGTGTAAAAAAATTAAAAGATAATCATTGGGATTTTTTTTAAGACTTCGAATTAATAATAAGGAAAAGAAAACAAGGGGACAAAAAACAAAGGAAAGGAAAAGGGGGGCTACAATTAATTACAACTCACTAATAACGGCCCCCCAATTCGAAACGAAATCCAGATAAGTAAACGCTCTAGCCTAACCCATGTTCCTAATCCAAGAGAACAGAACACCAATCACATCTTCCACCTCCACCTTGATATTCGCACAAGAAACCTTGAAAATGCCTTCATTTCTCGCTTTCCATATATACCAGCAAATAGAAAATGGGACAAGGTTCCAAAGACTTCTTTTACATTTCTTCACTGGGACCTGCCCCCACTGCTCAAGGAGATGAGAAAGAGATAAAGGCAGGGCCGTGCTTGGGCCCGTGCCGGCAGGGCGGCCGCACAGGGCCCCCACCGACAAGGGCCCATTTGCAATAATATCCTTATAGCTAGGGGTGGGAATTGGTCCGGACCGGTCGGTACCGGACTCTAACTTCATCGAACCGGTCGACTCGGACATAAACTGTTGCTGACCACCTATTTACTCGGGCGGACTCGGACGGTCACTCTCAAGAATTCTTTGTCCATTGACCGTCCAAGACCGTTTATTTTACCGGTCCAGTCGGACACCGGACGGTCTCGGTCCGGACTTTCCAATAAATTTACTTAATTCAGGACTTTATTTTTATTACCACAAACAAAATTACTTACAAATGAAGATGTTTAGCCAAGAAATCAAAAGTAAATATAAAAAAGAAAAAACACAGTTGATCATCATTTGACAAGATATAATTAAGCGATGCACTAATATTTGGTCTTCCAGAGGACTATATGACTATAGCTAACGATCATCATATATTCATATGTCTATAAAATTCAACGGTCAACTTCTAAAAATGAGGACAGTTTAGTCGGTCAACCTATTCGGTCATTCGTACTGGTCGGTTAGAGGTCGGTCCTTCGACATAAAATTTTGACCGTGACCGTCCGCTAATTCTTTCGGGCCGGTCGGACACTGACCGTTATGACCATCGGGTGTCCATGGACACTTTTTATCTCGGTCGAACGGGTCGGATAGCGGTCTTCCGGATCTTTTTCCCACCCCTACTTATAGCTATTGTTTATAAAATATAGATACATGCACGTACATAAAACATCTTTTAGCCGGGCTGGTTGGAAGTGGCTGATTCCATCCGTTAAGCGAGGGTTCGAAACCCACTGCTTTCAAATTAATTTTGCTCTTTAGCTGGTTTTGTAATTAATGTTCATGGTACATTGCTAATTGACTCTTTACTTTTTTACTTTGTTACACTTCTTTTTACCATTTTGTTACGTATTTGGGTTCATTTTTTGAAGTATTTTTAAAAATAGATATCTAAAATTCGTAAAAAAACTCGAAGCTATGTATGTGAAAATCATGATACAAAAATGCTACATCCAAAAACTTACTTTTAGATTCTAAACTATATCTTGTACAAAGAAAGAATACATTTTAACAAAGAAATTATACTTTGTTCAAATTTTGTTTGTAGTTTTTTTTGTTCTAAAAGGCCCAGATTCAAATTTCGCACGGGGCCCATAAACTCTCAGGCACGGCCCTGGATAAAGGGAGACACCCTTGATACTCCCGAGAGAAAAGGAAGCAAGACCATAGCTTCGAGGCTTCCTCACAGTGCAACAACAGATGATCAAATCTATTCTTCTTCTCATGCATTACGATCGATGTATTGTGGTTCTTGGATTACTGATGAGATATTGAGATTTTGAAGGAGAGAGAGACTAGAGAAGTAGTGAGGCGAAGACAAGATTAAGAAAAGTGATTTCTAGGGTTATATATTTTTACTTTTGAAATCTAACAGTTGTAGCTAACCCTACAAACCTAAAGGCTTAAAATTAATTTTATAGGCAATGCCCAAAGTTGTTAAAAGCAATCTCGCTAAAAGCAATCTCGCTAAAAGCAATGCCACAAATGGTTAGAGGCAATGTAGTTTTAAACGCAATCCCTATCTTTCTTCTTTTCCGGCGAAAAGTCACCGACCGAAAATTGGTGGCCCTTGACCTTAACTCAAACAAAAAAATGTTGTCTTCTTCTTCTTCTCCTCTTCTATTTCCACACCGTTGGGGGCCGATGCAAAAACATACTTTAATAAGGTTTACATGCCACACTTGAAACCTTTGGATGCAATCTGACTTTAATTTCTTGACAACAACAACCATACTAGTGCCCAACTTTAAAGGTAAATGAGTCTCCTCATCCATGTAACCCTTGATAACTTTCCCACAACCTCCTCCACCTAATAAATTACCAGGTCTGAAATTTATGGGTTAATTCCGTTTTGGCCCCCAATTGTTGACCAACTCACTGTTTTGGCCCCCAATTGTGTCCGACAGTTCGTTTTGGCCCCAAGATCCACTTTTCGGGCAGCGCTGACATCATCAAGACATAAGCAATACTTTTCTATACCCGAAATACCCCTCTGACCAATTAAATCAAATCCCAAGTTGTCAAATCAATTAACCCTAATTATTACTCCTATTCCTTCTCCCAATGCATTATCTTCTCCATTTCAAGATTTTTTTTTTCCCCAAAGTTGTCATCATCTTCTTCTTCCTTTATTGTACATTAGAGAAGATAAATTTTTTTCTCCATTTCACAAATTAACCTCCTTCTCATCTTCAATTCTTCATCGGTCACCAACTTCCACTATCTTCAAATCTTCTATTTAATTTTAGCAAAAAACAAACTCATTCTTTACACCTCACACCATCTAGTTCCACTCCAAAAGCTACTTTAAATTTTTTTCTCTAAATCTGCAACTCCAGGAAAAAGAGGGGAACCCCCTTATTTAGCAAAAGATGCCATGAATTTTTTAGACTTCCTTTCTTCTTCTCTCTCTAGCATGATAATCAATAAGAATGTAATTTCTAGAAATTTCTAACATGCTTCCAAGTTCAACAACTTAAATTAGGGCATCTCATAGTGTTCAGCAACTTAAATATGCAAGATAGTTAATTAAGCTTGAGCTTTCATACCCAAACCCTAAGAATTGGTATAAATCATAGCCTTTCCTAAATACCCAAAACGAACATCATATCTTCACCCAAAACAATATTTCTTTTTCATTTTCTTCTTCATATCTAATGTTTGAGATGGAGATTGTGATGGAAATCTATCGATATGAACAAAGATTGAGATGGAGATTTCTTGATCTAAGTTAGATCGGTAGTTGTGTCAAAAAAATTGAAACGAGATAGAACTAGATCTGGAGGAAGAAATAAAAAAATTACCATCATCAAATCGTCAATGGCGTCGGCTCGTACCCTTCCGAATTCAAATGAAGATTTGATTCTTGATAATAAATTGTAGATTTGATTCTTGATAATAAATTGTGTGATTAGGGTTTATGAAGATTTGATTCTTGATGATCAAGATTTTTCCAATAACGGATCTGTCTCTTCCCTTGGTGGCTCTGCCTCTTCTGTCGAGTTCATTAGGTCTGATTTCTATGATTCGTTAGGTCTGATCTCTATGAAACATGATCAAGATTACTTGCCCTAATTACTCCATTAGGTCTGATTTCTATGAGTTTAGATAAAAATCCAAAAGAAATTCATGAGCTGGTTGGATCTGCAAGGATGAGATCTTTGATGGAAACAACTTTTAAGTAGTTTTGTAGTTTTTCATTAGTTTTTCAAATGTTGGATCTCTACTTCTGGATGGAATGGCTTGAGATGAAGTTGTTAATAGAGATTAATGAAGGAGAGAGAAATTGAAATAGAGAAGAAAGTGCATTGGGAGAAGGAATAAGATTAATAATTAGAGTTAATTGATTTGACAACTTGGGATTTGATTTATTTGGTCAGAGGGGTATTTCGGGTATAAAAAAAAGATTGCTTATGTCTTGATGATGTCAGCGCTGCCCGAAAAGTGGATCTTGGGGCCAAAACGAACTGCCGGACACAATTGGGGGCCAAAACGGTGAGTTGGTCAACAATTGGGGGCCAAAACGGAATTAACCCGAAATTTATAGTTGCCCTCTTTAATTCTGCAGAACTGAAAACTCTTAGGTTTGGGTTGGCAAGATTTGTCCATCTGGCCATGTTTCTTTAGCACTTCCACTTTTCGAAAAACAAATATTTCCATCACTACTCCCCGAAAGCCGTTTTCGGTACTATTGGTCTTGGAAGTTCATGTTTCAATTTAGTGAGGGAAACAAATCAAGATCCCAAAATTTAGCGAGAGATACCTTTATGTTTGAATAGAGAAAAAACTTACCTCATCACGATTTGTTAATTGGGTATTTTAATTGTCTAGAAACTCGAGAAGTAGAAGAGAGGATTTGTTTTTTAGTCTGAAATTTGAGATTTCATTCTAAGGAGGAAGAAGAGAAGATCTTTTTTTTTTCTGAGTTAAGATCGTCTGCCCGGAAAAGTTTGAGAAGAAGGAAAATGGGCATTGCCTCTACCCATACTTAGTCAACTTGTTTTGCCAAAGTCTTGACTGAAAAATACATTGCCTTTAACAACTTTAGACATTGCTTATAAAATTTCTCCAAAATCAATCATATAGGCGGGCTGGTATAACGGATAGAATAAACGAACAGGTATGGACCGGTTCAGTCGGACGTACTGTATAAGCGGGCGGACTCGGTCGAGTCACCGGATAAGAACCTATGCCCGCGTCCGTCCGTTTAAACTATTTCGATCGGGCGGGTACGAACCGATTCGGGAACCGAACGGTCACAAACTCTTCAGACTCGGACGGTCGTGGGCGGGTTCCGGATTTTAGGACCAAAATCCCATCCCCTACCCATGGGTAGCTACATCTTTTACCCATGGGTAGCTACATCTTTAAATAGTAAGGGGGGGGGGGGGGTAGTGGAGCGGGACTTTCACAGACTTTCATAGACAAAATGTCCCGTAGACATTTCAAGACATTTCGGATGAGTTATTATAGACAACATGTGTTCATAGACATTTTCAAGACATTGAGAGTTTGTAGACAAAATGTCTTTATAGACATTTCAAGACATTTGATCCATAGACAAAATGTCCTGGGGACATTTTAAGATCTTGAGTCCATTGACAAAATGTGTAATGCATATTATATTTGTGCTAATCAAAAATATATTTTTCGACTTTTGTAGACATCTGTGAATATTTGTGGACATTGATGGACATTTGGTAGACATTTATTATTTTAATATTATTATTATTATTTAATCACATGAAATAATATATTAATACTAACATTTCAAAAATATATTTTTCGACTTTCGTAAACATCTGTGAATATTTGTGGACATTGATGGACATTTGGTAGATATTTATTATTTTAATATTATTATTATTTTTTAATTACATGAAATAATATATTTATACTAACATTTCAAAAATATATTTTTCGACTTTCGTAGACATCTGTAAATATTGTGGACATTGATGGACATTTGGTAGACATTTACTATTTTAATATTATTATTATTGTTTAATCACATGAAATAATATGTTTATACTAACATTTCAAAAATATATTTTTCGACTTTCGTAGACATCTGTGAATATTTGTGGACATTGATGGACATTTGGTAGACATTTATTATTTTAATATTATTATTATTGTTTAATCACATGAAATAATATATTTATACTAACATTTCAAAAATATATTTTTCGACTTTCGTAAACATCTGTGAATATTTGTGGACATTGATGGACATTTAGTAGACATTTATTATTTTAATATTATTATTGTTTTTTGATCACATGATGGACTTCAAATGTCTCTTGTTTTTTGAAAGACATTTTGGCTTCCAAATTTGTCCCAAATCCTTCACAAATTCATCAAACTATGAAGTCCACCAAAGTCTGGGACATATTTTGTCTACAATCGAATGCCTCGGACTTTCATAGACTCTCAAATGTCTGGATTTGAATGCCTCAGACTTTCGTGGACTCTCAAATGTCTGGATTTGAATGCCTCAGACTTTCGTGGACTCTCAAATGTCTGGATTTGAATGCCTCAGACTTTCGCGGACTCTCAAGAGTCCGCGAAAGTCTTGCTCCACTACCCCCCTAAGAAAGAGATATAGGGTATATATGACTCTTCATGACAGAGAGAGATAAAAGATCAAAATGGTTGTTTTTCATTAATGACTTTGATGTGGAATCATTCATGCTTTATTAGGTAGGTAGCCAAGAAGGACATGTCTCCTTTACTGCTATTTTTGAAACAAAAGCTCTTCAATTTCTAGGTTCTAATTTGAAGAACAAACCCCCCTCTTCACCAACCACACACTTCATAGTCTTCTAGAGAGAGAAAGTCTAAGTTAGAGAGAGAGAGTTGGTTTAGGTAACGTAAATGTATGTTTAGAGAAACAGAGTAAGTCAAAAAAAGGATGAAATCTTTTGCCGACAAGAAGAAAATTTTCAGGTTTAATGGATGAAAAAAGATCAACATTTTAGTAAACTAAAACAACCCATTCAAAATTAGTACGAGGAAACAAAAGTTAACAGACAAATTACAGAGAAAAGTTTAGATCTTTCTCCAATTTATAATGGAAATTATAGTTAGAGAAGATAGCATGTTTGATCTTAATGACTCCCCTGAAAATGAAGATCATCAAAGATTATTTTCTAATAATGAAGAAGATGATGAAAAAGGAAAAGGGGTTCAATCAGTTTCAAACAATTGGAGTTTTCCAGCTTCAATTATTGAAGAAGAATCAGATGAAGTAGTCAAAATGGAGAAGAAGAAGAAGAAGAAAATTAAGATTTTTGGTTTCTCTGTTACCCATGAATGTTCTTCAAAAAGTGAACAAGTGAAAACCCATCAGTTTTTTCCAGTTGAGAAGTCAGAATTTGTAATACCCATAAATGGATTTGCTTCTTCTTTCCCTAAATCTCACTGGGTTGATTTGAAATTCTGTTTATCTGAACCATTTAGAGCTCCAAAATCATCAATGGAGGTCCTTACTACTCAACCCATGAAGAAAAGCAGAAGAGGACCTAGGTCTAGAAGTTCTCAATACAGAGGTGTTACCTTTTACAGAAGAACTGGTCGTTGGGAGTCTCACATATGGTCTCTTCCTCTTCCCCTTTCTCTCTCAAAAACTCTCTCTCTCTCTCTCTCTCTCTCTGAAGATCATCTTATCTTCTTACATTTTTTTTGATGCAGGGACTGTGGAAAACAAGTTTATTTAGGTGGATTTGATACAGCTCATTCTGCTGCTCGGTAAGCTTATATCAAAACCTAATTTTTCTAATTTGATTATGAAAAGTTATGATGAAGTTTATTAGCTTCAATTGTTTAGTATTAAACAAGAAAAATGGGTTTTTAGTGCTTATGACAGAGCAGCTATTAAATTCAGAGGAGTTGAAGCAGATATAAATTTCTCACTTAATGATTATGAAGATGATTTGAAACAGGTCATAAGCTTTCTCTTTTAGATTTTTTTTTCAATATTTGGTGAAATATAACAACTTTAACCAAAAAAAAAAATGTGGGTTGTTGATATATCAGATGGGTAATCTAACCAAGGAAGAGTTTGTTCATGTACTTCGTCGACAAAGTACTGGATATCCGAGAGGAAGCTCGAAATATAGAGGTGTTACTTTGCATAAATGTGGAAGATGGGAATCTAGAATGGGACAATTCTTAGGCAAAAAGTAATTAGTCTAATTCCATTACTTAATCCATAAATATATAGAGGTAGAATCTCAATCAAATTCAAAACCTAAACCAGAGTGTTGTGTGTGTTTGAATTTTGCAGATATGTTTATTTGGGTCTATTTGATACTGAAGTTGAAGCAGCGAGGTATTATTCGTCTATTAGTCTTTGTGATTATGTAATTCTATACTAAGTAGATTTTTGATTTTGTGAGCTTGGGTTGTTTTGATATTGTCTAGAGCTTATGATAAAGCTGCCATCAAGTTTAATGGAAAAGAAGCTGTGACAAACTTTGATCTTAGTATTTACGAATACGAACTAAATTCCAATGTTGTTGGTTAGTAACAAAAACTTCAATATGTAGTTGAGTTCCATGCTGTTTTTAAATTTAGAGATTGGGTATTTGTTTATTTCTCTAAAAATGTTGTTTTTAGATAATGACATCAAGGATCATAATCTTGATTTGCGCCTTGGAAATTCGTCTTCGAAAAACAATTATCTCGAGTCAAGGAATGATAACCAGGTTAGCTTCAAAAATCGATCGTTGAGAAGTAGTAGTGATTCAAGTTTTCAGCTTAAGGTACTACAACTGTTTTATGATTGATCATATATTATAACTATTTTGACTAAAGTTTAGATCATTTTAACTTGTTTTTTGATGCATAAAACAGCTTATAGATGAAGAATGTAAAAGAAAAAGCAATCCTTTTATTCACCCATCTATCCCAATCAAGACTAGTCAAACACATATCAGATATGACCAGTTCAGAAGAAGTGGCGAGACAACTTCGGGGGTTCATCGATTAAACCAGCCATTAATTCCTCAATATTGTCATGTAAGGAGTTTGGCTAAAGTATCTAAGTATTTAGGGTTTAGGGTTTATTATTTTTGATCAATTCTGTTCTTGTTGTTGTTGGTTCAGTTATCAAGCAGTAGTACTAATGGAAGAAGAGTAGGAGGAGGGTCAATTCAAGAAACAATTCATGAGAAGCTAAGACAGCAACGGATATCAAACAGAAGCAGTACTAGTAATGGCTCCTGGCCTTGTTTTCCATCTCAAGTTTTAACAACTACTGCAGCATCATCAGGATTCCCATCGTCGCGAATCACTAGAACCCCGAGTTGGGTTTCGAAGATTAATGGATTTGAATATCTTAGATAGAGCAATTTAAGCTAGCTAACCTTATTTTTTTCTCTCTAAACCCAAACTTCCCAATGCCCTCATGAATGGGCTGAGGGTGTGAGTTTGCTCTCTTAGTTCCTTATTGTGTCCTTCCACAAAATTTGAATCTAATGATCCAGCCTAAAAGAAGTATGTGAAGGCGAAACCAAGGAAAATGAAAAAAATCTAGTAAAGTGATCTTGAATTGCTGGCCTACTCTTAATCTGATTTAATTACTAAGCTATTAACAAGCAAGAGTTAGAAAGTAGAGGTAATACCAAAGGAAAATGGGACTCTACCCGACCACAATCCCGACCCCATATGTCCTGTCAGGATTTAGAGAGAGAAAGTGTGACTGACGTTCCCTGTCGGGATTCAGCTGGGAGTGCGGCTTGGCAGAGTATCATCTTTGAATAAAGATGTGATGACAAAAAAATAGGCACTATGGGATTTGGGACAATTGATACGAGACTCAAATCCATCGGCTTCTCTTCTATAAATTGGAGTGGTGCAAAATGCATCATAGAAACCTCGTAGCGCCTCATGGTGTGGCAGGATTTGGGCACGACAAGGCTCTCACCCTGTCCTACAACTCCTTCTAAGGAGTTCCTTGCTGTCACAACCAAGATGCGGTAGGGTCTAGCGTGATAAGGCAGAGCTCTTAATCCCTCACCCACTCTCGGTTGTCTTTTTTCGTGGGGACTTGGTCAAACTCGTGGCCTCGTTCATAACATCTCGGGCTCGGACCTTCTCGCCCCTTTATATATACATACATACATACATACATACATACATACATACATAAAAAAGATGCGTAATATTAAGGGTTATTTCCATAATAGCCCCTAACTTTGTGAACAGCTTCCTGCCTAACCCCTAACTTTAGCAATAATTCCCGTATGACCACCTTTTTCCGTTATCTTTAACTTTTCGTTACTCTCTCTCCTCCATCTCATTTTCTCTCTCTGCCACATCATCTCAGCAAGTCACGTCATCATCTTCACCGGTAGGGTCGCCGGCCGGCCAAATTTCCGGCCGGCGACTTTCAAATTTTTTTTTTAAAAAAAATCCTCTCCTCTCTCTAAACTCCGGCGAAGGGGGTTTCCCTTCGCCGGAGGGTTGTTCATCACGAACAGACCCTGATCTGGGTCTGTTCGTGATGAACAACCCTCCGGCGAAGGGAAACCCCCTTCGCCGGAGTTTAGAGAGAGAGGAGAGGATTTTTTTTAAATTTCTTTTTTTTAGAGAGAGAGAATTTTTTTTTTTGAAGGTCGCCGGCCGGAAATTTGGCCGGTCGGCGACCCTGCCGGTGAAGATGATGATGTGGCTTTGTTGAGATAATGTGATAGAGAGAGAAAATGAGATGGAGGAGAGAGAGTAACGGAAAGTTAAAGATAACGGAAAAGGGTGATCATATGAGAATTATTGCTAAAGTTAGGGGCTAGGCTGGAAGCTGGTCACAAAATTAGGGGTTATTAGGAAAATAACCCTAATATTAATGCTCAATCAGTATTTTGAGATCGGGCCCGGCTAGACCTGGATTTGATAGATGTTTTCACATTCACATTGGTGAATCTCTGATTTTGTTAAAATTATAAACTCAAAAGGTATTTATTTAATTAAGTAATTAGAGAATTAAGTTAGTGGGAAGTTAATTTCTTTTGTTGATTAAGTTAGTGGGTTAATGGATGAATTAGTGGAATCATGTTACTAGTGGTCTTAGTTAGTGGGTAGAATTTGGGTCTATAAATAGACCAGTCTTTGTAGTTTATTTTAATCAAAATCAAATCAAGTCAAGTATTCAATTCAAGTTAAATATCTTCTTTATTCTTCTTTGTTTGTGCAAGTATTTTTAATTTCCAACATTTGGTATCCGAGCTAGAATTATTTTGTGATTACTAACCGAATTACAAAATGAATGGATCAATCCAACCTCAGCTTCCGCGATTTTGTGGGAAAAATTTTGATCAATGGTGTATCCAAATGAAAGCATTGTTTGGCTTCCAGGAAATTTGGGAGGTTGTCGAATTTGGGTATGTAGAACCAGTTGATCAGGTAGCACATGAAGCTCTCTCTCAGGTCCAAAAGGATAGTTTGAGAGAGAACAGAAAGAAGGATAAGAAGGCATTGTTCTTTCTCTATCAAGCTGTTGATGAGATTGTCTTCGAGAAAATCTCAAGAGCTGAAACAGCTAAAGAAGTGTGGGATTTGTTGCAAAGATCCTACAAGGGTGATGAGAAGGTAAAAAATGTAAGGTTGCAGACTTTACGAGGTGAATTCGAATCTCTTAATATGATTAACTCTGAAAATATTTCTGATTATTTTTCTAGAGTTCAGTCTATTGTTAATCAATTGCGGGTTAATGGTGAAAAGTTAACTGATCAACGTGTTATTGAGAAAATCATGAGATCATTGACAGGTCGTTTTGACTATGTTGTCGCTGCAATTGAGGAAGGAAAAGACCTCTCAACTATGTCAGTTGAAGGTTTGATGAGTTCATTATGTTCTCATGAACATAGGATGAACCAGAGAGCTGCTGCAGGGTCTATTGAACAAGCTTTTCAAAGCAAAGTGACTCTGCTTGAAAAAGGTGGTTTTAATGGTGAAGAGAGTCATGGTAAAGGACCAAAAAAATTTGGAAGGTATGACAAATCTAAAGTTAGATGTTTTCGTTGCAAAAAATTAGGTCATTATAAGTCAGAATGTAGAGTTTCCAAGAAATATTCAGAGCATGCTAACTTTGCTGAAGATGATGTAGAAGAGGGAGAAATTCTTTTATTGGCTTGCAGAATGGATGACGATTCGGATGAAGATTCTGATGAAATTTTAGACGAAGATTTAGATGATTATTCGGTAGAAAGTGATGAAGATGGAGTTTGGGACTGTCCGGTTAAAGAAGATCATCAAATAAAAATTGATACGGATGATGAGACAGTAGCTTCAGAATCTCAAGTAATTGAGATTACACCTATTTCTCTGAATATTGATGATAATTCAAATCTAGAATTATGTCCCAGTTCAACTTACATTCAAGTTTTGTCAAGGTTTGATGACTACGTTGTAAGCAATGATAATAATGGGTCTAACGAATATTTTTCAAGTGTTATATCTTTTGCAGATTGTAATCACACCAAACCTATCACTGTTAAAGAAGCAGTAAAAAATGTGGGGTGTATTTCTGCTATGGACGACGAAATTTATCCAATTGAGAAAAGTGATACTTGGGAGCTAATTTCTTTTCCTGCAGAAAAGAAGTCAATTGGATTGAAATGGTCATTCAAAACCAAGTACAAACCAGATGATGAAGTAGACAAATTAGTTGTTAAAGGGTATGATGAAAAGCCAGATTGATATGAAGTTTTTAAGTTGATGATTAAATGACTAATATTTTTTATTAAGTCATTGAAGGTCCATTGATTTTTCAAGTCGAAGATCATGATGGGTGTTATAATGTTTGAGTTTAAGGGAGAGTGTTAAAATTATAAACTCAAAAGGTATTTATTTAATTAAGTAATTAGAGAATTAAGTTAGTGGGAAGTTAATTTCTTTTGTTGATTAAGTTAGTGGGTTAATGGATGAATTAGTGGAATCATGTTACTAGTGGTCTTAGTTAGTGGGTAGAATTTGGGTCTATAAATAGACCAGTCTTTGTAGTTTATTTTAATCAAAATCAAATCAAGTCAAGTATTCAATTCAAGTTAAATATCTTCTTTATTCTTCTTTGTTTGTGCAAGTATTTTTAATTTCCAACATCCTGAACAAGGAACATTCATTAACTCTAGGAATAAAAAGAAGGAAATAGGATAGGGATGTCTTAATCATAGAGTGGCCTTAAAATCAGTTCAGTTTAGATGCCCATTATTCATGAGAGAGAGAGAGAGACATTAAATACCATCACCCACCACAACCTTGTGATAAGGATACTGAGTAGTTGATACAATTTGAAGCTAAAAATGGGAGAGTAAAATTAATTAGGGTCTACAAGTACACACTCTTTTAAGGGAAAACACATTTAAGTTTATTATTAGAGAAGCCAGAAGTAGTTCCTGCATTGTAATGATTTCTTGCCTTTTTCATATAGCAAAAAACTGACTCTTTTCTATTGTATTTTGTTGGGTCAATGATTATATAGAGAGTAATGCTATGGGAAAGAAGGTAAGTGTGGCCATTTTTCTCACTTTGAAGAGCATTATGTGGTTTGCTTGCCCCTCCCTTCCTGTACCAAAAGTTTTAAGAAAGGGCTGATTCATTGAGCTCAAACTCATACGGTTAGGTACGGTTTCAAATCAAGTGGGCGTGGTCTAGAGAAGATCAACGCCCAAAACATTGTACTGCATCCTCCTTAGTATAAGTGGCAATTTAAATCAATGAGAAATATAATCCATTTAAACTCATCTTTTCACAAAATTGTGAAAAACTTTAGCAGTTACTATCGTCTATCGACTGCGGCTTTGGAGAACAAAGAAAAATCTCTGGGACGTAAAGAATTCGTCAATAACCATTGATTTAGAGGGCATTTTTTTTTAACAAAAATTGACTTGATCAAACATTGCCCCCCTAATATTCATCTTTTCTCTCGCCCCCTCTCCCTCTCTCTCTTACTTGAGCAACTCTAATGAGACAATCAAACTCTAAAACTTAGAGTGCCACTTAAGATTTATAGAGGTTTTGTTAAAAAATCTTCTCCAATGGAATACTCTACTAGACACTCTATGATGATGTGGAACATTTATTAATAGAGACTCTCAAGAGAGACACTCTAAAATTAGAGTGTCTCTTTTAGACTCAGACTTTCTAGGTGTCACTCTAAATTTTAAACCAATGGAAATCCTTGCTTTTTAACTACTTTTCTCTATTGAATTTAAGAGTGACATGTGTCTTAAGTAGAGGTATTTTAGAGATCTCCATTGAGACTAAAAAAGTTTAGACCGTCTCTATATTGACTCCTAGGGGAAGAGAGTCTTCATTGACACTATTACAAATAGGACTTTTAGAATGTTTGTTAGAGTGTCTCATTGGAGATCCTCTTCCTATCTCTCTCTTTCTCACGTAGATTGTTGCGGAAGCGTTAAAGTAATGGAATCTACCATTAAAACTATGATAAACTAACTAAATAAACTGATAAAATAACGATAAAACGATAAACTTGATAAACTTGATTGATGAATATGCAATTGATAATAATAAAGACGACCTAGACTCTCTTATATAGAATTTTAGATACACGAAATAGGAAATACGATAATCACTAAACTCTTGTTTCCTTGATTGCTACTAATCATAATTTTGAAACTAAACAAATAAACTACCTAAACTTGGAGAAACCTAATTCCTAAACCTAGGTGACTTGACTGGGAGACCCGACTTTGTCATGGCCGAGAAGCCCATGTGGCTAAGGATGGTCTCCATCATACTCCCGTCCGGAAACGAACTTGCCCTCAAGTGAGACTTAACAATGAGATCCTTAATTCTCACTTTGCACGAAATTTGTCGAAAATTCGAAGAAGACAATGATGGACGAAATCACTAGCATCAATTTGAAGCTCATATTGCAATGATCCTCGCAAAATTAATTTGAATGAATAAACAATGTTGATCTTTCCACCTTACCATGGTAGACTCTGCCACTTAACAATCTTCAAGAATGTGCGAAGTAACATAAACAGGTGTGAAGAAAGATTGAATGTAGCAACTCACAAAATTTTTCACCATGAGTCGAAGTACCAACGAAACCAACTCCAATTAAGGTATCGATATGAAAATATGCAGCTTCATTATGACACTCAAAAACTACCTTCCCACATTCATCTTCGTGAAGTTTTTAAATCTTAACTCTATCATAAATTGTCAAGTTAGGCAATAACGTAGTCAAATCATCACAGAAAATCAACATTGTAGCTGAAATATATCGTGTAGCAATAACCATTGTCTTATTTACTTCTTTCCTGACTCGAAATACTCGAGTAGGTGAAAACCCTCTTAAGAACAAGAGATAGACATCACTGAATAAGTTCACGAATAATCCAGGAGTATTGAATCGGTCCACAAGTGTTTCCAAAATCAAAATCTGCAAAAACTTTATATTTATCAATGATCTCAACTTGTAGAACTATGTTTAATTCAAAGTCGAACAAAATCTTGAGCTTTGGAACTCTGAATTGCAACAGTTCTATTATTTGTTTTGGAAGATGGGATTCCATGAAATTTGATTCAGGATTTACTTTTTCAAACCGATTAGATAGCCCATCATTGTGAACACCCACGAGATCACCCACATACAAATTCGTCGCATGAATCTGGGCTCCAATGGAAAGCAATATTCCTTTTTCAATAATTTTATCTAAACAATTCCATAATCATCCTCTAGGGTTTAGTTGATTTGTGGGACATGAAACCAATAAAAATAAGAATCGACGTGGAAGAATTTTATGGTTGGAAACGAGAATCTCTTATCCCAGAATTGCATATGAATCAAATAATTGGTCCGGACATGGGTGTTTCATATCACTACTAGGTTTTAGGTTTGATGAAGGAAAATTACTTCATTTTTCCTCCTCCGTCTTTGAAAGGGTAACTTTCCTTGTAGTTATTCCTTCAATATTATTCACGAGGTTGAAAGGAATTTTGGTTAACAATTTTCTTGATTCAGTTCTTGATTCTACAGTAAGCAAGAATTCATCCAAAGGAAGAAAAACATACCTGAGAAAATATATTTCAATTGAGTCCAATCATCAAACAATTTTGTTCCTTGATCAACAAGTCTCCATTGCATCTCGTTGAATTTTTCATAGACTCTCTCAGACAAGTGTTGTTAACTGAGGAAAACCTTATCTTCGGCATGAATATCTTGCTTTCTGAACAAATCTTCCATGTGTTGAATCAAAAAATCTATGTGAAATTGATTGTCGAAGAGTGGAACTTTGGAAACTTTAATAATTTTTCTCTCATCTTCTCGATCAACATAAAATTTTTACGTGCATCTCGAATAGGATTCCAACATAAACGTGGAAATATTTTCCAACGTTCAAGAAGAGACGTATTTATAAAATTTTTTTTCATCTATTCCCAGATTCTTCAAGCTCTGAATACCAGCTGATGTAGATTGTTGCGGAAGCATTAAAGTAATGTAATCCACCATCAAAGCTATGATAAACTAAGTAAATAAACTGATAAAATAACGATAAGACGATAAACTTGATTAATAATAAACTTGATAAACTTGATTGATGAATATTTTATTGATAATAATAAAAGATGACCTAGACTCTCTTATATAGAGTTTTAGATAAACCTAGATAAACACGAAACAGGAAATACGATAATCACTAAACTCTAGTTTCCTTGATTGCTACTAATCCTAATCTTGGAAACTCCTAAACAAATAAACTACCTAAACTTGGAATACCTAATTCCTAAACCTAGGTGACTTGACCGCGAGACCCGACTTTGCCATGGCCGAGAAGCCCATTTGGCTAAGGATGGTCTCCATCACTCTCTCTCCTAGTGTCTCACATTATCGCTATCTCATTCCCTCTCCCTCTCTCACTATCTCTTTCGCTCTCATGGGACCAAGTTGCGCAATCTGAAGTGCGAAGTAGTAAATCCCGTGATCTACGAAGTACCAAATCGAATTCCAACCGCTTATGATTTAGTGTTATGCATAGCATCCTGGTCTTCATGCTCCTGAAATTGCCTAGAACGCACGATTTCTCCTCGATCCAGCGACCACTGAAAGCATCTCACTGTTCTACGCTAACCTGCTATACACGTTAGTCCGTGTTTTAAAGCGCGCACTAGCATGCTTCACACCGCAACTTAGTTTGGTAGTCCCACAACGTGCTATAATCTGATCCGTCCAGATCCACCCGTGTCTACATTTGACTGTCAGCGAAAGGCATCTTACCATTTTCTCGCGTGTCTCGTGCTACACCTTAACTTCAGAATTGAATCCCTACCCAAGCTAACTTTTTAGGGGTTCTTGCATTAAAAGCATTTTAGCCCTTAGACAATCATTTTCCCCTCTCTTTTCCCATTTAACCCTAAAGACCCTAGACAACCCCTATAAAAAGGTATTTAATGCAAATCATTAGATCTAGACTTTAAAATCCTTCTCATTTTTATCCCTTTCTTCTTCCCCTTCTTTCTTCATCTTCATTTATTTAGAGAAATATCTCTTTTTCTTCTCTAATATTGTCTCATTTCTTTCATCTAATTTCTTCTTCTATCAATTTTTTCTCCAATTTCTCTCTCTTTTCTCTCGTCTTCTCAAGCAACTACAAGAAGCTATTACTTAGGATTCTAGGGATTATCCCTGGAGCAATCATTGACATCAACATGGATGGAGGCACATAAAGCTATCGGTTTAGATTTTTTTTTTTGGAAATTGACGATCTAGGATGGTCATTACAACGACATTGGTGCATCAAAGATGTGATGAAACACGATAACCACCTAGTTCAAACTCTTACAAAAATAGGCCTAAAGGCCAACTAAACAGTGGCCTATAGTCCAACTACATTATTAATATAACCCAGGTTCAATATACCATGGAATTCACCTCCTTTGGGAATCGAACTTGGGACCTCCAAGATTTTGGAGTTTACGTCAACATTATCCAACACTTGGGTTACCGAATGTTGATGATTTAGATCTTTTTTGGTGATTTGTTTTCTATTTCTCCTCTGTAATTTTATTTAGTTGTAATTTCAATGAATATTTCTCTAGCTCCAATGTATAGCTAAACTAACTATCTAGGGTTGATGATTTAGATCTTTTTTGGTCAACATTTCTCTAGCTCCAATGTGTATCTAAACTAACTATCCAGGGTTGATGATGAAACCCATGTTTGATCTTTTTGAGATATGTTTTAATTAATTTGATTTTTTGATTGTGCTAATATGTTTATTAATTGTCTATCTATACGGATTTGATTTTCTTTTCATTATTCATGCTTCATGGTTTGATTTCATGCTCATGTTAAATTGTTTGATGGAGTATGCTTATTTGTATGAATAATAATTAAGAGATCACAATCTTTATAAAGATAGTGACTAGAATTCATGATTATGAAATGATTTTCTTGAAAATATCATCTGGAATTTAAATAGTTCATTATATTATTATCTTAGATTTAGATTTAGAACTAAACGAGTAACATTACTTCATCTCCATTGTTGTCAGCAACCAAGATTCGTTAGATGTTAGTATTATTATCTGAGATTTAGGTTCAGAACTAAACAAGTAACATTACTTCTTATTCATTTATTCTTATGGAACCCTACATTTTTTAGTATTATTATCTTAGACTTAGATTTAGAACTAAAGAAGAAAACAATACTTCAAAATCATGCCCATTTAGATTTAGTAAACAAGGTAACAAAAACCTTAGATTTTTTTGTGCTATTATCTTCAAAATTAGACTCAATTTATTACTCCATTTATGACTATTAAACTAAAGCTCTAGATCAACGATTTCTTGGTTATTATCTTCAAACTCTAAACTTAAGGAGTATGGCCCATCAATTGACAGGATCTGAAATGTGGTGTGATATGTTCGAGATTACGCAAGTTTAAAAAATAGGTTGAAAGAGAGAAAAAACTTCAAATAAAAACGTGCGTGTAGATGTTGTACTGGATGAAACTCTACTTTTCTAATGACAGAGAGTGCAGACCCATTCCCGAGAGCTTTTAAGCGATGAAAGCCTTAAGATAAACATATTTTCCATGAGTTTTTTGTAGGTGCAAACAAAGGGGTTCCTACAGAATATGATTGGAAAATGTCTCGTGGTTTTATTAAATTCTTGAAAGTTCTTATGATGCAACTTTGAAATTTTTTAGATCCTTATATGTGACATCTCTTATATAGATGCTTATATGTGACATCTCTTATATAGATGCTTATATGTGACATCTGATTCATTTGTTTTTATGATTCAACTTTGAAATTTTTTAAATCCTTATATGTGACACCTGATTCATTTGTTTGACAATTATGCATGACTCATACTCAACTAAGATTGTGGTTAGAACCAAGGAATGAAACTTCGGTTTCGGTGGAAGTTTCGGTGGGTCCAAAAGTGGAAACGTTTCGTGGAAACGTTTCGGGCTGTGTGGAAATTTTACAAAAAGAAATAACAAAAAATGTCAATAATAGGACTAATTGGCAATAGATTATGTTAGTTAGAAGGCTAATCTTTAATATAGTCGGTTAGTTAGAGGGTTAATCTGCAATGATAGGGTTAATCTACAATAAACTGTTAATTTAAGGACTAATCTGCAATAATGTCAGTTATTTCAGGTATTAAAATCAAACAAACTATAAAATCAGGGGGTCAAAATAAATCAAACATCAATTTTGATATACCTGTTCAACAATAAAAAATCAGATCCCCTTAAATCCCATATTCTATCGTCTTCTTCCCTATTTCTTCTGTGTAAACCGAATCCTCTCTCTCTCTAGACTTTTCTTCAACCAAATCTCTTTCCTCTCTCTCTCTCTCTAGATTTTCCTTCAACCAAACCTCTTTCCTCTCTCTCTATATTTTCCTCCAAACTAACATATCAAATGGACTATTTTGTTGAAGAAATAAATGAAGAACTCAAGAACAAATAAAAACCAGAGAAGATGAAAAAGAAAAAACAAGGTATGGGTTGATTTAAAAGAACTTCTAATATGTTAGTTTTTATAAATAGAACCCAATCATCAACCCAGACAAAATAATTTCGAATCTTATCTCTTGGCTGTTCCCCCAATAGTCAGATCTTCTAGGGTTTTTGAGATTTCCACTATTTTCGAAATTTCACGAAAAACATGTATGTGTATTTTTACTTCGTTAGGGTGAAAAACCGAAAAATTTCGGCCATGTCGGCCGAAATTTTTCGAAGTTTCATTCCTTGGTTAGAACATAATCATGAATTTTTAAGGTTAGTGACAAATAATATGAGAGTGAAGTATAACAAATACTAGGTGACAGTAGTAAGATTAATCCAGTTTTTTTTGTTGCTACATTACTTGATCCACAACAAAAGGAAACACAGCTACGATATCATTTTGAAGTGCTCTGTGGCGATGAGAAAGATATATTGCTTTGGCATCAAAGGTAAAAAGAACTTTAGAGGAATTATATGATGAAAATACAGTACTTTACCTTGGTACCAATGAAGTTGTGAGTGAAGCCATACCTCAAGTTAAAAATGACAATAATGACAAACAAGTTGATATTGAAACACTAGTTGCAGCTGGATTTGAGAAGCGTGTTAAGGAAAGTGATAGTGTAGAATATAAAACTGAAATTGATAATTTGATGGAAGGACGTGAGAGTCGAGTGGAGTCTCAATTCAATATCTTAGCTTGGTGGAAGATCAAATTTACAAAATTCAGAGTTTTATCATGTATTGCAAGAAATATTTTCGCTATTCCAGTCTATACCGTTGCTTCTGAATCAACATTTAGCACAAGTGAACGAATCCTCAGTCCATTTCTAAGTAGTTTGTAACCTGTAACCGTAAAAGCATTGGTTCGCACACAGAATTGGATACATGTTCATTCAAGAATTGATTTTCGTGCTTTCATGGATGACATTGAGGAGTTTGAGTATGGTAACGTAATATTTGATATTCTATTATTTTTCGTGTTGTATTTGTCTTTCTTTTAGCTATATTATTCTCTAAATTTTGATATTATTTGGGTTGCAGGTGTGTTGGGTAATATGAATGATCTTGATTTTGATGACGAGTAATGAAATGATTTGGGTATAGTCAGACAACTTCATAATCTTCTCATTTGTTTTACGAATTTGTGTTTCGTTGGGACCTTGTCAAATTTGAATTGTAATGTCGTCCTTTATTTTATATTTGTGATTTAATTTGCACAATGTCATATTTGAATGGGAATGTAATGTCTTTATGTTTGTTGAAATTGTAGTTTAATGCATGTGCAAGAGAAAGTAAATGGTGTGGAGAAATGGTGAAATCTTCCTAATACGAGGAAGGAAAGGGCGTGGATGAATTAAAGTCTGAAGAATATTTGTTTTGAACTGTTTTTGTGTTTATTTGACTATATGTTTATTGTCTTTTTATCTTCCTCGAATGTTGAGAAACTATGTTGGATTAATTACGTACATGTAGGGACGGATACAGAATATATCCACCTAGGGGTGCGAAATTATATACCCAAATAAATTATTTTGTAAACACAATAATTAATAAAATACTTATATTCATTAATTATATTAATACATTAATGATTACAAATGCAAGAAGAAGTAGTAGTATTAGAAGAGAATTGATTTTGGTGTGTTTTGAGTTAAAGAAATGAGAGAAATATATATAGAGATAGAGAACTGAATTGAACTTTATAAGATTTAGGGTAGTTAAATTGAATAATTTCAAAGCATAAAAGAAATACTTAGGATTGTTATGAAAGGGACTTGAACCTGGTACCTTGCACTCCCTTCCACAAACTAAGGATAATGCTCATAGCATTGAGCTAGGCATCACTAGATGTTATTGATTTCACATGATCATATATATATAAACAAAATTACTACTACTATTAATTTTTCCAGGGAGGATCCAAGGGTGTAGCGGCACACCTTCGAACCTTGGATCCATCACTCTGAACATGTAGGCTTAATGGTTTGTAACTCAATACTAATTTTCAACATCTATATAATAAAAAAGGTTGAAACATGCTGACTGGGACACACACCCGGATAAATCCGGCCATCCGTCCCACGTCAGCGCTCTCATCCACCACTGGATTGAGTGACTCATGACATACAGGGCCTGTAGCAAAGCATCTATTCAGCTTATCCCTTCTCACGGACAGACATATATTTTAGACATGTCTCTTCTCAATTCCCTTCCATAGAAACCACTGGCGTCAGTATTTCTTCATAAAAACGCATCGGATCAGAATTTGATAGGCAGAAGGAGGCAAGGTGAGTGTTATGTTCAGTCATCCTTCTTTGAATTTGATTTTTGGTTTTCTGATTTCAATTGAATCGTTCTTTGAAATTGATTTTCCATTTTCTGATTTCAATTGTTATGTTCAGTCTATCACTTCTCCGAATTTTTTTGTGCTTCTCCGTTTGGGGATTGAGTCGACGCCGACAAGGTTAATTTTTTTATTATATAGATTTTTGGTTGTTTGAATCATTTTGCCGAACTTGAGTTTCCATTGATTTAATACATGATCCATTGTTTCTGCACACTACATGTTTGGTTAAATGTCTGTGTGAATTTTGTAATGTTTATTTTTCCTGATGCAATGTATGTGTGAAATTTTACATGATGCATGATGCATTCATACAAATCAATTCGTTATCATCGCCTTGGGGATTTGCAGTATTACTGGTAGTTCTTATACTAATGATTTCTTATAAGTCATCCATTGATTCATGATGGTTTAGGCCTCTATGGAGATCAAATTGATATGCATATAGTGATCTTTTTACAATTCAACAGTGAGTGACCTTGGTTTTATTATTTATTATATATAGATTTTTTTAGTTACCATTTTGTGTCTTGTAAATTAGTATTTTGATACTTAACTCATAACACACACACATACAGACCACCTTAAGGTGTTATTCAGATGCATCTCATTTCATCATTTCGTAAGAGAATTTTAATTTTCCTCTGCAACTCAAAGTTTTATTAATACAAAGTTAAAGTACATCATACCGGGACAAACCAAAAGATAAATCGGACCGTCCGTCCCAAATCAGCAATAATTTCAACCGCTGGATTCAGCCAAATCTAAGAAAGTTACATTTCTCGACAGAGATATCTCTTCGTCACCGGACATAACTCTTCTACTTCCCTCTATTAAAATGATGCTTCTGACTAAGGTTGAGATGATGTAATTACTTGCTTCCTTCCCTATCTCTTCTTATTCAACTTCCCCATGTTTCTTATCTGTCTGCTGATCACTCTCTCTTTCTCTCTATCTCTCTAGGTTTTGAGTGACTAAGAAATTAGATCGATTTACGATCATTATGGTGAAGAAGGTCTCATGGTCAAGTTCCATCGCCTGGTTCTGGTGGGGTTGGGTTCTATGGTGCATCTGATGGTGGTTTCAATGGTGGGTCATCTGAGTTTTTTCGGTTCAACTCAAAGAGCGCCTGCGACATATTCTCTGAGTTTTTTGGGTTCTCGAGTCCCTATGGTCGAGACATTTTCGCCTCTTTTAGAGGGGGATGTAGTAATGGTGGTGGTTAGGGTTCAGGTCACATGCCTATGAGGGAGGATTCTTCAATTAAACAACTAAGAAGATTTCAAGGGAAGTTACTGACTCTCCATTTGCCTATTATTTCCAATTCGTAAAACTTATTCTCTTCGATCTTGCAGGAAGTTGAAAAAGACGTGAAAGCACGTACCAAGGGTGAGATGGGAGCAGCCAAGACTTTTTGTACTCCATTTGATCAGCCTGAACTTCTAGAGGGTAAACTTCTCTATGTTCTCAATGCCTTTCAAAAAAAATTGTTTTCTTTCTTATATACGTAATTTCGAGCAAAGGGTCTTTTCTGTTGTTTGTTGTCGGATTTGATTGCATCTAATTCAGGACAATTCTTTTTTTGAGAGACTCTATGCTTTGTTTCGGGGAAGCCTGCCACAAAGTGGACATATTTGGGCAGAAACTACTAATTGTAGCCTATAATCTTCACAAGTAAATCAAACAACTATGCTTTTCTCAATTTGAAACTTTTCGGATTGATGTTTTTTTGGTTTTTTTATCGTGAACAAACATTTGAATGAAAAAGTCGAATTCCCGATCAATAGTTTGATAGTTTATCACAGTGGCATTAGTTTGGGTAAACATGAGTATAGAAGGCAAACCAGTTTTTTATTTAGATTTGTATGGTCATTTCCTGTGTTTCCGAAAATTAGATTTGTTTGGATAAACATTAGATTTGTCAAAATTACATGTGTTTCTGAAAATTATATTTTTATTAATTTCATGCAATCTTGAGATTTGAATCTGATTTGAAAATGTTCATTTTTGTCTGGTGTACATTTGACCTAGGCTGATTTTGGGTTGAGTCAAACAATTGAGATTCAACAAAGTCAGATTGGAATGAAATGTCGGTTTCAGTGGAAATTTCGGTCGATCCCAACGTGTAAACCTGTCGGTCTGTGTATATCACAAAGGACTAATCTGTAATAAACTGTTAATTAGAGGGTTAATATACAGTAAAACAATTAGATTTGGGGCTAAATTAAATTGTTTAATGAAAATAACACCCACAAAATAATCATCTGGTAGTTTAGGGGCTAAAATGAAAGAACACAGTAAAATCAAGGCCGAAATTGAATAAAATTAACTTCTGAACAGTTATAGTAGAGGTTTAATATTGAAAACGTAAAAATAAACTAAACATCAAACTTGATGTTCCTTCTTAGTAACAACAGAAAGTCCCTCCATAATAAACCCTAATTTCTCAGATAAAACTTCGTCAAGTTAAACCGACGCCTCCGCCTCCCCTCTCTAGATGTTCTCTCAAATTAGGGAACAAATCTCATGAATAAAACTCACTTCCAAATCAGTAAATAATGGAGAAGAAATCCATTGGAGAAATTTGAAGAAATCCTTTGAAGAAATCCTTTGAAGAAATGTAACAGAGAAATGAGTCTCTCAATAATAAATCTCTTGAATAATCCGACATGAAGGTATGAGTCTATGATCAAATTAGGGAAGAAATCTCTTGAATAATCCACCATTGTTTCGAATCTTTCGAATATATCTAAATTTCGTGCGGATTTCGACAAAAATCTGATACGAAATATATGTAAACAAGATTTCGTGTCAGTAGTGTGAAATACCAAAAAATTTCGGTCATTTCGACCGAAACTTCACTCCTTGGTTTTATGTATAATCGTAAGAGGTTTTTACGTCGAAAAAGCGAAAGTTTGTTTATGGCAAAATGTAACTGGTGGTTCGGTTGTCCAACCAAACAAAACCATTCATGCATAGTTTGATCGATAACCGAATGACCCGAACCAAACCATAAAAAGATTGGTTCCGATTGAGATTTGCAATAACCAAACCCTTTGGATCGACTCAAAAAATCGATTACCGCTCCGATGTTCCCCAACCTGAACAGGGAATGATGACGCGGAAAGCTAGAAAAAGTCAACAACCCACTTTCTATACACGAACCGTTAACTGTCAAAAGATCTGACAGTGTCAGAAGATACGCAATCATCATATATTATTTTCTAAATGGTCCTTAACAGGCGACAAAAAGTAGGAGAATCTAAAAGAATAGAATTTTTTGATGAAGATAAAAATCTATTTCACACTAACTTCACACCATTACCTATTCTCCAAAGAATTTGGTTATATTTTGCTATTCTTTACTAAGGTGTCATTTGACTACCAAAAGTATAAATACTTTTGCTTCAAAAAAGTAAAAAATTATCAAAAGTATGTTTGGCAAAAATGTTACTTATTATTAAAAAAGTCAAAAATTTAGTCTGGTAGTGTAATTTACTTTACTTTTATATTTTTCTTTTTTCTCGTAAAGATATTTTTCTTTTTCTCGTAAAGATTCTTGCTAACAGTGTGATTTGGATTTTCATGATTACTTTTTTTGAAGAGGTGGCGGCAATATTGGTGGTAGTTATGGTGGTGGTGGTGGAGTCTTGGAAATAAGGTGATGGAAGCGTGGTGGTGGTTTTGCTGTGATGGAGATGTGGTAGTGGTGGAGTTTGGTGGCGGAGGTATGGTGGCATCGGTGGTTGTGGTGATGTAGGTATGTGGATGGTGATTGATGTATGAGGGTGGTGGTGGTGGAGGTATGATGGTGGTGTGGAGGCGTGGTGGTGTGGAGGATGTACGACGGAGGTATGAGATAATGGTGGTGGGTGCATAATGGTGGTGGATGTATAATGGTTGTGGTGGAGGTATGGTGGTGGTGGTACGGTGGTGGTTTAGGTGCGGTGGTGGTGGAGGTGCGTTGATGATGGTGTTCTTCTTCTGGTTATGTTTTAAGTTCACTTTATCTCTGTCTTGTCTTGATTAAGATAGAGTCTGGGTTGAAGTAGGAAACTTCCTTTCTCTAAGTTCTAGAGAGATAAACGGTAAGCAAATACCAACTTTATCAGTAATTCCTTCTTTTGGATTAACCGAGATAGACAAAAGATAATGTAGTCGAGGCGAGAATACATTCTCTTTCCTTAAGACATTTTACACCCTCGTAACAGTACCAAACGTTAGGGTGTATGCCTTCGGGATACAATGACTATCCTTTTAGAATTTTAAGATGGTACTTCTATATTCTGAAAGCGGGCGAACCTTCGTAAATAATATGAGCTCTTGAGGCGAATAGATCTTCTAGACACTCAGATACTTCTCTCTTCCTTTTCTAGTTGTACTAGAATACTTCCCAATCAGAAACTGTTTGTTAGAAGCGTTTCTAGATATAATAGAATACTTCCCAATCAGAAACTGTTTGTTAGAAGCGTTTCTAGATATATTAGAATACTTCCCAAATCAGAAACTGTTTGTTAGAAAAGTTTCTAGATATACTAGAATACTTTCCAATCAGATACTGATCGTTAGAAGAGAAGAGAAGAGAAGAGAAGAAGAGAATGACTTGGATCTTCTAGACGCTTTAAGATTATCACTTCACTCAAAACTTTTTTCTTCCTTTTTCTAGATATACTATAATTACTTCCCAATTAGTTTTCCAGACACACAAAATACTAATTGTTAGAAGAGAAGATAAGAAGAGAATGAATTGATTTGATGAGAATTAGAATGGTTTTGGGTTGTTTATATAGGAGTTGAATGGGTACAAATGTTTGTTGGGTTAAAATGACACAATTGTTCGAAACTAGGGACTTAATCTGAATATAAGTCGGTGCACTCTGGGACGTCGGATCTGGCTCAAACACGCAGAACAAACGCCTGCCCTTGATCCGTCCCGAATCTGGCCTAACAGATAACAGATCCGACCGTTAGATGAAGGATCGGATGAAATCCCACCAACGCTGTTATCCCGACACAATCCCGGCGCATTCAACGCTGACCGTTTGATCTCGAGTAATCCCGCTGGAGGAACACCCACGTCCAGATCTGAAAGCGTTCTCTTCGCTCAAATGCCCCCAATCTGACTTGTCCGGTTTGACAATTTAGTCCCTATTTCAACCGATCTTAGTCCAAACATTAAACTTGGATTTCTCATTCATCCGAAATCGGATTTGAGTGATTATTGGCTCTAAATTGAAGAGCTCGACGAGACGAACGCATAGACGCGTTCCGTTTCTGATTGACGAGTCGGGTCGAGCCAAAATCGGCTCCGGTTCCAACAGATGGATATATGGTGGTGGTAGTTGAGCTACAGTGCTAGTGGTTGAGATGCGGTGGTGGTGGTTGGGCGAGTGGTGGAGGTGTATAGTGGTGGCGGTACGACGGTCTGGTGGTGGAGCGGATATAAACAAAGAAAACAATTTGGTTGTAAAATTTATGCATGTGTTGAACAAAAGTTACTTTACTCGAAAATCAAAAGCTAAAATCTGAACTTCAAAAGAAAGTCAAATTTTAATTTAAGTGAAGTCGAAATTTTTCAAGTTGCCAAGCTAAGTTTTTTTACTTTTCTACTTAAATGAACAAAAAAGTAACTTATTTTAGTGTTGCCAAACAACAACTAAATCATCATTATGTCAGTCATATTGAGGTCCACTATGGCAAAAGTATGTGTTAGATTTACCATTTTTCAAAGGACTCAGAGCCATTAGTTTAACAAACTATCTTGTTTATAGCAAGAAAATATTATTTTCCAAAGCAAACACAATTTTCATATGTAACTTAAGTATTCCGTTAATCCCGCCGACTATTGCAAAATTCAAAGAAATTCGCCAAAAAGGCGTGCACATGAAAATATGCCACTGGCAGCAGTTTTCGTCTTTGATAATAAAAATTTTTCACGCTATGGCCAGGTTAAGGTGGATTGTTTACAGGCTCTTACTATGTATAAAACCATTAAAATAAACATTGAGATCCAATAGATGCGGCGATAATTTTGTTTTTGAAATACGAAATGTTAAAGATGTGCTCCACGTGAATCTTCGCAAAGAACATTATTAAATGATATCTCTGCCTATATATATTTTCATATCGTAATCAAATTCTATTCATTTTTTAACAATAAGTCACCAACAAATCCAGAGGTAGAAAGAGATCATGGTTATGGGGAAGAGTTGTGAAGAGGAAATTCGAATAGTGTCAATCGACAAAGTCCGACCATCAAATCTAGAGGAAGCTCACAAACGGATAGACTTGACCCCATGGGATATCATATTCCTCCCTATACGTTATATGCAATCTGGTCTTCTGTTTAGTAGCCCAAAGAACACAACCAGTGCCATCTCTCACCTGAAGGCTTCATTGTCGAAAACCCTAGACCATTTCTACCCTCTAGCCGGCCGGTTCGTTATCGAAAACAACAATAAAAGCCAAACCATTTCTGTCTACATTAACTGCAACTCAGCTGGAGTCGAGTTCGTCCATGCCAGAGCAGATATAACAATATCTAATATCGTCGACCAAAAGTTTGTTCCCCATATTGTTCGGTCGTTCTTTCGTCTAAACGATTTAATTGGTTATGATGGTCAAAACTATCCTTTGGTTTCAGTCCAAGTGACAGAACTTAAAGATGGTATGTTCATAGGATGCAGTATGAACCATTGTGTAGCGGATGGCTCATCGCTTTGGCATTTCTTTAGCTCATGGTCTGAGATCTCTAGATCTGAGACGGGTGAAAATAGTATCTCACGGCCACCAGTTCTCAAACGTTGGTTTCCAAACGACACTGAGTATCCCATTAGCATTCCATTTCCAACAGACGTCGAAAAACGTCTAACAAAAAGAAACCCATATGTTCCATCTTTAGTACTAGAAGATGGAATATTTCATTTCACTAGAGAAAATATAGCAAGATTAAAAGCAAAGGCAAATCAAGAAACAGGGGGTAAACTGATAATCTCATCTTTTCAAGCATTGTTAGGTCATTTCTGGAAGGGAGTAATAAAAGCTAAATGTTTAGACCCACATCAAGAAACAGTTCATGCTTTAGCTTTGGGAAATAGGTCCAGGTTAAATCCACCTTTACCTGATGAGTACTTCGGCAATTCAGTTAGTGTGAAATGCGCAAATGTTAGAGCAGGAGATTTGCTAGAAAATGGTCTTGGTTGGGCCGCTTCAAAGTTTAACGAGTTGGTTGTGTCTCATACCGATGAATGGATTCGAAGTTATTTGGAGTATTGGGTTGATAATCCTCAGTTATTTTTTCCAACTAAAGATCCGTTTTTTAGTATGGCAACGGGTAATTCTCCGAATTTTAAACAATATGGCAACGATTTTGGATGGGGAAAACCAATAGCAACCCGAAGTGGAAATGCCTGTAAGTTTGAGGGTATGACTGGGGTGACTGCTGGGCGTGAGGAAGGGAGTATAGATATCCAAGCTTGCCTTAGGGTAGAGACATTCGAAGCTATGGCAAAAGATCCTGAGTTCATGGAGTTTGTTACCGTTTTACCTCATTTTTTGAGTGTTTGTGTTGTTTGAAGTTTTTCAATTGTTTGTTTATTGGTGTCTTTTAGTTTTGTGAACCATCAACACCAATAAATTCATTATAAAACTGAAGTTTCACTTACAATTCTTTTGTGATCTTTTAGTAAAACTGAAGTTTTACTTACATTTGAACTCATTAGTTCAAATTTCGATCATCAATATCTCATTCATTTGAATTAATTTGAACAATTTTTTGTTCTAAATTTGAGAGCTTAATGAAAGGAACACGATTTTAAGTAAAACTTCAGTTTTAGATGAGCGGAAACCATTTGCAAGTTGGAAAAAGTGATAACTCCCAAATATTTCCACCCACCAACAATTCGGAAAAAACCCTCCCAGAGATGTGCACATGAAATCCGTGATAAGAGTACCATCATTTTCCTATCTTTATATTGTGGGTTAATTCCATTTTGGCCCCCTAAAGATGACCAGGTCACCAAAATAGCCCCCTAAAGATGACAAGTTTCCAGTGTGACCCCCTTTTTTATTTTTCCGTCAATTGTTCCGTCAGAAGTTAGTGATGAAGGATATGATGCCTAAAGTCTGAAGGAATGGTATCCTTCCGAAGGAGTGTCCTTCGACCAAGGATGCAATGCGTGCAATTTGGCTATTAGGATCTTAATGACCTTATTCGGAAGATCATTAGTCCGGTCCAATTAGGGGTCGTAATGCTTAGCTAGAAGCCCACTACGATCGTCGAATCAAGAGTTGATTCGAGGCTAACATAGACCGGATCCTACAAGGGTTACACAACAGAGTAATGATTTGAACGGAGAGAATTGACTAGATGGCTAATGGCAAATAAGTGGATTGGATCCGTTATTGGTAAGTCCTGAAAGATTCGGAGAAGTCCGAAGAGATAAACATGTCCGGGCCCAAAAGGGAGGCCCGGAATGGCTTTAGGGAGGCCGGCCATGTGATGGCTTGATGGGGAATAACCTAGTGTATCTCATACACCTAATTGTCTATTAGTGTTGGTAGCGGAATCTCAAACATCATATGTTTAACACTAATTCCAGGATCTATACATGAACATACCAATGAACTAGATTGGAAAGAAGATTACCTCTTAATCGCTTTCTCACGAACTAAATTCCGATCAGTATTCGGAAGATAAGAGCTCCAAGTGTAGCTCCTCTACTTGAGACACCGAATAATGACTTGAACTCCCTCCTTTCAGTCAGCTAGGACCTTCTTGAAGGTTGAGATGAAGAACTCCTTCTTCTTGACTAGATACTTGAGAAAACTCCTTTTCTCTCTCTCTCTCTGAGATGTATATTCTGAAACTCTTTCAGTTAACCCTCTCAGTTGTTGAGAATTCAATCTCTGAATTGCCTCTCTCTTTAGGTTGTATAATTAGGTATATATAGAAGTCCCTAGAAGAGGTATTAGACTCAAACTAGGATTCCATAAACCTAATTATTAGGCAACACCCAAAATACCCTCCATTAGGTCACTTAAGTGTGGCCGGCCAACATAGCCCTTTATGGGCTTCCTTGGCCGGCCCACTTAGGGCCTAGCCGGCCATCACATGGCCGGCTTCCCTAAAGCCATTCCGGGCCTCCCTTTTGGGCCCGGACATGTTTATCTCTTTCGGACTTCTCCGAATCTTTCAGGACTTACCAATAACGGATCCAATCCACTTATTTGCCATTAGCCATCTAGTCAATTCTCTCCGTTCAAATCATTACTCTGTTGTGTAACCCTTGTAGGATCCGGTCTATGTTAGCCGCGAATCAACTCTTGATTCGACGATCGTAGTTGGCTTCTAGCTAAGCATTACGACCCCTAATTGGACCGGACTAATGATCTTCCGAATAAGGTCATTAAGATCCTAATAGCCAAATTGCACGCATTGCATCCTTGGTCGAAGGACACTCCTTCGGAAGGATACCATTCCTTCAGACTTCAGGCACCATATCCTTCAGTCTCCCACTTGTACTTAGAACAAGTGCAATGCTCGATTCCCATGTTTTTTCGTATCTCATCTGATATGTCATATTTATCAGACTCTCTTGATCCCGAGAACAACTTCCAATCCAAACGATTAACTCTTAATCCGTTTGAGCACGGCCATGCATTTTTCAGTTGTTTCTCATCAAGTGGCCCGGAGATACTTTATCCCGATTTTACTCAGGAAAACATAATCCATTCTTGTACTCCCACTCAATTTCATGTCTATCCTGTCTCCCCCAGTATGCCGCTTTTATAACCACTTTTTACGGATGGCGTTTGACGGTACCAAAGTTCGACATTCCTTCCATAAACTGAGTGAGTACTCATGTTTTGAGGAATCTCTCCAATTTGCTTAAATGAGAGTTATGACATCTTATAACTTCAACTCTTGAAGTACTCTCATTCGGCGGGTTTCCAGTGTATCAACTATACACCCATGAAGTTGACCTTTGAATACTCCTATTCCCATAGCCCAAGAAACAGCGCTATCTTGTCAATCACTCATGCTAATCTTCATAAGTCATTATTGTCCAACTAATGACCTGGACTAGGGATAGTAGGATGATGTGCTTCCATGTTCACTTAGTAGGGTTTCTTTCATTAGATCACGTATCTAATAAACCTACCTGGAACACTCCATCCTTTTGGACTGTCGTCTAAATTCTAAACCACAATTTAGATGACGAAATAAACCCAGTTTATTTCGGATAACAAGAGTTTGTAAAATTTGAGCACCCGCGTGAACTCCTTCACGTTCTCAATTTTACAAGTCTTTTTAGGATTCTCCTCCTGGATCCTAATTCCTTAGACCCGAGCATCTCATGATCGTTCTAAGGTGACAGTTTAGTTTCCTTTTCACTTCGCTTTGTAATTATCTTGCTTTCGAACTCTTCGTAAGCTGTTATGATATTATCAGTTTTCTCCCACTGAAATTAGTACTTCCCAAGTTCTAATTTTACTTTCTTATCTAGTAGAGTTAAGTAACGACTCCCAGCATGGAAAACTCTTTCCCATCTGTTAGCCCTTCCTAAAAGATTTCTATCTTTGTTTTCGGAAGATTACTTTTATGACTTTCTTCAATCTTCTGACTTGTATGGGCGACGACATCTTTTCGTACTCCAAGTACCTTTTAGATGTACGGGTAAACAACAATCATCTCATGATCGTTCTTATGTTTCCTAACATAAGTGTCTCTCCTGTGTTTATCACGGGAGTTGGGTAGAATTTCTCTCCAAGAGAATTTCTTATTTAGACCTCTCCAAAACTCCTTTTGAACGAGTCTTTATCATCTAAGGTCTATCTCCATAGACTTTTGATGCCCATGGTTAATTCACCCTCGTCTTCTTGTCCTTTCTTGTATGTCTCCCACATACAGGACCCCTGAAACAACTCTTGTTTCACTCCCACTTACCTTCTTGTCTCACAAGATTCAACCATTCTTACTCTTATCTCTTTGGATTTCCGGTCCAATTTCAGAGTGGTTTCTGCTATATATAGTTCTTTTGAATCTTCCCAAGACTCATTGGGGTTTTTGAGCAACCTTCTTAACTCCTTAAGAAGTTTCTAGGCGATCGTCCCTTGAACCATTCAAGTCGACATCCCTTGTCACGTAAAACGAGTAACTCTTACTCTCTTTCGTTTTAAGGCAAGTAACTCCTTACTTCCTCTTGTTGCTCTTTATCGAATCCCATTCGATTTTTCTTCCCACTTGTCTTCTTAGAAGGACCCTCCTTTTAATGAAGACACCATCGAGAGCAACAATCTCATTGTGTTCCGATGTTTGGCAGGAAAACCCCGTTCTTCTTCTTGAAGAACCTATGTCTAACACGCTTTAGACATTGGAATAATTGATAATTTTAGAACTCCTTCTAAAATGATGTCCATATCCGGATGGACTCAATTATTCACTATAGCTTTTAGGTTTTTAGTGGTTTGGCAGATACGTATTAGACTTTGTGTTTTGGAAGACTGATGACTATCGAACTCATGATCTCATCATATTCTTTAGTCATCCAGATCCATTTCTCGATTTTGGATTTGTTTCTAAAACTCCTCCACAATCAAGTCTTATGTCCATTCTAATCACACTAATCGCAGACTTTCATGTCCAACATTGTTTTCTACGATTAACTGTACTCTTGTATACTCTTACAAGATTTAGAATGACTAAGTCGGATCGTCCGTTAAAATTTGCTTAAAAGTTAGATAGGCTCTTTTAAGAACATCATAAAATATCTCATATTTTATTCACTCCCATAATCTCATTACAGAGTCAATGTTCTAAAAAGAAATAGAAATACTAAAACTACTTTAAAGTATTGCCTATCGAGTCTATGATCCTTCTTGAGCTTTTCCAGCAACTCTTGCCTTCTTCAGCTTTCGACAGGTTCATCTCCTCTTCAATAAATACTCAGCTCCCTCTCGCTCCTGTCATTCACAATGATAAGAGTCTTTTAGGTATCGCATACCTTGAGGAATGTGTATTTAATTGAATAACTTTTAACAATTTTTACTTTGACCGGAACTCCCAGCTCCGCTCTTTCTGTCTTCCAGGAATTTTGGACAGTTTCTTTTCCAATGGCCCGTGCCATCGCAATAGAAACACTTGGAATCAGAATGGGTACTCTTGTTCATGGCAACTTCTTTACCTTTCACTCTACCCGTTTTCTTCCTTTTGAATTTCTGCTTCCCGTCCTTCTTAAATCCCTTTTCTTTATGAACCATTAGAACTTCTTTCTTAGGTTCAGCTATTACAATGTTCTCTTCGGCTGTTTGGAGCATAGCGTGTAGTTCTTCTAGAGATTTGTCCCAGCCATTCATATTATAGTGCATTCTAAATTGATTAAACCCACTATGAAGTGAATGCAAAATAATATCAGTGGCAAAATCTCGGCCATTATCGACTCCCAGTCGATTCAGTTTTTCAAAAAGACTAATCATTTTGAAAACATGTGGCCCTACAGGCTTTCCCTTTTCAAGACGCATATCCAATATCGTCCTTGAAATCTCATACCTCTCCATTCTTGACTTCTTTTGGAACAAATTCCTAAGTTGTCGAATCATGGTGTAGGCATCCATCTCTATGAACTTATCCTGAAGATTAGGTTCCATGGTTGCCAACATGAGGCATGTTATGGGTTCGGACCTCTTCCGAATGTTCCTTTCTTGCTCCCTTTCTTGTTCAGTCGAATCTTCATTGAGAACAGGAATAGGTGTGTCTAACACGTTTGCCTTATGTTCGGATCTTAGGACAAGTCCTAAGTTCCTTTCCCATACCATAAAGTTGTCACCATTCAACTTTTCTTTTTCCAGAAGCCAGCGAATGCTGCTTGAGTCTTTTGTTGTCATAATTAAACTACATGTAAGAAATGCGAAAGTGATTAAACTTGTTATCCTGGCAATTTTCCTAATTTGCCTATATTATTCTACTTTTGTTGTCCCCTTAGAATAATATAATTCCAAGATCCCATTCCTGTGAAGCTAAGCGTACTTTGGCACTGCCCTTAACTTCACCCTCCTGGGTGAGTAACTCCTTACTGATCATATCTCATATGACTCTTGGTTAACGATTTAAACATTAAATCGTCCTTTAGCCTCGAAATCCAAAACCCTTTTGCTGACTCGTTTGAGAATAACCATTTAGACATGTAGACCTCTTCATAGATCTACCCGTATTGTCCCGAGGTAAAAGATGGCACCCTGCTTTGGCATGACCCACCATCGATGAACAAGGGCTCAACAGGTGTCTTAATCTGGGTAGGCTTTACTCAAAATTCTTTTTGGGACTTATTACGTAATTTATCAAGTTGCGTTACTGTGAACTCTTGCATAACCATTCATGATTTATTACGTAAAAGTTTATGTGGGTTTGCGTAATGATTTGTTAAATCTTAGTAATACCCCTTAAAAGATCCCATCTTTTAAGTTTATTTCTTGTTCGCCTATGGTTCGATTGGATTCTTATCCAAGAACCTCTATTGACTACTCCCACTTGAACCATGATCTCATCATTCAGTTCGTCAATAGATTCTAAGACCCTATACTCTAAGTATTATTCGGGCACAACTCCTTGCGCTTAGAACAAGAAACGATAATCCTATCTAAAGGTATACTATTCTACGCAATCACATACATCCATACATACAAAAATATGACAATCATAATAAATAAAGTATGTATCCTAGATTCGTTTCTAGGTTTTGCTATCGCATAGCTATTCGTGGGATTTTGTGACATCTCTATGTCTAATGTTTCTAAAGTTTCGTATTCTCAATACTTAAACTAAAACATTACGTTTCTTCCTTAACTGTTTCCAAAATCAAAATAAGGAAAAACTCCGTTCGGGTACTCCTCTAACCCGGGTCTAAGTCGGAAAAATTATGCTCGGAACCGGGAGAAAAGTCTGAAAAACTCCCTTTCAGATCATGGCCCAAAAGGCCCTTGAGTCTCACTCAAAAGAATCTGAGTCAACCCTGGTCAAAGCCCCTTGACTGGTCTCTGGTCAACTCTTGACTCAGCCTGGTCAAGGTCCGGTCCTAGAGACAGCACCTTCCTGCCGTGCTATGTCTCTCGGGCAGACGCGTCCTAGCCCAGCTAGACGCATCTAGCCTAGGACAGACCATAGACATCTCGGGTGAGATGTCTAGGATGCGTCCTGGTCGCGTCCTAGACGCGTCCAGACCATCCGGTTGCTGCATATGCCTCTCGGATGCTTAATTCGAGAGCTGTTGGAACTCCCAGACGCGTCCCCGACGTGTCTGGTCTCGGGACAGCACACGTGCCATCTCGGATTTTTGGTCCGGGATGCACCCGTGCCCCACAGTCGCGTCCCAGACGCTTCTGTGCACAGACGGCTAGGCCATCCCATCTGGGATGCCTTCTGGACGCGTCCAGACGAGTCCTAGACGCTTCTGGATGCTCCGGTCGCATCCGAGTTGCGTCCGGAAGCTTCCAGTCGCATCCGAGATGCTTCTGGTTGCTCCAGACGCATCCTCGATGCATCCGGACGCTCGTCCAGTGTCTCGGTCCTAGACCGAGACTCTAAATAGGTTCCCTCGAGCGCGTCCCAGACGCGTCAGGGATATCCGAGACACTCCTGTCTCGGAATCCTATTCCGTCTCGGACTGGGATGTCCCAGACGCGTCCCACGCGCTGGGACGTCCGAGACCCGAGAGTCTCGGACTCCTAGTCCGTGTTGGACTGGGATTCCCAGACGCGTCCTAGACGCTCTGGGATGTCCGAGACCCGAGAGTCTCGGACTCCTAGTCCAGCTCGGACTAGGATTCCCGGTCCTTCACGGACTGGGATTTCCAGTCCGTGTTCCTGTCTGTCTCGGACTGTCTGTCCGAGACGTGCTGGTCCGGCCCGGACGCGTCCTGGCCGGTCCGGCCAGTAGGGTTTCCAATTTTTTTTTTTTTTTTTTTTTTTTTTTTTTTTTTTTTCTTTCTTTCTGTTCCAGCTGCTGTTAGGTACTGTTTTTGATCAATTCATCAACCAATCTTCATGGTTTTGATGATTTCTATCAAAATTCTAAAACCCTAACACTTGTTTATGAAAACTCTTTTCATAAAACTTTGTTTCTAGTGTTTCTAGGCCATGAATCTCATCCAAAACCCTAATTTGATCTCATCAAACTTATGTTTAAATCTCTATTCAAACATTAAAACACTAATATCTAGTTGTTCAAGTATGAATCTAATTCATCTAGTCAAAGATAGTTCATGCAAACGGCTCTGATACCACTGATGGGGAATAACCTAGTGTATCTCATACACCTAATTGTCTATTAGTGTTGGTAGCGGAATCTCAAACATCATATGTTTAACACTGATTCCAGGATCTATACATGAACATACCAATGAACTAGATTGGAAAGAAGATTACCTCTTAATCGCTTTCCCACGAACTAAATTCCGATCAGTATTCGGAAGATAAGAGCTCCAAGTGTAGCTCCTCTACTTGAGACACCGAATAATGACTTGAACTCCCTCCTTTCAGTCAGCTAGGACCTTCTTGAAGGTTGAGATGAAGAACTCCTTCTTCTTGACTAGATACTTGAGAAAACTCCTTTTCTCTCTCTCTCTCTGAGATGTATATTCTGAAACTCTTTCAGTTAACCCTCTCAGTTGTTGAGAATTCAATCTCTGAATTGCCTCTCTCTTTAGGTTGTATAATTAGGTATATATAGAAGTCCCTAGAAGAGGTATTAGACTCAAACTAGGATTCCATAAACCTAATTATTAGGCAACACCCAAAATACCCTCCATTGGGTCACTTAAGTGTGGCCGGCCAACATAGCCCTTTATGGGCTTCCTTGGCCGGCCCACTTAGGGCCTAGCCGGCCATCACATGGCCGGCCCTATTGCCTTGGCCGGCCATCACATGGCCGGCTTCCCTAAAGCCATTCCGGGCCTCCCTTTTGGGCCCGGACATGTTTATCTCTTTCGGACTTCTCCGAATCTTTCTGGACTTACCAATAACGGATCCAATCCACTTATTTGCCATTATCCATCTAGTCAATTCTCTCCGTTCAAATCATTATTCTGTTGTGTAACCCTTGTAGGATCCGGTCTATGTTAGCCGCGAATCAACTCTTGATTCGACGATCGTAGTTGGCTTCTAGCTAAGCATTACGACCCCTAATTGGACCGGACTAATGATCTTCCGAATAAGGTCATTAAGATCCTAATAGCCAAATTGCACGCATTGCATCCTTGGTCGAAGGACACTCCTTCGGAAGGATACCATTCCTTCAGACTTCAGGCACCATATCCTTCATGGCTGGCCCAGGCAATAGGGCCGGCCATGTGATGGCTGGCTAGGCCCTAAGTGGGCCGGCCAAGGAAGCCCATAAAGGGCTATGTTGGCCGGCCACACTTAAGAGACCCAATGGAGGGTATTTTGGGTGTTGCCTAATAGTTAGGTTTATGGAATCCTAGTTTGAGTCTAATACCTCTTCTAGGGATTTCTATATATACCTAATTATACAACCTAAAGAGAGAGATTGAATTCTCAACAACTGAGAGGGTTAACTGAAAGAGTTTCAGAATATACATCTCAGAGAGAGAGAGAGAAAAGGAGTTTTCTCAAGTATCTAGTCAAGAAGAAGGAGTTCTTCATCTCAACCTTCAAGAAGGTCCTAGCTGACTGAAAGGAGGGAGTTCAAGTCATTACTCGGTGTCTCAAGTAGAGGAGCTACACTTGGAGCTCTTATCTTCCGAATACTGATCGGAATTTAGTTCGTGGGAAAGCGATTAAGAGGTAATCATCTTTCCAATCTAGTTCATTGGTATGTTCATGTATAGATCCTGGAAATAGTGTTAAACATATGATGTTTGAGATTCCGCTACCAACGCTATTCAATTAGGTGTATGAGATACACTAGGTTATTCCCCTTCAGTGGCATCACGAGCCGTTTGCATGAACTATCTTTGACTAGATGAATTAGATTCTTACTTGAACAACTAGATATTAGTGTTTTAATGTTTGAATAGAGATTTAAACATAAGTTTGATGAGATCAAATCAGGGTTTTGGATGAGATTCATGACCTAGAAACACTAGAAACATAGTTTTATGAAAAGAGTTTTCATAAACAAGTGTTAGGGTATTAGAATTTTGATAAAAATCATCAAAACCATGAAGATTGGTTGATGAATTGATCAAAAACAGTACCTAACAGCAGCTGGAACAAAAGAAAAGAAAAGAAAAATCAGTTGGGACGGTTGGATTTCCAAAAAGTTTGGAAACCCTACTGGCCGGACCGGCCAGGACGCTTCCAGGACGCGTCTGGGCCGGACCAGCACGTCTCGGACAGACAGGGACACGGACTGGAAATCCCAGTCCGTGAAGGACCGGGAATCCTAGTCCGAGCTGGACTAGGAGTCCGAGACTCTCGGGTCTCGGACATCCCAGAGCGTCTAGGACGCGTCTGGGATATCCAAGTCCAACACGGACTAGGAGTCCGAGACTCTCGGGTCTCGGACGTCCCAGCGCGTGGGACGCGTCTGGGACATCCCAGTTCGAGACGGAATAGGATTCTGAGACAGGAGCGTCTCGGATATCCCTGACGCGTCTGGGACGCGCTCGAGGGAACCTATTTAGAGTCTCGGTCTAGGACCGAGACACTGGACGAGTGTCCGGATGCATCCAGGATGCGTCTGGAGCAACCAGAAGCATCTCGGATGCGACTGGAAGCTTCCGGACGCAACTCGGATGCGACCGGAGCATCCAGAAGCGTCTAGGACGCGTCTGGACGCGTCCAGAAGGCATCCCAGATGGGATGGCCTTGCCGTCTGTGCACAGAAGCGTCTGGGACGCGACTGTGGAGCACGGGTGCATCTCGGACCGAACATCCGAGATGGCACATGTGCTGTCCCGAGACCAGACACGCCTGGGACGCGTCTGGGAGTTCCAACAGCTCTCGGATTGAGCATCCGAGAGGCATATAAGGCGACCGGATGGTCTGGACGCGTCTGGGACGCGACCAGGAAGCATCCTAGACATCTCACCCGAGATGTCTATGGTCTGTCCTAGGACAGAAGCGTCTAGCTGGGCTAGGACGCGTCTGCCCGAGAGACAAAGCACGGCAGGAAGGTGCTGTCTCTAGGACCGGACCTTGACCAGGCTGAGTCAAGAGTTGACCAGAGACCAGTCAAGGGACTTTGACCAGAGTTGACTCAGATCTTTTTGAGTGAGACTCAAGGGCTTTTTGGGCCATGATCTGAAAGGGAGTTTTTCAGACTTTTCTCCCGGTTCCGAGCATAATTTTTTTTTTTCCGAAATAGACCCGGGTTAGAGGAGAACCCGAACGGAGTTTTTCCTTATATTGATTTTGGAAAACAATTAAGGAAGAAACATAATGTGCTTCTAGTTTAAGTATTGAGAATACGAAACTTTAGAAACATTAGACATAGAGATGTCACAAATTCCCACGAATAGCTATACGATAGCAAAACCTAGAAACGAATCTAGGATACATACTTTATTTATTATGATTGTCATATTTTTGTATGTATGGATGTGTGTGATTGCGTAGAATAGTATACCTTTAGATAGGATTATCGTTTCTTGTTCTAAGCGCAAGGAGTTGTGCCCGAATAATACTTAGAGTATAGGGTCTTAGAATCTATTGACGAACTGAATGATGAGATCATGGTTCAAGTGGGAGTAGTCAATAGAGGTTCTTGGATATGAATCCAGTCGAACCATAGGCGAACAAGAAATAAACTTAAAAGATGGGATCTTTTAAGGGGTAATACTAAGATTTAACAAATCATTACGCAAACCCACATAAACTTTTACGTAATAAATCATGAATGGTTATGCAAGAGTTCACAGTAACGCAACTTGATAAATTACGTAATAAGTCCCAAAAAGAATTTTGAGTAAAGCCTACCCAGATTAAGACACCTGTTGAGCCCTTGTTCATCGATGGTGGGTCATGCCAAAGCAGGGTGCCATCTTTTACCTCGGGACAATACGGGTAGATCTATGAAGAGGTCTACATGTCTAAATGGTTATTCTCAAACGAGTCAGCAAAAGGGTTTTGGACTTCGAGGCTAAAGGACGATTTAATGTTTAAATCGTTAACCAAGAGTCATATGAGATATGATCAGTAAGGAGTTACTCACCCAGGACGACGAATTAAGGGCAGTGCCAAAGTACGCTTAATTTCGAAGGAATGGGATCTTGGAATTATATTATTCTAAGGGGACATCAAAAGTAGAATAATATAGGCAAATTAAGAAAAATTGCCAGGATAACAAGTTTAATCACTTTCGCATTTCTTACATGTAGTTTAATTATGACAACAAACATCTTCAACCTCTACACCATACTTGAGAAATTGAACGATACCAACTTCGTTCAATGGGAGAGGAACCTGAAAAAGGTTCTAGGAGAAAGCGCAGAAATATTGGACATTCCGATCCCCGTGCTTTCAGAAAACTTCTTCTGATGAAGAACGTAAGCAAGTAGACGATATTCGAAGGAAGTCAGCGCCAGTAACCGGTTTAATGCTAATGGCCATGGAAAGAAAATATATAGATATGTTCATTGAAATGGAGGCATACACCATTATTCGACGGCTCAGAGAAGTGTTTGGAACACAATGTCGAATGGAAAGATTTAGAATCACAATGGTGACACTGGGAATGCGACTGGAGAAAGGGAAACCCGTCCGTTATCATGTTTTGGAGATGATTGATCACTTCAAAGACATGGAATGGATGGGGTCTCCTATGCCAGTCGTAATGGCAGTTGACATCATCCTGAATTCATTGGATGAAAGGTTTCAGGATGTAGTAGCAAACTTTGAAGATAAGTTTGGACGGGTATCCTTCGAAAGTCTACTGGCGATTCTGGAAGTAGCTGAAAGTAGATTCAGCACCCCTGAAACTCTAGAAGAAATTCTAGGAATTCAGGAGACTGTAAATACGGGAACGGAAGACGTTAGGAGAAGGAAGCAGTCTGGCAGGAGAATGGGCAGGAAAGCACCAAGACCCAGAACTATCCTTCCTAATAAGATATGTCTTGTGTGCGGTAGTACATCTCATATTCGATTAAGAGATTGCCCGCGATTCTTGGAAGATCTAAACGACGGAGCTGGGAGTTCCGGTCAAGGTAAAAATTATTAAAAGTTATTCAATTAAATACACATTCCTCGAGGTATGTGATACTTAAAAGACTCTTATCATTATGAATGACAGGAGCAAGAGGGAGCTGAGTATTTATTGAAGAGGAGATGAACCTGTCGAAAGCTGAGAAGGCAAGAGTTGCTGGAAAAGCTCAAGAAGGATCATAGACTCGATAGGCAATACTTTAAAGTAGTTTTAGTATTTCTTTTTCTTTTTAGAACAATGACTCTGTAATGAGATTATGGGAGTGAATAAAATATGAGATATTTTATGATGTTCTTAAAAGAGCCTATCTAACTTTTAAGTAATTTTAACGAATGATCCGACTTAGTCATTCTAAATCTTGTAAGAGTACAAGAGTTCAGTTAATCGTAGAAAATAATGTTAGACATGAAAGTCTGCGATTAGTGTGATTAGAATGGACGTAAGACTTGATTGTGGAGAAGTTTTAAAAACAAATCCAAAATCAAGAAGTGGGTCTGGATGACTAAAGAATATGATGAGATCATAAGTTCGATAGTCATCGGTCTTCCAAAACACAAAGTCTAATACGTATCTGCCAAACCACTAAAAACCTAAAAAGCTATAGTGAATAATTGAGTCCATCTGAATATGGATATTATTTTAGAAGGAGTTCTAAAATTTGTCAATTATTCTAATGTCTAAAGCGTGTTAGACATAAGTTCTTCAAGAAGAAGAACGGGGTTTTCTCGCCAATCATCGGAACACAATGAGATTGTTGCTCTCGATGGTGTCTTCATTAAAAGGAGGGTCCTTCTAAGAAGACAAGTGGGAGGAAAAATCGAATGGGATTCGATAAAGAGCAACAAGAGGAAGTAAGGAGTTACTTGCCTTGAAACAAAAGAGAGTAAGAGTTACTCGGCTTAAAACGAAAGAGAGTAAGAGTTACTCGGCTTACGTGACAAGGGATGTCGACTTGAATGGTTCAAAGAGACGATCGCCTGGAAACTTCTTAAGGAGTTAAGAAGGTTGCTCAAAAACCCCAAGGAATCTTTAGAAGATTCAAAAGAACTATAGCAGAAACCACTCTGAAATTGGATCGGAAATCCAAAGAGATAAGAGTAAGAATGGTTAAATCTTGTGAGACAAGAAGGTAAGTGGGAGTGAAACAAGAGTTGTTTCAGGTCCTGTATGTAGGAGACATACAAGAAAGGACAAGAAGACGAGGGTGAATTAACCATGGGCATCAAAAGTCTATGGAGATAGACCGGAGGATGATAAAGACTCGTTCAAAAGGAATTTTGAAGAAGTCTGAATAAGAAGTTATCTTGGAGAGAAATTCTACCCAACTCCCGTGATAAACACAGGAGAGACACTTATGTTAGAAAACATAAGAACGATCATGAGATGATTGTTGTTTACCCGAACATCTATAAGTACTTGGAGTACGAAAGGATGACGTCGCCCATACAAGTCAGAAGATTGAAGAAAGTCATAAAAGTAATCTTCCGAAAATAAAGATATGAATCTTTTAGGAAGGGCTAACAGATGGGAAAGAGTTTTCCATGCTGGGAGTCGTTGCTTAACTCTACTAGATAAGAAAGTAAAATTAGAACTTGGGAAGTGCTAATTTCAGTGGGAGAAAACTGATATTATCATAACAGCTTACGAAGAGTTCGAAAGCAAGATAATAATAAAGCGAAGTGAAAAGGAAACTAAACTGTCACCTTAGAACGATCATGAGATGCTCGGGTCTAAGGAATTAGGATCCAGGAGGAGAATCCTAAAAAGACTTGTAAAATTGAGAACGTGAAGGAGTTCACGCGGGTGCTCAAATTTTACAAACTCTTGTTATCCGAAATAAACTGGGTTTATTTCGTCATCTAAATTGTGGTTTAGAATTTAGACGACAGTCCAAAAGGATGGAGTGTTCCAGGTAGGTTTATTAGATACGTGATCTAATGAAAGAAACCCTACTAAGTGAACATGGAAGCACATCATCCTACTATCCCTAGTCCAGGTCATTAGTTGGACAATAATGACTTAGGAAGACTAGCATGAGTGATTGACAAGATAGCGCTGTTTCTTGGGCTATGGGAATAGGAGTATTCAAAGGTCAACTTCATGGGTGTATAGTTGATACACTGGAAACCCGCCGAATGAGAGTACTTCAAGAGTTGAAGTTATAAGATGTCATAACTCTCATTTAAGCAAATTGGAGAGATTCCTCAAAACATGAGTACTCACTCAGTTTATGGAAGGAATGTCGAACTTTGGTACCGTCAAACGCCATCCGTAAAAAGTGGTTATAAAAGCGGCATACTGGGGGAGACAGGATAGACATGAAATTGAGTGGGAGTACAAGAATGGATTATGTTTTCCTGAGTAAAATCAGGATAAAGTATCTCCGGGCCACTTGATGAGAAACAACTGAAAAATGCATGGCCGTGCTCAAACGGATTAAGAGTTAATCGTTTGGATTGAAAGTTGTTATCGGGATCAAGAGAGTCTGATAAATATGACATATCAAATGAGATACGAAAAAACATGGGAATCGAGCATTGCACTTGTTCTAAGTACAAGTGGGAGACTGAAGGATATGATGCCTAAAGTCTGAAGGAATGGTATCCTTTCGAAGGAGTGTCCTTCGACCAAGGATGCAATGCGTGCAATTTGGCTATTAGGATCTTAATGACCTTATTCGGAAGATCATTAGTCCGGTCCAATTAGGGGTCGTAATGCTTAGCTAGAAGCCAACTACGATTGTCGAATCAAGAGTTGATTCGAGGCTAACATAGACCGGATCCTACAAGGGTTACACAACAGAGTAATGATTTGAACGAAGAGAATTGACTAGATGGATAATGGCAAATAAGTGGATTGGATCCGTTATTGGTAAGTCCTGAAAGATTCGGAGAAGTCCGAAGAGATAAACATGTCCGGGCCCAAAAGGGAGGCCCGGAATGGCTTTAGGGAGGCCGGCCATGTGATGGCCGGCCCAGGCAATAGGGCCGGCCATGTGATGGCTGGCTAGGCCCTAAGTGGGCCGGCCAAGGAAGCCCATAAAGGGCTATGTTGGCCGGCCACACTTAAGAGACCCAATGGAGGGTATTTTGGGTGTTGCCTAATAGTTAGGTTTATGGAATCCTAGTTTGAGTCTAATACCTCTTCTAGGGATTTCTATATATACCTAATTATACAACCTAAAGAGAGAGATTGAATTCTCAACAACTGAGAGGGTTAACTGAAAGAGTTTCAGAATATACATCTCAGAGAGAGAGAGAGAAAAGGAGTTTTCTTAAGTATCTAGTCAAGAAGAAGGAGTTCTTCATCTCAACCTTCAAGAAGGTCCTAGCTGACTGAAAGGAGGGAGTTCAAGTCATTACTCGGTGTCTCAAGTAGAGGAGCTACACTTGGAGCTCTTATCTTCCGAATACTGATCGGAATTTAGTTCGTGGGAAAGCGATTAAGAGGTAATCATCTTTCCAATCTAGTTCATTGGTATGTTCATGTATAGATCCTGGAAATAGTGTTAAACATATGATGTTTGAGATTCCGCTACCAACGCTATTCAATTAGGTGTATGAGATACACTAGGTTATTCCCCTTCAAGTGACTCATCATTTTGTTACCCAATTTGCCCTTCTGACTAAATATTCTTGTCTCAACACCAAATCTAAGGTGTCATGCCTGTCATTATTAGTGGTCTAACCTTGTCTCTCAAATCAAACTAACTTTTTACAATTTTTGAAATACTTTTTTAACTTCCGTCTCTCCCTTCAGATCAAGCCTTTTAATTTGCATCAAAACTCAACTCTCCCTCCGCATCAACAACCATCCATTAAAACCCCAAAACTTAAATTGAAACAACCAATCCGTTGTCACATCTCTGAACACCTCCATCAGTGAATATAAAGTTTTTGATGTGGAAAGACTAAAATCTAGGGGACCAAAATAGATCAATCACCCTTAGAGATGAATAAATTGTAGAGAGAGAAAATTTTAGAGAGAGTTGCAGGAAAGACCAAAATTTATATAGAGAGAGTGAGGGTGTGGGAAAGAAGATTGGTTTTGTGAATTACTCTACTTTCATTTATAATTTTGCCGAAAATGGAGGAGTTTGTCGCAGATCCTAACAATCTTGTTCTACTTGTTCTCATTTCATCCTCCCTGATCCATTTTGTTGTTTGAGAGAGTATATTTGAAGAGTGATTTGAAGGTGTACACTTACTTCCTCTCTCTAAAAACGTTTTTCATCGATTTTCTATCTCTAAAAGTAATGATATTGTTCATCTATTACACTCACTGCGATCAATTACTTAGATGCAACTATGATCTGATGAATGAGGAGAGGTTTTATCCACATATTCAACTATGATCAATTTTCCCCTATGATCAATCATGTTCAAATTTTGATGTGCAACTATGATCAATTTAAACCATTTGATATTGAACTATGATCAATTTGAACCATTTGATATCTGCAACTATGTATGGAGATTTGATGTGTTGCTTATAATGGAAAATTTTCTCGATTAGAGTCAAAAAATAATTTTTTCAAGATTTAATGGAACGGATTCTTTCTCCCCTTGCGATTTTAATTGATCATCATTCATGAGATCAGTTTGTTTTTTATGATATCTTAAATCAAATTATTCTGTCTCTAAATTTTTTATTTATTGGTTGTACCTTAAAATGAATAAAATTTACTGTTTTGTGTTGGTTTGTTCTTCCCCCTCCATTATCAAGACCAAAGAGAAAAGAGAGAAACGGTTTTCTAAGAAGAAGGAAAAAAATTTACTGTGTTTTCTTTATTTATTGGTTGTACCTTAAGTCAAAAACTTTGTGGCAGACAAAAACCTTTAGTCAGAGGGGTAAATTAGGAAAGTTGATGACGAGTAATTAAAGTCTGACGGAGGAATAGACGGAAAAATGAAAAAGGAGTCCAAAATGGAAGCTGGTCATCTTTAGGGGTCCATTTTGGTGAGTTAGTCATCTTTAGAAGTCCAAAACAAAGCTAACCCTTATATTATCTATATAGAAATATTTGTTCAGTGAGGCACATGGAGCAGTATAATAATGCTTGAAGAGGAATAAGGTTTCCTCTCCGTGCATTTCCTTGGTGTACCTCATTGTTTAGGTGGCTAATAAGACAAGAGATATTTTAGTCTTTTCACACTGTGAAAATAACTAAATACCCTTTGTCCTAGTAGGGGGAATACACCACCAAGTGTACCGGAGATCCCCCATCAGGCTTGAAAATGCTTTCTTCAAAGCAACTTAATAATAACTTAACATAGTTTCGCTCATCCAAACCATTGATGTCCATGCACAAGTAGTACTGAAGTGATCGGTGATCCTGAATTGCTGGTCTACTCCTCTTAATCTGATTTAATTTAATTAATTCCTTATTTTCATTTTTGGTTGTCTCAATCACTTAGTCATTAACAAGCAAGAGTTACAATGTAGAAGTAATGCCAAATGTGATGGCATATCCAAAAATAGGCACTACGGGACTTGGGAGACTTTATATATGAGATTCAATTCCTATTAATGCATCATAGAAGCCTCCTTGGAGGGTAGTGCTGTTGGAATCGGAGTCGATTTCGGACCGGTTCAAATCGTCAAACTCAGAAACGAAGTACGCTATTGTGTTCGTCTCATCGAGCTCTTAAGTTTAGAGCCAAGAATCACTCAAATCCGATTTCGGATGAATGAGATATTCAAGTTTGAAGTTTGGACGGAAAGTGATTAAGTTAGGGACCAAAAGACAATACGAAAAAGTTTGTCTGGGGCCATTCGCGCAAAGGGAACACGTCCAGATCTGTCGGTCGGCGTTCTCTCTGTGCTAAAGGCCAGATCCAATGGATGGCGTTAGGTCCGTGTCGGGCACGGAGTGGGACATCTCCCTTACCTCGTCTAACGGTTACTCTAACTCCTGTTGAGCGCAATTCGGGAATGATCTAACGGAGGGCGTTCCTCCCGAGCTTTTTGAGCAAGATCTGACGCTCCTCATTGCTGCCGTCAGAGATCTGTTGCTAAATGAGTGAACCGTCACTTCCTTTCTCAACAGATTCGTCCCTAAAAGCCAACAAACATGTCCCTAATGAATGTGTCTATTCGAGACCTATTTATAGGACCCAAATCAACTCCAAATTCGTTCGTTTTTTCCAGAGTATCCAACATTATTAGGAGATCATATTAGAGTGTCTAAGAGAAAGATTTAGCAGAGTTTTCAAGGAGTTTGGTAAGCAAGAAGTTTGGTCCATTTGCATTAAGTTAGAGGTTAGTATACTTTCAAGTTCGACTGCTTTCTGATTCGAAGTACCATTGAATCGAAAGGTTAATCGTTGTATCCTGGGAGACAAACGTCGGTAACTGTTCGGTACTATACAGGGCGTCAACTGTCTTAAGGTAAGAGGAATACCTCGATTCGATTAAAAATCTTCTTCTTCTTATCCTTCGATTTTTCTTCTTAGTCTATCTGATTTCTTAATCAAAGACATTCTGATTTTCCAAATGAGAAGTGTGTTGATTTTTTTAAGTAATAAATCAGTAAACACAGAAGGAATACAATTCCTCTTTCCAATCTTAAATCGATAGTGAGATTCGACTACGAATCATCTGTTCTGGACAACATACATTTTCGGTTAGAAATACGAAAGATATTGAGTTGTTATATTCCTTAGTCTTTCTCCATTAATTTAGAACGAAAGTGTTTTTGATTGATTTACAAATAAAATCAAAGTAGTAACCAGTTACACTAGTGAATCGGTACACCGAAAACCCAACAAGTGCTTGGTGGTGTGGCAGGATTTGGCCACGACAAGGCTCTCACCCTCTTCTACAAACCCTTCTTGGGGGGTTCTCGCTGTCACAAGTCGAGACGTGGTAGGGTTTAGCGTGATAGAGCAAAGCTCTTAAGGATTTGGGTCAGTCTGTTGCCTCGCTGGCAGCAAATTGTGGTGTGGACAGTCACTCTCAGTCAGTGGCGTATCTAGAAAATACTTTGAGGGGGGTCTAAAAATTACTATGTTCAAAATGTAAAACCACAAACTTGAACAGATAATAAAATTTAATGATAAAATTATTTGCTACTAAGAGATTCAAAAACTCAATATTTTAAATAGATTTCATACTTTTATAATTCGTACATTCATAATTGATTACTACGAGTTTTCAATGCTTAGAAGTTTTTCATAATTATCTCATTATCGATCTCTTCAGATTTATCACTTCCGTTGCTTGGATTGTCTCATTGCCAAAATCTATAGATATATCATTTTCTATGTATACAAACATGGTATTACCTGACTATTGACTTAATGAAAAAAACTTAGCAAAATAGAGCAAAAAATATATAAAAAAAAAAACTTAAAAATTAACCCAAAATAGTGCAAAGGAGATTGAACTAACTACCTCTTGCTCAATCCTACAAGAGAAGCAGAACTAACCAATCAGCCAAGGGTCAATTCTGTTTTGTCTAAAAACGGATTACTATTCTGGCTTGATTTTACAACGGAACTAAAAGCTTATAGAATACATAAGATTGACCTCATCCAAAGGAGCAAACACTTTACCGGTTGGGCCAACAATAGGAATTGTCTGCAAAAGCAATGTGGTTTTACTCATCCTATATCAACATATACTTTTTGGTTTTTTTTATTAATGTTATATGTTTGTTTACAAAGGTTGGGGCGGGGGGGGGGGGGGGGGGGGGGGGGGGGTGTGGGGGTGGTTATAGACCCCGTAGTCCCAACTTACATCCGCCACTGCTCTCGGTTGTTTCTCTTCTGGGATTTTGGTCCAACCCAACGCCTCGTTGATAACTTCTAATTGTGCAGGCACAACAGGCTCCGACCTTCTTAGGCGCCCTTACTTTATATTATACACATACGAAAACAGAAGCATCGCATGAATCAGTATCTTGGGATCAGGCCAAGCTAGACCTAGTGATGCAGATCATACTGGGCACTCGGTTGTTTCTTTTGTGGGATCTTGGCCCGACCCATTGCCTCGTTGATAACTTCTAGTTGTGCAGGCACAACAGGCTCCGACCTTCTCAGGCACCCCTTACTTTATATTAAACACATACGAAAAGAGAAGCATCACATGGATCAATATTTCGGGATCAGACCACGCTAGACCTAGTGATGCAGATCATACTGGGCCTGGGCCTTGATGGGCCTAAAAGGTTACCTTAAATAGGTCTACACCCGCAAGTGCACGGGCGTCAAGTAATAAAATCCCGGTAAGACCGGTTCGTTCCTCAGAGACTAAGTGAAACCTATTCTAAAACCTAGAATCAGTACGGTTTTCTTTGAAAAGTGATATTGGTGATAAAAGAATATTGAAACAATACAAATGAAATTCAAATGGGGGACAACCTAGAGTTTCAGAATCCACCTTAAAGTATCACAATTGATTTTATCTCCTACTTAACATGATTCTCTAACTTTATAACTCAATGTTTAGAAAAATAACATTATCTAAACATCGGAACATATAACATTCTAAGCAAACATATTCAAGATGTACTATCCCAATTTCAAGTCCTAAATAATTATATCCCAACTATCGCTTATCAAATTACAAGCATAAATCATCAAAGAATCTTACTTCTAAGTATGACCTATCAAGCTATAAGCATAAACGATGAAGCTACTATCATTATTCTATGAAATCGAATGGGTATAGTTAGATAATAATGAGCACTTAACGAGAAACATGACAAGAAGAAAAAAAAACGACCAAACTATATATTCATGTTCAAAGCTTCATCTTCACTCTAGAGAAACAGACTTAGCTATTCATGTTCATTAAAGAGATCATAAAGAGTTTCATTATATGAGTTAAGATCAAAAGAAGAGTAAGAGAAATATCACAAAAATGATGATGCTGCCAGATGCTCCTCAATGTTAATGTATATGATAGAGTGTGATGGAGTGTGATGAGTTTGTATGAAGTCCCTCTCACAAAGACTCAAAGAAACACATATTCTTTTTTTCTCTCTCTCACACAAACTTTGAACTTCTTTTAACAGAAAAATAATATGAAAGAATAATTCCTCTGTGATGTTTATAATGCATATGGAAGAAGAACAACTCATAAAACTCTATCTCTCTCTCTCTATACAAACATTATTTGTTTCTTTTTCTGAAATTAGAAAACATGAAATGTAGAATAAAGAAGATGATACAATAAGTTTTGTTTCTCTGTTCTTCTTCTTCTCTCTCTCACTAATATTTCTTTAAAGCTCTTCAGAAGATGAAGAACAGAGTTTTATTTCAATTCTAGTTCAGTCCCTGTTCCTCCCAAAGAGAAGATAACCCCCTCTGTTTTCTGACTTCTAATTATATAGAGATATGAAGAAACCGATTCCAACTCTCTTACTCCAAGAATAAAATCTCTTCCTTCAATCACTGAAAATCCCTATTTTGTCTTCAATATGATAATCTTATACTCTGTTTTAAGCTCTCTTTCCTTCTTGTCTCATTAATTTCTAGTATTGAGAAGATTATCCCTTTGACAATTTCATTCTTACTTCATGAATCGAATATTTCCAGCAATGTCTTTCCCTTTCAAGCTCTTATTCTCTCTCTCCAATATCAGTACAACAAGACGAGAGAAGATATACTCAGGGCAATCTCTATTTCTTTCCAATCTTTCTCGATTTGATCTCTCTCTGTCTCGGGTTCTCTAAATGAGTTCGTTTAAATATTGCGAGGTTGAGTAGCTCTTCACTCTACTCGGAATTAGCGCAGAAGAGATCACTCAAAGCAAAAAGCAAGGGTCAGAATCTCACATAGGTTAAGTCTCCACTAATGATCGATTAAGTTCTCTCAGAAAAGTCACCTCTTCACCTATCTAACGCTCACATGGCTAGTGCACAAACAACTTCAAGACTCGAAATTCGTGGAAAAACCTTTAGCAAACGGATAGTCTGACAAACTAGACTCTAGAACTATTAACAAGCAAAAACAACTAGACTCACATTTTCAATCCAAAAATTTTAAAATTTTGAAAATTTTTGAACCCTTTTGAATTTTTGAAATAAGGACTTAGCAAAAAATTCAGTCCCATAGAAACATCCCCAAACTTAGATTTTGCTAGTCCTCGAGCAAAACAGAAAAATAAAGCTAAGCCCAGTTCATCACTTTCGTAGGGAATCACGATTGCACTTAGCACGTGCAACAAGCCGTTAAACCTCTAGGTTGCCCTAGAGGACGAGTTTTGTCTCGTGAGGGTTTGCAGTGAATATACCCACAAAATTCAAAAATTTCAAAAAATGCAGAAGGGTCTAAATATGATATGGACTAAAAATGTTTATCCGGTAAGTTTTCGAAAGTTAATAGAAATGAAATCAAAGTTGACAAAACCATAAAAATGCTAAAAATTCCTTCACTAGTAATCAAGACCCGAAGTGCACGTGACAAGCCAATATGAGTATCATTTCGGTTCAGAACAGACAAGACTTTGGTTACTTTCTCGATACATTTCGCCTCGACTACCTCACGGTCATACACTCAAAAATTAAAGTCACTCAAGAATGGTTCCCTCTATGTGTTAGTATGAATATGAAGGAAAATTCAACACAAGAAAAGGACGGTGTATAATTTTTGTGAATGACTGATCTCATAGGAAGGAAACAACCACTAATATGGAATGGGGAAGCTAACAAACTCTTCTCACCTGATCTACTATCTAACAATGCTTCCTAGAGGTCGATAGACACTAATGAGGATCTGACTAGAACTCTTGAGAACTCGACGTCTTCAAATATTCAAGAACTACTTCAAGGGATAAACACTTCAACAAACACACTTTTTTTCTTTGATTTTACTATTTCTTTTTTTTTTTCTCTATATATAGACTCTGGTAATCATAATACAGATAGGACTTTCTTCACATTATTCTTTCCTTGGCTAAAATTCTCTTCATTTTGCTTCATGCCTTATTCTCAAGGTTCTAACAAATGGATTTCTATCTTCCTCTAGTTGACACTGTTTTCAAGGTTCCAGACTACAAGAGAAAGGTTCACTTCCTGATGACATCCCTAGTGGTTGTAAAATTTGAACTCAGGAGATCAAATGAGTTCGTTTAAATATTGCGAGGTTGAGTAGCTCTTCACTCTACTCGGAGTTAGCGCAGAAGAGATCACTCAAAGCAAAAAAGCAAGGCTCAGAATCTCAAATAGGTTAAGTCTCCACTAATGATCGATTAAGTTCTCTCAGAAAAGTCAACTCTTCACCTATCTAACGCTCACATGGCTAGTGCACAAACAACTTCAAGACTCGAAATTCGTGGAAAAACCTTTAGCAAACGGATAGTCTGACAAACTAGACTCTATAACTATTAACAAGCAAAAATAACTAGACTCACATTTTCAATCCAAAAATTTTAAAATTTTGAAAAATTTTGAACCCTTTTGAATTTTTGAAATAAGGACTTAGCAAAAAATTCAATCCCATAGAAACATCCCCAAACTTAGATTTTGCTAGTCCTCGAGCAAAACAGAAAAATAAAGCTAAGCCCAGTTCATCACTTTCGTAGGGAATCACGATTGCACTTAGCACGTGCAACAAGCCGTTAAACCTCTAGGTTGCCCTAGAGGACGAGTTTTGTCTCGTGAGGGTTTGCAGTGAATATACCCACAAAATTAAAAAATGTCAAAAAATGCAGAAGGGTCTAAATATGTTATGGACTAAAAATGTTTATCCGGTAAGTTTTCGAAAGTTAATAGAAATGAAATCAAAGTTGACAAAACCATACAAATGCTAAAAATTCCTTCACTAGTAATCAAGACCCGAAGTGCACGTGACAAGCCAATATGAGTATCATTTCGGTTCAGAACAGACAAGACTTTGGTTACTTTCTCGATACATTCGCCTCGACTGCCTCACGGTCATACACTCAAAAATTAAAGTCACTCAAGAATGGTTCCCTCTATGTGTTAGTATGAATATGAAGGAAAACTCAACACAAGAAAAGGACGGACTATAATTTTTGTGAATGACTGATCTCATAGGAAGGAAACAACCACTAATATGGAATGGGGAAGCTAACCAACTCTTCTCACCTGATCTACTATCTAACAATGCTTCCTAGAGGTCGATAGACACTAATGAGGATGTGACTAGAACTCCTGAGAACTCGACGTCTTCAAATATTCAAGAACTACTTCAAGGGATAAACACTTAAACAAACACACTTTTTTTCTTTGATTTTACTATTTCTTTTTTTTTTTCTTTATATAGACTCTGGTAATCATAATACAGATAGGACTTTCTTCACATTATTCTTTCCTTGGGTAAAATTCTCTTCATATTTCTTCATGCCTTATTCTCAGGGTTCTAACAAATGGATTTCTATCTTCCTCTAGTTGACACTGTGTTCAAGGTTCCAGACTACAAGAGAAAGGTTCACTTCCTGATTACATCCCTAGTGGTTGTAAAATTTGAACTCAGGAGATCAAATGAGTTCGTTTAAATATTACGAGGTTGAGTAGCTCTTCACTCTACTCGGAGTTAGCGCAGAAAGATCACTCAAAGCAAAAACGCAAAGCTCAGAATCTCACATAGGTTAAGTCTCCACTAATGATCGATTAAGTTCTCTCAGAAAAGTCAACTCTTCACCTATCTAACTCTCACATGGCTAGTGCACAAACAACTTAAAGACTCGAAATTCGTGGAAAAACCTTTAGCAAACGGATAGTCTGACAAACTAGACTCCATAACTATTAACAAGCAAAAACAACTAGACTCACATTTTCAATCCAAAAATTTTATAATTTTGAAAAATTTTGAACCCTTTTGAATATTTGAAATAAGGACTTAGCAAAAAATTCAATCCCATATCCCCAAACTTAAACCTAACATTGTCCTCAATGTTCTGAAGACCATGCAAAAAAAATAACAGGGTGAAGGGAGAGATATTACCCGATTCAACGTCCTCTGCATGGGTTGCCTCCCAGAAAGCGTTAAGTTTAACGTCTTCAGCCAGACGAAACAGATGACTCGAAAAATAGAAAAGATTATACCTACTGGATTACAAAAGCGTAACTAGCTGTAAACCAATAATCGATACATCTGTGGGTCCACCCAAAACACAAAGTTTTCAGTGAAAGATAGTCTCACATTTTTGTGAATTAGAGAGAGTGCATGTGAGACTATCAAGTAAGAACGGCAATCCCCAAACTTAGACGATAATAAGGTCGTTAAGTTTGGCACCGCACTAGAGAGAGTACAGACCGGATAGAATGGGTCTTCATATGGATGATCGACAGAGGGAGTGAGTGCTTCAAAATCTACACATGGGTTTGAGGGACAAAACGCAAAGTAATCTAGAGGACTATCAATGACACCCGGACTTAAACTAGGGTTCTCTAAAACAAGTAATTCAGGTTCCTTCAATGGAGAAACCCTACTATCAGACTTTATAACTATTAACAAGCAAAAACAACTAGACTCACATTTTCAATCCAAAAATTTTAAAATTTTGAAAATTTTTGAACCCTTTTGAATTTTTGAAATAAGGACTTAGCAAAAAATTCAGTCCCATAGAAACATCCCCAAACTTAGATTTTGCTAGTCCTCGAGCAAAACAGAAAAATAAAGCTAAGCCCAGTTCATCACTTTCGTAGGGAATAACGATTTCACTTAGCACGTGCAACAAGCCGTTAAACCTCTAGGTTGCCCTAGAGGACGAGTTTTGTCTCGTGAGGGTTTGCAGTGAATATACCCACAAAATTCAAAATTTTCAAAAAATGCAGAAGGGTCTAAATATGATATGGACTAAAAATGTTTATCCGGTAAGTTTTCGAAAGTTAATAGAAATGAAATCAAAGTTGACAAAACCATAAAAATGCTAAAAATTCCTTCACTAGTAATCAAGACCCGAAGTGCACGTGACAAGCCAATATGAGTATCATTTCGGTTCAGAACAGATAAGACTTTGGTTACTTTCTCGATACATTTCGCCTCGACTGCCTCACGGTCATACACTCAAAAATTAAAGTCACTCAAGAATGGTTCCCTCTATGTGTTAGTATGAATATGAAGGAAAATTCAACACAAGAAAAGGACGGACTATAAGTTTTGTGAATGACTGATCTCATAGGAAGGAAACAACCACTAATATGGAATGGGGAAGCTAACCAACTCTTCTCACCTGATCTACTATCTAACAATGCTTCCTAGAGGTCGATAGACACTAATGAGGATCTGACTAGAACTCGACGTCTTCAAATATTCAAGAACTACTTCAAGGGATAAACACTTAAACAAACACACTTTTTTTCTTTGATTTTACTATTTTTTTTTTTTTTCTTTATATAGACTCTGGTAATCATAATACAGATAGGACTTTCTTCACATTATTCTTTCCTTGGGTAAAATTCTCTTCATATTTCTTCATGCCTTATTCTCAGGGTTCTAACAAATGGATTTCTATCTTCCTCTAGTTGACACTGTGTTCAAGGTTCCAGACTACAAGAGAAAGGTTCACTTCCTGATTACATCCCTAGTGGTTGTAAAATTTGAACTCAGGAGATCAAATGAGTTCGTTTAAATATTGCGAGGTTGAGTAGCTCTTCACTCTACTCGGAGTTAGCGCAGAAGAGATCACTCAAAGCAAAAAGCAAGGCTCAGAATCTCACATAGGTTAAGTCTCCACTAATGATCGATTAAGTTCTCTCAGAAAAGTCAACTCTTCACCTATCTAACGCTCACATGGCTAGTGCACAAACAACTTCAAGACTCGAAATTCGTGGAAAAACCTTTAGCAAACGGATAGTCTGACAAACTAGACTCTATAACTATTAACAAGCAAAAACAACTAGACTCACATTTTCAATCCAAAAATTTTAAAATTTTGAAAATTTTTGAACCCTTTTGAATTTTTGAAATAAGGACTTAGCAAAAAATTCAATCCCATAGAAACATCCCCAAACTTAGATTTTGCTAGTCCTCGAGCAAAACAGAAAAATAAAGCTAAGCCCAGTTCATCACTTTCGTAGGGAATCACAATTGCACTTAGCACGTGCAACAAGCCGTTAAACCTCTAGGTTGCCCTAGAGGACGAGTTTTGTCTCGTGAGGGTTTGCAGTGAATATACCCACAAAATTCAAAAATTTCGAAAAATGCAGAAGGGTCTAAATATGATATGGACTAAAAATGTTTATCCGGTAAGTTTTCGAAAGTTAATAGAAATGAAATCAAAGTTGACAAAACCATACAAATGCTAAAAATTCCTTCACTAGTAATCAAGACCTGAAGTGCACGTGACAAGCCAATATGAGTATCATTTCGGTTCAGAACAGACAAGACTTAGGTTACTTTCTCGATACATTTCGCCTCGACTGCCTCACGGTCATACACTTAAAAATTAAAGTCACTCAAGAATGGTTCCCTCTATGTGTTAGTATGAATATGAAGGAAAACTCAACACAAGAAAAGGACGGACTATAATTTTTGTGAATGACTGATCTCATAGGAAGGAAACAACCACTAATATGGAATGGGGAAGCTAACCAACTCTTCTCACCTGATCTACTATCTAACAATGCTTCCTAGAGGTCGATAGACACTAATGAGGATGTGACTAGAACTCCTGAGAACTCGACGTCTTCAAATATTCAAGAACTACTTCAAGGGATAAACACTTAAACAAACACACTTTTTTTCTTTGATTTTACTATTTCTTTTTTTTTCTTTATATAGACTCTGGTAATCATAATACAGATAGGACTTTCTTCACATTATTCTTTCCTTGGGTAAAATTCTCTTCATATTTCTTCATGCCTTATTCTCAGGGTTCTAACAAATGGATTTCTATCTTCCTCTAGTTGACACCGTGTTCAAGGTTCCAGACTACAAGAGAAAGGTTCACTTCCTGATTACATCCCTAGTGGTTGTAAAATTTGAACTCAGGAGATCAAATGAGTTCGTTTAAATATTGCGAGGTTGAGTAGCTCTTCACTCTACTCGGAGTTAGCGCAGAAAGATCACTCAAAGCAAAAAAGCAAAGCTCAGAATCTCACATAGGTTAAGTCTCCACTAATGATCGATTAAGTTCTCTCAGAAAAGTCAACTCTTCACCTATCTAACGCTCACATGGCTAGTGCACAAACAACTTCAAGACTCGAAATTCGTGGAAAAACCTTTAGCAAACGGATAGTCTGACAAACTAGACTCTATAACTATTAACAAGCAAAAACAACTAGACTCACATTTTCAATCCAAAAATTTTATAATTTTGAAAAATTTTGAACCCTTTTGAATTTTTGAAATAAGGACTTAGCAAAAAATTCAATCCCATATCCCCAAACTTAAACCTAACATTGTCCTCAATGTTCTGAAGACCATGCAAAAAAATAACAGGGTGAAGGGAGAGATATTACCCGATTCAACGTCCTTTGCATGGGTTGCCTCCCAGAAAGCGCTAAGTTTAACGTCTTCAGCCAGACGAAACAGATGACTCGAAAAATAGAAAAGATTATACCTACTGGATTACAAAAGCGTAACTAACTGTAAACCAATAATCGATACATCTGTGGGTCCACCCAAAACACAAAGTTTTCAGTGAAAGATAGTCTCACATTTTTGTGAATTGGAGAGAGTGCATGTGAGACTATCAAGTAAGAAGGGCAATCCCCAAACTTAGACTATAATAAGGTCGTTAAGTTTGGCACCGCACTAGAGAGAGTACAGACCGGATAGAATGGGTCTTCATATGGATGATCGACAGAGGGAGTGAGTGCTTCAAAATCTACACATGGTTTTGAGGGACAAAACGCAAAGTAATCTAGAGGACTATCAATGACACCCGGACTTAAACTAGGGTTCTCTAAAACAGGTAATTTAGGTTCCTTCAATGGAGAAACCCTACTATCAGACTCAAAGTCCCTAGAAGTCGGGTCGGATAGACATTCTGTAATCTCTTTTATCACGATGTAATCGGGGTCCTCTAAAAATTCTAGATCATCGTCTAAGTCAGACGGGTCATTACTCTCATTTAGCAAATCATCCTCAACTCTAATGAACTCTTCATTATGGTCTGAATGGATTTCAAGTTTGGTACAATGAGAGGATATCTCTATATTGGGCTCCATCATTGCTGAGACTTTAGTCTCAATAACGATGTTGTCGGGAGAACTGTACTCCTCTAAAATTGTATCCTCGTCATCATAGTACACGGGACATTGTGGACCGTACTCTACATTCTCATGGTGATCTTCTTCTATAATACTAGTTGTTATTTCTTTTAGAGTTCTATAGGTATTGTCATTCTTTTCTTCTAAAGTCTGACAAAACTCGAAAGTACTCTTTTGAAGATCACTAACAGTTTCGGCCAACGAAGATGATCCTAAAGATGGAGAGTCAACCTTTTCACCGTTATCCCATTGAGGTTGAGACACGTGTGGAGCAGAAGACTCTCCATTAATCCTCCTTAGCGCACTAATAGACTCTTCATGAACCTTCTTTAACATACTCATAGTTTCGGCCAACGAAGATGATTCTAAAGATGGAGAGTCAACCTTTTCACCCTTATCCCATTGAGGTTGAGACACGTGTGGAGTATAAGACTCTCCATTAATCCTCCTTAGCGCACTGATAGACTCTTCATGAACCTTCTTTAACATACTCATAGTTTCGGCCAACGAAGATGATTCTAAAGATGAAGGATCAATAGTTTCACCGTTATCCCATTGAGGTTGAGATACGTGTGAAGCATAAAATTCTTCGTTATAATGCATGTAAGAGTCATTAGTTTCAATGTTTTCTCATTGAGGTTGGGACACATTTGGAGCATAAGACTCTCTACTATAATGCATGTAAGATGATCTGTCAGGATATCTATAATATGGTTCATAACCTTCTTGAGGTTGATAATAATCCCTACGACCATCATTATGCACATTGTCTCTAGGATGACTACTACTATTCTGCCCATTTGCTAAATACCACCATGGTAGATTTGAAGAACTCTCGTCCCTTCTGCCATTATGTTGGGACCACGATCTATCCATGTCTCATCAATATTTTTTATTATTTTTTTTTAAAATCGAAAACCGGGGAAGCACTACGAAGATCCTAGAAGGAAAACAACCACAATCAAGCTGACTCAACCAAGCAACCTAAAGAAAATCTAGATGACTGACAGGGTGTTCAATTTCACTTAAAAGTCTAGACAGCTCCTATATTGTAACAAAGCCTGAACTATAACTGTTATAAGGGTTACTCCGTCAAAGTAATACGGTCAAACAATTCTTGGTGACGAGCAACGATGAACGTTGTGATAGCCGTCCAACCTTCGGTAGCGTTGCCTCTTCTCGAGGTGACCTTTTAAAGAATTGAGTGACACTTTCCTTTGAGGAATGCCCAAATAAGTATCAAGTCCCTGAATTGTTTCAAAGATCCTATGAACTCGTAACCTTAGGGGCTGATGTCTAATTCAGATTTTAGTTTTTAGGTGAGGTTTAGGATCGTGAATGTTGTTACCTATTTGGGCAAGAGAACGGTGATGAAATCCGTCTCCTATCTTTCAATTGGGTTATTGCCCTTACTAGAATGCTTATACTAAACAATTCGATCAAAGCAATTAGGCACACAAAACATGCAATTACCCAGTGACAGGGGCTTCGTGGTTGATTAGAGAAATTACCTCCCGTTCAAGACGGGTGATGACCCTTGTAGACCAGGGCCACTCTCCCGTGAGTGTTCGAACCCGAGGCTTCGTTTTGGTTTTCGGTTACAATTTATAAAGCCCTCCAATTTAGGGTCAAAACTTTAAAACCAAAATAAAAAAAACTAGAAAGTCTAAAAGTCTCTCTCTCACCAAAAATAAAAAAATACTAAATATAAAATTGTAAATTTTCCTTCTTGAGCTCCTCTCCTTGTTGCGCCTTTTCCTTCGCGTTTTAGCGTTCTACACACCAAAAATGGAAAAGCAAGTCAAAGCGTCCAAAAATAAAAACTTACCAAAAATAAAACTTTCCAAATATAGAAATAAGATAAGACAAATTCACACTTAGTCCCCGGCAGCGGTGCCAAAAACTTGATGGGCCTAAAAGGTTACCCTAAATAGGTCACCAACCGCAAGTATACGGGCGTCAAGTAATAGTTCCGGTAAGACCGGTTCGTTCCTCAGAGACTAAGTCAATCTATTCTAAGATCCTATAACTAATAAGGTTTTCTTTTGAAATTGATTTTTGTGATGAGACGATAAAAATAACAAACTTGATTAAAACAACGGAAATATAATTAATGGAGAAACTTATGAGGAGAAAACCTAGGGTTTCAGAATCTACCTTATCATGTATGTAAAATGACCTAATTCTTCACAACTTAAATCTTTTTATAACTCAAGAGAAGGTAACCATTCGTACCAAACCTCGGATAATAATAATCTTTCAAAGCGACATACACATCTAGTATTTTAATTTCGAGACAAAAATTTAAGAGATGCTCCAACTATTGCTTATCAAACCCTAAGTATGATACATTAAAGACACTAAGTCTAAACATGTAACATCAAAATGTAAGCATAATCAATGAAGGAGTTACTATGAAACAAGTGCAAAGAAATTAAATTTGTCTATTAAAGCACATCAAAGATTTTTATCGTGAGAAAAATGTCATTTCCTCATACAAAACTAAGGCTTCATCCTAAACCTAGATTAGATGATTAGCTACTCATGACTAAAGAGATCATAATCATGGTGGGATGAATGAGAAATAATAACATTAAAGAAAGAAAATGAATCGGAGAAGAAAACACTTTTTTTCTCGCAAATTTTCCTCTATGCAGCCAAACAGACCCTTAGGGAAAATAATTTTCTCGTCTTCCCGGAAACGATTTCCTAGGGAGAAAATTATTTTCCTTCTCTGGTTTTTCTCTCTCTCTACTGTTTTCTCTTTCTTTCTCTCTCTAAACTTTCTCTTTATCTCTATAATAAACACAGGAGCTCTCTCTATCTCTCTAACAGTAACAGAAAAGGAAGAAGAAGAAAAAGATGATTTAAAATTGATTTTATAAATTGATTTCAATCTCTCTCTCTCTACAGAAAACAGTAATTCTCTCTCTCTTTAACTCTCTCAATCTATTCCCCTCTCTCTCTCACAAAGAGAAGGATGACAGAAGAAGAAAAAGAAAACAAAAAAAATATTCTTTCACTCACTTTCTCTCTCTAGCTCTTGGTTTCTTCTTCAATGGCCGAGCTGCCTCTCTCTCTCTAAACTCTTTCTGTTTCTTTAGCTGTGGAGAAGATGATTAATGGTTTCAGCCGTGAGCTCCCAAAAACCGAGCCCCCACAATCAGTTCCTCCTGGTTATTTCTTATAGCCGAGACCCTATACCTCTCTCCCTCTCTTTCCTTCTCTGTCTCGGTTTTCTTTCTCTCTCTAAACAATATTCCCGAATCCTTCCTTTCCTTCTCGGTTCTAATTCATCCCACAATTCTCCTTCTTTCCTTCTAAATAATATAAGGAAATCTTTGTTTCCTTTCTATCTCCATCACTATCACCTCTCTCGGTTCCTTAGTATCTCCGTTTTATCTCTCTACTGTTAAGAGATATTCGGTTTTAAATGGAGAGGATAGCAACGCAAGGGACGTGAGCTGTTGTGTTGACTGTCAAGTGAACACGATATGGTACATCTCGGGACAAGTTAGTCGATTGGGACACACCTTTAGATAGAGTCATGTGCCAAGGAATGATCTCAGACGTAGATTTGGTTGGCTGCGTATAGGAGCATGGTAACATCTTGTGCCCGAGTGTACGAGATCAGCGCCTGGTATAGATCCCGAAATAGTCCCGGGCGTGCCCACCAGAATACCGAAAATGTATCCCTCGCCGTCTGGTTGGTCGCCACGTGTCTCTAGACGGTATTTGCTTCACTTTAGTCAACTAGCTTTGACCCAAACTTTGACTTAGTCTATTTTACTCGTCCGGACTCCGATTTGACCTCCGTTTTCACCCACGGGCTCGTCTTGGACTACACTTTCATCCGAGTATCAAAATATACCAAACTACTAGAGCACCATCACCACTAAATGACCAAAATTCCCTTAGCATGTCTTTCTTCCGATTTTAATCGTTTTTTACACTGAACTTCGTAAAAGTCACCTGAGAAAGAGAAACAAGTAATTCATGAGAATAACTGCTCGAATTGGACTAACTAGTCCGAGTTAAGAGATTCAGATGGGACATTTCCATGTCTCATCAGGCCTCACGACCATGAGAGAAAAGGCCCACTCAGGCGACCCATAGATTAGGTCTTTTATTTTATTAGAAGTTAAGTATTTACAATTTGCAAGTTTATCAGGTTAGGTTATTTGTGTTGATATTCTTTCTTATATTGAAATATTTCATATAATAACTTTCATACATTGAGATATTAGATAATACTCCCTCCGTCTCACAATGATAGTCCATTATTCCTTTTTGGGTTGTCTCACAATGAAAGTCCCATACCATATATAACCTATAATATCCAATATTTTGGCAAATATACCCCTCTTTAATTCTATCAACATCAAGTGCATTTATTAGGAAAGATAGTGCATGCACTAGTTTTGTCCAATAAAATTCACTAGATTGTATTACAATAAATGCTAGCACTCTTATTTAATGAGGACAATATGGGAACACACAAAACGAAAATAAATCGGGTGAGTTTCGATAATGGACTTTCATTGTGAGACGGAGGGAGTAGTAAATATTAGAAACTAGTAAAGATATTAGAAGCGATTAGATATTAGAAACTATTAACTATTAGCAACTAGGAAATTAGATACAGTAGTGTTATAACTCTATAAATAGAGTCTTGTATTTCTTTTGAAAATCATCAAGGAATAAAATAATTTCTTTGATCACTTTGAACTTGGTACCAGAGCCAACAGTTTTAAATTTGTATTTTTGAAATTTTTGTCGATTGCTGGAGAAAGAACCTGTATCTTCATATTCTTTTCCTATCTTAGTTCCGAAGAACGAAAAAAAACCTGTATCAATATTTTAAAGAGAAAGAATTTATTTTGGTTTTAGAAAGAAGGCAAAAAGACAAAACAATAACTTTAATTTTTACTGTGTGATCTATATTGTCTCACAATTTACAAGACTTTGAGTTGGTGGAACTATCTTCTCAGAGATTCAATTTCTTAAATTTTCTGATATAAACTTTTACTTATAATTAATATAGTAGAAAAAATGGACCAGACAATTGGTACAATTTTTCAGTCAGGAGGATCCTTTAATTCAGTGATTATATTGAATGAAAAAAATTATGATATGTGATCTCAAATCATGGAGATGCATATTGCTGAAAAATAAAAACTTTCATTTCTTTGAGGTAATTCATTACCACCAGCTGAACATGACGTTAAATATGAGAAGTGGTACGCAGAAAATCAAAAAGTCAAGAGATGGTTGTTGATGTCTACGACTCCAAAAATTATATAGAGATACATTCGTTTACCTACAACTCGTGATATTTGAAAAGCTTTATCTAAAACATTTTAGGATAGATCTGATGAGTTGCAAGTCTTCTATTTGAATCAGAGGGCGTTTTCTGCCAAACAGAATGAGAACTCGATTTATTACGGTGAATTGGTTGAGATCTTTAGTGAATTAGATCACCGCGACAAAGTGATCATGGAAAACGAAAACGATATTGTATCATATCGTAAATCAGTTGAACGACAACGTGTGCACATTTTTCTTGTCGGGTTAGATGGCGAATTTGAACAAATTCGTGGTGAAATTTTAAGAAAGGATCCCACTCCTGATTTAGAAGAGCGTTATGCTTTGGTTCACCGTAAGCTTGTTCGGTGCACAACGATTAATGGTGAATGTGAAACAAATGATTCTTCCGCAATGATGACTTGAAATAAGATAAAAAATAATCTTGTTAAAGCTATTTATCAATCCGACCAATTTTCTTACAAGTGTACCCGTCGTAACAAAACTGGTCATACCAAAGTCATTGTTATGAACTACAAGCTTATCCAGGATGGTGGGATCACAATCGAAAGAAAACTCTAAGAAAACCCTTTTAGCTGCACTTGTTGAGACAGAGGAAGAAAATCCAACTGTTGAGCAAGCTTCAGCAATGATAGTCACTACAAGTAACGTGGAAAAAGAGAGGAAGAACTTTAGGGATAAACTCTGCTGCGTGGAGCAGTTAGAGAATCTCAGAAATCAACTAAACGAGTGTTTGCACCAAAAGTGTGAAGTGGAGAAGAAACTTTGCAAGTCTTAGTTCTTTATCTCAAGAAGGTACTTCTGCAGATACAAGTATTTTGGTGAAGCAGTTGCAAGAAAAGCAAAGGAACTGTGAGTTTAAAGTCCAAGAAGCAAGGAAGTTGCAATTATCTTATCAAAACAGTGAGTTATTAAAAGAGAAATTATTGGAAGAAAAGGGCCAAAACTACTGGAAATGTTTCAACAACAAGAGACTCAATTTGATGCGAGAAAGTTAGAGGATGAACTAATGGCATCGAAGTCATTAACCAATGATATTCCTAGTGTTTCATGTCCAAGTCACATACGTATTAAGTTCGCAGGCTTACAGAAAGAAGTGACTGGAAATATGACGGTAGTTGGTAAAGTAAGCGCACGTTTAAAGCAAATGGAGGTAACTCTTGAAGCACCTGAACTTGGTAAATAACATGCAGAATTTGTGGCCTCATTGACAACCAGAAAGCAGAAGACCTAGTATCAGAAGGTAAACAACGTGATTTGATGATCAGTTATCTTACTGAAGAAAGAGAAAAATTAAAAAAGGAGGTTATTGATTTGAAGATGCACAGGAATATGGAAACAGCGAGGGCAACCGAGCAAAGAACTCTTAATCAGAATTTGGAGACATCACTGGCTAGAAATGAATTCTCCATTAAAGTACTGGAAGTTAAATTATCAGAACAAAAGGAGGCATGGATGACCAATATAACGAGATAAACCTGCTCAATGAGCGCAGCGAGCGGCTATACAACGAAGTACGGAGGCTAAAATTATTGGAGCGGGAGAGTGACCAACTCAGTGAAGAAATTTATGTTTTAGAGTCTGAGTTGGGTCATGGTGTTGCAAGTACGAAGGTGTTGCAAATGGTTAATAAAGTGGTTGACGTTTTTACCAAAACAATTTTAAGCCGAATACTTTTTGGATTGGTGGACAAGTTGGGCGTGTGTGATATCTATGCACCAATTTGAGGAGGAGTGTTGAGATTCTTTCTTATATTGAAATATTTCATATAATAACTTTCATGCATTGAGATATTAGAAACTAGTAAATATTAGAAACTAGTAAATATATTATAAACTATTAGATATTAGAAACTATTAGATATTAGCAACTAGTAAATTAGAAACTAGTATCGTTCCAACTCTATAAATAGAGTCTTGTATTTCTTTTGAAACCATCAAGGAATAAAATAATTTCTTTGATCACTTTGAATTATTTGGCAAACAAGAAACTAGAGTTTAGGATTTATGTCTTTCCCAATTTATGTTTATCTAGGAGTCTTTAAAAACCCTATAAAAGGGAGTCTATTATGTCATGTTTATCATCTTTCTAACACTACTAGATAAACATAAGTTAAAGTTTTTAAATAGTGCTAGACCATGAGAGAAAAGCCCATGAGAGAAAACAAGACATAATAGACCCCCTTTTATAGGGTTTTTAGATACTGCTAGATAAGCATAAATTGGGAAAGAAATAAATCCTAAACTCTAGTTTCTTGTTTGCTAAATAACCTAATCCGATAAACTTGAAATTAATAAATATCTAACTTCTAATAAGATAAAAGACCTGATCTGTGGGCCGTCTGAGTGGGTCTTTTCTCTCATGATCGTGAGACCTAATATATCTGCATCACCCTCCCCTTCTCTCAAGAAGTTCGTCCCAAACTGTGTGGTAAGAAGAATCTGGTGGGTTTCTGAAGTGCAGAAAATTTTCACAGACCCTGTTTAACCAAAAGTAGCCTTCTTTGTGTCGTGCGTAGGAATGATTGGAAACAAGAGACGAGAGCAAGCATGAAAGAATGTCAAGATCTTCTTATTTGCAATTTTGAATCGTCTAGATTTTTCTCTTCTTATTGAAAGCAAATTAGTGAAATAATTGAGAATTGGGTGTCTAATTTGGGACTTGGAAAAATAATAATCATCACCAACTTTAGATTCCTGGGTAGGATCAAAACATTATGATATCTATTGAATGATATAATGGTTCCACTAGGTTCCCAAATAAAATTAAAGGCCTATTCTCTAAGAATGTTTGATTGTTTTTTAAGATACGCAAATTTCTGAGCTAATGGAACAAACATATTGGTAGTTCGATCAGGTTCATTGTAATTTGATTGATCAACATCAATATTATTGAAATGATCCTCTTTATTTCTCTGCCATGTGCTTCTTGAGCATATCTTACTTCTTCATGGTTGTGAGATATAATAGGCATTGAAGATGGTCGAAGTTTTAGTGTCTCGATCTTGTCACATAATTGTATCATCTTATTGATGTCAGACTTAATCGATTGAAGTGTTTCTAAAGAAAGAGAAGACGGTTGTGGTGATGGTGAAGAATGTGTTGGATTATAAGATGGGGTTGTGATGGTGTTGGATAATAATAATAAGGTGGAGGTGGTGGTGGTGTATACGAAGAGTATGGAGGTGGTGAAATTTCTCTTACGAGTTCTCCGGGATTCTGATGATAATTATACGAACTATTTGATGAAAAACATGTTCTGCATGAGCCTTTTATTCATCATCCCTTGAGGAATAGAATTCGATTGATTATAATAAAAAATTTCTACATTTTTTTTACAGTATAGTTCACCCAAGAATTTGGTGGCTCTGAATACCACATGATGTAGACGCTATGAAACTGAAACAAGTAATTAAACTAACGATAAACTAAGTCAAATAACGAGTAAATATTGATAAAAGAGATGCAAACAAGATATATATTTTATTGATAATATTCAAAGATGAAAAGCAAGACATAATAGACTCCCTTTGATAAGGTTTTTAGAGACTCCTAGATAAACATTGGGAAAGACATAAATCCTAAACTCTAGTTTCTTGTTTGCTAAAACTTGGAAATAATAATTACTCTAACTTCTGATAGAATAAAGGGTTATTTCCCTAATAGGCCCCAACTTTGTGACCAGCTTCCCGCCTAGCCCCCTAAATTAGCAAAAATATGCCACATCATCTATCACGGCACATCATCATCTTCTTCGGCATAAGTCGCCGGCTGGGTATTTTTGCTAATTTAGGGGGCTAGGCGGGAAGCTGGTCACAGAGTTGGGGGCTATTAGGGAAATAACCCTAGAATAAAAGACCTAATTATGGATTGTCTGATTGGGTCTTTTCTCTCAAGGTCGTGAGGCCCAATATGATACGCATCACCTAGACTCGATAGAATTGTTGTTTTCACATTCAGATTAGAGAATCTCTGATTTCCCGAACAAGGAACATTAACTCTAGGAATGAAAAAATTGAATAGGATAGAGATGTCTTAATCATAGAGTGGCCTTAAAATCAGTGCAGTTTTAGGTGCTGTTTGTTTTTTTATTTGTGTCTGAATCTGAATTGGCTGAATCTGAATTGGCGGAACTGAATTCGCTGAATCTGAATTTGCCAAATTATTTTAGAAGTTAGATGTTTGTTTTTTAAGTTTGAATTATTGGGCCTGAATTAGAATTTTGACATTTATGCCCTCCTTTCTTCTTTTTAACCCAAAACCCTAATTCACCAATCTCTTTATCCTTCTCCTATTTCAGCCAAAAGAAACCCTAATATCTTTCTCTACTTTCCAGCTCTCCCTCTTTCTTCCTCCATTAGCCAAAAAAAACCCAAAACCCTAATAAGTGGTAGGAGCCTCTCTCTCTGTCTCTCTCTCTCTCTCTCTCTTCACGCACCTCTCAGATGTGGTGGCCGTGGGTGATGGTGGTCTCCGTGATTTTGATGTGGTGGTGGCGCATTGGTTGTGGTGGCGGTTTGCTTTGTTGTGGTGGAGGTTTGGTTTGTTGTGGCGGCGGTTTGGTTTGTTGTGGTGGAGGTTTGGTTTGTTGTGGTGGTGGTGGCTAGTTCGTGGTGGTGGTAGTGATGGTTGTGTGGTGGTTCTCTGGTGGTTAGTGGTGTTGGTTCGGTGGTGGTGGTTGCTGGTGGTGTTGGTTCGGTGGTGGTGGTTGCTGGTGGTGGTGGTGGTTAGTGGTGGTGGTTAGTGGTGGTAGTTAGCAGTTCTGTGGTGGTGGTGGTTTTCTGGTGGTGGTGGTGGTGGTGGTGGTGGAAGTGGTGCTGGTTCTGTTGTGGTGGTGGTGGTGGTGGTGGTGGTGGTGGAAGTGGTGTTGGTGGTGGAAGTTTTTTAATTCAAGGGGTTACTAGTGTAAATTAACACAAATTCAGATTTTGGCATTGGTTTCAGACTTGTTTTGAAGTCTGAAAAATGTGGGTCTTTTTTAGCTAATTCAGACATTTAGTTGATTCAGTGGACATTTCAGATTTTTACAAATAAGAAAAACAAACATCTGAAATCTGAATTGGTATCAATTCAGATTTCAGATCTGAAAAAAAAACAAAAAACAAACAGCACCTTAGTGTAGAATAGAGAGATGTCTTGATACTCATTCCAAAATAATTCAATTATTTTGTTAAAATATTTATACATCTTAGGTAATAAGAAAAACATGTTTTCAACAGAAAAAAGAAAAAAAGAAAAAAAAATGTGTGGCCAGTTGTCCATGTTGTATAGAATAAGATAAATATTGACAACTATATCGATCTACAAATGATCACTGGTTCTCGATATTATCAATTAAAATCCACCACCTCTTGAGAACTGGTCGATTTTATTTTTTATGTACCTTCACGGTTACTTATCTTATATTTCCATACTAGGGTATATCCCGTGCCTTAGGGCACGGACACTTGAGAGAGATTTTAATTATTTAATATTTTATTGAAAGAGAGAGATTTTTATTAGTTATTATTTTTTTGTATTATTCTTGTGTTTATTTTCTTTTAAATTTGTTATTATTTTATTGAGAGAGAGTGATTTTAATTTCTTTTTTTAATCCTTGAAATTTATTTTGTTTCTTTTTTTCTTAAATTAGAATTCTTTTTTCTAAGAAGGAAAAGATATTATTCTTTAAATAGGTAACTTTATTTCTACGAGGGACTATATTTTAAATTTTGAGAAGGGCCTCTAGACAATATCCTTTATTAAAAAAAGATGTTTGTCCCAGTCATCGTTTTCCCTTCTGTTTTATATAATAGATATGTAGTTGGTATACTTGGTAACAATTAATATATCAAATACACAGAGATTAGATTTAGTCTCCTCCCCATCTCTCTCTCTTTAAGTTATAAATTTCACAGTTTGTTATCCAAAACTATAGAGAAATAGAGTGAGAATGATCTCTGAAGCAGAAGTTTTATGCATCTCTACTAGTACAGTCCGACCAGCTACTGATCAGAGCTACACAAGCCCTAGACGGATTGACTTGACCCCATGGGATCTCTTTTTCCTCCCACACCAATATATGCAAAGGGGATTTCTCTTCACTGATCCCACTACCTGCAAACAATCCATACAAGAGAAGAAAATTTTGATTGATCATCTCAAGACCTCTTTATCAACCACACCAGATTACTTTTTCCCTCTTGCGGGTCTTATTGCTATAACTAAACATAATGACGATAGTACTTTCTCTCCGTACATCAACTGCAATTCTGCAGGCGCAGCATTCATCCACACCACTGCAGAAGTAACCATAACTAACATCCTCAACCCAACTTATGTTCCTCACATAGTTCGCTCGTTCTTCTCCCTTAACGGAGTTGCCAACCACGAGGGTCAGTCAAAACCGTTACTCTCTGTGCAGGTAACAGAACTAATTGACGGTATTTTTATAGGTTGTAGCATAAACCATGTTGTTTGTGATGGCACATCTTCATGCCACTTCTTCAATTCATGGTCTGAGATCTCTAGAGGTTCAGATCATATCTCACACCCTCCTGTTTTCGAACGTCGTTTTCTGAGTAATACTGATTGCCCCATTCGTCTTCCGAAACCCATGGGTGAATTTCCAACAGTACCATATTATCCATCTCAATTTAAAGAGAGAGTCTTTCATTTCACAAGAGAAATGTTGCAGAACTTAAATCAAATGAAAACTTCAAACTTAAGATAGATCATAACAAGAACAATATATCATCTTTACAGGCTCTATTATAGCTCATGTTTGGGTAGCCTTTCTTCCTGCAAGATCAAGAATATCTTCATTACCTATCGACCCTGTCATTTTCCAAATTTGATCTTGTATCTTCATTACCTTATCTTAATGTCACGAAGATTTATTCATGTGTTCAGATTTCGATGATCGAGTAGTCTCTAGTCTTCTGCAGACACAAGAGCTAATTTAAGCAAAGGCAAATAAAGAGAGTGGCAAATGGGGCCACCAAAACCGTACTAGAAGTTTAGTTGAAAGTTCATTCAGGAGCATGGCAGACTGTCCTGTCAAAAGCGTGGTGAAATTCCTGTCACAAACATGGCAAGTTTTGTACTAAAGCGTGGCCAAAAGTGTCATAAAAGCGTTGTAAAAAGTATCACCAGAAGCATAAAAGAAAAAAGCGTCACTGGTCTATCGGTAATGGAACGCAAAAAGGGTCGTTAAAAGCATGGGGAAAAATGTACGGTCAAAAGTGTGGTAGAGAGTAGCAAAGATGGGAACTTGGTTCAACTTCAAACCCAATAGGTTTCTTCCTCCTCTTTCTAATGATTTTAATTTTAATGGGAGCTCTCTCTTTCCCTACTTCTGCTTCAAGTAATGGTAAGTCTCTTCTTTTTCTTGATATTTGTTTCCATTTCCTTGTGATCTTAATGTGCAGTTTCATTGAGCTTAATACCATGTTTTATTTTTAGGATTTTTCAGTTAGAGTTAAAACTCAAAGGAGTAGAGGAATTATTTAGTCTAACAAAACTGTAGTATAAATTTTGATTTCTACCCACCTCAATTATTGGTAAAACATGTTGATGTAACACCTGTCTCAGTACCAATTATATTGTCTTTCGTAAGTGCAACATATTGCGCAGAAGAGACGTCCAGTCAATTCAGGGACGAGACTAAAATCTGGCAGAGAACTCTCCCTTTTAAGATGCCCAGACGGCTCTGCCTGGAGTCTGGACATGGGGAGGCAGACACACCCAAAAGGCCTAACCTCTATGTAAGACTAGGTCTTGTGAGACCAAGTGCTTCGCACCTAAAAGGCCTAACCTCTAAGTTTGTAGTTATTAATTTAAAAAATTTAGTTCTAGTCGAATAGGTAACTATATTGAAAGCGAAAAACATTGGCTTGTTGTGTATATATCTTAAATTATTACCCAATTGTGACAGAAACCTACGGTTCGTCGTGGAAACTCATTGTTGTAGAGAAGTTAAACAAAACTCTCACTCTGGGAAGTAGCTTTCTTGGATTAGACAATATGGAGGCAGTGAATGAAGTAATTTTATGTGTAAATGGCTTGGTAGATTCTGCAGAGAAAAGAGTTGATCAAATTCTTCCTTATCTTAAAACGATTTTAAGCTTTGTAATTGAAAGATCAAATTCTGGTTTAAAGAGCTTTAAAGTAATTGCAGTAGAGAAAGTGGAAGAAGCCATTCCTTATCTTAAGAGCTCTTTGTATTACGCAGAGGAGAAGGCGAAGGAAGTCGTTCCTTATTTTCGTATTTTGCAATGGAAAAACATACGAAGCTATTCCTTATGTTAAGACCTCTTTCTTTTTTGCGAAAGAGAAAGTATAATAGAGATGAGAATAATTCAAATTGGGTATAATTTAATTGGGTTGGACAGCTCCTTGTTTGGCTCCTATATACCTAATCATAACACTTCAATTTCTGTTAAGTTGGTTATGGCTGAACCAGTTCTCGTCCACCCTCAACTCAGCCTAACCCAACTACCTTGAGTTTGTTATAGTTAGTTAGAGAGAGAAACCATTTCTGTTTTGAGTTTGTTATAGAGTTAGTTGTAATTGCTCTTTAAATACTCTTGTACTAATTCATTTTAGTTTTAATGAGAATCAAATCAACTATGGTATCAGAGCTAAGTGCGCTCATTCTCTGAAAATCCTTTTCTCGTTTTCTCTCTCTAGAACTTCATCCTCTTCGTCGTCTTCTTCTGTTTCTTCATCAATTTCTTCATCGTCTTCATCTGTTTCTTCATCAATTTCTTCTTCGTCTTCATCATCTGTCTTTTATCTTCTAATTCAACCATGGAGAATCCTAAAATCACATCTTTGTCTATCAATTCAATGGGAAATGTAATCCCAATTAAACTTCAAAGTGATAACTATTTGGCTTGGAAGTCACTGTTTCTTCCTATACTTAAGAAATACAAAGTACTCGATCTCATAGATGGAACTCGCCCTCAACCTACTCAATTTCTAAATACTGAATCAAAGGAAATCAATCCTGAATATCTTGAATGGTTAGAAGAAGATCAAACTTTATTGATTTGGATAAATTCAACTTTATCAGACTCTGTGATTCCTTATGTGGTAGGAAATACGTCTTCTCAAGAACTTTGGAAGAATCTTGAGGATTCTTTTGCTTCAGCCTCTACTTCTCATGTCTTCCAGCTACAAGAAAACCTTCGTGATTTGAAGAAAGATTCAGAGAAAATGCCTGAATTTCTCACTAAAGTAAAGAAGATATCAGATTCTCTTGCTGCTGCTGGTAGTCCAGCTTCTAATGTTGAGTTAGTCGTGAGTATTTTGAGAGCTCTTCCATCAGAATATGATTCTTTTTCAGCAGCTATTAGGTTAAGAAAACCTCCTGTTTCTGTGTCTGAGTTACAAAATCTTTTAATAAGTGAGGAAATCACTATCTTTGAGAAACAGAAGAGGTCTATGCTCAATGTGAATCAAGTCTTATTCACTAATCCTCAAGTTCGATTGAATCAACCAAGGTTCAGTACTGGTAATTCTTCTAATCCATATCCTAATCGATTTAAAAATACAAGGAATTATAGCAATAATTCTTTTCAAGGCAAGAGTTCTAGTAATAGTGCTTCTCAAGCAAAGAATTACTCTCAACAAGCTTCAAGAACCAATAATGGTGACAAGCCTATATGTCAAATTTTCCATAAAGTAGGGCATACTGCAGTTGAGTGCTATCATCGCATGAATTTCTCCTATCAAGGTCGAAACCCACCAAGTAATTTGGCAGCTATGCTTGCTACAACCAACATTTTGGGAGAAAACCCTTGGTATGCAGATACTGGAGCTTCACATCATATAACTCCAGATGCTTCTAATATAGCATCTTCTTCCACCTATAAAGGCAAAGAGATAGTCTCCACAGCTAATGGCCAAGGTATGCCTATTGCTCAAACTGGTAATTCTATCTTTAAGCATATGAATCATACTTTCTCTCTTAAGAATGTGTTGGTTGTCCCTCAAGCTACACACAATTTGTTATCTGTGAACAAATTCACAAGAGATAACAATTGTTCTTTGACATTTGATCCTGTTCAATATTCTGTGAAGGATCTAATCTCGAACCAGACTCTTTTCCAAGGGCCAGCTAAAGGTGGTCTGTACCCAATAATGCTTGGTGCTGGTGTCTCTTCTAAACCTCAAATAAAAGCTTTGCTAGCAAGGCCTACTTCTTCTGTTATTTGGCACAAAAGGCTGGGCCATCCTTCATTTCAATCTCTGCAGAAATTGAAGTATCTCTTTACTGATGCTGCTATCAAACCAATCTTTTGCTCAGACTGTCAATTAGGGAGAAGCAAGAAACTTTCTTTTCAACCTTCTAATAATGTAGCATCTACTCCTTTACATTTGTTACATATAGACCTATGGGGTCCTGCTCCTAGTGTTTCAGTTAGTGGCTACAAATACTATGCTAATGTGATAGATGACTACTCTAAGTATTGTTGGATACTACCTTTATCAAATAAATCACATTTTGCTTCAGCTTTTATGTCCTTTGTCACTTCTATTGAAAATCAGTTGGGTCACAAGGTTAAAACCATTAGGACAGATGGAGGAGGAGAGTTTATTGCTACTTCTCTTAAGTTGTTTCTTCAAAGTAAAGGAATTACTCATCAAATGACTTGTCCTCATACTCCAGAACAAAATGGAGTGGCTGAGTCTAAACACAAGCATCTGCTTGATATCACTAGAACATTACTGATTCAATCTTCACTTCCTAGCTCCTATTGGCTTGAAGCTCTCAATTCAGCCAATTATCTCATTAATAGGCTTCCTCTATTATCTTTACAAAATGTGTCACCATTAGAGAAACTATTCTTTTGCACTCCTGATTATGACTTTATTAGAGTTTATGGTTGTGCTTGTTATCCTTGGTTGCGACCATATGCACAAGATAAGCTTGCACCAAGGAGTAAGGAATGTATTTTTATAGGATATGCTACTGACCAAAAGGGATATAAGTGTTTAGACCCGACAAATGGTCGAGTTTATATTTCGAGACATGTGGTTTTTAATGAAGATTACTTTCCTTTATCTTCTACCAAGTATTCTAACATTGGTACTTCTGATAATTCATCCATTAGTCATCAAGATATAGTTCCTATTTCACCATCTTTCTTTCAGCCTGACATACCTCCTGAACAGCCTCTTATTGGAAATCCTGTTCATGAGGAACCTGATTCACCTCTTCCTGCACCTGAGGTTCATACTCCACCCTTATCTCCTATTCATGAACCTCAGTCACCTGTTCATGAAACTCCACCACTTATACATGAAACTCCATCACCTGTGGTTCAACCTCCTATACTTAACCAACCACCAATTCATGAACCACTACCAATTCAACCAATTCAGTCCACTCACCCAATGCAGACAAGAGCTAAGTCTGGAATTTTTAAACCAAAAGCATTTTCAACCAAACATCCTATCTCCCCTACATTGACCAATATAGCTTTACCCCCAACACCAACTTGTTTTACCCAAGCTAACAAGAGTCCTCAATGGAGAGAAGCTATGGCCACAGAATTTAAGGCTTTACAAGATCTCAACACTTGGTCTCTTGTGCCTCCCTCCCCTAATCAGAATTTGGTAGGATGCAAATGGGTTTTTAAGTTAAAACAGAAGCCTGATGGTAGTGTTGAAAGATATAAAGCCAGGTTAGTGGCCAAGGGATTTCACCAAAGAGAAGGAATTGATTATTCAGAGACCTTTAGTCCTGTGGCTAAACCAACCACAATTCGAGTCCTTCTCTCTCTTGCTGTTCAAAATGATTGGTTAGTTAAACAACTTGATGTGAGTAATGCTTTTCTTCATGGTCATCTCAAAGAAGAGGTCTATATGACCCAACCTCCAGGTTTTCAAGACATCTGCTATCCAAATTATGTTTGTAAGCTTCATAAATCACTTTATGGTTTGAAGCAAGCTCCAAGAGCCTGGTATGAAGAATTAGTGGATTCATTGCTAGCCATAGGCTTTCAAAAATCATTCTCAGATACATCTCTATTTGTTCTCTCAGACAATGGGATTCTTCTGTATGTGTTAGTATATGTAGATGATATATTGGTCACTGGTAACTCTATCTCAGCTTGTGATTCCCTAATCAAAACTCTAAGTTCACAATTTGCTATGAAGGACTTAGGTCCTCTTCATTATTTTTTAGGAATGGAAGCTAAAAGAGATGTGTCTGGACTTCATCTTTCCCAAACTAAATATGCTTTGGATCTTCTTCAAAAGGCACAAATGGCTGATGCAAAACCATGTTCTACTCCACTCCCTCACAGAACAAAACTAAGTCCAAATGATGGTGAGCTTCTTACTGATCCTACCTATTATAGAAGTTTAGTGGGGGCCTTGCAGTATCTTACTTGGACAAGACCTGATTTAAGTTATTCAGTTAATCTTGTTTGTCAATTTATGAGTCAACCAAGGACTTCACATCTGTTAGCTGTGAAAAGAATTCTGAGATATCTGAAGGGAACCATCACACATGGAATTCATTTTACTAAAAGCAAATCTTTAGAAATACAAGGATTTGCAGATGCAGATTGGGCTGGTAGTGTTTGTGACAGTCGATCTACATCTGGTTTCATTATATACTTGGGTGGAAATCCCATCTCTTGGTCAGCTAAAAAGCAGCCCACTGTGTCTAGGTCTTCTACAGAGGCAGAGTATCGTTCTCTTGCACACACTGCAGCTGAAACCTTATGGATTTGTTCTCTTCTAAAGGATTTACATTGCTTTATCTCTGTTCCACCAACTCTATGGTGTGATAATGTTTCAGCTTTGGCCTTAGCATCAAATCCTGTTTTTCACTCCAAGATAAAACATCTTGCATTGGACTTCCATTTCATTCGAGAGTTGGTGGTAAATAAGAGAATTCAGCTCTCATATGTCCACACTTCAGATCAGCCAGCAGACATTCTTACTAAAGCTCTTCCAGGACCTCCTTTCACACAACTCAGATCCAAGCTTAAGCTCTTTCCAATTGCTTAGCTTGAGGGAGGGTAATAGAGATAGAGAATAATTCAAATTGGGTATAATTTAATTGGGTTGGACAGCTCCTTGTTTGGCTCCTATATACCTAATCATAACACTTCAATTTCTGTTAAGTTGGTTATGGCTGAACCAGTTCTCGTCCACCCTCAACTCAGCCTAACCCAACTACCTTGAGTTTGTTATAGTTAGTTAGAGAGAGAAACCATTTCTGTTTTGAGTTTGTTATAGAATTAGGTATTTGTTATAGAGTTAGTTGTAATTGCTCTTTAAATACTCTTGTACTAATTCATTTTAGTTTTAATGAGAATCAAATCAACTAAAGTAAACAAAACAGTTCCTTATTTCAAGAGTTCTTTCTATTTCGCAGTAGAGAAAGTCGAAGAAGTACTCATTCCTCTTGTTAAGAGTTCTTTCTGTTTTGCAATAGAGGAAGTCGAAGAAGTACTCATTCCTCTTGTTAAGAGTTCTTTCTATTTTGTAATAGAGGAAGTCGAAGAAGTACTCATTGCTCTTGTTAAGAGCTCTTTCTCTTTTGCAGTAGAGAAACTCGAAGAAGTTATACATTATGTTAAGAGCTTTTTAAGTTTTGCAGCAAAGAAATTCGAAGTGATTCCGTATGTTAAGAGCTCTGTAGCTTTTGCAGTAAATGAAGTGAAGGAACGTATGCCTTCTGTCAATGTCTTTGGGATCTTCTTAGTAGAGAAGTTCAAAGAACATCCTTATTGGTTTGTGCTTGTTGTGCTGATTATAGGGTGGATTTCAAAACGTATTGGTTTCATTCCTCTGAAGACGACGAAGGCTCCAGGAAGAAATCACAGGATCATCAGGGAAGGCTTTGAGAAAAACCCGATATCTTACTTTAGGAATCAAAGAAAGAAGTAAACTTACGGGTACTATGTTCACTTATTCATTTATCTTGTGTTCTTATAAAATTATCCTGTCCTCTTGCTTGTTAAAAGTCACTAAACTTTTTCGAGAACATGAAATGATATTGGAATAGAAATTAGTTGCTTATGTATACTTTCTAGCTACTTGTTGTTTAATCTCTTCTTATGTGAATGATCGGCTTGCTTTGTACATCGATCTGAAATTGCAGACTATTAGTTCTAGAAGAACACTGAAAAGGGTCCATTTAATAAGCAATGTTAAACTATATACCTCGTTTATAAAATAGAACATAAAACACCATGAGATTAAGTATAAGTACGAGTCGATCTTACCCGGATAATCATATATTGATGTACATTGTTGCGGAAGCTTTAAAGTAATGGAATCCACCATTAGAAATATGATAAACTAAACTAATTTAAGATAAATGAACTAGAAAAGAAGTTGCAATCAAGATAATTTTTATTCAATACTCACAGATGTAAATAACAAGGACAGACTGAACTTTTATAGAATCTTAGGACTTCTAGATAAACACAAACTAGGAAAGAGATAACTTCTAAATAACTAAACTCTTCTTGATTGCTATTACCCTCAATAGAATTATGAAATAAAGAAACTTCTAAAACTTGGACTCTCTTAATAACTATCTTGGAGTTTGCCCGAGAGGCCCATTATTGTTATGCCCGAGAGGCCCATGTTGATGGTCGCCATCATACTCCCCGTTCGAGAACGAACTTGCCTTGAAGTGAGACTCAACAATGCGATACTTAATTCCCATTTTGAACGAGAGGTGTCGAAAATCCGAAGAAGACAGATATGAACCAAATCACCAAATACAATCCATAAACCATGATGCGAAGGATCTCGAAAACGGGAATTTGGCCAAAACTCCCTAAAAAATTATGACTTTGGTTAAAAAAGATTCATCAAACTTTTTTAGGCTTCACCTCCCTGGTGGCAATTATGTAATTTTCTATTTCAGTGAAAAGACCAACCTAACCCTAGTGTAAGAAATTACACTCTCTCTCTCTCTCTAACCCCACAATTATAGTCTCTGGCTCTCTCTAAACCCACGCACTATTTCTGAGTTTAGCATTTTGAGTTTTAGAATTTGATTTTAGCAAGGGGAGATTGATGAAATGTACCTTGTAATTAGATTGAAGAAGTTGTGGTAACCAAATTGTGTTTGAACTAAAGTTATTTGAATTGTTTTTGTTAATTTGGTTTACCACGCACGATTACAGGGATGCAAAGAAATGATGCTTTTGGGTATGAATTCGAAAAGGCAGAGACACGCAAATGTTAGGTTAAAAGAAATAGGTGATTTTTCAACTGCGTTATAATCTGTTAGTTCTCATAGACCTAAACAAAATTGGGAGGAGATAAGGTATACAGATCAGCTAGAAAACTCTAATAACTCAGATTTCAATCCAAAAAGTGAGTTCCCTATGGAAAGCTAGGGTTTAACATTACTTTCTGTTGATTTTAGCATGTATTGTTTATAGATGTATTGTTCATAGATGTATTGTTCATAGATGTTTAAATGATGCACAGTACCTGCTCGACGAAATTCTTCAATGAGCTTGCACTGCCTTGCAAACACCTTGCAGACACCTTGCAAACACCTTGCAGACACCTTGCACTGCCTTGCAAACATCTTGCACTGCCTTGCAAACACCTTGCACTGTCTTGCAAAACACCTTGCACTGCCTTGCAAAATACCTTGCACTGCCTTGCAAAATACCTTGCATTGCCTTGCAAAGCCTTGCAGACACCTTGCACTGCCTTGCAGAGTCTTGCAAACACCTTGCACTGTCTTGCAAACACCTTGTTAAGTTTAATTTATGTTATATAATTAGACAATATAACATCTTTGTAAGGTTTATAATCTCTTGACTACCCATAAAATTCTTTTTATGGACAGTATGGGTAAAGTAGAAACACAAAAAAAAATGAAAGGGATCAAATGCTAAAGCGATCGTAGAAAGAAAATTATCAATGCGGTCAAGCTTAAATGGATTAAGCAACTGCATATCTGAACTAAAGGGTTCGAACTGAGTATCTTTAAATATTTTATTATCATCTTTGAGTACAATTGATTTATATTCATATTTGCTCTCATGTATACTAAAAATTTATGTACGCATTAGCTTGCAGAGTGCTTGCAGAGCCTTGCAAAGTCTTTGCACTGTCTTGCAAACACTTTCGACTGTCTTGCAAAGTCTTTGGAAAGCCTTTGCGTCTAAGTGGCAAACAACTTTCACTATAAACAACTCAATTGTAAAATGTTTTTTGAATTGATTTCATAGAGTTGGAAAAATAATGACAGAATACTTACATATTTCTTTTAATCTTTTTTAATAGTTTTCCAGAAGAACCGAAACACTTCAAAATTATCAAACTTTGATGATTCCTCTGAAATGTTGAGATTCTCAATCAATCATCGGAAGTCAAAGAATGAACTCAGTGGTTATTATTGAACGTTTTTTGTATTGACATTGAATCCTTGGAAATGACATCACTTGAACTCCATGATGCCAAACAACGAGAATCTTAAGAGGAAGGCCGACAAATTCTTAACGTATGGAAAGGGAGTGGTAAATTTGAACCCTTGGTGTTTGTCTTCTTTTTTGCTTTCATTTTGTCATTACAATATGTTTTAAATAGATTGCACACTCATTGCCTTGTAGAGTCCATGCAGAGCCTTGCAGTGTCTTTGCAAAGGCTTGCAGAGTGATTGCAAAGTCTTGAAAACTCCATGCAAACTAATTATTTATTTTATATTGTAGATGTTTGTCTTATTTATGCTTACAATAGTAACCATTCGCGTCTAAAACCTCCACGAATAACGAGAATGCAAGTAAATTGTCCACAATAATTAGAAACTTCGTAAGTATAAAATCATAATTTTTTTATTATAGCAAGAAATGTTTTTGGTTATTTATCAACTTAATGACTTATCTTTTCTTTACAGAGTCGATTGTGCTTTATACGCGTGCCAATTTATTTCAAATATGACTAAGTAGGGTGATATTGAAGAAATGCACATCAAACCATCTCAGATGACTAAAATTAGAGGAAAGTTAGTTGTTGATATAATTTCTGATGAGAATTACTGTTGGTAAGAAAAAAGAGAAAAAAAAAATTAAATTTGTCTCTTAGATATGAATCTTTTGATGAATGAATAAATATTTTTATTAATATTTTGTTGATTGGTTGGATGAGATAATTACATTTTGAACAATGTTTGTGTATTCTTATTTTCATATTGTATTTACATATTTTGAATAGATTGCAAACTCCTTGCAGTGCCTTGCAAAGTGATTGCACTGCCTTGCACAGTAATTGCAGTGCCTTGCGAACACCTTGCATAGCCTTGCAAACACCTTGCATAGTCTTGCAAAGTACTTGCAATGTCTTACAAAGTTACAAATTTTAAAGTCCATATTATTTGTATGAATAACTTTGAAAATTTCTTCGAAAAAACGGGGTTTCCGCCACCGAATACTCGTAAAAAGAACGTCAACAACATTTGCAATATAAATTCTAGCTACATATTTTTGTAATGGGGTTAGGACCCCTGTAAAAAGAAGGTCAAAAACATTTACAATATAAAGATGCATATAAATTTCTTTAAAAAAATGGGGGCTCCGCCCCCCGAACCCCTGTAAAAAGAAGACGAACATGATGTGAATAGAGTTCATGGTTATTTCAACTGATTTTGATCAATCATGGGAAAAGTTTTCAAAGTTTTGCTAAGCTTGAAAAGCTTTTGCAAACACCTTGCAGAGCCTTGCAAATACCTTGCATAGCCTTGCAAACACCTTGCTGAGCTCTAGCACCATCTTTTTATATTTTTTCGAAAAACTTCCAAAGCTTTCGTGAAATTCTCAATTTGAACATAAGATCCTATCATGATTGTCCAAGAAGAAACATTTCTCACGGACATTTAATCAAACAACTTTATAGCTATTTCTACCAACTCAAATCTTGTATGACCAACTAACATTGCATTCCAAGCAACAACATCTCTTTCAAGCATTTTATCAAATACATTTCTTTCATCAACTATATTTCCACAACTTCCATACAAATCTAACAAATAAGTTTGAACAAAATATCAGAACTAACAAAACATCAGAACTAACATACCAAAAAATTACTTCAACCCTAAAGGTTCAAAAATTGGAAACTACAACTTTCTCTCTCTAAAATTCTTCACCAAAACTTAACTCAAACCCTTCAAAATCATCTTCTAACAACAAGTAAAGAGATTTAATCACCAAAACCTAAAATATGTTTATGATCTTATAGCAAGAAATTGACTTTAACTTGCTCCGCGAAATTTCCAAATAAGCCACGGTCGTTTCTCTATTTCAGTCATTCATGTTTATTATAATTTAGCATTCTAGGGTTTCCTGGTATTTTTAGATAAGCAAAGGGTATTTTTGACCTTGAAAATGTGAGTGCCTACAAAATTGTCATTCAAGAATATTTTAAAAGTTTATTTGGGCCTAGCTCATTAAAAAGGTAAGATGTCTTTTTAACTAAAAAAACATGGAGTCTCGAAAAATCAATTGGAGGAAACAAACTTCCAACAAGTTTCTACATCTCCCGTCATCTAGTAATTCGATGAAAACCACCAGGTTGATCTTTATGAAAAAATCAACTCTGAATTTCGGCAGCCACTTCATCACTCTCTCTATATCTTCCCTTTCAATGACAACTTGAATCATATTCCCACGTTCATCGTGGTGAAGTTTATAAACCAAAACTCTATCATAAGTTGTCGTGTCAAGAACTCGAAGGAACAATTTATCAAACAATAAATTAGCATACACCCATCTCTTTCAAAAGATCATATGCATCTTTTCGAGAATCAACTTCTGACTTCAAATTCTCGACAATATCAACAACAAAACAAGATAATCTAGCTTCTGAGGATAAAGATTTCACAACCCTATCAATCAGTATAAGCTTATCATGTAATTCAACATATAAAACCAATGAAGAAATATACTCAACCAAAACCAACCAATGATCCTTCACTTCAGATTCAAGTGAAGGAACCCATTCACAAGCTTTAAGAGCAAGTCCAATCCCAGCCTGTCTTAGGCCGAAAAAACCACTTTTTCACCTAAAATTATTGGCCTCAGCTCAGCCTCTAAAATTCAGCTCCAGCCCCAGTCTCTCTTGAGGCCGAAAATTTGTTCATGTGGGAAACGCGTGTGTGCACTTTTAGTTGGTGTGCGAAAAACGTGTGTGATTTTATGTATATATAAAATACGTGTTTGAACTATTTTTCGAAAAAAAATATATTCGGGAACCGACATTTGGTGGGATGTATTTTAATTACTAATATTTATGTTTTTCTAGAATTTTAAAAAAAAAATTAAAACTAATTAGAATTACAAAAAATGTATTTTGATTTTTAAGTTATTTATAATTTTTTAATTGTTTAAAAAAAAATAAAAAAAAACAAACAGATCTGGCCGTTGGATAAACCAACGGCCAGATCTGTCCCCCATGTGACCGTTGGCGTCCCCAACGGTCACATGGGGACCCCTTCAGTCGCCCCTAACATTAGGGGCGACTGAAGGAAGAGCCCCAGCCTCCGCTCCAAGCGGCTGGGCTTGGAGCGGGTGGCTGAGGCTGGACTTGCTCTAAGACCTAATATCGATGAAGCTTTAGGGCAAAGAACTGCTTGAGGAAACTTCGCATACTACCTTAACCACTTACCCGAGTACCTAACTAAACCCAATATCTATGTTCCATTCAATCGAGACAGAGAAAATGATAATGCCAATCTATGAAGATGCAAATAGATAATGTAAACAGAGTTTAGATGATGAGAACTCATCATATGCAATCATGAGTAAGATTGAAGCTTGTTTAGCTAAAGATTCATGGGTATTTTGATTAATTGCCTTTTCAATAGCTAAAAGGGATTGATTTTCCCAATCTTTTCTCACATTTTTCATAGTTTTATACCCACTTTTAGGTAGAGAGAGAAAGTACTTTAAAAGGGTTAGAAGATTAGAGGATTGAATATCTGAAATATGCTTAATACAGAGACAAAATAAATCTGATCTCTTCTTCACTAAATTGTCAGTCAAATTAGTTGAAGATAACTTAGTAACAATTCCATGATTAATTAAGGTCTCCACAAGATCCCAGAGCTTGAGATTAACACAAGTCTCTGAAATTAAACCCACCACATCTCACCCAACAAAAAGCCTACTTTCCAAGCAATACCCTGGTATAACTTCAATAAGATTCATCAACTTGAACAGAAAGACCAATTTTTCCCGCAGTTTTCGCCGGGGAATGAATTAATGTTGGAGAACTGTCTAATTGATTCAATCTTTGTTTCTGCATATGACAAATATTCATCCAAAGGAAGAACAACATACCCGAAGATACTTTTCCATGTAGTCCAATCGTCTATGAATTTTTTTTTCCTTGATTAATGAGTCTTCATTGCATTGCATTGAATGGTTCATAGATTCTTTCAGACATGTGTTGTTCAACCAAAAAAAATCTTACTTTTGGCATGAACATCTTGATTTCTGAACCAATCTTCCATGTGTTGAATCCAGAAATTTATATGAAATTGACCGTTGAAGAGTTGAATTTTCGAAACTTTATGATTTTTTCTTTCATCTTAAGATCCCAACATAAACATGGAAAGTTTTCCAACATTCAAGAAGAGACGTATCAATAAAAAATATTCATCGGTTCCCAGATTCTTCAAGCTCTGAATACCAGTTGATGTAGATTGTTGCGGAAGCGTTAAAGTAATGGAATCCACCATTAGAACTATGATAAACTAAACTAATTTAAGATAAATAAACTAGAAAAGAAGTTGCAATCAGGATAATTTTTATTCCATACTCAAAGATGTAAATAACAAGGACAGGCTGAACTCCTTTTATAGAGTCCTAGGACTTCTAGATAAACACAAACTAGGAAAGAGATAAGTTCTAAATAACTAAACTCTTCTTGATTGCTATTACCCCCAATAGAATCATGAAATAAAGAAACTTCTAAAACTTGGACTCTCTTAATAACTATGTTCGAGTTTGCCCGAGAGACCCATGTTGATGGTCTCTATCATATATGCATATCGGAAAGCTTCTATCATACCGCGTGCAGAATGATTTGAAGTCCATGTTGTGGTTGAGTAGTGAGACGTTGAGATGGGGAGTGAACGTAAGCAGGCGAAAGGGTAAAATGGTACCGTTGCAAAATCATTGCAAGAGCAATCTTCGTTTCGGTTATTGCAAAGTTCATACCAACACAAGATCGAGGCCCCAAACCAAACGGAAGAAAGACGGCGGGATTGTTGTTTGTTGCTTTTACCACACCTTCTGAAAATCTCTCTGGTTTAAACAGAAGAACGTCTTCTCCCCATATCTTAGGATCATGTTGATTTGCTATAATCGCCATACTAACATCTATATTTGGTGGAAGAGTATACTTTCCAAGTCTTACTTCTTTTGAAACTGTTCTTATTATGGTAGGAACTGGAATATAAAGCCTTAGGGTTTCATTAATAATCATGTTCATCTGCAAAAAAAAACGTAAAAAAGCAATGAGAAGAAGAAGAAATGATTGTAGATTGGCTTAAATTATGGGAAATAATTCTTTTCCCTCACTCAGAGCTCGACTTAGTTTGACTCATAAGCTTATGTGACATCTATTTGACCACATACTTCCATCAATTTATTGAAAAACTGGTAATTTTGAAATCAAAAGTACAGAGGTTGTGTCATCAATGTGTTGAGTAAGACTGTGGGTAAAAGTTTATACTTACTGTCTTTAATCTTGCATTCCAAATATCATCCGGCGTCGGATTATTTGAACCAAACAAGTCCATCACCTCTGTTCTTGCCTTGTCTTGCCAATCTATGTTAATGGCTAGAAGTAGACATGTCCATGTTAACAAACTTGTTATGGTTTCATGACCAGCGATGTAAAATGTTTTGCACTCGTCGATCATATCTTCGATCGAAACTCTTTTGCTCTCATCGGGATCCTTATCAGCTTTTACTAGCAATCCAAGATAATCACTCCCATAACCATCTACCTCTCCTCTCTTCATCTGTTCTTCTCTTCTCTTTATTATCTCTAAGATCATTTTTTGTATTTCTTGTTCTAATTTGTTTGCTTCGATCTCGTCCTTCGTTGGCCAAAATTTTCTGCAACAATATGAATTGATTTAGCATTCGCTTTTCATGCAATTCATACACTTATATATATAGTTGATTTTGTTCAATAATTGTATGTAAGCTTACCCAATACCAGGGAACCTTATCTTAAATGAATTTGAAGATAAAATTAAGGTCAACTTCATCAACATCTCAAAAATGTTCTTTCCTTCAACATAACTACTCCCAAATGCAGTTCTTGATATTATTTCCGACGTTAAAACCCTATATTCATCCAGTACTTCGATCTCCTTGCCTTCTTTATGCTTCCATCTCTCTAACATGGACTCAACGGATGCGATCATGGCAGGAACCATTCCCTTCAACCAAAGCAAGAAGTAGCTTAAAAGAAGATACATACATATATTTTCATTTATAGATAGAAAACTAACAAGAAAAAAAAAGAAAAACCTTTAAGCTTTCGGCATGGAAAGCATGGTTAGCTAATTTTCGTTGCTTGACCCATTTTCGGCCTTCGGTTGTCAGAAGCCCATCTCCTAGAAGCTTCTTTAAGAACCCTTGAGCCTTCTTCTTCACAAATACTCCATCTCTATTGTTAAAAACCTCCTTGATCAATTCGGGTTCGGTTATGTTCAACTGAGGTGTAGGACCATACCAAGAAAGATAAACTTTACCTATTTTTCATGTACCCATATTAGAAAATCGATATTAATTCGATAAAAAACGATCTAGAATTGTAGTAGTAACAATACCATAAGTTTTGATGCATAAATGTGTAAAAGGTTGAAGCTTGGGAAAGATGTCATGGGACAAATATTCCATTGGTTTGTTTCTTGATTCCTTTAACATGTTGAAGATTTCTTTGGTGTTTCCATGAAGAAATTTGTAAGGAGGACCTTTGATTCCTTGTGAAGCTAATATAGTACTTATTCGAATTGGTTTCCACCATACTTTGTGTAGGAACATGGTAAGAGCTAATAATAAGAACAGAGGAAGCAAATAATAGACTAATACCATTAAAATTGAGACTCCCATTTCGTCACTTTCTCTAACAAAAAACTTTGTTGAGAGACAGAGAGATAGAGAGAGATGGAGAATTGGATGAGGATCTATAGATTTGCTTGGAAATAATCCTGAAAGCTGGATAATTTTGGTTGGAAATAATCTTGAAAGGAAGGTGGATAATTTTGGAGTCTAAAAATGTGGCAAAGAGAGAAGAACATTGATGCTAAAACTTGTAACGACTCTTTACAATTATCTTTCAAGTCTATTTCTTTTTTTTGTTAAGGATATCTTTCAAGTCTAGATCTAAAATCCTAATTGTCTTGTCCACGACTCACTTATTATTTTTAAGTAGAAAGAGATAATATAGACTTATATAAAATAGAAGGGAAAATGCAGACTGAGACAAACATCATTTTTTAATAAAGGATATTGTCTAGGGATTTTTTTTTCTTGATTTAATCCTTATATTTAATTTTTCATTACTTTCTTATAGGTGTTGACCGTTCAATTTTTCTAATATATGTTTTAATTACTCTTATCCACCCTTAACTGCACATGCAAATATAGATTTATATAAAACAGAAGGGAAAATGCTGACTGGGACAAACCCCTTTCTTAATTAATAATATTCTAGGGATTTTTTTTCTTGATTTAGTCCTTATATTTAAATTTTCATTACTTTCTTATAGATGTTGACAGTTCAATTTTTCTAATATATGTCTTAATTACTCTTATCCACCCTTAACTGCACATGCAGACTAATACTATAGGAGAAAAATTCTTATGGCAACACTCTTCGTGTTCCTTCTCTTTAATTTCTTTGACTGAGCTCTAAATTTATGACTTTTTGTAGCAAAAACCGAACTTAATTTAAGGAGTATTTAATTTTTGAAATAGGATTTTTTTATTCCCAATTTAGTGAAAATTGGAAGTTCAAAAGTTAATTCAATTTGGTAGATTTTGTGAACTCAATTTAAGTATTTCATTTTTGAAACGGTATTTTTCTTTATTTCCAAATTGGTGAGAATTAGAAGTTCAAAAGTTCATTCTGGCCAGCGCTTTGGGGAAAGCAAAATAGTTTTCAGGGGTCAAAAATTGGTCCACTTTGTTTGACAATTTTATTTTGTAAGTTGTTAAAGGGAAATAAAAACCTCCACCTCACTTCCCTCCACCTCACCTCACTCTCTCTCCACCTCACCTCTCTCTCCCCACCTCACCTCTCTTTCACCACCTCACTCTCTCTGCCACCTCACCTTCTCGCCACCTCATTATCTTCTCCGGCAAAATTCGCTGCCCGAAAAATTTCTGGCCGACAACCTTTAAACTTAAAAAAAAATCTCTCTCCTCTCTCACTCAATTTTTATTTTCTTTCCTCTCTCTCTCTCTAGATCTAGAGATAGAGAGAGAGGAAGTCTGTTCAAGGTCCTGGCCAGACCTTGAACAAAAAAAAAGTTTTAGAGAGAAAGACAGGAGAGAGTAAAAAGTTTTTGTTTTTTTCTAGGTTTAAAAGTCGCCGCCCGGAAAAGATTTCCGGCCGGCGACTTTGTCGGAGAAGAGAGAGAGGTGAGGTGGAAAATTTTCCCGGAAAATTTTCAAAATTTTACATATTTCCTGTAAAATTTCACACCCCGGAAACTATTTAGCTTTCCCCAAAGCGCTGGCCTTAATTCTTAATTAAGTTCCAACATGAATTTTTGTGAAATTGAAAGTTAACCAGTTGCTTCAAAATAGTACAGTTGGTGTTCCGATTTATTTCGTCATTGTTCTTTAATACCTTGCTGCAAAATTAAATTTCGATTTTCGTCCAATACAAATTTTGGAATCCTTAGGATTCAAGAGTCCTAGGATTCTTGGTAGCCAAATAGCCTAAGGATTCATGATTCCTACAAATCCCACTTTTGATAGGAATCCTGTAACCAAACACACCATTAGTGATTTGAAATTTTTTTCACTTTAATTCTTAGATTTCTGATTATCACTTTTTCGGAATCATTTTATCGATTAATTTGAATTTCATTCATTGCCTTCTAATTGTGTGATAAACAGACTAAGTTGCTGTAATTTCATTCATTGCATTACAACTGTTTGATAATATCTTTAACTCAGTTTATACGGCTGCAGGATTCTATGGCTACGCGCTTATGGATTTCTCTACCTTCTTCGAGTTTAAGCAGATTATATCTTTCAAAATCTATGTCAACTTGTCAAGATCTTCCAAACAGATATGTTTGCTTTAATCCTTTTTTACATAGGTTACGATTTATTGTTTTCTGGAATCGAATTAACGAACAATCATAAAAGGATTGATAATACATTTATGATTTCTGTTCTTTATTTATTTTCTTTTCAATTAGCTACAAGTGTTTCTTATTTTTCTTACTTTTAATAGGTTTTTATCCCTAAATATCTTTTGTTATTCTTGATATGCATTTTCAACCCTTAAGATTTGTATTTTATTGCCTAGGGGTATTAAAAAATCATGGTTGACGTCATGCTAACTCTAAACTAATGCAGATGCGGACTTATATCTCAATTAAGGATGAGCTTCTTCATTGTCTCTTAATAGGGTATGTTATTCGTTAAGACTTTTTTACCAGATCTTTTTGTTCCCGACCCCCAAAGATCTCAAAACTTTTAAGAGTTATGGCCCTTAAATGTTTAAAACTTTAAAGGTTCAGAAACTGTTAAGTTCTGAAACTTTTAAAAACCTGAGACATTAAAGTCCTAGATCATTATAATTTCAGAATCTTTTTTATTAAAACTTTGAAGATCTAGATCTTTTTGTTAGATCTTTAGGAGGTTCGTTTTAAATCTTAGCCGCCCAAACTAATGGTTGAGATTAAAACGAAAACACATTATTTTGAATATTAGTAGTTGTTTACTCTTATGTAAATACGAGAAGATATAAAAGTGGAAGTGTAGTTTTTTTCTCTCTCTCTCTTTCTATATACGTGTATCCTATGTAAAAATGATACATAGAAAAAATCAGATAATTAAATCAAATATTCTGCGTTTTTAGTCCGTAAAAATAAATTAAATCAAATATTCTGCGTTTTTAGTCCGTAAAATACGATAATAACTACTAAAATTCGACAAAAGAAGTAAAAATAGTCATATATTCGACATAACTAGACGACCCTGTCATTCAACATTCTTTCAGCAATATTATCTCTCCAATCACAAGCTTGTTGTCTTTGTTGCTCTTGAGTTTGTAACTCTTCATCATAATCTTCGTCCAGGGAACACTCATCGATTTCTTCTTCATCTAGAGCAAATTCGTCTGAACTACATTCTCTTCGAATAAAGTTGTGCGATCCTGCACATGCTAAAACTAACTGTGCTTGTGATTAAATGGAACGGAGCAGTTTTGAAAATTTTGAATCTAGCTTTAAATATACCGAATATTCTTTCCACCGCAGTTCTTATCGAAGAATGACGATGATTAAATAATTCTTCTTTAGTTTCTGGACGTCGAGTACTCCCAAAAAATCTCTTAAATGGTATCTAACACCTCGATATGGTGTTAAAAATTGAGGACGATTAGGATATCCGACATCTGCCAAGTAAAACTTACCTCGACGAATTTTAAATCCACTGTTACCCTCTAAAGCATCTTTTAGTACTCGAGCGTCATTTGCTAAACCTTCCCACCCACTTCGAACATATATAAATTGCACATCAAAGGTGCACGCTGCCAAAACATTTTGTGATACAACTCCTTTTCTATTACGATAGGCAATTGAATTTTTTATTGGTACCATAGCTGGAATATATGTACTGTCAATTGCTCCAACACAATCCTGGTTTTCATACATAAAATGATTAATGTAGTTGAATACAAATAAAATATAAAATTAAATTGAATTTAATCATAAATAAAAAGTTTCTATTACCAGAAAGTAACGATTAAAGCGGTCATCCGTTAGGATCTTCAATGAGGTGGTTGTTGGAGTTTTCGCCATTAACTCTTGAGCTAATAAAGTCAATGCCTTCAACACTTTATTGAAGTTCATGCTTGTACAAAATTTGGATCTATCAAATCTTTCCCTAGTTACAGAGTAACTATTATTCTGGCCAACCTTTAAGAGAAACATACCAAATATCTCTTCCACATTGACATAGCGTGTGCCCTCTAATAATGATTTTTCCTTTAAAATACGGCATAACTTGAGAAATGTATCTGGATACATCCTATAAATCTCACGAAATTCATCAGGCGAATCATCCAATTTGCTTTGCATGTAAATGAATCCTTTACCAGTGATTGACTTTCTTGAAGCATTAAGTTTGCGACATGGATATTATAACAAGTTATTGCAACGATATGAATAATAATTGGGATATTTAGTAAATGCCCCCCATTTATTTAGTGATATTAGGACTTCACCCCTAAAAACATTATCGTTCAGGCGTTAACCCCCAAAATCAATTTTTCCGTCAAAAGCTTGTTATGTGGTGGGTGTGCGAGTCACGTGCTTCTCATCGGACGAAAATACCCCCAACATAATCTGACGGTCAGTGGAGGCACACATGATCAACGACCAAGATTTTGTCTTTCACTTTAAAATCGTCCTAATCGAAGCTATGCATAAGCAAATAACCTAGAAAATGGAACAGCAGGTGGTGGTTCAATCTCTTCTTCCCCTTCAATGATTCCATCATTTTCCAACTTAACTTGTTCTATATTTGATTCAAAGTAAGGAGGAGATTCAGGTTGTTCAGAAACCTCCCAAACTGGCATCAATCGTGTTTTTTGCAAATCTAGATTTAGTTAATGGTTGAAATCTACCCACTAATCTTTCTAATTACTTGGTGGGAGGTGGTGGTGATTGTGGTGGAGATGACGCAACGATCTGATTGAGTCGGCGATTTGATTCAAGAACATGTAAATCTACCCACCAATCTTGCTAGAAGCATCCATTAGAATAACCAAAAATGATTCCCAAAAATCTACCCAATGGATCTAATTCATTAGAACTTTACTGACTTTTAATTGGGTTAGTAGTAATGGGTTAATGATGGGTGATGGTTTTGGATCTTTTCCTTCTTAATATTATGATTTAGTTCAGCAACATCTTCATCAAGGTGGGAGCTTTAATGGAAGTAGTAATTCTCTCTCTAGAAATTACAGTAGCTCTATGGCACAAAAATGAAATCTTTTTTGTCGGTTTGTTGATTAATTGATGATAGATAAGATTTCTGATCTGAGTTCTTGATTATGTGTTCTTTTATTCTGATTACATGAGAAGAAGATTTAGGTGGAGACATTGAAGAAGCTTTACTCTTAGATTGTTTTTTAGGGCCAACCCCATCAATTGGTTCTTCCGCCATTTCAATCTTTTTAAAATTTCTGGTTCTGAATTTCTTGTTAGGGGTTGGATAGAGAAGAACAATCTCTTGTAAGGGACTTGAAACAGAATGATGAAATTTGAGATTGGGGTTTGATAGATTTCTGTTGTTGGGTGAAGAAAAAGAAGAATTAGTATTGAGGAGACCGAAAGTGAGGTGTGGATGATCTTCGCCATTGAAATTTTGATTTTCGATTTGGGAAGAAGAAGATGACTTGATACTCAGATGGGGTTGTGCTGGTTTCTGTAATTGAGATGAAGAATCCATGCTTGAGTAATTACGAGAGAGAAAGAGATGATCTTGTTACTGTTTATTTGATGGATTTTATCTTGGTCGTTGATAGTGTAAGCCTCTAGTGACCATCAGATTATTATGGGGGTATTTTCGTCCGATGAGAAGCAAGTGACTCGCACGCCCACTACATAACGAGTTTTTGACGAAAAAAAGGGCTTTGGGGGTTAACGCCTGAACGATAATGTTTTTAGGGGTGAAGTCCTAATATCACTAAATAAGTGGGGGGCATTTACTAAATATCCCATAATAATTTCATTTTTACTATTAATTATTGGTGCCTGTTCATGATCTCGAAAACAATATTTATTATCCATCTGAAAAATCCTAATAAATCAACATAAACATAATGATGTAGATTGTTGCGGAAGCGTAAAAGTAATGGAATCCACCATTATAACAATGATAAAATACGTAAATAAACTGATAAAATACGTAAATAAATTGATAAAGTAAAGAACAAAACGATAAACCTGATTAATAGTAAACTCGATTGATAATATTCTCTGATCTAAATAACAAGGACAGATCTGACTTCCTTTTATAGGAACTTAGAAACTTCTAGATAGACTCAAATTAGGATTCCTAAATATCAAAGATACTGAAATAGAAACTTCTAAACCTAGACTTAGTAGGAAATACTAAAACATGGAAACTCCTAAACTCTAACCCTAATGGGCTCGGCCATGAGGCCCTCTAACTAGTTCGGCCGTGAGGCCCATCTTGATGGTCTCCATCATACTCCCCGACCGAGAACGAACTTGCCCTCAAGTGAGACTCAACAATGCAATCCTTAATTCCCACTTCGAGCGAACAGTGCATTGGGGTTGAAGGACACCCACTTGGACGAAATCACTAGCTTCAATCTCATAGTGCAAAGAATCTTGCAAAAATAAATGTAGGAAAGAAACTTCCAACAAATTGCAACATCTCCCGTCATCTTTTAAATTGATGAAGAAGACCACAAACACCACATAATACTTTATGAAAAAATCAACCTTGAATATCTTCGTCCACTTCATCACTGTCTCTGTTTCTTCCTGCTTAAAAACAACTTGCATTATCTTTCCACGTTCGTCTTCGTGATGCTTATAAACCAAAACTCGATCATAATACGTCAAGTTAGGAAATACATGAGAAACATCACCACATGAAACCATCGTTATTTCAGCTGAATTGTATTGTTTAGTAAGGACCATTGTCTTCACTCGAATTAATCGAGTAGGGAAAAAAACTCTAAGAAACATGAAATCGAATAGGTGATGGGCGTCGTCCACTTGATTCCATGAAGAAAACCAAAAACTTGTAATAGGTTCATGAATATTCCCAAGATAAATTGCAGCCATTTGTGAGATTTTAGTGTGCCAAAATAGTTTTTTCATCCTGAATTGTTCAAATGCCTCTTTGATTACCTGAATTTGTGCCTTTAGGCCACAAATGTATGCACAAGACTCCAATAGAGTTGTGTCTACCTTCATAACGGCCACCACAACTTCGTCTTGTAGAAGCCCAATAACAGATAACACCTTATCAACAGCCATAAACCTATGTCCACATTTACTATAAAATACATGCCCACATGTGTTTAGAGCCACAAGGGTAAGTGTATTAGTTAAAGTTACCTTGAAGTTAGGGCAAACGTAGGTTTTGTTTATAGAGTTTGACTTCTCTTGCTCGTTAGTTTCTTCGGTGAAGTAAACGTTGAAAAGGGTTTTCAATTTGAGTTTCTTTTTGCCTTCTGGACAGATAGTAGAGGTGGGTGGGAGATCGACTTTAATGGGAGTTTCTGGTGTTGCAGATGGTAGCCAAAAAGCTTTCATGTTTCGAAAGGCTTCATCCTCATATGATGTTACTTTCAAACTATTTGCCCCATGGAAGCCATTCTTGTCCCTAGAGTAGTTTCTGTCATTGGGTTGAGGAAGTGCGTTGTGATTTTGTTGATTGAAGGCATCTAGCTCTCTAGTTTTTTGAAGCTGTAATTTCTCATCTTCTTCCTCTTTCTCTTGCTTCTGTTGGATAGCATGAGATGCTAGCTTCCTTTGGATATCTTTCTTTTGGGATAATAAATACTCCAGAATGCATTCTTTGTAGAAAATATGACCTTTTTGACAAGAAAGAGGAGCCATGAAGGGTTTCAAGCAGAGACAACAAGAATCAAAGGGTTTTATTGAATCCTTCCCAAGTCTCTCTCTTTGAGTACCATATCCAAGCTTTTTCTTCTCATCGTATGTGAAGTAAGCAAGACCGTTGTTGTTCTTTGAAAGTCGTTGAAGCATCTCTTCTTTCCCTAAACGTTCAAACCTTACCCTTAATTTTATATCAACAGACATGCGGTGTTGTCCGAGTTGTTGGTGTAGTAGGGTCGAATTGAGTTTTTCTCGGTATTGGAGTGGGTTGTTGTCGCCAGAAAGAGACGGAACTAGGATTTGGGTATAAGGAGATTGTGTTTCCTTGTTCCACTGTTTGGATTTTGATTTCTGAGTATGTTGGTTTGTAGGAGATAAAATCAATGACGACAGAGAATGATCTGAAAGAATTTTGTGATTCGAAACGAGAATTTCTTCTCCCGGAATCGTATATGGATCAAATAATTGGTCCGGACTTGGTTTCTTCGTATCACGAATAGAGTTTAGGTTTGATGAAGGAAAATCAATTATTTCTTCTTCCTCGACCATTGAGAAAATTTTGTTCCTTTTGTCAAGAAGTTCTTCTTCAATATCACTGATCACAGAGATAGAATTAAGTTCGCAGTATTGCCTTCTCGATTCAATCTTTGTTCCTACATAAGACAAATATTCATCCAAAGGAAGGAAAACATACCTGAATAAAATTTTCAAAGTAGTCCAATCATCGATGAATTTTTTCCCTTCATCAATGAGTCTCCATTGCATTGCATTGAATTGTTCATAAATTCTTTCAGACATATGTTGTTCCACGACAAAAACTTTATCTTCGTCATGTACATCTTGATTTATGAACCAATCCTCCATCTGTTGAATCCAAAAGTCTATATGATATTGACCGTCGAATAGAGGAATTTTGGAAACGGTATTAATTTTTTCTTGATCTTTTCGATCAACATAGAATTGTTTTGAATCTCGAAAGGGATCCCAATCTAAACGTGGAAAAAATTTCCAACACTCAAGGAGAGATGTATCCATGAAAAAAATTTCATCTTTTGTTCCCAGATTTTTAAAGCTCTGAATACCAGCTGATGTAGATTGTTGCGGAAGCGTAAAAGTAATGGAATCCACCATTATAACAATGATAAAATACGTAAATAAACTGATAAAATCCGTAAATAAATTGATAAAGTAAAGAACAAAACGATAAACCTGATTAATAGTAAACTCGATTGATAATATTCTCTGATCTGAATAACAAGGACAGATCTGACTTCCTTTTATAGGAACTTAGAAACTTCTAGATAGACTCAAATTAGGATTCCTAAATATCAAAGATACTCAAATATAGAAACTTCTAAACCTAGACTTAGTAGGAAATACTAAAACATGAAAACTCCTAAACTCTAACCCTAATGGGCTCGGCCATGAGGCCCTCTAACTAGTTCGACCGTGAGGCCCATCTTGATGGTCTCCATCACATAAAATACGTAAGAAAAAAAAAGTTATTCTATAAGACTTAATATTAAGCTTTAATAAGATCAACATGAAAAATATAGCATATGAAGTTTCAAGAAAAAGTAATAAACTGAAGTAAATAAACCAATATGAATCTTAAATCCTAAACTCTAAACTCTCATTTATTAGGCTCACATAGTATCTAAATTAAATCATAAACTAAACAAACCAAAATAAATTCTAAACCCTGGACTCTAAGCTCTCACTTATCAAGCTCAGGCAGTATCCAATTTTTTCTCTCATCCATATTCAGCATGGCAAACATCATTTTCTGCTCTGGTGTTTTTAAAAGTTTTGCTCCTTCCATTTTCATTGAGTAGTCCAGATCAGGAATATGATAAAGTTCTTTACACCAATCGTTTGCACTTTTTGTAGTCTGAACTAGTTGTTCAAGACTCAAAGACATTCGTTCACTAACATCATCATGATGTGTCCTTGCTCATTTTCGTTCGAGAGGTAGTTTGCTTCTATTAGGTTGTTGGGATCTACAAGTATTGTTGTTCCCAGTTAAGGATTGTTAGGTTCGTCATTGTTAGTCTCACTTGGAAAAGGGTCAAAGTCGACATCAAAATTGTCTACATTAATTCCTTGTAAATCTTCGGTTGATGCTTCACATGCATTATCTCTAACAACATAAGACCCATAAAAAACTGTTGACAAATCTATGTATTCTGAAAATTTTCCATTCAGGTAATCTTTAGCATCAGGGTGTTTATGCAATAAACTACTTGAATCAATATTTAAATAAGCAATATCTTTTCTATTTATGAAGTAAATTTGAGTTTAGCTTAAAATAATCATCCCAAACTTCTTGTGGAGCGGTGATCTTACCGGTACTTTCATCCCAACCAAACCCAGAGCAGGAAGCCATTAAGCCTCTAATTTGTTTATACTTGCTTTTCCATTTCTTAATTTTACTACTTACATGTTTCCATGTTTTATTCCCGTTGCATTTTTGATTTAGAGTTGGAATAACAACTTGTTCATAGTAATTCTTTGAAAGCGAACCATCTTTACCACTATTCACGACTTCAACAACAAGTTGAAGTAGAAACTCATTCTCATTTAAATTCCACTTCATATATATTTTTTCTCTGAATTCATCTAATCAAAACAAATTAAAAATGGACAACATTTATATCTAAATTGATCATAAAAATATTATCATACTAAATATGAAACAAATATCTCAAAAAAAAGTATGGAACAAATATCAAACAATCAATTCGAAAATAATATAACCTCTCTTTTTTACAATACTAATTAAATACCTAACTTATGTTGTTTTTCAGAGACTTTATTCTTACAATAATTAAATAATCTAACATAACATAACATCATTAAATATTTCAAAAAAAAAAACATAACATCATACCTACCTACTGCCAACATAACATTGTTCACATCTTAACAAAAAAAAAAAACATAACATTGTTCACCCTTCACTATTAACATTGTAGAATTCAACTAGATATGGTCTCTTTATATGGAGAATACTGGCGGGATACCCAGGAATCATTGTTTGATTCCATCTTGCAAACATCTCTATTTCTTCAAGAAATTTTAGATGTATGCTTAATCCATCTCAAGTGTTACAGGAAGCTAGGAAAAAGTTTCATCTTCAAATCAATCAGACGGAATCTCAAGAGCAAATATCATATCATACTAAAGAAGAGCTGCCAGCTTAGCAAGTTACAGAATGAAGACTGTTCGACAAATCGAAGATATTTTGTGCACTTCTTTAATTCTGTTATTTTGTTTTACTATTTTATGTACTGTAATTTTAATTTTCTTTGTAGTTTGTTGTAATACTCTCTTTATATTAATGTATTACCTTTCAAAAAAAAAAAAAAAAAAGAACAGTAGGGAAAAAAAAGTAACATTGTTCACCTTTCACTATTAATTATTTAATCCCACCTCCACTTAACCTAGTTTTGCACAATATACAAAACAGTTTTACTCAGAGAAAGAAGTATGGGTTTAATGAGAGAAGACGTTTATCTCTCTAGACCACTTTATCTCTCTAGACTATGAAATATTGATGTCTCATCGTGATGTGTTTTTTGTTTTCTATTTCTCTAATCTATTCTATGATGAACCTAACCTAAACATAAACATAAACATAAACATAAAAATAAACATAAACAAACAAAAAGTAGTACATGGTTGGCAGCTTGAAGCACAGGGATAAAGAGATAGGAGGACAGAAGTCAGATATCTACGTGAGTTTTGAGATGTTTAGTCGTTTTTTATAAGGAGAAGTAGGGTTTTGGGTTTGGGTGTTAGTTGTTTCAACCCTAGAATTTTTATGCACATCCATATTAATTAGCACTTTAAAGTTCTACGTAAATAGGTGGATCCTTTAATTAGGCAAAAATACAAGTACAAACGTCTCCAAAAGGTCCGAGACAGATTTTCAACTAAAATATCTGAATGTCTCGTAAAAAAACGAGTAACACGTCCCGTAAAACTTCTTAAAAAAGGTTCTAAACTAATAACACTGACTTTTAAAGATCTTAAAAAAGGCTCTGAACCAATAACGTACGCTGATCTTTAATGTTCTTAAAAAAAGCTCTAAACCAATAACAACGAACAAGAATCTTCTTGTTTATATGTCTCTTAGCCAAGTTGTTGACGTCCACTCATTGTTATATATAGATTTAAAGTTGATGTGGCTGTAACATATATCGTCTTGTGTAATTTGGTAATATATTCTATTATCTCAAGTCTTATAAATACGAGTATAAATTGTGCAATACCGTTTCTACTTCTAGATGAGTATAAGTTGATTTGTTATTTGTTGTTCTGTTTCTTCTTGTGGGATTATAATTTTTTGTATCATTTTTCTTTGATGAACAGATGCCATACATTAATTAACAAGAGTATTATTACAATACATTGAAGCTAGACAATAAGATACTTTTTTCCATGTCTTAGACTGATCCTTCTTTCGAGCCCACTTAGCCAACTTGTCTGCCTGTGTATCGAGATGTCGTTTAGTGTGTATGAACTTGACATTATCAAATTTGACCTTCATTTCTCGGATTTTGCTAATATGGATTTTTGATTGCCATTGGATCTGGTGTCTTCTGTTGTTCAAATGCTTGATAATATTGATGTTGTCGCGTTCGATAATAATACTACTTTGATTGGTTTCGCTTGCCCACAAGAGGCCATTGAGAATAGCTATTACTTCGCTTTCTTCACTATTACGTGCTCTGCCCGAGGACCCTTTCGCTTCTATAAATTTTGATTCTGAATTATGAACCATTAAGCTAGTTCCAATGTTAGCCGAAATAGCAGTGAAAGATGCATCCACATTAATTTTCAAGTAGGGATATAGCGGAGATTTCCATTTTTCTGCAGATATTGGAGCTGTTCTTTCCTTAGGTAAGCTGTTTTTCGGGAAATACATTATCATTTTAATCACCGTGCTCGTAGAAGAGATTGTGTTTTCGACGTGAGAGAGGTTTGTTTCGTGTCTTGCCAGGAGAAGATCCATTCTGATAAAGATGTAATGTTCGTGGAAATAATATTAAAGTAGAAACATATATTCTTAGCTAAAGGGCAGTGTAGCATTGCATGTTCAATAAATTCAATATTAGTGCAATTTGGGCAAAAAAGAATGTTACGGATATACGTACCTATTCTCTTCCGAACTGGAAGAGCATTAGTACAGATCTTCCAAATAAACAATTTGATTCGGGGGACGGTGTGGAGCGTCGAAATGAAGTTCCAGTTGATCTCAGTAGTCGGCTCCGAGTGGAAGTTGCTGTTTAGGTGACACTACATAGATTTAACAGTAAAGAGACCTGATTCAGTAAGGGACCATTTCATTTGATCTACGCCATTGTTGTTGAGTGGGATGGTTATGATGAGATTAATCAAGGGAGTAGCAAAGGTGGCAGTAATGATAGTGTCATTCCAGGTCTGATTGGTAATAAGTTGAGAGACTTTGACTAGATCCGAGTTATAGATATTGGGCGATAGGCCAGACTGACCCGGGATCCAGTTGTCCCCCCATATATTAATTAGTTCTCCTGTGTTAACTTCCCAGATTATCATATCAGAGATAAGGTCGCAGTGCTTCCTTAACACTTTCTAATTCCAAGAATTATGACCTTTAGTGGGGCCAGGCTAGAAGCCGCTTAGGATCGTCAAATCACTTCAGTTGTCCGCAACTAACAGAGACCAGATCCTACAACGGGTTACACATATAAGTTGTGTCTTGAACGGAGAGACTTGACTAGTGGGAGCTTTCTTATAGACGGATGTGATCCAGTATGACAGTGTTAAATAAAAAGAAAGAACTGGGCTCGAAAGGGAAACTCGGAAAGGCTTAAAAACATGTTTTGGACCGGGTGGATCAAGCCCAGTAATGGGTTGATCCAACTTGCCATAACACGAGAGTGGGCCGGCCAGGCCAAGCCCATTAGTGGGCTACTCTGGCCGGCCACATTGTGGGAAACCCTAGATGGGAAATTCCTTCCCATCTGGGATTCCCAATCAGAAAGGTTTCCGATAGTTATCTTTTTTGTAGTCTAGATTAAATCCAAATTGGAATTGGATTCCTATTAGCGTTTCTCCATATATAGACCAACTAGACAAACAGAAAAGGTGTGGAATTTTCTCAAGAAAACTAATCTCTCAGACATCTTAGAGAGAGGGGGGATTTTAGAGAAAAAGGTCCCAGTTCTTTCTAACTAGTCAAGAAGAAGCAGTTCTTCATCTAAACCTTCATCAAGGTCCTAGCTGACTTAAAGGGAGGGAGTTCGAGTTAACCTACTCGGTGTCTCAAGTAGAGGAGCTACTCTTTTGAAGCTTTCAATCTTCCGAAAAGGCAACGAATTCTAGTTCGAGGGAAAGCGAATATGGTATTCTTCTTTCCATATTTAGTTCATAATTATTTCATGCATGTGATCCTCGAAACCTAGTGTTAGACATACTAGATGTTTGAGATTCCGCTAACAACGTTAGGTAGTGGTATAACCCAGCAGTTTTTATGGCTTACCTCATTTGTGACTTCTGGATAGGGTGCAACGATCTCATATTCAGAACCCAACATCTGAATCCCTCCTTGATTATTCATCTAGCCAAACTCAATGCTTTAATTTTTACCAACAGATCTACTATTCCGGCACAGGTCCCTCAGCAGACGACATGGATACCACCACAAAATCGAGATCTAAAGATCAATTTTGATGGAGCATACACCAGAGTTAGATCTGCAAATGGGGTCGTCATTCGAGATGGAAGAGGAGAAATACTTCGCCAAAAGACACAGAGGATTGAAGCTGAATCGACCTTGGAAAGTAAAGTTCAAGCTTTGCTAGTGGCGGTGCAACTTAGAAAGGAGTTAAGGCAGATACCTTTAATTCTCGAAGGGGACTTCATGTCTCTCATAGAAGGAGTAACAAACGACTCAGATTTCATCCCATGGAGAAGTAAACCCTTCGTCTAGAAGCAAAAATGGGATTGGACGCCTCCCCTCAATGGGCTCTTCGATTTTGTTATAGGGAAGCTAATACGTTAGCTCATTCACTAGACCACTCAGCTTTAGGCCACCTTAGTTTATCCCACCATAGGCCTTATCCTTTGCAATCTTTGTATTTCAGTCCACTTTTTTACTTTGTTCTGTTTGTACTTACAGCCCTTGGCTTTATCAATGAAGTTATCTGTTTCCGAAATAAAATTCATTTTATGGTCAACTATGGCAAAAGTATAAGTTCAGTTTACCATTTTCCAAAGGACTCAGGCCATTAGTTTAACAAACTATCTTGTTTATAGTAAGAAAGTATTAGTTTATCCTTTTAATCCCACCAACTATTGCAAAATTCAATGAAATAGGCTAAAAAGACGTACACATGAAAATATGTCACTGGCAGCATTTTTCCTCTGTGATATATAAATATCTTTCACATTATGGCCAGGTTAACGTGGATTGTTTATAGGCCGGTGATCTACATAAATGGATTAAAATAAACATTGAGACCCAATAGATGCGGCAGGAAGTTATTTACTTTTGAAATAGGAAATGTTAAAGATGTGCTCCACCCACGTGAATCTTCGCAAATAACATTATGAAATTGATATCTCTGCCTATATATATTTTCATATCGTAATCTAATATCTCGGTCTATATATATTTTCATATCGTAACCTAATATCTCTGCCTATATATATTTTCATATCGTAATCTGATATCTCAGCCTATATATATTTTCATATCATAATCGAAATTCTATTCAGTTTTAATCAATAAATCACCAACCAATCGAGAGTCAGAGAGATCATGGTTATGGGGCAGAGTTGTGCAGAGGAAATTCGGATAGTGTCGATCGACAAAGTCTTACCATCAAATCTAGAGGAAGCTCACAAAAGGATAGACTTGACTCCATGGGATATCACATTCCTCCCTATACGTTATATGCAATCTGGTCTTCTCTTCAGTAGCCCAAAGAACAAAACCAATGGCATCTCTCACCTTAAGGCTTCATTGTCGAAAACCCTAGACCATTTCTACCCTCTAGCCGGTCGGTTCGTTATAGAAAACAACAATAAAAATGCAACCATGTCTGTTTACATTAACTGCAACTCAGCTGGAGTCGAGTTCGTCCATGCCAGTGCAGATATAACAATATCTGATATCGTCGACCAAAAATTCGTTCCCCATATTGTTCGGTCATTCTTTCGCCTAAACGATTTAATTGGTTATGATGGTCAAAACTACCCTTTGGTTTCAGTCCAAGTGACAGAACTTAAAGATGGTATGTTCATAGGATGCAGTATGAACCATTGTGTAGCGGATGGCTCATCGCTTTGGCATTTCTTTAGCTCATGGTCTGAGATTTCCAGATCTGAGACGGGTGAAAATAGTATCTCTCGGCCACCCGTTCTCAAACGTTGGTTTCCAAACGACACTGAGTATCCCATTAGCATTCCATTTCCAATAGACGTCCAACAACGTCTAACGAAAAGAAACCCATATGTTCCATCTTTAGTACTAGAAGATGGAATATTTCATTTCACTAGAGAAAATATAGCAAGATTAAAAGCAAAGGCAAATCAAGAAACAGGGGGTAAACTGATAATCTCATCTTTTCAAGCATTGTTAGGTCATTTCTGGAAGGGAGTAATAAAAGCTAAATGTTTAGACCCACATCAAGAAACAGTTCATGCTTTAGCTTTGGGAAATAGGTCCAGGTTAAATCCACCTTTACCTGATGAGTACTTCGGCAATTCAGTTAGTGTGAAACACGTCAAGGTTAGAGCAGGAGATTTGCTAGAAAATGGTCTTGGTTGGGCCGCTTCAAAATTTAACGAGTTGGTTGTGTCTCATACCGATGAACGCATTCGAAGTCATTTGGAGTATTGGGTTGATAATCCTCAGTTATTTTTTCCAATTAAAAACCCGTTTTTTAGTATGGCAACGGGTAATTCTCCGAATTTTAAACAATATGGCAACGATTTTGGATGGGGAAAACCGATAGCGACTCGAAGTGGAAATGCCTGTAAGTTTGAGGGTATGGCCGGGGTGACTGCTGGGCGCGAGGAAGGGAGTATAGATATCCAAGCTTGCCTTAGGGTAGAGACATTTGAGGCCATGGCAAAAGATACTGAGTTTATGGAGTTTGTTACAGTTTTACCTCATTTTCAGATCTTAAAGTAGTTTATTGGTGCTGTTTTAGTTTTGTTGTGTAAACATGTGAACCATCGACACGAATAAGTTCATTAGTTCGAAGTTCGATCACCAATATCTCATTCCTTTGAAATTAATTTTGAATAACTTCTCGGACTATTCGACCCACTAATGATTCCAAGAAAACCCTCCGAGAGATGTGCGCATGAAATCATATCTAGTGAGGCACATGGTATAGTATAAAAATGGTTTCTTTGAAGCAAATCAATAACAATTTCTAGCTAACCTATGTGCTTTCTTTAAAGCAAGTCAATAATAATTTCCCTTCATCATCACATAATTCGACTAATCCACCTTAAGGTAGTTGCATTCATCCAAACCATTGATCTACATGCACAAAAATAAGATCTTTTGTGGAGAGGTAAATTACCTCTTGAATAATAATAATAAATAACTTGAACACAGAGATGGAGAGAAAACGTGAGAAGTAGAGAGAGATATGTGTGAAGATTTCTCTGTGTATTTTATTCATAGGTTTACATTTTTTTTAATAGGTTTACATGTGATTTACATATGAAGGTTGTAAGAGGCCGTTTCTAAAAATTGAAGAGGCGGTTTTGGAGGCATGGATGTTTGCTTGTGGCGGTTTGGCTTCAATAGGCGGTTTAAACTGATTGTGGCGGTTTCCAATTCTAAATTGGAATTGGTTTTCAAAATTGGAGGATCCCACCGGCTTATATTATAATATAAATAGGGGTCTTGAGTCTTTGTAAAACACACCACAACAACAACTCAACAACTCTTCTTTAGAGAGAATTAGAGAGAGAGAAAGTAAGAGAGAAATTTTGTTCATAGTTTTGAGCGGTGTTTAATTTCTCGGTCGTCGAAGATTTAGTATAGAAGGTTAATTTTTATAGAGTTAATTCCTATATGGCCCCCTACTTTGTGACCAGCTTCCTTTATGGCCCCCTATTTTCTGTAAATTCAAATTTGGCCCCCTATTTTCATGTAAATGCCATAACTACCCCTCCCATTAATATAAGTTTAAAATAAATTTAGTTAGGAAATATCTCTCTCCACCTCATTTCCACCTCACATCCCTCTCCACCACACATGTCTCTCCACCTCATCTCTCTCTCCACCTCACCTCTTTCTTCTCCGACGAAAGTTGCCGGCCGGAAAATTTTCCGGCCGGGCGACCTTCAACATAAAAAATAATAATTTTTTTTTTAAACTCTCCTCTTTCTCTTTCTCTCTCTAAAAAAAAAAAAAAAACTCCCTTCTCTCTCTCTCTCTCTCTAAATATTCCGGCGAAGGGGGTTCCCCTTCGCCGGAAAAACCAAACCTTGAAGGTCTGGTTTCGAACTGAAACCAGACCTTCAAGGTCTGGGTTGAAACCAGATCTGGTCTGGTTTCAAACCAGACCGAGATCTGGTTTAAACAACCAGATCCCGGTCTGGTTTGAAACCAGACCGGAATCTAGTTTCATTAACCAGAACTCGGTCTGGTTGATGAAACCAGACGGGATCTGGTTTCATCAACCAGACAGAGTTCTGGTTGATGAAACCAGATCTGGTCTGGTTTCAAACCAGACCGGGATCTGGTTGTTTAAACCAGATCCCGATCTGGTTTGACACCAGACCAGATCTGGTTCAAACCAGACCTTCCCCTTCGCCGGAATATTTAGAGAGAGAGAGGATGGAGTTTTTTTTTTTTTTTATTTATTTATTTATTTTTTTTAGAGAGAGAGAGAAAGAGAAAGAGGAGAGTTTAAAAAAAAGTTTTTTTTTTTTATGTTGAAGGTCGCCGGCCGGAAAAATTTCCGGCCGGCAACCTTCGTCGGAGAAGAAAGAGATGAGGTGGAGAGAGAGATGAGGTGGAGAGACATGTGTGGTAGAGGTGGAAGTGAGGTGGAGAGAAATATTTCCTAACTAAATTTATTTTAAAATTATATTAATGGGAGGGGTAGTTATGACATTTAAATGAAAATAGGGGGCCAAATTTGAATTTACAGAAAATAGGGGGCCATAAAGGAAGCTGGTCACAAAGTAGGGGGCCATATAGGAATTAACTCATTTTTATATGTTCCCATCTTGGGACGAACTTGCGGGTTGTGTAAGTCGTCTTCATCTATCCTTCAATAAAGATTTTTTGTTCGCCCGAGGACGTAGGCTTTAAAGCCGAACCTCGTTAATTCTGTTCGCATATTTAGATTTTGGCTTAGCTTTACGATTAATCTTCATAGTCGGATCAATTTCTAGTATAGGTTCGAGCTTCCGCGACTTTTAGTTCTAACAATAGGTATCAAGAGCCTTGTTGAGATTGAACGAAGAGAAGATGGGATCGAGAAGTGGTACTGTCAAATCAGGGAAATATGAGATAGAGAAGTTCAGTGGGAAAAACGATTTTTCATATTGGCGGATGCAGATGAAGAATCTGTTAATCTCGCAGAAATTACACAAGACGTTGACGGGAAAGAAACCAGGAGATATGTCAGATGAGGATTGGGAAGAGTTAGATCTCGAAGCACGGACAACCATTATGTTGTGTCTTGAGAGGGACGTGGCGTTCCTAGTAGACGGAGAAACAACGGCGGCGAGTGTGTGGTTAAAGCTAGAAAGCAGTTTCATGACAAAAACTTTAACAAATCGGGTCTACTTAAAATCCAAATTATTCACATGTAGAATGGAAGAGGGTTCTTCTATTCAGGAATATGTGAATAGGTTTGACAGGATTATCTCAGATTTGAAGGATATTGATGTTAAGGTTGAGGATGAGGACCAAGCCCTCATATTGTTACTTTCATTACCTAAATCCTATGAGAACCTTGTTCAAACTTTGATGCTTGTTGGTGATAGTCTAAGCATGGAAGAGACGAGAAATTGGTTATTAGCGAATGACCTTCGTAAGGTTGCTACTAACAGTATGGCGTCGGGTGGAGTAGACAAGAATCAAGCACAATGGTTGTTTGTAACGAGGGGGAGGAGTAATGAAAGGGGAAAGGGAAAAGGCGGGAAATCTAGATCCAAATCTAGAGGCTCTTTCAAGAAAACGTGCTTTAGTTGTGGTGAGCTTGACCACTTTAAAGCGGCTTGCCCAAAGAGAAAGTTGAAGCAAAAGAACGAAGGCTACAAGGGGAAACAAGATATGCAAGAAGCGGGATATGTGTCAGAAGACCCTGACGAATGTTTCTCGGTGACAGAGGTGTCTGAGAAGATCTCCGATAAGTGGATGCTTGATTCAGGGGCGTCACACCATATGTGTCCAAATAGGGAGTGGTTTACTACCTATAGGAGTATAGATGGTGGTACAGTTATACTGGGTGATGATAGTATATGTAAAACTGTGGGACTCGGAACAATACGTATCAAGAAGCACGATGGAGTGGTGAGAACATTGACGGACGTAAGACACATACCCGATTTGCGGAAAAATCTAATTTCCCTTGGTGTGTTGGAGCGGAACGGCTAAGATAATTATAGAGAATGGCTCCATAAAAGTCGTTAAGGGTTCTTTGGTGGTAATGAGAGGTACTCGTTACGGTAATTTATACAAACTTTTGGGGACAACAATTACGGGAGATGTAGCAGTAGGAATCAGTGGAAGGGATCCAACGGCTAGTACGAGGCTTTGACATATGCGCCTTGGGCATATGTCAGAAAAGGGTCTTTCTTTGATGTGCGGGAAAGGCTTGTTGAAGGACATGAAGAAGCCTTGCAGGGAGTTTTGTGAGCATTGTGTGTTCGGGAAGGCACACAGGGTGACGTTCTCTACAAGCAAACACAGGAGCAAAGAGGTATTAGACTACGTACATACCGATGTCTGGGGACCGGCAAAGTTACCTTCCAAAGGTGGTTCTAGGTATTTTGTTACATTCGTTGATGATCATTCGAGATTTGTCTGGCTTTATTTTTTAAAGCATAAGAATGAGGTATTCAACACGTTCCTGGTGTGGAAAGCAATGGTTGAGAACAAAACTGGTCGAAAGCTGAAGACGTTAAGATCGGATAATGGGACCGAGTACACGGATGGGGCATTCAAGGAGTTTTGTAATCAGGAAGGCATTGTGAGGCACTGGACAGTAGTAAACACACCTCAGCAGAATGGAGTCGCAGAGAGATTGAACCGTACACTACTTGAGAAGGCTAGATGTATGCGCTCCAATTCGGGATTAGGCGTAGAATGGTGGGCAGAATCTGTTGCTACAGCTTGTTATATTGTGAACAGGTCTCCACATTCTTCTTTAGATGGAGACATACCTTACGAGGTGTGGTCAGGTGAACATGCAGATTATGGGAGACTTAAGGTTTTCGGTTGTACGGCCTATTACCATGTCAAAGGTAACAAACTTGACAATAGAGCAAAGAAGGCAATTTTCGTAGGATATTCTACAGGAGTCAAGGGTTATCGACTATGGTGTACGGAAGACGAGAAGTTTGTAATCAGCAGAGATGTGGTGTTTGACGAGTCATCTATTGTAGCTATGGCGAAAGATACGGTGCCTAGTTGTGGTGATGTTGGGTCTACTAAAGCTCAAGTAGTGGAAGTAGAAGCCGAAGACCAACGGGTTTCTAGGAATCATGATCAGGTGGAGCATCAGGATAGTACTCAGGACGAGGAAATTGATGAACCCGATCATAAAGAGGTTCAAGGAGAAGGTACACAAGTTTTACAACAACAACAGTAGGATGTTTCGGTACACACTAGGCCGAAACGGTTATCTAAGTCGGTACAGAGGTTAGGGTCAGACAAACCTCTTAGGCATTACGGGCAGGCAAATGTGGTTGAATATGCACTCTCGATGGAAGATAACGAGCCGATCACCTTCAAACAAGCTATTACCGCGGAGGATAGAGAGAGTTGGTTGGTTGCTATGCAAGAAGAGATGAAGTCTCTTCACAAGAACAAGATATGGGAGGTTGTCCCATTGCCCGAAGGTAAGAAGAAAGAAGATTCTTCCGAGATCAAGGGTACAAGGTATAAGGCAAAACTAGTGGTCAAGGGTTATGCACAGAAAGAAGGGGTCGACTACAATGAGATTTTCTCACCGGTCGTGAAACATACTTCTATTCGGGTGCTATTGAGTATTGTTTCTCACAGTGATCTTGAGCTGGAACAACTCGATGTTAAAACCGCCTTCTTGCACGGTGATTTGGAAGAAGAAATTTATATGGCTCAACCGGAGGGATACAAGGTTGAGGGCAAAGAAAATCAAGTATGTCGTTTGAGGAAGTCTCTTTACGGATTGAAACAATCCCCTCGCCAATGGTACAAACGATTTAATTTTTTCATGCTAAAACATGGTTTTCGCAGAAGTGACTATGATTATTATGTATACATCAAGAAGCTTAGCGAAGGTGACTTTATTTATCTCCTTTTGTATGTGGATGACATGCTTATTGCTTCTAGAAGCATGGTGGAGATAGATAAGTTGAAATCTCAACTCAGTCAAGAGTTTGAGATGAAAGACATGGGCGCTGCAAAGAAGATACTGGGAATGGAGATTAAGAGAGAGCGGTCAAGTAAGAAACTTTACTTGAATCAGAAAGGTTACATCGAACGAGTAGTTTCTCGGTTCGGGATGCAGAATGCGAAGGCGGTGTCAACACCTTTGGCACCACACTTCAGGCTCTCGGGAAAACAATCTCCCACTACTACGGTGGAGAAGGATCATATGGATCGTGTACCGTATGCTAGTGCAGTTGGCAGTTTGATGTACGCTATGGTGTGTACTCGTCCGGACATTTCACAGGCGGTTAATGTGGTTAGTAGGTTTATGGCAAACCCGGGGAAGACACATTGGGAAGCTGTGAAGTGGGTCTTGAGATACTTGAAGGGTACTGTTGATACGGCTTTGTGCTTTGGTGGAGACACATGTCAGGTAAGCGGTTATGTTGACTCGGATTATGCTGGCGATCTAGATAGAAGATGATCTACTACTGGGTATATATTTAAGGTACATGGTGCTCCAGTTAGTTGGCGATCGATGTTACAATCTACAGTTGTGTTATCTACTACGGAGGCCGAGTATATGGCTATGGCCGAGGGTGTGAAGGAAGCATTGTGGTTGTGTGGTCTTCTGGATGATCTAGGGGTTAAGCAGAAGTGCATAGATGTATGGTGTGATAGTCAAGTGCGATCCATTTGGCGAAGAATCAGGTCCATCATGCTCGTACTAAACATATCGATGTAAGTTATCACTTTGTACGAGATGTCATAGAGGAAGGTGATGTTTCTCTTATGAAGGTACACACAGATGAGAATCCCGCAGACATGTTGACTAAAGTGGTGACATGTAGCAAGTTTCAGCATTGCCTGGAATTGCTACAAATCGGCTCGTGTTAAGTTGCCCGAAAGGACGTAATGGCAACAAGGTAATCTTTATGCGAAGAGTTGGCAGAACTACGGTAGGCTTGATCCTATAAAAGGGTACGTAGGCAACCATGGTCATATGGTGCAGTCGAATGAAGTTACAAGAAGAAGATATATCTTACAAGGAGTATCCTGGTGTTCGTCCAAAATTTGAAGTATATCAAATTGTGTACGAGGGGGAGAATTGTAAGAGGCAGTTTCTAAAAATTGAAGAGGCGGTTTTGGAGGCATGGATGTTTGCTTGTGGCGTCTTGGCTTCAATAGGCGGTTTAAACTGATTGTGGCGGTTTCCAATTCTAAATTGGAATTGGTTTCCAAAATTGGAGGATCCCACCGGCTTATATTATAATATAAATAGGGGTCTTGAGTCTTTGTAAAACACACCACAACAATAACTCAACAACTCTTCTTTAGAGAGAATTAGAGAGAGAGCAAGTAAGAGATAAATTTTGTTCATAGTTTTGAGCGGTGTTTAATTTCTTGGTCGTCGAAGATTTAGTATAGAAGGTTCATTTCTATATGGTCCCATCTTGGGACGAACTTGCGGGTTGTGTAAGTCGTCTTCATATATCCTTCAATAAAGATTTCTTGTTCGCCCGAGGACGTAGGCTTTAAAGCCGAACCTCGTTAATTCTGTCCGCATATTTAGATTTTGGCTTAGCTTTACGATTAATCTTCATAGTCGGATCAATTTCTAGGATAGGTTCGAGCTTCCGCGACTTTTAGTTGTAACAAAGGTAATCAAGGAATTTTGGGAAACTTCCTTGTACATGATTATTACATAAACTAACAACTTTCTCTAATATAAAATAACAACTTTCTCTAATAACAAACCCTAGTCGGTTTACCTCTTGTTTGGTCGGTCGGGCTTGCATGCTTTGCATGCTTCGGTCGGTTGGGCTTGTCCGATGGGCTGGGCCTGGTCATATACTCTAACAGTCCCCCTCAAGTTGGAGCAGAAGGGGATCACCATCGGAAGATACAGAAGACGGCCAATCAGACGTATGTATCTGGAAGGGGATCACCATCGGAAGGACTGAGACGAAGCTTTTGTTCCATTGGAAATGGAGAAGGACGACAGGTCGAAAGACCTGAGTCTGTAATGATGTCGAGAGCGTATTCGTCATTTCCAGTGATGACAATATCGTCTACGTAAACCAACACGTATAGACGAACAAAGGATGTACAGAGAGAGAATAATGAACAGTCAGAAAGGGACTGTGTGAAACCTTTCTTGATTAGGACAGAAGAAAATTTTGAGAACCATTGACGAGATTCTTGTTTCAAGCCATAGAGAGATTTCTGTAATCCACATACTTTGGACTCCCCTGTTTGGAAAAACCAGGAAGAAGTTTCATGAAGACCTCTTCATCGAGGTCGCCTTGGAGAACGGCATTATTGACATCCAGTTGATGGAGAGACCAACCTTTAACAGCCGCGATGGAGAGAAGAACGCGGACGGTAACTAACTTTGCTACGGGAGCAAAGGTGTCATAAAAATGAAGACCCTCGATTTGTGTGTATCATTTTGAGACAAGACGAGCTTTATAGCGTTCAATGGAGCCAACGGCTTTAAATTTGATTTTATAGACTCATTTACAGCCAATTGCCCTTTTTCCGGAGGGGAGGTCTGTAATGGTCCATGTGTTATTGGATTCTAAAGCGGCAATTTCCTTTTCCATTGCCTCGCGCCAATGAGGTGATTTGACAGCCTGAGAAAATGAAGTAGGCTCAACGGTAATGATAACCGAATTGTGAAAGACTTGGTGAGAGTCCAAAAATTGTTCTAAATTGAGATATTCAGTAAGAGGGTATACCACTTTAGGATCTGGGTAAGAATGACAAACGTAGTCGTCGAGACGGGTCGGCGGACGGCGGATTCGTGGAGGCCGAGCATGTGGAACCGGTTCATCCGGTGAGGGTGCCTCTAGGGAAATGGGCGTGTGATCGTTGGACGAAGGAGCTGGGCTAGTGGAGATATCTATATGTTGCCCGGAGGTGCTCGGAGACAAAGCTCGGTTGGGCTGACCCGAGTTGCGAGACGCGGCATGGGTAATGCCGGGAACCCGAGAGGGTGTGCTTAGAGGCACATCGGCCTGGTCATGATGAACGGAACGAGAACCCGAAATAAGAGAAGGAAATGAGATGGTGGGAAAAAATAAATGTGCCATCGTCCGGGATGGAGACCATCGATCGGGAAGGAGGAGGCTGAGGAACCGGATGTGTAGTCATCATCGGGAGTTTATTTTCGTGAAAAAGGGCATCACGAGATGTGATTATTTTGAGAGAAGCCAAGTCGAAAACGCAATATCCCTTTTGATTGTGAGGATAGCCGACAAAAATTCCCGGAGAGGCGCGGGATTCCAACTTGGTTTTGACTAATGGTCGTCTAGTATAACATAGACATCCAAAGACCCGAAGATGGTCAAATTTGGGAGGAGACTATTACTAGAAATTGAAAAAGAACAAATCTTTATTATGGAGGCTATTACTAGAAATTAAAAACTTACAAGTAGAAAAAGAAGGATGTCCGGGGCGCCAATGCCATATATCGGAAACATCTTTATTATGGAGACTATTACTAGAAATTGAAAAAGAACAAATCTTAAGATCCGTGTGAAGAAACTATAGTCCTTCATGGAGATCACCAAGTCCAATCCTCGCTTTAGTCATGGGTCCTGAAAGACACAAAAAGCGAAATCAAATGTTACTAAACATCGAAGAGAATTGGTGAGTTGGGAGACAGAAATTAAACTGATTTTAAATTCCGGAACATGTAATACGTTTTTGAGGATTAAATTGGAATTGAAAACAATCATTCCAATGTGACGTACTTGAATACGTGTACCATCCGGTAAACGGATAAAACATTGTGGGGGAGCATCAATATAATTAGAGAAACGAGATAAAGAGCTACATATGTGTTTGGCGGCGCTAGAATCAATAACCCAAGGAGAAAAGACGAATTGAATACCTGTAAAATTAATACCTGCGTCGGTTGGTCCTTGATTAGTGTTGGAGGTGCCTGCAAAATGGCATTGGTGGTCAAGAAGGGAAATAAGGCCTTGGTATTCCTCTTGAGTTAATGAAGTTGCTAGGCGCGCTCCCGTGGGGGTTTCCGTCGTCTCGGTCACGATGGCAGCAAGGGAGACGTTCGGTCGATTTGGCCGGGGTGGTCGAGCACCTGAGTTGGACCGGTTTGGATAACCGTGTAGTTGGTACACATGAAGCCCTAATGTGGCCATGTTGTTGACAATAGTCACAAAAGGGACGAGCTCGTTTAGGTCGGTGAGCGTTTTTTTTTTTCTCCATGCGAAAAAGTCGTTGATCATTGTTGTAGGTTGCAAGGGCGGCGGCCTCAAGTGGATTGAAAGTAGCGGCCATGATGTTTTGTTGGATTTCCTCTTGTTTGACAAGTGAATGAATCTTTAAGATTGAAGGAAAAGAATCCATTAACAAAACTTGACTCTGAATTTCCGAAAAACGATCATGAAGTCCTTGAAGAATTCCATAGCACGTTCTTGATTAGAACGATCAGGTAGTGATTTCCCTTGTCCACAAATACATGGATCAACAACTAAAAGAGATTGTAACTCATCTTGAAGAGTGTTAAGTTGAGTGAAGTATGAAGAAACATCATGTCCTTCTTGTTTGAAGGAAGAAATAGCTCTCTTTAATTGAGAAATCTTGGAGCATTGGATTGGAAAAACCTATCATAGAGATTGCGCCAAATATCGGCGGCATTATCATCATATAAAACGGAAGATCGAATGTCCGGAGCAATGGAGTTGATTATCCAACTACTAACAAGATAATTACACTTCCCCATGAGTGTAATTGAGATGGAGAGGTAGGTTTGGGAATAGAACCATCCACAAACCCTAGCTTATCCTTAGCTCGAAGAGCCATCTTCATAGCTCTTGACCAGGAGACATAGTTATCTCCCATTAATAATGGAGTAATTAGGATCGTAGTAGGTGAATCAGAGTGATGAACATCAAACACCGGATTAGGTGGAGCGTGAGGAGTATAATCTCCGGAATCAATATCAGTAGTCATAATTGAAGGAATTGATATTCAGAGAAAAAAAATTGAATTGGCTCTTATACCATGTGAAGAGGTAAATTACCTCTTGAATAATAATAAATAACTTGAACACAGAGATGGAGAGAAAACGTGAGAAGTAGAGAGAGATACGTGAGAAGATTTCTCTGTGTATTTTATTCATAAGTTTACATTTTTTTTAATAGGATTACATTAGTATTTATAGGTTTACATGTGATTTACATATGGAAGTAATCAAGGAATTTTGGGAAACTTCCTTGTACATAATTATTACATAAACTAACAACTTTCTCTAATATAAAATAACAACTTTCTCTAATAACAAACCCTAGTCGGTTTGCCGGCCTCTTGTTCGGTCGGTCGGGCTTGCATGCTTTGCATGCTTCGGTCGGTTGGGCTTGTCCGATGGGCTGGGCCTGGTGATATACTCTAACATCTTTTAATAGCCATTCATACAAGTCATATAATTCTAATAGTCATTCATATAGAATATCAATACCATAAGTACTATCCTCAACAAAAAAAAAAAAAAAAAAAAAAAAACCATAAGTACTATGGGACTTGGGACAATTTATATATGAGTCTCAAATCCAACCTATTCTTTTCTATAAATTGGAGTTGTCACCTAATGAAATGCATAATAGAAGCCTCCCGCGAGGGTAGCGCCCTGTGGTGTGGTAGGATATCTGGGCATTACAAGGCTCTCACCCTCTCCTACAACCCCTTATAGGGTGTTTCTCGCTGTCACAACTTGAGATGCGGCAGGGAGCCGGGTCTAGCGTGATCAGGCCGAGCTCTTACTCCCTCACTCACTTTGACACCTCCTTCCAAAGGATTTGGGCCGATTCATTGCCTCGTGGGCAGCAGATTGTGGTGTGGGCAGGCACTCTCAGTTATCTCTTTCGTTGGCACTTGGTCCGACACGTTGTCTAGATGATAACGTCTCGTTGTGCAGGCAGGGTCGAGATATGCATGCAAAAAGAGAAACAAAGTATCAATCAGTATTTTGGGATCGGGCCAGGCTAGACCTGAATTTGATAAGATAAATGTTGACACTTACTGATGGAGCTCCAAATGACCACTGATTCTCAAAATTAGCAAATAAAATTCACAAGTTCTTGAGAACTCATCGATATCTCAAACCAAAACCAAATTTTACAGACCACGCTAGTCCACCTCAACCGTCTAACTTGTTGATATCTCAGAGTCGAAAGGGAAGTGTTACAAGAAGACTGAAGGATATATTTTAGTAATCAGTATAATCAAGAAAAAGCAGGATAAGTCCTAATTGATCAGTAGATCACAACTACGAATAATTTGGAAAAGGAATATTTGAATACAACATATCACTTATACTCTTGTGATATACATTTCTTTGGAATAATTTGTGGTGGTACCAACCAAGAGATAGGTCTGGTCCACAAACTTTCTTGTGGACCTTTGAGGCATCACTAGAGGAAAAAAGGAACCATAGCTGACATCCTTAACCCAACTTATGTTCCTCACATAGTTCGCTCGTTCTTCTCCCTTAACGGAGTTGCCAACCACGAGGGTCAGTCAAAACCGTTACTCTCTGTGCAGGTAACAGAACTAATTGACGGTATTTTTATAGGTTGTAGCATAAACCATGTTGTTTGTGATGGCACATCTCACGCCCTCCTGTTTTCGAACGTCGTTTTCTGAGTAATTCTGATTGCCCCATTCGTCTTCCGATCCCCACGGGTGAATTTTTAACAGTACCATATCATCCATCTCAATTTGAAGAGAGTCTTTCATTTCACAAGAGAAAATGTTGCAGAACTTAAATCCAAGGCAAACTTGGAACTTAAGATAGATCATAACAAAAACAATATCTCATCTTTACAGGCTCTATTAGCTCATGTTTGGGTAGCCTTTCTTCGTGCAAGATGAAGAATATCTTCATTAGATCAAAATCAAGAGACTAGTTATTGGTTAGTGATCAGAAACAGAGAAAAAATAAATCCACATTTGTCTGAAACATACTTTCGGGAACTCAGTTCAACCTCGATTCACCACTACTACTGTGGGTGAATTACTTGAAAAGGGACACTCGTGGGGAGCTTTGCTACTGAATCAGATGGTCATGTCTCATAATGAAATAGTAATTAACGATTACTGGGAGTCATGGATGGATATACCTGTTCTGAGTCTCCATATACTGCTTTGGTGAGTGGAGGATATTCAAGGTTCAACATGTATGGCAATGATTTCAGATGGGGCCGACTGATTGCAGTAAGAAGCGGGATTACTTGCAAGCTTGATGGGAAGATGGTAGCAATGGCTGGACCAGTTGAAGGAAGTATAAGTATTGAAGCTTCTCTTTCTCTTGAGACCTTGAAGGCTATGGAGGATAATGCTAAATTCATGGAGTTTGGTACCAACTTCCCACTAATATAAAACAACAACCATTAACATAACATTCAAATCGTAAGTTGAAAAACTTGGATTCTGTCTTGGACAATAATGTAGATGTTAGTGAGTACTTTAAATATACTAAGAGGTGATAATTCGAATCTGACTCGAAGAAAATTATGATATGTAAGTAATCATAACTCATAAGACCTCAAAGAAGCAAAGTAAGATAACCATCAAGTCAACCCTGTCATTTTCCAAATTTGATCTTTTATCTTCATTACCTTATCTTAATGTCACCAAGATTTAGTCATGTTAAAATTTCGATGGTCGAGTAGGCTCTAGTCTTCTAACTGCAGAGACAAGAGCTAATTTAAGCAAAGGCGAACAAAGAGAGTGGCCAAAAGTGCCAGCAAAACCGTATTAAAAGTTTAGTTAAAAGTTCATTGAGGAGCATAACAGATAGTCCTGTCAAAAGCATGGCGAAACTCCTGTCCGAAGCATGATAAAAGCTTTGTACTAAAGCGTGGTAAAAAATGTCATAAAAGCGTGGCAAAAAGTGTCACCAGAAGCATGCCAAAAGCATAAAAGAAAAAGCGTAACTGGTCTATTGGTAATGGAACGCGAAAAGGGTCACTAAAAGCATGGGAAAAAATGTACGGTCAAAAGTGTGCTGGAAATTAACTAAAGAAACTCTAAGAAGCAAACACACAAACAGTTTGTATGCAACCATACAACAAATCATCTGAACTGTTTTCTAGAGTCTCATATCATCATCATAATGAACCAACAACATCCTTCCTGGATTGTAAAGTTTTCTTAAAAAATCAAATTATTTTTCTAAAAGTGACAGCAAAATAAGGTGCCGTTTGTTTTTTTTTATAAATCTGAATCTGAAAACTAAAATGATTAGGAATGCAATTTTAGTTGTTTTGCATCCTTTTATATTAAGATCTTAAAACAAGTGTTCAAATTGAATGCATATGATTGATAAGAAAAGTAAACACATGCAAATTCTCAAATTATATAAGTAATTACATATTGTTTATTTCAGATTTCAGATTAAGAGGTAATGAAAAAACAAATAGCACCTAAGTCCCCCAAAAGGAGGACAAAGAGACAAAGTTAGGTATCCTGACATTTCCCAAATGGACTTTACTTTGTTACCTTATCCTAGAAGGATAATTCCAAAATAGCAGACGGTGTCTCTGAAAGCTCCCCGTCTTTTTGTTCTTAAACCACCCCTTTCTAGGCACTTCTCCTGGGTCTCGCACTGAGCAATCCGATGCCCATGGATTGGGACAGTCCGATAGCAATCAAGTTGACTTGAATTCGGGATGTTCAAGCCAACACGGAAAAGAACTGTCTGAGTGCCCTCGGACTGCCTCAATCTATGGAAGTGCTGAATGTGAGGGAGATCCAAAAGTAAACAAAGGAGATGCGCCTATAGAAGCACCTGCTGAGCACTTGAGGCAGCTCTATAATTGTATATAGTACTGTGTTATAGAAAAAGAGAGAGAGAGATCAAGATTCTAGAGAGCAAGAGAAAATGAATTCCGATGCAAAAGTTAGGTTCATCTCCACCAGTACAATCCAACCCACATCAAAAACCCAGGTCAACCCAATTGAAAGAATAGAGTTAACTCCATGGGATTTAAGGATGCTTTCAATTCAATACATCCAAAAAGGTCTCTTATTCACCAATCCCCCAAAACAAGAAGAAGATTTCACAAATACAATCAATCACCTCAAAACTTCATTATCACAAACTCTCTCCTTCTTCTTCCCTCTTGCTGGTCGTCTTGGTTTCGAAAAACATGAAGAAGATACTAATGACACCATCTCTGTTTTCATTGACTGCAATTACGCCGGAGCAGAGTTCATTCATGCCGCCATTGATGTATCAATCTCTGACATACTCAATCCAACTTATGTTCCTTCTTCGATTATACAACAATTCTTTTCTCCTGTAAAAGAATTGACCAATTATGCTGGTAGATTCCAACCGCTTCTTTCCGTACAGGTAACTGAATTGACTGACGGAGTTTTCATTGGGTGTTCTATAAATCATGTTGTTTGTGATGGGACATCCTTTTGGCATTTCTTTAATTCATGGTCTGAGATTTCAAGAACTAGTTCTAATAATATTTCAAGTCCCCCTATACTCAAACATTGGTTTCTCGACAATACTTGTTATCCGGTCCGCCTTCCTTTATCTGACTTAGACGAACGCTTCGTAGAGAAATATCGATATATTACTCCGCCACTAGAAGAAAGAATTTTTCATTTCAAAAGGGAAAATATTTTGAGACTTAAAGAGAAAGCCAACTTCGAAAATGATACCAATGGTGTTGTTATTTCGTCTTTACAAGCTTTGTTGGCTCATATTTGGATTGCGATAACTCGAGCTAGGAATTTAGATCCGAATGAAGAGACTAGTTATCGGTTAGCAATGGGACATAGAGCGAGACTGAACCCTCCTCTGCCCAATACATACTTTGGTAATTCGATATTTGCAGCGGGACCTAGTTGTAAAGCAGGGGAATTACTACAAGGGGGAATTGGGTATGGAGCATTGTTATTGAATCAAGTTGTTAAGACTTGGAATAATGGAACTGTTCGAAGTTTTCTGCAGTCGTGGTTGGAGAAGCCCGCGTTCGTTAGTTTTAACGAGTTTGGGTCTAATCCTCCTCTGGTTACGGGGAGCTCGCCGTGGTTTGACATGTATGGAAACGATTTTGGATGGGGACGACCGATAGGAGTTCGAAGCGGGGTTGCTAATAAGCACAATGGGACAGTTACGGTATTTCCTGGATCAATTGAAGGAAGTATAGATGTTGAAGTGTCCCTTTCTTTTGGTACTCTGAAGACTATGGAAGATGATGATGAGTTCATGGAGATGGTCACTGTCTTACCCTCTTTCCAAAGGGTGTAAGTTCATGGCCACTGTTTTGTTGTTATCTTTGTCCTTAGTTTTAGGTATGGGTGTGGAACTTTGGGCTCCTAAAAAAAATGTGCTACTATAAGAACTTTTGAGATCAAGTTTTGGACCCAATCCTATAAAAATGTGCTACTATATGAACTTTTGAGATAATCAGCATAATCATCTTAGTCCAACTTATTTCTTCATCCTGCTTCTTTCTCTAGAACTGCCAGATATTCATGACTGATTGTCGATTACATAGGTTACATGGGTTTATCGACCAAATTTTGTTATGTTTTTTTTTAAACGGATATGAATTAATTTAAAAGGGAGCCAAAAGGTTACAAAAAAACGAGAGTGCCTAGCAGCCTCTCAAGAGCCGGTTCCCTCCTTGAGATCCGGCTATTTCCTATATCGGATCAAGGATGAGGAGCCAGGTCAAGGAAAAGACATTAGGAATTACAGAGAAACCAAAAAACTATCCCATGTTTCAACCATGTTATTAAACGTGTAGGTTTTGACCCACCCGTAAGATCTGCTCCAATGGTAAATAAGACATTTAGCCGCGAAGAAGATGTGGTCCACCGAGCGTGATTTATCCCTGAATATGCCTTTGTTTATGTTTTAATTCTTGATTAATAGGGAAGATAGGTTGTAGAAGCAGATGACAAAAGAAAATTATGGTAGTATTTTCAGAGAGAAAGTTGAAGAAAACATTACTTTGAAAAACTTGTGCAATTGATTGAGATTCAAGATTAGCTAAGAGGAAGAACTCTATTGAACTGAAGATGGAAGAACGTTGCAGTTTTAGGGCTTTGATACCATAATTCAAAGGTATTAAAATTCAAATTTGTCGATCGGCATTGCCTATATGCAAAGTTCCCAAAAAAGTTGCACCCTTAGCCATTGACTGCTATAATTCCCAATTAGAATACTTGACGAAGCTGGACCCTTATTCTCCAAGCCAACAACCCCATTCTTTAACTTGCGAACTGACTAAAATTCGAGGTCAGCTGCCTCATATGCTTATCACGCAAAATAAAAACTGAGAAACACAAGAAAGATCGATATTAATCAAGAATTAAAACATAAACAAAATTTGATCGATAAAACCCAACTAACCTATGTAATCGACATAAAGTCATGAATATGGCAGTTCTAGAGAAAGGAAGAGGACAAAGACAACATTGAACATCTTCATGAACTTAAACCCTTTGTGATAAAATAAAAACTCCTCTTGCACACTGATAAGTTAAAATCAAATGTAAGTTAATTCATTCATTTACACAAGTATTTATAGACGTTACATGAAACTTATTTAATCGGTGAAATTGGTCCGAACCAAGCGGCTTCGTAAAAATGTCAGCTACTTGATCAGAAGAGCGAATATGAGTCGTCTTAATAAGACCAGATTCAATTTTCTCACGAACAAAGAGTGACAATCGAGCTCGATATGTTTAGTTCGTTCGTGAAAAACAGGATTAGCGGCAATGTGCATGGCCGCCATGTTGTCGCAATAAACCTGAAATGGATCAAGAATTGGATTAAGTAAGTCCTGAAATAGATATTTCAGCCATTGAAGTTCTGTCGTTAGAGAAGCAAGGGCGTGATATTCTGCCTCGGCAGAGGAACGAGAAACAATCCGTTGTTTCTTGGACTTCCAAGACAACGAGCTCGCACCAAGCATAGTGAAGTAGCCGGTGGTAGAGCGTCGAGTAATAGGGCAACTGACCCAATCAGAGTCAGTAAACCCAGAAATATTCAGAGAACTAGAAGAAGAAAGTAGAATCCCGTGATCTAGGGTACCTTTCAAATATCGTAGAACTCGAGTCGCGGCATCCATATGTGTAGTACGGGGATGTTGCATGAATTGACTAAGGTAGTTTACTGAAAACGCAATGTCAGGTCGTGTAACAGGGACATAAATAAGTCGACCAATCAAACGTCGAAACTGAGTCGGATCATCTAATGGTGTACCATCTATTGGTAACAATTTCAAATGTTGTTCCATTGGGAATGAAATGGGATTGGTTCCGAGGAGGCCAGAATCTCGAAGAATATCCTAGGTGTACTTTCGTTGACACAGAAAGATACCCTTAGGAGATTGAGAAACCTCGATCCCTAGAAAATATTGAAGTCTTCCGAGATTTTTAAGAGAGAATCGTTTCTCGAGACGTTGTCGGAGAGAAAAAATTTCCTTATTGTCATTGCCCATGATGATAATATCAACATAGACAAGTATATATATATATATAAGTCGGACCATTGAAAAAATAGAAAAGGGAATGGTCGGATGAAGATTGTGTGAAACCTTCGGCCTTTAGGCCAGAAGAAAATTTGTCAAACCATTACCGAGAAGCTTGTTTTAAGCCATAAAGAGATTTCTTCAGGCGACAAACTTTATGGTCACCTGGTTTGCTAAAACCTGGAGGGATGGTCATATATACTTCTTCATCCAAATCACCTTGGAGGAAAGCCTTATTGACATCTAACTGACGTAGTGGCCATCCACAAATGGCAGCAAGAGATAATAAGACACGAACAGTGACCAATTAGGCAACTGGAGCGAATGTGTCGTGATAGTCGATGCCTTCGACTTGTGTGTAATCCTTAGCAACAAGTCGCGCTTTATGACGTTCAATCGTACCATCTGAGCGGTATTTAATTTTGTAAACTCATTTACAACCAATAGATTTCTTGCCAGGTGGCAATGAAGTCAGAGACCAAGTGTTATTGTGCTCGAGAGTTGAAATTTCTTTAGCCATAGCGGCACGTCATTCTGGAATATTCTTAGTGGCTGTGTAAGATGTTGGTTCTTCCGTAGTAATGACGGAAGTAAGAAACACCTTATGAGAAGGCATGGCGAACTCCAGTCAAAAGCATGATAAAAGCTTTGTACTAAAGCATGGTCAAAAATGTCATAAAAGCGTGGCCAAAAGTAACACCAGAAGCATGCCAAAAGCATAAAAGAAAAAGCGTAACTGGTCTATTGGTAATGGAACGCAAAAAGTGTCGCTAAAAGCATGGGAAAAAATGTACGGTCAAAAGTGTGCTGGAGAGTAGCAAAAAGTGTATGGCAAAAGTGTCGCAAAAGAGTGGCAGGAAATTAACTAAAGAAACTCTAAGAAGCAAACACACAAACAGTTTGTATGCAACCATATAACAAATCATCTGAATTGTTTTCTAGAGTCTCATATCATCATCATAATGAACCAACAACATCCTCCCTGGATTGTAAAGTTTTCTTAAAAAATCAAATTATTTTTCTAAAAGTGACAGCAAAATAAGGTGCCGTATGTTTTTTTATAAATCTGAATCTGAAAACTGAAATGATTAGGTATGCAATTTTAGTTGTTTTGTATCCTTTTATATTAAGATCTTAAAACAAGTGTTCATATTCGACGCATATGATTTCAGCTTTTAAAACAAGTCTGAATTTGAAAAGAAGACTTTGTTTTAATGTCTGATTGGTTAGAAAAGTAAACACATGCAAATTCTCAAGTTATATAAGTAATTACATATTGTTTATTTCAGATTTCAGATTAATAGGTAATGAAAAAACAAATAGCCCCTAAGACCCTCAAAAGGAGGACAAAGAGACAAAGTTAGGTATCGTGACATTTCCCAAATGGACATCACTTTGTTACCTTACCCTAGATGGATAATTCCAAAATAGTAGACGGTGTCTCTGAAAGCGCCCCGCCCCGTCTTTTTCTTCTTAAACCACCCCTTTCTAGGCACTTCTCCTGGGTCTCGCACTGAGCAATCCGAGGCCCATGGATTGGGACAGTCCGATAGCAATCAAATTGACTTGAATTCGGGATGTTCAAGCCAACACGGAAAAGAACTGTCTGAGTGCCCTCGGACTGCCTCAATCTATGGGGGCGCTGAATGTGAGGGAGATCCAAAAGTAAACAAAGGAGATGCGCCTATAGAAGCACCTGCTGAGCACTCGAGGCAGCTCTAAATTGTATATAGTACAGTGTTATAGAAAAAGAGAGAGAGATCGAGATTCTAGAGAGCAAGAGAGAATGAATTCCGATGCAAAAGTTAGGTTCATCTCCACCAGTACAATCCAACCCACATCAAAAACCCAGGTCAACCCAATTGAAAGAATAGAGTTAACTCCATGGGATTTAAGGATGCTTTCAATTCAATACATCCAAAAAGGTCTCTTATTCACCAATCCCCCAAAACAAGAAGATTTCACAAATACAATCAATCACCTCAAAACTTCATTATCACAAACTCTCTCCTTCTTCTTCCCTCTTGCTGGTCGTCTTGGTTTCGAAAAACATGAAGAAGATACTAATGACACCATCTCTGTTTTCATTGACTGCAATTACGCCGGAGCAGAGTTCATTCATGCCGCCATTGATGTATCAATCTCTGACATACTCAATCCAACTTATGTTCCTTCTTCGATTATACAACAATTCTTTTCTCCTGTAAAAGAATTGACCAATTATGCTGGTAGATTCCAACCGCTTCTTTCCGTACAGGTAACTGAATTGACTGACGGAGTTTTCATTGGGTGTTCTATAAATCATGTTGTTTGTGATGGGACATCCTTTTGGCATTTCTTTAATTCATGGTCTGAGATTTCAAGAACTAGTTCTAATAATATTTCAAGTCCCCCTATACTCAAACATTGGTTTCTCGACAATACTTGTTATCCGGTCCGCCTTCCTTTATCTGACTTAGACGAACGCTTCGTAGAGAAATATCGATATATTACTCCGCCACTAGAAGAAAGAATTTTTCATTTCAAAAGGGAAAATATTTTGAGACTTAAAGAGAAAGCCAACTTCGAAAATGATACCAATGGTGTTGTTATTTCGTCTTTACAAGCTTTGTTGGCTCATATTTGGATTGCGATAACTCGAGCTAGGAATTTAGATCCGAATGAAGAGACTAGTTATCGGTTAGCAATGGGACATAGAGCGAGACTGAACCCTCCTCTGCCCAATACATACTTTGGTAATTCGATATTTGCAGCGGGACCTAGTTGTAAAGCAGGGGAATTACTACAAGGGGGAATTGGGTATGGAGCATTGTTATTGAATCAAGTTGTTAAGACTTGGAATAATGGAACTGTTCGAAGTTTTCTGCAGTCGTGGTTGGAGAAGCCCGCGTTCGTTAGTTTTAACGAGTTTGGGTCTAATCCTCCTCTGGTTACGGGGAGCTCGCCGTGGTTTGACATGTATGGAAACGATTTTGGATGGGGACGACCGATAGGAGTTCGAAGCGGGGTTGCTAATAAGCACAATGGGACAGTTACGGTATTTCCTGGATCAATTGAAGGAAGTATAGATGTTGAAGTGTCCCTTTCTTTTGGTACTCTGAAGACTATGGAAGATGATGATGAGTTCATGGAGATGGTCACTGTCTTACCCTCTTTCCAAAGGGTGTAAGTTCATGGCCACTGTTTTGTTGTTATCTTTGTCCTTAGTTTTAGGTATGGGTGTGGAACTTTGGGCTCCTAAAAAAAATGTGCTACTATAAGAACTTTTGAGATCAAGTTTTGGACCCAATCCTATAAAAATGTGCTACTATATGAACTTTTGAGATAATCAGCATAATCATCTTAGTCCAACTTATTTCTTCATCCTGCTTCTTTCTCTAGAACTGCCAGATATTCATGACTGATTGTCGATTACATAGGTTACATGGGTTTATCGACCAAATTTTGTTATGTTTTTTTTTAAACGGATATGAATTAATTTAAAAGGGAGCCAAAAGGTTACAAAAAAACGAGAGTGCCTAGCAGCCTCTCAAGAGCCGGTTCCCTCCTTGAGATCCGGCTATTTCCTATATCGGATCAAGGATGAGGAGCCAGGTCAAGGAAAAGACATTAGGAATTACAGAGAAACCAAAAAACTATCCCATGTTTCAACCATGTTATTAAACGTGTAGGTTTTGACCCACCCGTAAGATCTGCTCCAATGGTAAATAAGACATTTAGCCGCGAAGAAGATGTGGTCCACCGAGCGTGATTTATCCCTGAATATGCCTTTGTTTATGTTTTAATTCTTGATTAATAGGGAAGATAGGTTGTAGAAGCAGATGACAAAAGAAAATTATGGTAGTATTTTCAGAGAGAAAGTTGAAGAAAACATTACTTTGAAAAACTTGTGCAATTGATTGAGATTCAAGATTAGCTAAGAGGAAGAACTCTATTGAACTGAAGATGGAAGAACGTTGCAGTTTTAGGGCTTTGATACCATAATTCAAAGGTATTAAAATTCAAATTTGTCGATCGGCATTGCCTATATGCAAAGTTCCCAAAAAAGTTGCACCCTTAGCCATTGACTGCTATAATTCCCAATTAGAATACTTGACGAAGCTGGACCCTTATTCTCCAAGCCAACAACCCCATTCTTTAACTTGCGAACTGACTAAAATTCGAGGTCAGCTGCCTCATATGCTTATCACGCAAAATAAAAACTGAGAAACACAAGAAAGATCGATATTAATCAAGAATTAAAACATAAACAAAATTTGATCGATAAAACCCAACTAACCTATGTAATCGACATAAAGTCATGAATATGGCAGTTCTAGAGAAAGGAAGAGGACAAAGACAACATTGAACATCTTCATGAACTTAAACCCTTTGTGATAAAATAAAAACTCCTCTTGCACACTGATAAGTTAAAATCAAATGTAAGTTAATTCATTCATTTACACAAGTATTTATAGACGTTACATGAAACTTATTTAATCGGTGAAATTGGTCCGAACCAAGCGGCTTCGTAAAAATGTCAGCTACTTGATCAGAAGAGCGAATATGAGTCGTCTTAATAAGACCAGATTCAATTTTCTCACGAACAAAGAGTGACAATCGAGCTCGATATGTTTAGTTCGTTCGTGAAAAACAGGATTAGCGGCAATGTGCATGGCCGCCATGTTGTCGCAATAAACCTGAAATGGATCAAGAATTGGATTAAGTAAGTCCTGAAATAGATATTTCAGCCATTGAAGTTCTGTCGTTAGAGAAGCAAGGGCGTGATATTCTGCCTCGGCAGAGGAACGAGAAACAATCCGTTGTTTCTTGGACTTCCAAGACAACGAGCTCGCACCAAGCATAGTGAAGTAGCCGGTGGTAGAGCGTCGAGTAATAGGGCAACTGACCCAATCAGAGTCAGTAAACCCAGAAATATTCAGAGAACTAGAAGAAGAAAGTAGAATCCCGTGATCTAGGGTACCTTTCAAATATCGTAGAACTCGAGTCGCGGCATCCATATGTGTAGTACGGGGATGTTGCATGAATTGACTAAGGTAGTTTACTGAAAACGCAATGTCAGGTCGTGTAACAGGGACATAAATAAGTCGACCAATCAAACGTCGAAACTGAGTCGGATCATCTAATGGTGTACCATCTATTGGTAACAATTTCAAATGTTGTTCCATTGGGAATGAAATGGGATTGGTTCCGAGGAGGCCAGAATCTCGAAGAATATCCTAGGTGTACTTTCGTTGACACAGAAAGATACCCTTAGGAGATTGAGAAACCTCGATCCCTAGAAAATATTGAAGTCTTCCGAGATTTTTAAGAGAGAATCGTTTCTCGAGACGTTGTCGGAGAGAAAAAATTTCCTTATTGTCATTGCCCATGATGATAATATCAACATAGACAAGTATATATATATATATAAGTCGGACCATTGAAAAAATAGAAAAGGGAATGGTCGGATGAAGATTGTGTGAAACCTTCGGCCTTTAGGCCAGAAGAAAATTTGTCAAACCATTACCGAGAAGCTTGTTTTAAGCCATAAAGAGATTTCTTCAGGCGACAAACTTTATGGTCACCTGGTTTGCTAAAACCTGGAGGGATGGTCATATATACTTCTTCATCCAAATCACCTTGGAGGAAAGCCTTATTGACATCTAACTGATGTAGTGGCCATCCACAAATGGCAGCAAGAGATAATAAGACACGAACAGTGACCAATTAGGCAACTGGAGCGAATGTGTCGTGATAGTCGATGCCTTCGACTTGTGTGTAATCCTTAGCAACAAGTCGCGCTTTATGACGTTCAATCGTACCATCTGAGCGGTATTTAATTTTGTAAACTCATTTACAACCAATAGATTTCTTGCCAGGTGGCAATGAAGTCAGAGACCAAGTGTTATTGTGCTCGAGAGTTGAAATTTCTTTAGCCATAGCGGCACGTCATTCTGGAATATTCTTAGTGGCTGTGTAAGATGTTGGTTCTTCCGTAGTAATGACGGAAGTAAGAAACACCTTATGAGAAGGCATGGCGAACTCCAGTCAAAAGCATGATAAAAGCTTTGTACTAAAGCATGGTCAAAAATGTCATAAAAGCGTGGCCAAAAGTAACACCAGAAGCATGCCAAAAGCATAAAAGAAAAAGCGTAACTGGTCTATTGGTAATGGAACGCAAAAAGTGTCACTAAAAGCATGGGAAAAAATGTACGGTCAAAAGTGTGCTGGAGAGTAGCAAAAAGTGTATGGCAAAAGTGTCGCAAAAGAGTGGCAGGAAATTAACTAAAGAAACTCTAAGAAGCAAACACACAAACAGTTTGTATGCAACCATATAACAAATCATCTGAATTGTTTTCTAGAGTCTCATATCATCATCATAATGAACCAACAACATCCTCCCTGGATTGTAAAGTTTTCTTAAAAAATCAAATTATTTTTCTAAAAGTGACAGCAAAATAAGGTGCCGTATGTTTTTTTATAAATCTGAATCTGAAAACTGAAATGATTAGGTATGCAATTTTAGTTGTTTTGTATCCTTTTATATTAAGATCTTAAAACAAGTGTTCATATTCGACGCATATGATTTCAGCTTTTAAAACAAGTCTGAATTTGAAAAGAAGACTTTGTTTTAATGTCTGATTGGTTAGAAAAGTAAACACATGCAAATTCTCAAGTTATATAAGTAATTACATATTGTTTATTTCAGATTTCAGATTAATAGGTAATGAAAAAACAAATAGCCCCTAAGACCCTCAAAAGGAGGACAAAGAGACAAAGTTAGGTATCGTGACATTTCCCAAATGGACATCACTTTGTTACCTTACCCTAGATGGATAATTCCAAAATAGTAGACGGTGTCTCTGAAAGCGCCCCGCCCCGTCTTTTTCTTCTTAAACCACCCCTTTCTAGGCACTTCTCCTGGGTCTCGCACTGAGCAATCCGAGGCCCATGGATTGGGACAGTCCGATAGCAATCAAATTGACTTGAATTCGGGATGTTCAAGCCAACACGGAAAAGAACTGTCTGAGTGCCCTCGGACTGCCTCAATCTATGGGGGCGCTGAATGTGAGGGAGATCCAAAAGTAAACAAAGGAGATGCGCCTATAGAAGCACCTGCTGAGCACTCGAGGCAGCTCTAAATTGTATATAGTACAGTGTTATAGAAAAAGAGAGAGAGATCGAGATTCTAGAGAGCAAGAGAGAATGAATTCCGATGCAAAAGTTAGGTTCATCTCCACCAGTACAATCCAACCCACATCAAAAACCCAGGTCAACCCAATTGAAAGAATAGAGTTAACTCCATGGGATTTAAGGATGCTTTCAATTCAATACATCCAAAAAGGTCTCTTATTCACCAATCCCCCAAAACAAGAAGATTTCACAAATACAATCAATCACCTCAAAACTTCATTATCACAAACTCTCTCCTTCTTCTTCCCTCTTGCTGGTCGTCTTGGTTTCGAAAAACATGAAGAAGATACTAATGACACCATCTCTGTTTTCATTGACTGCAATTCCGCCGGAGCAGAGTTCATTCATGCCGCCATTGATGTATCAATCTCTGACATACTCAATCCAACTTATGTTCCTTCTTCGATTATACAACAGTTCTTTTCTCCTCTAAAAGAATTGATCAATTATGCTGGTAGATTCCAGCCGCTTCTTTCCGTACAGGTAACTGAATTAACTGACGGATTTTTCATTGGGTGTTCTATAAATCATGGTGTTTGTGATGGGACATCCTTTTAGTATTGACTGTCTTACTTTCTTTAATTCATGGTGGATATTATTTAGCTCTGATTCGAGTTTCTATTTTTGGATATTATTTTTGTTGTTGTTGAATGTTTGTGGTCTCTAGTTTGCAAAGCTCTGCAAACAGATTGCAAATTATGAGCAGAGTCATTGCAAGGCAAACCAGATTGCAAACTGGATTGCAAAGCTCTGCAAATCAGATTGCAAAGCAGTGCAAACCAGTTTGCAAAGCTCTGTAAACCAGACTGCAAAGCAGTGCAAACCATTTTGCAGAGCTCTGTAAATCAGATTGCAAAGCAGTGCAAACCAGTTTGCAAAACTTCTCAAGCTAAGATTCTAAGGGCAATTTCGGCATTAGAAATGGGAGTGTTTTTAGAATTGTCCTTCATGACTATTTCCAAACTATATATGGGGCCTAAAAGGACAAAAAGATAACTTGTCTTTTTGACAAAAAAACACATGAAATTGGACATCCGGCCCAATTTCCTGTAACTAATTTGGACTAAATATCCATTATAATTATTACTAGGGTATATCCCGTGCCCTAGGGCACGGACACTTGTATCGATCAAATGTTACGAAATTCATTGTTATATTTCATGGGGAGAGAGAATTTATTAATTATTTTTTTTTTGTTTCTTTTCTCTTAAATTAGTTATTATTTTATTGAGAGAGGGAAAGAGATTTTAATTTTTTTTTTACCCTTGAATTTTTTTTTTCTTAAATTAATTATTTTAACAATAAACCACCGTAGCCCAAACTAACGTCAAGATATTGTGGTACAAACTAACGTCTGACTGACAAATTAGACTCACATTTTTAGTCATTTATTTTATAAGTAGTTTTTGGTAGAGATGGAAAAGAATTTGAAATATACTTGCAATAGCTCATGACCATCATGTCAAATACTCAACAAAGTCTTTATTTCAAACCACCGTAGCCCAGGTCAGATGAAAGAGATACATAGAGAAAGAAACTTCTATACATTTGAAAGAGCTATCTATTACTTTAAAACAAATTGGATAATATGAGTACAGACTACAGAAGTAACATGTAAACCAAACCTCAATAAATTAAGAAAGTAAGACAGTCATGGTATTATCCAAATTATTTCAATAGGTAAAGACTACAAACAAAGGGTTTAATTTTTAGAATAAGTATTAATCAGCAAAAGAAATAAAAAAAACCAATAACAAATTTTACTTCATTTGACTTCAGAAAAATACAACATGCTCCTAACATGGTGTATGTGTACACTACGTCAAGACTTATCTCAGTTTAATATCTAACAGATTACCGTGAATGATTAATGTAAAACAAATTAAGTAAAGCAATTATTTGGAGGAAAGATTATTAATGTTTAAAATATTGAAGTATTGAGAGCAATCCTATGTTAAATATCGAATAATCCAAAACAAATCTTGAGACTGAGCATTGTCGAAAAATGTACTCATGGTACTCACGCAATCAATATATTATTTTTCGAAAGAAGAAAACTATCATACCTACATTATAATATAGACTGTTCGGATGTTGTCACATTGATATGAGATCTCTTGCGTCAAAGCAGAAACAGATAAGATAATGATATCACAATCAAAATCGAACAATATAGTCTCCTCAATTTGATTTATGGGGAGGTAACTCTTAAGAAAAATCAAAAAACAAAAGAAGTCCATTACGAGCTAGTCCCTCGAATTAAAAGAATAAACGTAGATGTATTTTGTGACATAAAAACATATCCTTTGAAAATGGGACAAATATTCGATGAATGGAACAACAAAAGAAGCAATGTGGTAATTTGAGAGCAAACAACTTCATGCTAATTTGAGAAAAATTACAAGCATATAATGGGCAAGTCATAGAACCAAGACTTTACCATCTTTGAACCGGTTGTGTTTGAGATGTTGGGATGTTGTTGGTTGTCACTGAATCCGAGCTGAAAAATAAAAGACCGCAAAAGGGTATGGATTTTCAACTCCACAAACATTCGGCTCCAAAATTTGTTTATCAATTTGAATAGCCCTTCCTGTAACAATGAAACAAATAAGAACACAATTACGAAACTAATAACCATCAAACGTCTTAATCGATATACATAAGTTTTTCGCTTAACAAACTGAGATTACCAAACTAATAACCCATTAAAAATTGTATGATTTACAAACATAGGTTATTGTTATAATATCCTTTTGGCATTTCTTTTGGCAATCATTGTCTTTAGTGAATTTTGAAATGGACAGTAGGTTCTTCCTAATACTTGGTACAAGTAAAATGTCATGAAGATCAAATTCTTGTGAGGCAGACATCATTTTGGAGCTACCAGTACTAGCAATACTAATGGTGTTACCACTACCAACCATTACTGATTCACTACCAAGATAAGGAGTAGAGTGTGTAAGTACCTTTGAGTCATGTGTCATATGACTTGATGCTCCTGTGTCTGCTATCCAGGACTTTGAGTTAGATGAAGTAAGAATACCAGCAGTAAGACCTTCTTCTGTTACAGCAATATGACACTCTTCTTGAGATGGATCAGAATCACCATCAATTTGAGGAGATTTTGATGATTCTCCAATATGAAGTCCAGCAAAAGAGGGTGAATCTGAAGGTCTAGAAGGAGGAGCATATCGAAATCTACATTTGCTAGCCTTATGACCCCATTTGTGACATATTCCACAAGGAATGCTAGAGAAATCAAAGTTCTCAGCTTTTTGGTTATGAAGTGGATGTTGTGTTTCAGATGTTTGAGGCTTTGTTTGAGAAAAGTTTCTTGGTTTAACTTGATTTGATGTCTGATTTCGATCTGAATTGTATCTAGTATAGCCTGGTTTTGAGTAATTTGACTTGTTTTGGTTATAATTGTTCTTTTGATTAGATGTGGATGGTTTATGATAGTCTGTGTTCTTCACATAATAAGCAGATTGTTCATCAAACTTCTCTTGAGCAGATAGCCATTGCTCATGATGAAGAAGACGAGATCTAAGTTCAGGAAAGTTTATTCTAGTTGTTCTATTATCAATAGCAACTATAAATTGACTATAATCCTTTCCTAATCCAGCTAAAACGATTCTAATTATCTCCTTTTCAGAAATCTTATCATTAACAGCAATTAAAGAATCAGATAAGGATTTGATTTTTCGTAAATACTCACTAATTGTAGCTGATCCTTTTCTGGTATTTTGAATCTCTCTTCGAAGAAGATCTTGCTTAGCTTCGAATTCTTCTGCATAAACAGTATTCAAATACTCCCAAATTTGTTGAGAAGTCTTCAATCCAAGCACATCTGAAGAAACAGATCTAGAAAAGGTAGCTTTTAGACATGATTTAACAAAGTTATCTTGCTTTCTCCAGATCTGTTAAGCTGGATTTAGAATTTCTCTATCATTTTCATAGATCGAAGCTTCTGGTTCAGTTACAGATCCATCGACATAGCCAATTAGATCATTACTGATCAAGATAGTTTCGAATTGATCTCTCCAAAGCAAAAAGTTTGTTTCATCAAGCTTCTCTGCTATGAAATTTGTAACATTAAAGGACGGAAAATGATTTGAATTAGAAGATGAAGAAGGATTCGAGTGTGAGCTTGTTTCCTCCATTGTTAGATCGAAGAAAACCCTAGAGCTCTGATACCATGTGAGTTTTAGAGAAGTTTAGAGAGAGAAGAGAGATTGAGTTTGAGAAGATGTATTTGTTATTATTATCAAATGGTATTACAATCGAGTTTATATAGCTCGAGTAGAGAGAGAAAGAGTTGGAGGGAAAGTTTGTTATAACAAACTTTCTCTTCAGCTTAAAAGACGAAAATGACCCTCGTTATGGGCACTACCTATTAACCTATTTAAGCCGAGTTTACACTCCCTTTACATCACGATTACACTTCCATTACATCGTCTCTCTCTATCATCTCTATCATCTCTATTAAGTTCTAATAATATTTCAAATCCTCCTATACTGAAACGTTGGTTTCTCGACATTACTAATTATCCTGTTCGCCTTCCGTTATCCGACCTAGACGATTTTTTCATAGAGAAATATCGATATATTACAACCCCACTTGAAGAAAGAATTTTTCATTTCACAAGGGAAAATATTTTCAGACTTAAAAAGAAAGCCAACTTCGAAAATGATACAAATGGTGTTGTTATTTCGTCTTTACAAGCTATGTTGGCTCATATTTGGATTGCGATAACTCGAGCTAGGAATTTAGATCCAAATGAAGAGACTAGTTATTGGTTAGCAATGGGACATAGAACGAGACTTAACCCTCCTTTGCCCAATACATACTTTGGTAATTCGATATTTGCAGCGGGACCTAGTTGTAAAGCAGGGGAATTACTACAAGGGGGAATTGGGTATGGAGCATTGTTAATGAATCAAGTTGTTAAAACTTGGAATGATGGAACTGTCCGAAGTTTTCTGCAGGCGTGGTGGGAGGAGCCCGTGTTCGTTAGTTTTAACGGGTTTGGGCCTAATCCTCCTTTGGTTACGGGGAGCTCGCCGTGGTTTGACATGTATGGAAATGATTTTGGATGGGGACGACCCATAGGAGTTCGAAGTGGGGTTGCTAATAAGCACAATGGGCGAGTTACGGTATTTCCTGGATCAATTAAAGGAAGTATAGACGTTGAAGTTTCCCTTTCTTTTGGTACTCTGAAGACTATGGAAGATGATGCTGAGTTCATGGAGATGGTCACTGTCTTGCCCTCTTTCTTAAGGGTTTAAGTTCATAGAGATGTTCACTGTTTTATTGTTTCCTTCTCTAGAACTGCCAGAAATTCATGACTTATTGCCTATTAGATAGGTTACTTGGGTATTGATCACATTTTGTTTACTTTTTCATTTTTGATCGGTATCTTGACTGTGTTTCGCTGTTTCTTTCCTTTTGTGATGAGCATATGAGGCAACGAACCTTGATTTTTATTTATGTTTTCAGTTTGCGATTTTAGAATCGGTAGTTGGCTTGGAGAAGAAGTGTCCAATTTCGTAGAGGTCTGCCGAGAGGAAGTTGTCAGCGGGGCTGAGTATTTTCATCACATATATGCTTCGGTGTTCGGGAAATCCGACGGTGAGATCTTCTCCGATTGAGCTGAAATTTTGCAGAGGTATTCCTGACTTGTTCATCTAGTATTTGTACGACGGGATTGATATTTGGTGGCCGGAATCCTAGTGAATTTAGGGTCGTTTTAGACTGCATATTTTTGAGATGTTTTAATCTTTCTTGTGAGGCTTTCTTTGTGTTTGAGATTGATTCCTAAATTCACTAGAAATATTTAAACAACCCAGAAATATGCAGTCCAAAACGACCCTAAATTCACTAGGATCCCAGTCACCAAATATCAATCCCGCCGTATAAATTTTAGATGAACAAGTCAGGAATACCTCTGCAAAATTTCAGCTCAATCGGAGAAGATCTCACTGTCGGATTTCCTAAACACCGGAGACTATACGTGTTGAAAATACTCAGCCCCGCCGACAACTTCCTCTCGACAGACCTCTTTCTCCCTCCTCTCTTCTGTTGTACGTTTCTAATTGTGTTGGTGCTTCTCGCACAAAACTAAATTAGATTAAGGTAGTATTTAAACACTCCCCCTTAATCCTAATTCCACCAACCCATAGAAACTCGACTTGGGCCCGGATTTGGTTTACTAGACCAAAACCCAACTAGGTTTCCCCACTAGGAGGAAAACCCAAAACCCAACAAACTCCCCCCCCCCCCCCCCTACCCCCTCCGACTAGGTGGGAAAAACAAGCACAGTATTGACTATCCAGCTCTAAAGGTAAGCTTCAAATCAGAAGTCCCTCGAAGATATCTCAACTCTGACATTTTCCATCGTATACACCTTATTGTTTCCTGTCTTCCAAACAAATAACTGCTCTAGCTTCAACCACAAAGAACGAGTATTAGTCTCATTCTCAATATGATGCAACACATTATCATCTACCTATTGCCTCATCAAACCAAACACTTAGCGATGTAACAATTTCCATTAGTTCTCATCGGGTTTCTTCTCATGAAACATCGGAACGTGAAGTTCCTTCACAAAGAGCAAGTCTTCCATCTGACCCTTCTATACATGATAATTTGCACCATTCAAACTTATCAATCTACCCATATTTTCCATCACTAACACAAACAAACCAATAACCAAAGTTATCACATCTAACCTTGAGCTCTGATACCACTCGTTAGGAAAAATAAACTAATTAACTTGTTCATGAATACGAAGATAAAAGATGCGAAACTGAAAGTAGAGACCCCAAGATAATTTAACGTGGTAAAAACCATTCCTAGATAAAAGGTAAAATAACCTCGGGACCTAGTCCCGAAATCTTCCACTATGATTAAATAATGGGTTACACAATTCTTGACCAAACCTATGGTGGATACACCAATTCTTCAAGATGTGCAGAAACACTCTTAGATAACAAGTCTTTCCTAAACAAATAGATGATAACCAACTCTTCAAGAAGTGTGGAAACACTCTTGGATAACAACTCTTGCCTAAACAAATAGAGGATTAACCAACTCTTCAAGATGTGTGGAAACACTCTTGGATACCAACTCTTCCCTAAACAAATAGAGGATTAACCAACTCTTCAAGATGTGTGAAAACACTCTTATTAACAACTCTTCAAGACATGTGGAAATACTCTTGGATAACAATTATTAGGAGATACCATCCCGGGTCCACTCGGCCAACCGAGTGGACCGATTCTTGCAAATATTAGGAAGATATATTTGTTGCATATTTATATTAGAAACTACATCACTTGATTAGGAAACCCTAAATTCGTTGTAGCCCTATAAATACTAGTTATGTACACTAAAGTTACTCATCAATACAGAGAGGATTAACAGGCAATTGTCTTTACATTCTCTTTGTACTTGTTCACCTCTCTCCCTATCTCTCGGTCTCACTCGACCTCTCCCTCTCTCGGTCTCACTCGACCTCTCCCTATGTCTCTCTTTCTCTCTATCTCTCAGTCTAACTGTCTCTCTCCATATTCTATTATCAAAAGGTTCATTCCTCTTCATATTGTATAAGAGGAGTATTTTTTTAAGTTATGTCTTCCGACGACTTTTCTGAAACTGTTACTAATTCTCTTCCTAATCTTGGTGGTCTACTCGATGTTCATCATTCGGATTCTCATACCACTTCTAACTGGTGATAACTACTCCTGGTGATAACTACTCCTCATGGTCTCTAGGAATGATCAAGGCTCTTCGAGTTAAGAATAAATTAGGTTTTCTCGACGGGGCAATCTCCAAAACTATTGATCCTAATGAGTTGCATCTATGGGGTCGTTGTAACAACTTAGTTTCTAGTCGGCTTATCAACTCAGTCGATCATTCTCTTCGTTCATCAATTCTTTATGATGATAATGCATGTGACGTCTGAAAAAATCTCCATGATGTTTCTATCAAACTAATGCTCCGAAGGTTTTTCAACTCGAACGAGTTATTTCTTCCCTTAAGCCAGATGGTTATGACATCTCCAAATATTTTACTAATCTCAAAGCTCTTCAAGACGAGTTAAATTCTCTGATGCTTACAGAAACATGTATTTGCGGACATGGAATGTATGTTCTCAAACGTACTAATCAAGATAGAGCAATGGAATTTCTTCAAGGTCTCGACGACCGGTTTTCGGTTATTCGAAGCCAAATTTTATTAATGCATCATTTTCCATCCATTCTTCGTATTCATTCTCTTGTTAAGCAAGAATAAGTGCAACAAAGTTTAATCAACTCCACCATTATCATTAATGAAGCTGCTACTCTCGCCGTCGGGCCCCACGACAATGGACGACCTTTTTCTGATCGATTAGATAGGCCACGTCCAAAGGGTCCACGCCCATATTGTGATCATTGTAAAATCCACGACCATCACATATCAACCTGCTATCAACTTCATAGCTATCCGCTCTGACCGGTGCTCGCCTACGCACCCGCAATCGACCAGACCAACTAGCTGCTTCGGTTCAAGAACCAACCGGTAATTCGATTCCTCTAGCGTCGTCCTTCACTGCCGATCAATACAAGTCACTTATAGCACATTTGGATCAACAGAAGAATCCGGCTAGTACTTCTTCCTTTGGCACTCCTCAAATCAATCTCATGGGTACGTTCTCTTCCTCTTTTTTTCCCTCCTTGGGTTATCGATTCGGGCGTTAAATATATATATATGTTCGACGCTTACTCATTTTTCTACATATTCAATCGCACCTCCTAACCTTTATCTTAGATTACCGGATGGTTCACGAGTCTGTGTTCTTCATATAGGTTCAGTTTTCTTCTCTAATGATTTTTTTTTTACAAGATGTGCTTCACATTCCATCTTTTAAAATTAATCTCATCTCAATCTCTCGAATTTCTAAATCTCTACGAAGCACCATTTTATTTGACTCTGAATTGTGTGTCTTTTAGGACCGAACAACGAGGAGGATAATAGGGCATGGTATGAAGGAGTTGAAGGAGATGTCCTTCGACCAAGATTGCAAAGCGAGCAATTTGTCGGTTAGGACAATTGATGAAGAAGATCATCAAGTCCGATTGATTTAGGGGTCGTAGAGTTTATGCTAGGAACCAACTACGATCGTCGAATAACGAAGTAATTCGACGCTAACTTCGATCGGATCCTACATCGGATTACACATAAGAATGGGTATTTAAACGGATGATATGACTAGCGGGAGTGTGATATAACATTGGGAATACCCCATAAACATATCTCATAGGCCTAAATAGAATTTGGGCGAAAGATAGCAAAAAGGCCTGAAATAAGGGTTTTGGGCCTAAACCGATTCTGGCACTTTTAAGGCTGGATTGGGCTGATGTTTGGAGGGACGTTTCCTTATGTTATGAAAATTAAATCTGCCAATTTTGGCTGGGTTTGGACGTCATCTCCTTAGGGAATTGAGAAAATATCAACTAGTTGCTATTTTCGATAATTTCCCTAAATCTTATTCTAAAGGGTGTTTTAGGAAACCTTTAAGGAGGTGTATTCTCATTAGGGTTCTATATACACACTCTTAGGGCAGAGAATAAGGTGTGGATCCTTAAGCTTTCTTGCTCTACCACATCAAGTACAGAGGAGAAAGTGAGCTAATTCCCAAGCTATCTTCTAGTCAAGCAAGAAGAAGGTCTTCTTATTATCAAACCACCATTGGAGTGCTAGCAAGCTTTCTAGGAGGGATATTAAATACACCATTCGCTGTCCCAAGCAGAGGAGCGACGATTGGAGCTCTTGGTCTTCTTTAACCTATTCTACTAGATTCGAGGAAATAGCGATTAAGGTAATCTACTATCTCCATTAGTTTAATTACTAGTTTATGCATGATGATCATGGGACCAATACTAATGTCAAGACATTAGATGTCTGAGATTCCGCTTATACGACATTAGTAGACACCACCATAACCCTACAGTGGCGTCAGAGCCTCTTGCAATTAACTAGTTTTTGCTAAAAATCGAACTAATTGATATTTGATATGTTTGATAGATTGAGTTTATAAAAGTGTTTAAAAGTTTTTTAAAAGTATTTTAAACTCACAATTTGATTACAATGAACAAGATTCAATAAGTTTTCAAATTGAAAATCAAAATTGATGATTGAAAGTGTTTCAAAAACCTAGATTTTGATCCAATCTATGCTTGTTTAGATAGATAGTAGTGTTTAAAAGTATTTTAAACATAAAATTTTGATTAATTTTGAATAGGATTCAAGAATTTGTCAAATTGATTTCAAAATTTGTTATTGGAATTGTTTCAAAAACCTAGATTTTGATCCAAAATTGATTTGATTAAGAGTTATTTTTGAGTTTTTGGAAACTTTGAAAAACAAAATTTGGAATTTTAGAAGTATTCTAAAAAGATTTGGAAGAATTTTAGAAGTGTTTTAAAATTGGAAAATAGCAACTTAGAGTTGCAAAAGAAAATTTTTTTTTGGAAACATGAGTCTTTAGAAACTCATGAAATCCGGCCAGAAAGCTTCCTGGCCGGACCAGTAGCAGCTGTGGACGAGTCTGACCAGATCATAAAAGATAAAACTTGAACGCACCATTAGTCCAATTCTTCGAATTTAGACTTAAGGTCCGTAATGTGACATATGATGTCGACAAAAGTATCTCCCAAGATCATCATGCATATATAATTCTTAGCCTTGATATATTATATGAATGCATGTGATGTGAATGCGGGAAACTAGTATGGCCATAGATTTACTTCTTATTCTTGTTTTAAGCACGGATGGGTGCATATTTGTAATTTTAATTCCAAGTTTATACGATCTGCGAATCGTTAGAGTCTTGTAATTAGAGTTTAGGGTCAATAAGTCCGTTGAAGAAGCTCAAGGAAGGAGTCCAAAGGCGAGTGGGAGAAAACAATGGAGGTTCAAGGATGGCGATCTAAGACGAACCAAAAGACGAAACAAGAAGAAAACCAAAGGAGATTAGATCCTCTAGGTTAGGGGCCATATTAGGATTCATGTCTGCTTGATTTACTTTCTCGCGCGCATTTACTTACTTATTTACGCTTTATGTCGTGGATGTTAGTTAGGCTAAATAGTTCACTATAACAAACGCTAGACTAGCGTAAAAGTCCCCAAACGTAATCTTAAGTAATCGCTTATCCAGATTAAGACACCCTTTGCGCCCTTGTTCGAGGAAGGTGGGTCGGCCTTCGCAGAGTACCTCCTCTACCTTGGGACAATGCGGGTAGGCCTATAGAAGAGGCCTACGTGTCTAAATGGTTCTACTCAACGAGATCAGCAAGAGAGTCTTAGATACTCGAGGCAAAAGGATAGATTAGTCATTAATTCATCAATGAAACCTATCAACCAAGAGTCATAAAGTATGATCAGTGAGGTATTTCGCTCACCCGGAAAGACGGAGTCAAAGGGTAGGGCCTTCGTCCGCTTTACACCGAAAAACTGAGAACTTGGAATCACTTATTCAATGGGGGATGATTTTATTGAATAATGTGGGAAAACTAGTGTTTTTCAAAAAGCGATAACGAGTTTTAAAACTTTGCCATTTCTTTATGTAGTTTTAAAGATGACACTAGGAAACGATTTCAACTTTAAACCACACCTAAGGGAGGTGTTGATTCACTTCCTAGAATGGAAGAATGAATCCGAGAATAGTTCTCAGATTCAAAAGGAAGGTCACTAGAATACCCAATCCCAATGTTGACCCATACAAGAGAAGGTCAAAAGCCTTTTGCAAGCAAACGTATAACGTTCTCTTTGAAAGAGCAATGGATGCTAGCACGACCATTAAGACAAACTGAGGAAGAAATTCCAATAGAAGTCATAAATGGGGAAGTACGAGATCTCGAAGGAAATCTAAAACTCACCCTAAGGGAAGACAACAGAATACATCTATCACCTAATTTCAATATCGATTGAACAAAGATAGATAAGACCTTAAATGAGTCACTTAGGTTGTTACGAACAAACTGAGCAAAACATATGGGAATATCCAATCTAAGAAAGGTTCTTGAGATTTGGTACAAAGAATCTAAGAAGGAGCTCTTGAGATTCAAAAGGGCAAAGGGTCAGTCAAGTGAGACAAACATTTGATCAAATAAAAGCAGTTGCCGAGTACATGATCAAGAGTATTCCTCATTACTGTCAATGTTTCCAAATAATGGCTAGACCATTCAAAAGGAAACTACCCTTAGCATCTGGAGGACAAAAGGAATGGAATTATGAATTCCGGTTCCATATCCTTGTTAACAAAGCTAAACAAGTATTGTAAAATTCCTTCATCAGGTAATTTTAAGACCGGATGAGCGGCTCGGTAAAGCTCAAGGGAATCACATACTTGACTAAAAGAAGTAAAGATCCAAGAGGGAGCAGAACCAGTAATGCTAAGGATGCTGAAAGGGATCGAAGTCTTCTCTTAGACACAAATCTAGCTTAGAACTTAATAATTATTATTTTGTTCTTCTAGAAACATGTGATGTTTTAAACCAGTGGTAAATAAACTAAAGGTTAACATTGATAATGGCTGATATCAAGAGATTCAAACTCATCAACTTCAGCATTGTCGATTAGGTCTTGAGGACTAATTGACAAAGTCACCCTATCAAAAGGGCATAAGACTGGTAACCTATTAGGACTCATACGGTATTATGTAGACCTATAAGTTTACTTGCAGAAGCTAAGGAGAGATACTTCAATACGTATTCCGATAAACTTCATGAAATATGGAAACGTACAAATCATAAAGTGTGAGTCGGAATGTTTGAAAGGTTCAAACAAAGTACAAACCGAAGTAAAGAATCACTTTGACAAGATAGTAAAAACTAGAGTCAAACACTTGATAACCATCAAAGGAGTTAAAAACAGTTTCCCAACTCTGCTCCATGGAACACATCCGACGGATGGTGGATTCAGTGGGAGTAATCGAACACTGCTATGCATGATTCGATCAATGATGGGTTTAAGCCAGTCTTCCGAATACATTGGGATATATTCTAGACACGATTGTTTTCACACTTAACCTACTCCGTCTAAAGCTAAAACTTGTAACAGCGTTACAAAATTAGTTAATACATGACGCAATTTCTTTAGAAGAAATTTGGGCTTCTTCCACCATATACAATCAAGAGAACAAAGTTTTTGTTGCTCATGATAGTATTCTTATAGTAATTAGCATTTCTCGGAGAAAGGTACTAATTAATACAAGAATAAGTGGGAGAAAAGTACAAGTCGAATTAATTCGATAATGAGAAAAATCATGAAGAGTCATGAAGAACAATCATGAAACTTGTACAGGACGATTAAATTCGACTAAGAGCAACAAAACTGCGGCTCCTCAGAAAAGGATAGGGTAAAGATATGATCTTATAAACCTACCGTACAAACGCGAATGTCATTCGCAAGAGAACACTCAAGCGACTGAGAGTACTCCAAATTGTTGTTCAAAAGCCCTTAAGATCAAAAGTAATCTCAAAGACTCAGAAAATAAAGGTTATTTCTGAAGAGATAAAAGACCTACGGAGAGACGGAAACTGACTCTAGATTTTGGCTAGGAGCCAAAATCATCATGAAATCCATATATCATCAAGACATGTAGCTTGATAATCATCATGGAATCCTAATCTCTCAAAAATGTGGGCGCTTACAATATTTCCTCGGTAAAGAGGTTTGTAGATCTTCCAAAGACATATTTCTTTGTCAATGAAAATATGCCCTCGATATCGTCAAAGATTCAAGACTCACTGCTTCCGTCCCTCTGACTTTCCTATGGAACAAAAATTATGCCTCAATCCTTCTGATGGGGTTCCTTTAAAGGACCCATCTGTTTACCGTCGACTAATTGGCCGACTTATTTATCTCAGCGTCACGCGTCCTGACATCACTTATGCAGGAAATAATTTGAGCCAATTATGTAGAGTCTGTAGAAATTCACGAAAATGTGATAATTGGAGATAGATGAACATAAATAAAGAACACCATATTTAACGAGGTTCAGTCGGACATTCACGACCTACATCCTCGGAGAAAGCCAGAATGACTACATACTTTATTAACCACAATTGTGGTGATTCGTTACAATGATTGATTAGTAATCGAATGATTTAATCCTCAGAACCCTTTCTTATTTATAGAGAAATTAGGATCAGGGTTCCTAGTTTATCCTAACTAAACTAAGAAACAATATAAAATATATCTAATAATAATATTAGATTATTACAAGAAATATTCTATACATATGAAACTGAATATTCTTGATCTTCACATATCTTCAAATATCTTTAGTCTTGATTGTCGGATCTCCTCATCTCGATTCGTCTCTTATATCACGTGTTTACACACGTATCTCAACACCCTCCCGCAAGTCGGAACACAAAACTTTTGAAGTGACCGACTTGAAGAAAAGAGTGAAATAATCACATCCAAAACCTTCTTCACACTCTTCTTGAAAACCTCATTAGCCATAACTGATAACATAATGTCATCTTCTACCCGGTATTCTCGGGTTGGAAGTGAGAACAATAAACACAAGAGAATTTTGTAAAAGTCGAACAAATCAACAAAGTGACTGGAAAGTGAAATCACAATGAAAGAAAATCGTTGGAAAGAGAGGATTTTTTTTTTTTTTTTTTTGAATCTGAATTCAAACCTAGGGTTTTGACTTGAGAAGTTCAAATGAAGAAATCAGAACAAGAGATTCAAACCAGGATAAATTGATTTTGGTTTAGTCTTGTCTGGATCAATCTTCGCGAAGAAGAGGAAGTCTTCTCATAGATAATAACAATCGCCCTGGCTCGGATACCATGTAGAAATTCACGAAAATGTGATAATTGGAGATAGATGAACATAAATAAAGAACACCATATTTAACGAGGTTCAGTCGGACATTCACGACCTACATCCTTGGAGAAAGCCAGAATGACTACATACTTTATTAACCACAACTGTGGTGATTCGTTACAATGATTGATTAGTAATCGAATGATTTAATCCTTAGAACCCTTTCTTATTTATAGAGAAATTAGGATCAGGGTTCCTAGTTTATCCTAACTAAACTAAGAAACAATATAAAATATATCTAATAATGATATTAGATTATTACAAGAAATATTCTAAATATATGAAACTGAATATTCTTGATCTTCACATATCTTTAGTCTTGATTGTCGGATCTCCTCATCCGATTCGTCTCTTATATCACGTGTTTACACACGTATCTCAACAGAGTCCAAGTCAAATCCACTAAGATGTTGCTCATTGTGTGGTTCGTTATCTAAAAGGCTCTCTTGACAAAGGAATTTTTATCTCCGCTGACATCTCACTTCACATTACAAGTTATTGTGATTCTGACTGGGCTAGTTGCCCATCTACTCGACGTTCTTCCACCGGCTACTTCACAATGCTCGGTTGCAGTCCGTTATCCTAGACATAAAAAAAGCAGCACACTGTTGCGAAATCTTCTGCAGAAGCAGCATATCGTGCTCTTGCTATTCTCACTTGTGAGATTCAATGACTCAAATATCTCTTACTTGACTTTGGTATAGATCACTCTCGCCCGATCACAGTTTGTTGTGTTCCATGAAACTAGGTTTCTGATAGCTAGGCCGATCGCATCTCTTTCACCATCCATTCTTTCCCGTACTCCGTTTCCCTCAATTTCAGATTTAAATGAAGAAGTCTATATGAAACTTCCTTCCAGATTCTCCTCTCAGGGGGAGTCCAAAGTCTGTCGTTTCCAAAAATCTCTGTATGGCCTTAAACAGGCATCCCGACAGTGGTTTTTCAAATTTTCTTCAGTCCTTTTGGCTAAAGGTTTATCTCAATCCAAAAGTGATTATTCTCTACTTAAGTATTCTGCGGCTTCCACTCAGATGTTTTTTCTCGTCTACGTCGACGATATCATTACTACAGGTATTTGTTGTAATTTCGCAACTCAAGACTTTCCTTGATTATACCTAATCTCTCAAAGATTTGGGCGCTTACAATATTTCCTCGGTAAAGAGGTTTGTAGATCTTCCAAAGACATATTTCTTTGTCAATGAAAATATGCCCTCGATATCGTCAAAGATTTAAGACTCACTGCTTCCGTCCCTCTGACTTTCCTATGGAACAAAAATTATGCCTCAGTCCTTCTGATGGGGTTCCTTTAAAAGACCCATTTGTTTACCGTCGACTAATTGGCCGACTTATTTATCTCACCGTCACGCGTCCTGACATCACTTATGCAGTAAATAATTTGAGCCAATTATGCAGAGTCCAAGTCAAATCCACTTAGATGTTGCTCATTGTGTAGTTCGTTATCTAAAAGGCTCTCTTGACAAAGGAATTTTTCTCTCCGCTGACAGCTCACTTCACATTACAAGTTATTGTGATTCTGACTGGGCTAGTTGCCCATCTACTCGACGTTCTACCATCGGCTACTTCACAATGCTCGGTTGCAGTCCGTTATCCTGGACATAAAAAAAGCAGCACACTGTTGCCAAATCTTCTGCGGAAGCAGCATATCGTGTTCTTGCTATTCTTACTTGTGAGATTCAATGACTCAAATATCTCTTACTTGACTTTGGTATAGATCACTCTCGCCCGATCACAGTTTGTTGTGTTCCCTGAAACTAGGTTTCTGATGACTAGGCCGATCACATCTCTCTCACCATTCATTCCTTCCCGTACTCTGTTTCCCTCAATTCCAGATGTAAATGAAGAAGTCTATATGAAACTTCCTTCCAGATTTTCCTCTCAGGGGCAGTCCAAAGTATGTCGTCTCCAAAACTCTCTGTATGGCCTTAAACAGGCATCCCGACAGTGGTTTTTCAAATTTTCTTCAGTCCTTTTAGCTAAAGGTTTATCTCAATGCAAAAGTGATTATTCTCTATTTACGTATTGTGTGGCTTCCACTCAGATGTTTTTTCTCGTCTACGTCGACGATATCATTATTACAGGTATTTGTTGCAATTTCGCAACTCAAGACTTTCCTTGATTATACCTAATCTCTCAAAGATTTGGGCGCTTACAATATTTCCTCGGTAAAGAGGTTTGTAGATCTTCCAAAGACATAATTCTTTGTCAATGATAATATGCCCTCGATATCGTCAAATATTTAAGACTCACTGCTTCCGTCCCTCTGACTTTCCTATGGAACAAAAATTATGCCTCAGTCCTTCTGATGGGGTTCCTTTAAAAGACCCATCTGTTTACCGTCGACTAATTGGCCGACTTATTTATCTCACCGTCACGCGTCCTGATATCACTTATGCGGTAAACAATTTGAGCCAATTATGCAGAGTCCATGTCAAATCCACTTAGATGTTGCTCATTGTGTAGTTCGTTATCTAAAAGGCTCTCTTGATAATGAAATTTTTCTCTCCGCTGACAGCTCCCTTCACATTACACTGTTATTGTGATTCTGACTGGGCTAGTTGCCAATCTACTCGACGTTCTACCACCGGCTACTTCACAATGGTCGGTTTCAGTCCGTTATCCTTGACATAAAAAAAGCAGCACACTGTTGCTAAATCTTCTGCGGAAGCAGCATATTGTGCTCTTGCTATTCTCACTTGTGAGATTCAATGACTCAAATATCTCTTACTTGACTTTGGTATAGATCACTCTCGCCCGATCACAGTTTGATGTGTTCTCTGAAACTAGGCTTCTGATGGCTAGGCCGATCGCATCTCTCTCACCATCCATTCCTTCCCGAGCTCCGTTTCCCTCAAATCCAGATTTAAATGAAGAAGTCTATATCAAACTTCCTCCCAGATTCTCCTCTCAGGGGGAGTCAAAAGTCTGTCGTCTCCAAAAATCTCTGTATGGCCTTAAACAGACATCCCGACAGTGGTTTTTCAAATTTTTTTCAGTCCTTGTAGCTAAAGGTTTATCTCAATCCAAAAGTGATTATTCTCTATTTACGTATTGAGCGGCTTCCACTCAGATGTTTTTTCTCGTCTACTTCGACGATATCAATATTACAGGTATTTGTTGCAATTTCGCAACTCAAGACTTTCCTTGATTATACCTAATATCTCAAAGATTTGGGCGCTTCCAATATTTCCTCGGTAAAAAAGTTTGTAGATCTGCCAGAGACATATTTCTTTGTCAATGAAAATATGCCGTCGATATCGTCAAAGATTCAAGACTCACTACTTTCGTCCCTCTGACTTTCCTATGGAACAATGCCTCAGTGCTTCTGATGGGGTTCCTTTAAAAGACCCATCTGTTTATCGTCGACTAATTGGCCGACTTATTTATCTCACCGTCACGCGTCCTGACATCACTTATGCAGTAAACAATTTGAGCCAATTATGCAGAGTCCATGTCAAATCCACTTCGATGTTGCTCATTGTGTAGTTCGTTATCTAAAAGGCTCTCTTGACTCCGCTGACAGCTCCCTTCACATTACACTGTTATTGTGATTCTGACTGGGCTAGTTGCCAATCTACTCGACGTTCTACCACCGGCTACTTCACAATGGTCGATTTCAGTCCGTTATCCTAGACATAAAAGCAGCACACTGTTGCCAAATCTTTTGCGGAAGCAGCATATCGTGCTCTTGCTATTCTCACTTGTGAGATTCAATGACTCAAATATCTCTTACTTGACTTTGGTATAGATCACTCTCGCCCGATCACAGTTTGTTGTGTTCCCTGAAACTAGGCTTCTGATGGCTAGGCCGATCGCATCTCTGTCACCATCCATTCCTTCCCGAGCTCTGTTTCCCTCAATTCCAGATTTAAATGAAGAAGTCTATATCAAACTTCCTCCCAGATTATCCTCTCAGGGGGAGTCAAAAGTCTGTCGTCTCCAAAAATCTCTGTATGGCCTTAAACAGACATCCCGACAGTGGTTTTTCAAATTTTCTTCAGTCCTTTTACCTAAAGGTTTATCTCAATCCAAAAGTGATTATTCTCTATTTATGTATTGTGCGGCTTCCACTCAGATGTTTTTTCTCGTCTACTTCGACGATATCAATATTACAGGTATTTGTTGCAATTTCGCAACTCAAGACTTTCCTTGATTATACCTAATATCTCAAAGATTTGGGCGCTTACAATATTTCCTCGGTAAAAAATTTTGTAGATCTGCCAAAGACATATTTCATTGTCAATGAAAATATGCCGTCGATATCGTCAAAGATTTAAGACTCACTGCTTTCGTCCCTCTGACTTTACTATGGAACAATGCCTCAGTCCTTCTGATGGGGTTCCTTTAAAAGACCCATCTGTTTACCGTCGACTAATTGGCCGACTTATTTATCTCACCGTCACGCGTCCTGACATCACTTATGCAGTAAATAATTTGAGCCAATTATGCAGAGTCCAAGTCAAATCCACTTAGATGTTGCTCATTGTGTGGTTCGTTATCTATAAGGCTCTCTTGACAAAGGAATTTTTCTCTCCGCTGACAGCTCACTTCACATTATAAGTTATTGTGATTCTGACTGGGCTAGTTGCCCATCTACTCGACGTTCTACCACCGGCTACTTCACAATGCTCAGTTGCAGTCCGTTATCCTGGACATAAAAAAAGCAGCACACTGTTGCTAAATCTTCTGCGGAAGCAGCATATCGTGCTCTTGCTATTCTCACTTGTGAGATTCAATGACTCAAATATCTCTTACTTGAATTTGGTATAGATCACTCTCGCCCGATCACGGTTTGTTGTGTTCCCTGAAACTAGGTTTCTGATGGCTAAGCCGATCGCATCTCTCTCATCATCCATTCCTTCACGTACTCCGTTTCCCTCAATTCCAGATTTTAATGAAGAAGTCTATATGAAACTTCCTCCCAGATTCTCCTCTCAGGGGGAGTCCAAAGTCTGTCATCTCCAAAAATCTTTGTATGGCTTTAAACAGACATCCCGACAGTGGTTTTTCAAATTTTCTTCAGTCCTTTTAACTAAAGGTTTATCTCAATCCAAAAGTGATTATTCTCTATTTACGTATTGTGCGGCTTCCACTCAGATGGTTTTTCTCGTCTACGTCGACGATATCATTATTACAGGTATTTGTTGCAATTTCGCAACTCAAGACTTTCTTTGATCATACCTAATCTCTCAAAGATCTGGGCCCTTACAATATTTCCTCGGTACAGAGGTTTGTAGATCTTCCAAAGACATATTTCTTTGTCAATGAAAATATGCCCTCGATATCGTCAAAGATTCAGGACTCACTGCTTCCGTCCCTCTGACTTTCCTATGGAACAAAAATTATGCCTCAGTCCTTCTGATGGGGTTCCTTTAAAAGACCCATATATTTACCGTCGACTAATTGGCCGACTTATTTATCTTACCGTCACGCGTCCTGACATCACTTATGCAGTAAATAATTTGAGCCAATTTCTGCAGAGTCCAAGTCAAATCCACTTAGATGTTGCTCATTGTGTGGTTCGTTATCTAAAAGGCTCTCTTGACAAAGGAATTTTTCTCTCCGCTGACAGATCACTTCACATTACATGTTATTGTGATTCTGACTGGGCTAGTTGCCTGTTTACTCGACGTTCTACCACCGGCTACATCACAATGCTCGGTTCCAGTCCGTTATCCTGGACATAAAAAAAAAGCTGCACACCGTTGCCAAATCTTCTGCGGAAGCATAATATCGTGCTCTTGATATTCTCACTTGTGAGCTGCAATCACTCAAATATCTCTTACTTGACTTTGGTATAGATCACTCTCACCCGATCACAGTTTGTTGTGTTCTATGCAAATAGGTTTCTGATGGCTAGGCCGACCGCATCTTTCTCTGAAGGAGTTGAAAGGGATGTCCTTTGACCAAGGTGACAATGCTAACAAATTTTCGGATAGGACAATTGATGTAGAAGACCATCAAGTCCGATTTATTTAGAGATCGTAGAGTTTAAGCTAGAGACCAACTACGATCGTCGAATTACAAAGTAATTCGCGGCTAACTTCGATCGGATCCTACAACGGGTTACACATAAGAGTAATAATTTGATCAAGGATATGACTAGTGGGAGTGAGATATAATCATGGGAGTGTGCCATAAACATATCTCATAGGCCTAAAAAGGAATTAGGGAAAGATAGTACAAAAATGCCAAAAACAGGGTTTTTGGGCCTAGGCCGATTCGGGCACTTTTAGGGCTCGTATTGGACTGATTTCTTTAGGGACATTTCCTTATGTTATGAACATTAAATCTGTCAATTTTGGCTGGGTTTGGACGTTATCTCCTTAGGGAATTGAGAAAATATCAATAGTTGTTATTTTCGACAATTTTCCTAAATCTTATTCTAAAGGGTGTTTTAGGAAATCTTTGAGGAGGTGTATTCTCATTAGGGTTCTATATAAACACTCTTAGGCAGAGAATAAAGTGTGGAATTTCTCTCTAAGCTTTCTTACTCTACCACATCAAGTAGAGAGGAGAAAGTGAGCTAATTCCCATTACTATTTATCTAGTCAAAGAGGAAAGGTGTTCTTCTTCTAACCACCATTAGTGTGCTAGCTAACAACAAAGTGGGAGATCAAGTTGATTGCTCGTGTCCCAAGTAGAGGAGCTACGTTTGAAGCTCTTGGTCTTCTCAAAAGCAATTGGAAAGGTTCGAGGGAAATACTAACGATTAAGGTATTCATCTTCTAGTTTTGCTTAGTATTATCAGTAGCGTGTGGTGGGGGGTGCGGGGCGTGCTCCCGCACAGGGCCCCCACCACATGCATGGGCCCCAAAAAAATTTCTTTTACTACTTTTACGGACTACTATGGCGGGGAAGATACAGTAAAGGTTGTAGGCCATGTGGATGCAAGCTTTCAGACGGATAGAGACGACTACAAATCGCAGTCCGGTTACGTCTACTGTCTGAATAGAGGAGCAGTGAGTTGGAAAAGTTCCAAGCAGAGACAATTGAAGACTCTACCACTGAAGCAGAATACCTAGCGGCCTCGGAAGCTGCAAAGAAAGGAGTTTGGATAAAGAAGTTCATAATAGAACTTGGTGTCTTACCTGGCATAGAAGAGGGAGTGACTCTCTATTGTGACAACAATGGAGCGATAGCCCAAGCCAAGGAACCAAGAGCACACCAAAAATCTAAACATATTCAAAGGAAGTACCACTTGATTAGAGAAATCATAGAGAGAAAAGATGTGGTCATTTGCAAGGTTCACACGGATGACAATATTGCAGATCCGTTGACTAAACCGTTACCTCAACCCAAACATGATTCACACATGAGGGGCATTGGTATAAAGCGCATTGGGGAATGGCAACAAATGTAATTTGGATTCATAAAAGAGTTTATGTACCTAATTACTTACATTCATTAAATAAAATAAAAGGAATTTTATTTTGTCCTTAAAATTTGGTTTAGTATTTTAAGAGACAGTCCATAGATAAAGAAAGCACTCCGAGTAGACTTGTCAGATACGTGATCTGATAAATGAAATCCTACAAAGTGAACTTGGAGTAATTCATTATCAATTCCCTAGTCCAGGTCATTGCATGGACAACAATGACTTACGAAGACTAGCACGGGAGTCGATGGGATAGCGTAGTTTCAAGGGCTATAGGAATAGTGTATTCGATTTGACTACGTGAGTGTATAATAGCGATTATACACTGGAATAACCCTCAACATGAGAAGTTCATCAAGCGCGATGAAGCGTAAAAATACTTCTCATAAAAGACAAGATTTGAGAGATTCCTCAAAACATGAATGCTCAGCTCATCTTATGTAAGGAATGTCAGACATTGGTTCCGTTAAACGTCGCGCCGTAAAAGGAGGTTATAAAGGCGGATACTGGGAAGGACAGGATAGACATGAAGTTGAGTGGGAGCGCAAGAATGGATTATGTCCTCCTAACTACGTTAGGATACAGTGTCCTCGGGCCACTTCACGAGTAACAACTGAAAATGCATGGCCGTGCTCAAATGGATTAAAAGTTAATCATTTGTTTTGAAAGTTGTACTCGAGATCAAGAAACTCTGAATGACGTGACGTATCAGATGGGATACTAAGTGACATGGGAATCGAGCATTGCACTTGTTCTAAGTTCAAGTGGGAGTCTGAAAGAGTTGAAGGAGAGGTCCTTCGACCAAGGTGTCAATGCGAACAATTTTTCGGATAGGACAATTGATGTAGAAGATCATAAAGTCCGATTGATTTAGGGATCGTAGAGTTTAAGCTAGAGACCAACTACGATTGTCGAATTACGAAGTAATTCGCGGCTAACTTCGATCGGATCCTACAACGGGTTACACATAAGAGTGACAATTTGATCAAGGATATGACTAGTGGGAGTGAGATATAATCATGGGAGTGTCCCATAAACATATCTCATAGGCCTAAAAAGGAATCAGGAAAAGATAATACAAAAAGGCCAAAAATAGGGTTTTTGGGCCTAGGCCGATTCGAACACTTTTAGGGCTCGGATTGGGCTGATTTTTGGAGGGACGTTTCCTTATGTTATGAACATTAAATCTGACAATTTTGGCTGAGTTTGGACGTCATCTCATTAGGTAATTGAGAAAATATCAATAGTTGTTATTTTCGACAATTTCCCTAAATCTTATTCTAAAGGGTGTTTTAGGAAACCTTTGAGGAGGTGTATTCTCATGAGGGTTCTATATAAACACTCTTAGTGCAGAGAATAAGGTGTGGAATTTCTCTCTAAGCTTTCTTACTCTACCACATCAAGTAGAGAGGAGAAAGTGAGCTAATTCCCATTACTATCTATCTAGTCAAAGAAGAAAGGTGTTCTTCTTCCAACCACCATTGGTGTGCTAGCTAACAACAAGGTGGGAGATCAAGTTGATTGCTCGTGTCCCAAGTAAAGGAGCTACGTTTGAAGCTCTTGGTCTTCTCAAAAGCAATTGGAAAGGTTCGAGGAAAAAACTAGCGAACAAGGTATTCATCTTCTAGTTTTGCTTAGTATTATTATGGGCTTATGCATGTGATCCTGGGAATATTAATGTAGACATTAGATGTCTTATTTCCGCCATTGACATTAGTATAAGGGTGTAAAACCCAACACTCTCACCATCCATTCCTTCCCGTACTCCGTTTCCCTCAATTCCGGATTTAAATGAAGAAGTGTATATGAAACTTCCTCCCATATTCTCCTCTCAGAGGGAGTCCAAAGTTTTTCGTCTGCAAAAATCTCTGTATGGCTTTAAACAGGCATCCCGACAGTGGTTTTCCAAATTTTCTTTAGTCCTTTTAGCTAATGGATTGTCTCAATCCAAAAGTGATTATTCTCTATTTACGTATATGCGGCTTCCACTCAGATGTTTGTTCTCGTCTACGTCGACGATAACATTATTACACGTATTTGTTGCAATTTTGCAACTCAAGACTTTCCTTGATCATACCTTCCCTCTCAAAGAATTGGGGCGCTTACAATATTTCCTCGGTATAGAGGTTTCTAGATCTTCCAAAGACATATTTCTTTGTCAACGAAAATATGCCTTCGATATCGTCAAAGATTCAGGACACACTGCTTCCATCCCTCTGACTTTCTTATGGAACAAAAATTATGCCTCAGTCCTTCTGATGGGGTTCCTTTAAAAGACTCATCCGTTTACAGTCGACTAATTGGTCGACTTATTTATCTCAACGTCACGCGTCCCGGCATCACTTATGTAGTAAATAATTTGAGTCAATTTATGCAGACTCCAAGTCAAATCCTCTTAGATGTTGCTTATTGTGTGGTTTGTTATATAAAAGGCTCTCTTGACAAAGGAATTTTTTTTTCTCCGCTGACAACCCACTTCACGTTACAAGTTATTGTGATTCTAACTGGGCTAGTTGCCCGTCTACTCGACGTTCTACCACCTGCTACTTCACAATGCTCGGTTCTTGTCCATTATCCTGGAAATCAAAAAAGCAGCACACCGTTGCCAAATCTTCTACGGAAGCAGAATATCGCGTTCTTGCTATTCTCACTTGTGAGCTGCAATGACTCAAATATCTCTTACTTGACTTTGGTATAGATCACTCTCGCCCGATGACAGTTTACTGTGACAATCGGACAACTTTTCACATTGCCGACAATCCTGTCTTCCATGAACGGACTAAACATATTAAAATCATTGTCACATCTTCGTGATAAAAATAATGTCAATGCCACGCGCTTCACATCTTTCAACAATCAACTCGCCGACATATTTACCAAGCCTTTGGGAGCTGACCCGTTCAAGATTATTATTGGTAAGTTGGGCGTCACTTCGATTACTGCTCCAACTTGGGAGGGGGGGGGGGGGTATTAAGTGATACCATCCCGGTCCACTCGGCCAACCGAGTGGACTGATTCATGCGAATATTAGGAAGATATATTTGTTGTATATTTAAATTAGAAACTATATCTCTTGATTAGGAAACCCTAAATTCTTTGTATCCTATAAATACTACTTATGTACACTAAAGTTAATCATCAATACAGAGAGAATTAACTGTCAACTGTCGATACATTCTTTTTGCACTTGTTCACCTCTCTCTGTCTCTCGGTCTCACTCAACCTCTCTCTCTCTCGGTCTCAGTCGACCTCTCTCTCTATTCATCTCTTGGTAACAAGAATGACTGAATGGTCTCGGTCTCAGTTGAAAATAATATACAATACTTAGGAATAATATACAATACTTAGGAAACTTTACATATGTGTACAACACAAAAAAGAAAACTTAACTTAAGAGTTTCAGCCATATTGATCATCATTGGAAAGAGTTGGTTCTCTTTCCAATTTTAATGAATCCACCGATCTTGTGAGATCGGTGTGATCTTTCTTCCTAATAGTTGATTCTCTTTCCAATTTTAATGAATCCACCGATCTTGTGAGATCGGTGTGATTTTCCTTCCTAATACCCTCCCGCAAATTGAACGTCGGGTGAAGTCGAAGGTTCAATTTGGGACACAATTCAAGAAATCGCAGCCGGGACAAACTTTTAGTGAGAATATCGGCAAGTTGAGAGTGAGATGGAATGAACTTTACATGTAGGGAGCCAGAAGGCACCTTCTCACGCACAAAATGATAGTCTAACTCAATGTGCTTTGTGCGCCCATGAAACACTGGATTTGAAGTCATTGAAATTGCACTCTTATTATCACAATAAATTAAGGCTGGTTGAGACAAATTAACTCCAAGTTCTTGAAGAATAAAACTAATCCATGTGAGATCAGCAGCAATAGTAGCTAAGGCGCGGTACTCTGCCTCAGAACTGGATCGAGACACTGTTGGTTGCTTTCTGGCACTCCATGTAATTAAATTTGAACCTAGAAAAATAGAGAAACTTGTGGTGGAACGACGAGTGTCAGGGCAACCAGCCCAATCAGAATCAGCATAAGCAAATAACGTATCACAGGCAGAGTCTCGATTAATATGTAAGCCGAGATGAAGTGTGCCTTTGACATATCGCAGAATGCGTTTGACAGCCTGAAAGTGATCAACTATTGGAGCATGCATGAACTGACATGCAACATTGACAGAGTAAGCCAAATCTGGTCTAGTCAGAGTGAGGTACTGAAGAGAGCCAACGATCTTGCGATAGAGAGTAGGATCAGGTAAAAAAACTTCCTCACTTGAGAGATGATGACCGGCGACCATAGGAGTCGATGAAGGCTTAACCCCTTCCAAATTAAGAGTAGACAATATATCAGAGGCATACTTGGATTGAGTGAGTATAAGACCCTTAGTAGTAGGTGTGGCCTCAATCCCAAGAAAGTAATGAAGACCCCCTAAATTCTTCATCTCAAACTCCATACTTAACTTATCAACAATAGCAGTAATGACTTTTGAATTTGCACCAGTTAGGATAATATCATCCACATATAATAGAAGAAAAATATTACCAGAAGATGTTGAAAGAATAAAGAGAGAACTGTCTGATTTGCTTACCACAAAGCCAAGAGTAAGAAGAAAGGTGCTAAATCGCTCATACCATGCACGGGGAGCTTGTTTGAGGCCATAAAGCGCCTTATTCAGGCGACACACATAATCTGATTTAGAAGGATGTTCAAAACCTGGTGGTTGAGCCATAAAAACCTCCTTCCGAAGATCTCCATTCAAGAAGGCATTTTTGACATCTAACTGTAACATATCCCAATTACCTGCCACTGCCATAGACAATAAAATCCGAATTGTAGTAGGCTTCACAACAGGACTAAAAGTCTCATCAAAATCCAATCCAGGTTGTTGATTGAAGCCTTGAGCAACCAATCTAGCCTTATAACGATCGACGGAGCCATCTGGTTTCAACTTAGTACGAAAAACCCATTTGGAGCCAACGACATTCATGGAAGGATGTCGTGGTAACTCTACCATTTCGGATTATGCTCGAAGATTTCGGGTACTTCTCGAATCTTTGGCAGCGGTAGGTGCACCTATAGGAGATGATGAAAAAGTATTTTGGTTCCTTAAGGGGCTAGGTTCTGACTACAAGTCTTTTGCCTCATCGGTTCTAACTAAACCTCCTTTGCCGACTTTTCGTGATCTTCTTCAGATGGTACTATCACACGATGTTATTACCAAGTCTTTTGATACCACGGTTGCTCCTCATGAGGGAGCTTATTATTCATCTTCGTCTCGACCTCCTCCACGCCGAAGCAATAATCATCAGGATATTGGAAATCGACCAATATGCCAATGGTGTAAGAAGATTGGTCATACAGCTGATCGTTGTTTCAAGTTGACAAAGCAAAATAGAGGTCATCCTAATGACAATCGCAACTCTAACCGAGGGGCTTCATCAAATCGTACCCGTGCTTCTTCTCCAGCTCATAACCATGATGCTCACATGGTTGTGGACTCTCCTAATGATGATGTTACTGCTGCTCTCACTGCTATGACTATAACAGATCCTCAGGACCCATCTTGGTATGCTGACAGTGGTGCCTCCACTCACATGGCTTCTTCCTCTGGTATGTTTTCAAGTTTAGTTCCTTATCATGGTAATCGTCACGTTATTATAGGTGATGGTTCCTCATTGCCTATTTCTCAAAAAGGTTCCCTTACTCTTCATACTTCTCATGGTCGTCTAACTTTACCGAATGCCATTCTTGTCCCTCAACTCAAAAAGAACTTGTTATCAATTAGTCGTATCACTGATGACTTAGATTGTCTTCTCACTTTTTCTAAACATGGTTTCACCATTTTTCAGGAGAACGGAAGGATTCTAGCAACCGGAAGTAGGCATGGAAATTTATACACTCTCGATCAACCTCAATCAGCCTTTTTCTCCTCTACTACGGTGTCTCTTAAAGCTCCTCCAGATATTTGGCATTATCGCCTTGGTCACGTTTCATCCAAAGTTTTAGATTTACTTAATAAGAATAGTTTAGTTGAATTTTCTACTAGTCAGACGTCATCATCTTGTACCTCTTGTCTCATGAGCAAGAGTCATCGCATTCCTTTCGATTTAAATCATTAACGAGCAGACTCTCCCTTATTTTTAGTTCATATTGATTTATGGGGACCTTCTCCTGTTGTCTCTTCATCTGGTTTTAAGTATTATGTTTTGTTCGTTGATGACTATAGTAGATTTTCGTGGTTATTCCCTCTTCGTATGAAGTCTGATTTTTATTCAGTCTTTCTCACTTTTAAAAACTTAGTAGAAAACTACTTCACAACTAAACTAAAGTTTTGCAAATGGATGGAGGAGCTGAATTTCAAAGTTCCGAGTTTTTATCTCTTTTGACTCAATGTGGAATTGAAAGACGTATTTCATGTCCTTATACTCCTTCTCAGAATGCCCGCGTCGAGCGTAAGCATCGCCACGTAACTGAGACGGGATTGAGTCTTCTTTTTCATAGTGGTGTCCCTAGTAGTTACTGGGTTGAAGCATTTCAAACTGCCACTTACCTCATCAACCGCATGCCTACTCCGGTGCTTAATGACTCCTCGCCGTACTCCGTACTCTATGGTCAGGTACCCTCTTATTCTATGTTGCGGTCTTTCGGTTGTCTTTGTTTTCCCTATTTACGACCTTATGCTCTCAACAAATTGTCTCCTCGTAGTCTGCCTTGTGTTTTCGTAGGGTACAGTCCTCATTACAAAGGATTCAAGTGTCTTGATCGTACAACCAATCGAATCTATATCTCTCGTCACGTAGTCTTTGATGAATCAATTTTTCCCTTCAAGGTCTCCACTATATCCTCTTCTTCTAAGGATTTGGTAACTTTTCTTGATCCTTCTTCTTGTTCTTCTAGTTCATCTATGTCTTCATCCTCCGTCCTTCCTTCTTCTCCAATACCATCGACTGACTCACACTCATCTCGTGTAAACTGTTTAACTGACTCATTTTATGTCCCAACTTCAGCCTTCCCGCCTAACTCGGACCCTTCGGGATCTCCTCTCTCTCCTGTCTTTATTGCCCCGGATGCACATGTATCTGACTCCTCCTTTGATTCTAACTCTGACGAATCCAATCTTCCTGCTTCATCACCCTCTTCTCCATCATCCCCAGTCAGTATTTCACCTATTGATAGTCCTAGCACTGTTCGGTCCTCGCAGTTTGGCTCAGTTTCATCATCATCAGTGGACTCACCCCCATCTTTTGGTCATCAAGGTTTTCGTCCCTTGGCAGAGATTGTGGCGGCTACGACACCCATCGGGACACCTTCTTCCTCCTTGCCAAGGTATCCGCTTCCCCCTCGAGACCCTAATATTTTTGGATTATCTGCCTCAGCTTTTTTTGCAGCTCTCTCTGTTATTAAGGAACCTCGTAGTTACAAGACTGCTTCTGTATCTCCTCATTGGCGTAATGCTATGAATGAGGAAATGGCTGCCTTGCATAAACAAAATACATGGTCTCTTGTCCCACTACATCCTTCCATGAATGTCGTGGGACAAGAGACCACAAACTTAACACTTGGTATAACTGTCTCTCTCCATATTCTATTATCAAGAAGTCCATCCCTCTTCACTGGTTATATACACTATCTTGGATTTTTCATCCCCCCAAATATTCAGGACGGTGAGAAGAAACAAAATTTCTATGTTGAGTTGTTAAAAGTGCACTGAATTGAAGAGTCACACCACCCTTCCATCTTGGATACTTCATAGCATGTGTGTGGCAGTAACGGGACTATTTGTTTAGAAGATTGCTTGGCTGCAATAGCTTGAGGCAGTGTGTATGTGGTAGGTGTTGGGTGGTATTGGGCTCTCCCAAAGTCTCACCCCAAAAGCTAGCTTATGAGGTAATTGGTAACGTTTTTCTTACACTTATAAATGCAACCTCTGTCCCTTCCACAGCCAACCGAGGGTTTATCCCAATCTCCTCCTCACACATTGGCTCTTAACCTCGATAGTTATTGGGTCGAGACTTTTATACCTGGGCGATGATACCAATGTTGGGTGGTATTAGGCCATTCTCACTACTCAAACTAGGTCATGAGGTAAGACTTTTCCCACACTTATAAATTGACTCTCTACCCAATCGCAACAATGGAGAAACTTTTCTTGAAAGGTCTGCTATAATGTGACTATTACCTCAAGAGTTTGTTTGTATACAGGTGAAGATGTGTTTGGTATCATAGCTGGAGTCTAGAATCTAAATGTGCGTGACCAATATAAATAAGATTTAGGTGATCATAGCTTGGAGTCTGGATGTAGAAGTAAACACCTTAATCCTTTTCAATGTAAGTTCTCAGGTTTGTTTTTCTTTTTTTTTTTTTTTGTTGAAACAGTTCTCCGGTTTGTTTTTTTTTTTTTTTTTTTTTCTTTTTGAAAGACTCTCCGGTTTGTTAGACATCATTACTTTTCGATTTAAGTTCACGTGAAAGCCCTTTGTAGAAATGACATAAAGTAAGTGTTAAAAGCCTCCTTCTAAAGTGTTACTGGCACCCACCAATACAAAATTGAAAGGAGGATCATGAAGAAACAGGGCATCAACTTGGAGGCGCTTTTAAATTTTTCCTTAATCATATTCAACTTGTAGACAACTTATAAAGATAATCTAGATGTTCTTTCTCTTCGAATTCTCAATTGACAATTTTAATTCCGTAGTTTTGTTCCAAAAATTAAGTGTCATTCTTGCTGCATCGATCTTCTTTGGATATTCTTTGATTTCAACTGGATCAAACACGTAACTCGGCAAATTAATCAGATGTTTTAAATTAGTCACTACTTTGTTCATATATTATGGGATTGGTTGATGAAACCGTAGCAATATCTCATTAAAGGTATTTCTTAATTGAATACGATATATAACATTGTTGCCATGTCTCCAAAATGAAAAAGCGCACTAATGTGTTAGTTGTTTAGTGTAGGTGTAGATATGTGTAGGAACGAGTTTACTTTTTATGCAATACAAACTAAGTTGCATGAAATTAACCTGCAAAAAGTAGGGGTTTTAAAGTTTTATTTAATGCAATGAGATAACCGTGTAATGCAAAAATGATTTGTTTGATGAATTTCAAAATGCGGTGTGTGAATCTCGAAACTTTTAAAATTTTTGGGTTTTGATGGATTTTTGTGATTAGTTTGGGTTTATGTTGTTACTAAAGTCATTTTTACGCCTTAGACCCAAATTTCTTGTAATATAACAATTTCTTCAAAAATTAATTTTATATTTCTAAAGTGGCGACAAAATAAGAATCACAAAAAGGGGATGTATTTAAAAGGACACGTTTTTTTGTTGTTGAAATGAAATTTCGTTAAACACGACAATTTAAGATGATTACAATAGAGACGTGAGAGAGGAGTTGGGACTGAAGGCCAAGATCTCTCTTCTTTAGTTTTTCTAGCCCACTTAGTTAAAATGTTTGCTTGAGTATTCATTTACGGTTAATGTATTGAAACTGGAGTGACTGAAAGGATGTCTGGAGATGTTTGATTTGCTTTACCATTTCTCTTGATTGTCATTGGATCTCATGTTGATGTTGTTGTAGATTTTCCTTTATGTTTAAGTTATCTCCTTATGTTATAAGGTAGGAGATGTTTTCGGACTTAGCCAATTGAAGATCTTGGAGGATTATTTTGTCTTCACTTTTGTTGAAAGTGTGTTGAATATAGGTCGGTATCTAACCCAGTTTTAGACCTGCAAACTGTTTTCACACGAAAGTTTGGATCGACCAGTTTAGCAGGGTTGATCTCATAAGCAGGCTAATCTCTGAGGTAGGACTTCTGCTAAGGTGGTTATCAATGTAAATGATATCTAGTGGCAATTCCAGTATAGCGCGGGGGTAGGCTATCACTTTCGGAAAACTACCTCAAAAAGAAATTCATTAATTGTTGCCCGCGTATCACAATAACAACACAATGCAAAGGTAGCTGAACTGGTTGAATGCGGGATTAAAAACGATGGTGGTGAAGGTTCAATTTCCCTCTCACTCAACCCACTTTCCAACAAAGAATAACAACGTGATACACCTCCAAAGTCCGAAAAATAAAAACTTAATTCTATACCACACCTGAAAAAAAAAATGTCTCAAAGGCATCTCTTGGAAGTGTTAAGGGAGCATTGATGTAGACGCAGCGGAATAATTAAAGAACAATAAAATAAACTAGGAACAATTAAAGAAAACTGTAAGAAACGATAAACTAAACTTAAATTCTTAATAACTCAATTGTTTTTCTCTTCAAGGTAAATAATAACATAGACTAGATCTCCTTTTATAAGATAATAAACCTTCCTAGATAGACTCAAACTAGAATTCCTAAAATAATAAACTACTCAAACATAGAAACTTAAAATTAAAGAAATATCAAATTAAAGTAACTTCTCCTCTACTAAATAAACTACTATTATGACCCAATAGGGTGTGGGCACGCGTAGACGTGGGCCCACACGTTTATGCGCCTGCATCAGCACCCTGTTCCCCAGAAGGTTCGTCCCGAATCGATTTCGATGAAGAAAACAAGTTGATGCACCCGCAGACGATGAACTTTGTCATGGCGATCCGTAATTTCCACTTCGAACGAAGTTTGCACTGGAATGGAAGGATACTAATGTGCAAGTAATCGTCAACCTCGTACCCAAACTCATATGCCAATGATTCTCGCAAAATTAACCTTAGTGAATAAATAATGTTCATCTCGCCATCTTCCCACGGTAGGCTCAACCACTGAATCTTCAAGAAAGTGTGAAGTACTATGAGCAAGTGTGAAGTAAGAGTAATTGTAACAAATTTCCAAAATACTTCATCAATAGCCAAAGTATAAGCATAACCATCGCTAACTAAGATATCGATATGGAACCATGTAGTGTAGATATGCCACGCAAAATTGACTTTTCCACGTTCATCTTCATGTAGTTTATGTACTCTAACGTGATCAATACCTGGAGCCCACTGTTTGTTTTCTTCAATTGATATGTGAAACCTAGATGGAAGTTGTTCAATTGGTATATGATCTTTGACCATTGAGTATAGGTTCATTGTAAGAATTGGGAAATTGATCCTCTTTTTCTTAATTGTTTGAAGAAAATTTGGTAGGAAGAGATTTGATAGAGAAAGCGGCGATGTGGGACATAATTGATTCGGAAAATTCTGGGTTGTTCTTCTTGTTCTTCTTTTTCTTAATTGTTTCTCTTGTTGTTCTTCTTCTTGGTTGTGATGGGTTTTGATAATTGCTTTTTGTTCTTCTTTTCCTTCACTAAATTCTGGGTTTTGATTACTTGGGTGTGTTGATAACTGAGTTTCAACTTGAGGAGAAGATTCAAAATTTTCTGACAGAAGTGTTGGGGATATGGAAGATTCAAAATTTTCTGGTAGAAGTGTTGGGGATACGGAATAGTAAGGAGAGGTTTGTTGTGTTGGTGATGGTGTTTGACACCAAAAGATTGGGAGGGAAACAGGAACATGTTGGTGATATTGGGGTAGGGTTATTTGGGTGGTGGCTATAGATGGAATTTGAATATTATGTATAGGGAAACTAGGGGTGCCTATAGAATCCGGGTTGTAGCCTACATAATTAGGGTTTGTATATGTGTGGTGGAATGTTTGGTTGGAGAAGGGTTCGGGGTTGCGGTTTTGGTGGTGGGTTTCGAGTGGAATGGTGCTTGGTGAATAATATTGCCGAGGGGTCTGGAATGGGTATGGTTGGGTTATACTTGGGTTGGTAGTAGATTGGTGGTCGTTGAAGGAAAAAGGTGGTGTGGTTGGAGTGGTTGTAGGATTTATGTATGTTAATGGGAAAACCGGTAAGAGTGGTGATGTAGGGTTGATGTGAATCGGTGGGAGGAAAGTGGTCGGGCATGGGTTAGTGATAGGTTGACCAAGTAGGGGAATTGAAATTGGTGTTGTGGTTGGGAGTGGTTGTGGTAATGATGTTTGAATGGAAGTAGTAGATGAAGGAGTGGTGGTAAAAGAGGGAGACTTACATATGCCTTCGAGTTGTTTAGCTAGCATCATGATCGAATCATTGACTTGATCGAATTTTTCCATAGTTTCCTTCTTGTGATTTTCGAATTTTTCCATAGTTTCCTTCTTGTAATTTTCGAAAGCTTCTTCCAATTTTGTAACCGAGGATAAATTCTTGTTGATGTTGTCCCATTCGGAGGCAAAAGTTGGTGTCTTCTCTTTGATTGTTGGAGTAGGAACGGTAGGATTAACCATTGTGATTGGTTAAAAAAAATTTGGCTCTGAATACCACTTGATGTAGACGCAGCGGAATAATTAAAGAACAATAAAATAAACTAGGAACAATTAAAGAAAACTGTAAGAAACGATAAACTAAACTTAAATTCTTAATAACTCAATTGTTTTTCTCTTCAAGGTGAATAATAACATAGACTAGATCTCCTTTTATAAGATAATAAACCTTCCTAGATAGACTCAAACTAGAATTCCTAAAATAATAAACTACTCAAACATAGAAACTTAAAATTAAAGATATATCAAATTAAAGTAACTTCTCCTCTACTAAATAAACTACTATTATGACCCAATAGGGTGTGGGCACGCGCAGACGTGGGCCCACATGTTTATGCGCCTGCATCAAGCATGCAGCCAAATTTTATGGTGAGAGTATGAAAAAGGGGATATCAGTTGAAATTGATCAAAGAAGTTGTTTTCTTTGATGGTTTACAAAAGAAATATAAAACTCTATTTATAGAGTTACAATACTACTAGTTTCTAATTTTATAATATACTAGGGTATATCCCGTGCCCCAACGGACAATTGTATTAATCAAATGTGATGAAATTCTAACCCAATACTTCTAAAGTCACCCTTTAGTATTGTTCTAGGCGCTCTCTCCAAACGTGTAACCCGATTTTTTATATTTAATATTGGGATATTTTCAAAAAAAATTGTATTATTTTCTTTGGTTTCATTTTCTTAAATTAGTTATTATTTTATTGATAGAGATTTTAATTTCTTTTCTTAACTCTTGAAATATTTTTTGTTTCATTTTTTCTTAAGTTAGTTATTTTTTTCTAAAGACATGGTTACTTTTTTCTTGAAATAGGTTATTTTATTTCTAAGAAGTACTACTATAATTTAAATTTTGAGAAGAGCTTCTAGACAATAAAAAAATGTTTGTCCCAGTCATCGTTTTTCCTTTTGTTTTATTAAATAGATTTACTAGCTTCTACTATATTTAGTAGTTCCTAATATTTTATATTTCCTAATAATATATGGGATATCTTAAAATATGGAAATATATTCCACCACTCCCCCTCAAGTTGGTGCATAGATATTGCACACACCCCACTTGTCCACCAATTCCAAAAATGACTTGAAATTATCACCATGACCCAACTTAGACTACAAAACATAAATTTCTTCACTGAGCTTGTCACTCTCCTGCTCCAATGATTTTAGCCTATGTTCTTCGTCGTTTAGCCGCTCGTTGAGCAGGTTTATCTCGTTATGTTGGTTAACCATGACCTCATTTTGTTCTGATAATTTACCTTGCAGTTTTTTTTATGCAGGATTCCTTTCTAGCAAGTGATGCCTCCAACTTCGGAATAAGAGTTCCTTGCTTTGTTGCTCTCTTTGTTTCCACATTCATGTACATCTTCAATTCAATAGCGTCCTTTTTAATCTTTCTGTTTCTTCAGTAAGACAATTGATCATCAATTCACACCGTTTAACTTCAGATTCTGAATCTTCTGCCTTCTGCTTGGTTAATGGAGCCACAAATTCTACATGTTGTTTACCAAGTTCAGTTTCTTTCAGGGTTACCTCTATTTGCTTCAAACATGTGCTTACTTGACCAAGCGTCGTCATATTTTCACTCGCCTCTTTCTGCAAGCCTGTGAACGTTATACGTAACTTGGACATGAAACACCAGGAATATCATTGGTTAATGGCTTCCATGCTATTAGTTTATCCTCCGACTTTCTCACATCAAATTGAGTCTCTTGTTGTTTAAGTAACTCGAATTCCGCACGCTCTCTTCGACCCTTTTCTTCCAGTAATTTCTCTTTTAATAACTCAATGTTTTGATGAGATGATTTCAACTTCCTCGCTTCTTGGAATTCAAACTCATAGTTTCTTAGCTTTTCTTGCAACTGCTTCACCAAAATACTTGTATCCGCGGCAATATCTTCTTAAGATAAAGAGCTAAGACTTTATAGTTTCTTCTCCATTTCGCACTTTTGATGCAGAAACTCGTTTAGTTGATTTCTGAGATTCTCTAACTGCTCCACGTAGCAGAATTTATCCTTAGAGTTCTTCTTCTCCGCTTCTACGTTACCTGTAGTGACTACCATTGCTGAAGCTTGCTCAACAGTTGGGTTTTCTTCCTTTGTCTCAACAAGTGCAGCTACAAGGGTTTTCTTAGAGTTTTTCTTTCGATTATGATCCCACCATTTTGGACAACCTACTAGTTCATAACAATGACTTTTGGTATGACCAGTTTTTTTTTGCAGTGGGCACACATATAAGAAGATTTGTCAGATTGACAAATAGCTTTTACAAGATTATTTTTTGTCTTATTTCGAGTCATCATTGCGGAAACATCAATTGTTTCAGATTCTCTGTTCATCTGGTGCGTCGAACAAGCTCACGAAGAACCAAAGCATAACATTCTTCTAAATCAGGAGTGAGATCCTTTCTCAAAATTTCACCACGAACTTGTTCAAATTCACCATCTAACCCAGCAAGAAAAATATGTACATGTTGGCGTTGTACTGATTTACGATAAGATATAATATCATTTTCATTTTCCATGATCAATTTATCACGTTGATCTAATTCACTAAAGATCTCAACTAGTTTACCGTAATAAATTGAGAGTATCCTCCCATTATGTTTGGCAGAAAATGTCATCTGATTCAAAGAGAAGACTTGCAACTCATCGGATTCATCATAAAAAACTTTTGATAAAGCTTCCCGAATATCACGAGTTGTAGGTAAACGAATGTATCTTTTCATAATTTCTGGAGTCATAGCCATCAATAACCATCTTTTGACATTTTGATTATCTGCATACCACTTCTTTTATTTAACATCATCTTCAGCAGATGGTAATAAATTACCTCGAATAAACGAAAGTTTTTCTTTTTCAACAATATGCATCTCCATGATTTGAGACCAGATATCATAATTTTTTGAGTTAATTCCTATATGGCCCCCTACTTTGTGACCAGCTTCCTTTATGGCCCCCTTTTTTTCGTAAATTCAAATATGCCCCCCTTTTTTGATGTAATTGTCCTAACTACCCTTCCTTTAAATCTTCTTTCAAAATTAAAAATAAAAATAAAATTATAATTCCACCTCATTTCCTCTCCACCACACATCTCTCTCCATGTCAACTCTCTCTCTCCACATCACCTCTCTCTCTCTCCAACTCACCTCTCTCTCTCCAACTCACCTTCATCTTCTCCGATTGAAGTCGCCGGCCGGAAATTCTTCCGGCCGGCGACTTCCAAAAAAAAAAAAAAAAAATATTTTCTCTCATCTCTCTCTCTCTCTAAAAATCCGGCGAAGGGGGTTTCCCTTCGCCGGAGCCGTGAACAGACCGATCTGGTCTGTTCACGAGCAGACCTTATATGGTCTGTTCACGAGCAGACCTTATCTGGTCTGTTCACGAGCAGACCAGATCTGGTCTGTTCACGGCTCCGGCGAAGGGAAACCCCCTTCGCCGGATTTTTAGAGAGAGAGAGAGATGAGAGAAAAAATTTTTTTTTTTTTTTTGGAAGTCTCCGGCCGGAAATTTTTCCGGCCGGCGACTTCAATCGGAGAAGATGAAGGTGAGTTGGAGAGAGAGAGGGGTGAGTTGGAGAAAGAGAGAGAGGGGTGAGTTGGAGAGGGAGAGAGAGAGGGTGAGTTGGAGAGAGAGAGAGAGAGGGGTGAGTTGGAGAGAGAGAGAGGGGTGAGTTGGGAAGAGAGATGAGGTGGAGAGAGAGAGAGGGGTGAGGTGGAAATAACTTTTTTAAAATGTTTTAAATTTAGAATTAAGAAGGGTAGTAATGACATTTACTTGAAAATAGGGGGCTATATTTGAATTTACGAAAAAAAGGGGGCCATAAAGGAAGCTGGTCACAAAGTAGGGGGCCATATAGGAATTAACTCTAATTTTTTTCATTCAGTATAATCATTGAATTAAAAGATCCACCTGACTGAAAAATTGTACCAATTGTCTGATCCATATTTTCCACTATATTAATTATAAGGAAAAATTTATATAAGAAAATTTAGAAACTGAATCTCTGAGAAGATGTGGTCCACCAACTCAAAGTCTTGTAAATTATTTTCATTTTTTGCCTTCTTTTTAATACAAAAATAAATTATTTTCCTTTAAAGTAAAAACTGATGAATGTTTTTTTTCTTTCTTTGGAGCTAAGATAGAAAAAGAAGATGAAGATGAAGATGAATGTTCTTTCTCCTTCAACCGACAAAGAATCAGAAAAGAAATTTAAGACCGTTGGCTCTGGTACCAAGTTGAAATTGATCAAAGAAATTGTTTTATTCCTTGATGGTTTACAAAAGAATTATAAGACTCTATTTATAGAGCTACAATATTACTAGTTTCTTTCTCTTCATCTCTCTCTTTTCTCTCCATTGTTTCCTTTCTCTATTATAGAGGGAAAAAGAGAGACAAAACTCTCTATCGAGTGTTCGGATGAAATAAAACTACGATCGAAGGTTTGGTTGAAACTAACGTTCGATCTAGGGTTTTAGTCGAACTCTTGACCAAATGTTTTAGCAGAACTCTCAAGTGAGGGTTATAGTAAAGGGAAAATAAATTTTACCTAAAACTAATGTGAGTAATAATAACAAACAGGAGAAATTGGTTTTCATAGGGAAAAACAAGATTTTTCAAGAGTTTTTTATTTGACAACATATTTCTATATTTCTAATTAAAAGTTTTTTAACTTTGATTTTAACCTACGTTGGATGAAAATCCTAGATCCGCCAATAATGGTATCCATTATATTTCGGAATTAGAAAGAGAGAGGTGGTGGGATTATTATTTTTAGTGGGCTATATAAACATAAACTAAACCCCTAAAGATATCTTCGGAATCCCTTTTATAATTAAGTTGTTCTTCCATCATAGTGGAAATCATCGCCCCACTGTTCGCCGTAGTGTAGGTCCTCACAATCCAACCCACGTAAATCTCTTGTGTTTTATGTCATTGTTAAACTTCTGCGTTACTTTTCTTGGTTGCTTGTTCTTTGTCACCACAACTTTCTTCATTCGTCCTTTTGAGTATTAATTGTGGCTGCTATGAATTGTGATATGTGGTCAGGAAGAACTATTCCATTACCCAATATTTTCAGATAAAGTGGAAAATGAGAAATCAACATTCATGTTGTAATAGGACAAATTCAGAGGAACCCGTTTATTAGTTGAGTAATGAAGATTCCCATGAGAGATTATGAGTGTTCACTTTAGATTCCAGGGGAAGATGTTATTTGATTGATGATATTACACGGATGCTAATGAACTTGCTTTATTACCTTATCCTAAAAAGAGTAGTCCAAGATAATCGTATATAGTTCGTTTGAGAGAAAAAGAGAGAAAAAGAATGAGTTCTGATGCAAAAGTTCGGTTGATCTCCAGTAGTACAATCCAACCCACATTTAATGATCAGGTCGACCCAATTGAAAGAATAGAGTTAACTCCATGGGATCTAAGCATGCTTTCATTTCAATACATCCAAAAGGGTCTTTTATTCACTACTCCCCCGAAAGAAGAAGAAGAAGATTTCACAGTTATAATCGATCATCTCAAAACTTCATTATCACAAACTCTCTCCGTTTTCTTCCCTCTCGCCGGACGCCTTGGTTTCGAAAAACACAAAGAAGATATTAATGACACCATCTCTGTTTTCATTGACTGCAATTCGGCTGGAGCAGAGTTCATCCACGCGGCCACTGATATAACTATTTCTGACATACTCAATCCAACTTATGTTCCTTCTTCGATTATACAACAATTCTTTTCTCCTCTAAAAGAATTGACCAATTATGCTGGTAGATTCCAGCCGCTTCTTTCCGTACAGGTAACTGAATTAACTGACGGAATTTTCATTGGGTGTTCTATAAATCATGTTGTTTGTGATGGGACATCCTTTTGGTATTTCTTTAATTCATGGTCTGAGATTTCAAGAACTAGTTCTAATAATATTTCATGTCCTCCTATAGTCAAACGTTGGTTTCTCGATAATACTTGTTATCCGATTCGCCTTCCTTTATCTGACTTAGACGAATTTTTCGTAGAGAAATATCGATATATTACTCCGCCACTTGAAGAAAGAATTTTTCATTTCACAAGGGAAAATATTTTGAGACTTAAAGAGAAAGTCAACTTCGAAAATGATACCAATGGTGTTGTTATTTCGTCTTTACAAGCTTTGTTGGCTCATGTTTGGATAGCGATAACTCGAGCTAGGAATTTAGATCCGGATGAAGAGACTAGTTATCAGTTAGCAATAGGACATAGAGCGAGACTAGATCCGCCTTTACCCAATACATACTTTGGTAATTCGATATTTGTAGCGGGAGCTAGTTGTAAAGCCGGGGAATTACTACAAGGGGGAACTGGGTATGGAGCATTGTTATTGAATCAAGTTGTTAAGAGTTGGAATAATGGAACTGTTCGAAGTTTTCTGCAGTCGTGGTTGGAGAAGCCCGTGTTCGTTAGTTTTAACGGGTTTGGGTCTAATCCTCCTCTGGTTACGGGGAGCTCGTCGTGGTTTGACATGTATGGAAACGATTTTGGATGGGGACGACCGATAGGAGTTCGAAGTGGGGTTGCCAATAAGCACAATGGGACAGTTATGGTATTTCCTGGATCAATTGAAGGAAGTATAGATGTTGAAGTGTCCCTTTCTTTTGGTACTCTGAAGACTATGGAAGATGATGATGAGTTCATGGAGATGGTCACTGTCTCACCCTCTTAATTTCCAAAGGGTGTAAGTTCATGGCCATTGTTTCCTTGTTGTCTTTGTCCTCAGTTTTAGGTATGGGTGTGGAAATTTGGGCTCAAGTTTTGGACCCAATCCAAAAAAAATGTGCTAGTATATGAACTTTTGAGATAATTAGCATAATCATCTTAGTCCAACTGATTTCTTCATCCTTCTTCCTTCTCTAGAACTGCCAGATATTCATGACTGATTGTAAATTACATTAGGTTACACGGGTTTATCAATCAAATCTTGTTTATGTTTTAATTCTTGATTAATAGGGAAGATAGGTTGTAGAAGCAGATGACAAAAGAAAATTATTGTAGTATTTTCAGAGAGAAAGTTGAAGAAAACATTCGATTTAATTTTAACTTTGAAAAACTTGTGCAATTGATTGAGATTCAATTTTAGCTAAGAGGAAGAATCTATTGAATTGAAGATGGAAGACAAAGAACCTTGCAGTTTTAGTGCTTTGATACCATAATTCTAATGTATTAAAATTCAAATATGTTCGATCACCATTGCCTATATGCCAAATTCGCAAGAAAGTTGCACACTTAGGTGCTGTTTGTTTTTTTACTTTTTCAGATCTGAAATCTGAATTGGGTCCCTATTCAAATTTCAGATGTTTGTTTTTTGAAGTTAAGCAAATCTGAAAATTTGGCTGAATTGGACCAAGGTCTGAATTGGCTGAAAACTAGCCCATATTTTTCAGACTTCAAAATAAGTCTGAAACAAAGATCCAATATCTGAAATATGTCAAATGTCATTTATGCCCCCGTCAATTCATGATATTCTCATGTTCCATCCTTCTATTATCACCACCAATCCGAACCGGACCACCACCAATCTGAACCGGACCACCACCAGACCACCACCACCATCACCACAAAACCCCACCACCAGACCACCAGACAAGAACACCACCACAAATCCACCACCAGACAAGAACACCACCACAAATCCACCACCAGACGACAACACCACCAGACAACAACAACACCACCAGACAACAACAACAACACCGCCACAAGACAACACCACGGCCACAAGACAACACCACGGCCACAAGACAACACCCCGCAACCACAAAAACCCCGCCACTTTAACTTCGCCCATCTTCGGTAAGGCAAAAAGAGAGAGAGAGAGAGAGAGATCTTCGTGGAGAAGGGACCTAGAACTAGAGATCTTACTGTTGTTTGGTTAAAGAGGAGAGGGATCTCGACAGTACTGCTAGAGAGAGAGAGAATGAGAGATGGTAAAAAGGTTCAGTCTCGCCGGAGAGACTGATAGAGAGAGTTTGGGAGAGAGAGATGGCGGCTGAGATAGATGGAAAGAGGAGTTTAGGGTTTCTATTCTTTTTCTAGTTGAAAGGTTTAGGGTTTCAATTTATTCAGGAGAGAGAAATAATTTAGGGTTTTCTGAAATTAGATTTTTTTAAATTCAGACATAATAATTCAGATTTAAAAAACAAACATCTAACTTTTAAAAAGATTCAAGCATTTCAGATTCAGCCAATTCAGATTCAGATGCAAATAGAAAAACAAACAGCACCTTAGCCATTGAAGGCTGTAATTCCAAATTGAATACTTGACGAAAGTGGACCCTTATCCTCCAAGCCAACAACCCGATTCTTTAAATTGCGAACTGACTAAAAATCGAGGTCAGCTGCCTCATATGCTTATCACGCAAAAGAAAACTGAGAAAGACAAGAAAGATATAAATCAAGAATTAAAACATAAACAAAATTTGATAGATAAACCCAACTAACCTATGTAATCGACAGCCAGTCATGAATATGGCAGTTCTAGAGAAAGGAAAAGGACAAAGATAACAATAAAACATTGAACATCTTCATGAACTTAAACCCTTTGGAAGGCGGGTAAGACATTGATCATCTCCATGAACTCATAATCATCTTCAATAGTCTTCAGAGTACCATAGGAAAGGGAAACTTCAAAATCTATACTTCCTTCAATTGATCCAGGAAAGACCATAACTGTCCCGTTGTGCTTATTGGCAACCCCACTTCGATTTCCTACCGGTCGTCCCCATCCAAAATCATTTCCATACATGTCAAACCACGGCGACCTCCCCATAACCACAGGAGGATTAGCCCCAAATCATTACGACTAACGAACACGGGCTTTTCTGACCATGACTGCAGACAACTTTGAGCGGTTCCATCATTCCATGTCTTAACCGCTTGATTCTATAACAATGCCGCATACCCAATTCGTTCTTCTAGTAATTCTCGTGCTATACTACTAGCTCCTCCTCCAAATATCGAATTACCAAAGTATGTATTGGGTAAAGGAGGATACAGTCTTGCTCTATGTCCAATCGCTAACCGAAAACTAGTCTCTTCATTCGGATCTAAACTCCTAGCTCTGAGTTATCGCTATCCAAATATGAGCTAACAAAGCTTGTAAACATGAAATAACAACACCATTAGTATCATTTTCAAAGTTGGCTTTCTCTTTAAGCCTCAAAACATTTTCCCTTGTCAAATGAAAAATTCATTCTTCAAGAGGCGGTGTAAGATACCGATACTTCTCAACGGAAAAGTCGTCTAGGTCAGAAAAAGGAAGGCGAATAGGATAAGTAGTATTATCTGAGGAACCAACGTTTGAGTATGGGAGGATTTGGATATTGTTAGAACTAGTTGTAGAAATCTCAGACCACGAATTAATGAAATGCCAAAAGGATGTCCCATCACAAACAAAATGATTCATAGAACACCCAATGAAAATTCCGTAGTTAATTCAGTTACCTCTATGGAAACAAGCGGTTAGAGTTTTGTGAAAGTTCATGTTAGTTGGTAGATTAGAAGATACAAACTAAAATAATGAATACAATAGTTTACGTGGTTCGGTCGGAGGATCACGACTTACATCCACGGAGAAAGCCATTAATGGTCGTATTATATTGTCTCCACAATCGTGGGATTGATTGGTTACAGACTCGAAGACTCAAGGCAACTCAACAAATAAAATACGTAGAGGACACTTCTGTTTATAGAGTGACTTGGGTATCTTATTTTTCTAGGACTCTATCTAGGATAAGTACAAGATAATATCTTCCAAATCTTCATATATCTTGACGGTTGATATTTGATATCTTCGGATCTCGATCCTAATACTCTAACACTCCCCCTCAAGTTGGAATGCAGAACTTGTGAAGTATCCAACTTGAAGATTGAACTTGGGAAAGATGAATGTTGCTTGCATACGATCGTATTCAAAACTTGAACTTGATTTTTTATTTTTTTTGTTTAATGTCGAATAATTGGCAATGATGCTGAATACTTTGTCTGCAACTTGAACTTGTAATCGCACATTAACTTGATATAATATTCTTTTCTTTCTTTCGTAAGCTTGGATAACATTCTTTTCTTATTTTCTTCTTTTCTTTCTATCTTTCTTTCTTACATCGAGAAAGATGAGAAAACAATGGAAGCGAACATTGCGCATAAAAAAAATCATTGATTGATGGGGACGCCTATCGAGGAATCTGATTTGTCTAACTATTTTCTCGCTGAGGGTGGTGATGGTTCCTGGAAGACATTACTGACGAAGGAGTTGCTTATAAAAAGAACTCAAGGAAACCATGAAGATGATGACCTAGTCGCAGTTGATAGACATGTAGAGAGAGACCGACGATGGTTTAAAAGAAACCGAAAAAAATGTTGATTCATCACTCAACTGAAAGAAAGTCAGTGGTGGTTTAGTAGATATTGTCCAAAACGATAGGAACAAACTATTGGTAAAAGAGAAGGCCGGGAAAATCAATCGGCAAAAATAAAGTTCTCAATCCAATTTCTGGTGAGCTAGAGAGACGAAGTCCAGTAAAACCAAAACTCAATGTAGTTTGGAGTCGGCAACGGATAATAGAGCATATGTAAAACTTCAACTTACATGATTTAATCACAACGAAGAAAAAAAAACGTTGGAAATACGGAAGCTTGATTCGGCTGAAAGAAAATAGCTCTTTGATTCGAATAAGATGATCATGCATGCAACATGGTTGCTTATCTTCTAATTGATCTGAGAGACGAAAATCAGCAAAACGTGCCCAAGTTTTTTTTAGAAGTAGACTCCCCCTGAATGGGGAAGTTATTGGTGCCTCTCAAATTCACGTGGACAATTACTATGCTGTGATAATTATCGTTCTCCATGTTGTGAGAACTATTGGATAGATAGTCCCCTGAGGAACTATTGGAGTTGCAGCTAATGTTCTTGGAACCCTTACGACTTTTGATATAAATGATGAAAAATTCATTACTCATGCATATAAATAACAAAACACAAGTAATGAAATTAAACCAAGATCTCTATTTGATGAATTAAAGAGATGAGGAGGTTTTAGGTACTTACCCGAATCCATAGCTTGAAGATACTTGAAGATACAGTAGATTTCCTTGTTACCCCTAAGATTTGGACAAAATCTTCTAAACCTTGAGAATGGACGTTGTTTCTGATTTCTCAAAAATGGGAGTTGGGAAAATCACGTCTCTCATCTCTGGTTTAGGGATTTGCCCTGAATAATACGGGAACTGCCTAGGTAGTTACTAGCAGTTACCCAAGTAATTATTAAAGAGCCCATTATTCCTTGATAATTACTTTTGAGGGCTCTACACATGACATATTGCCAATACGCTCCCCACACTTCAAACTGATATTTTATGGTCCATAATGTATAAATTAATTAGATCACATTTTGGGACCCTTAAGTGAAATAACATGTATTATGTAATTAACACATATATTAGTCCACATTAGTCATTAGTATTAAAAATACTAACAATCTCCCACTTGGACTTTATATGTTTCCCGAATTACATAATACAAGAACCTTAGTGTGCACAAAAATTGTTATTTCACGACTTCAAATATCACGTACAATCTGGTTCATTAATCACATTAGCAAGGGATCAAAACGGCGTTCGTCGCATTAGTTCATGACTAAACCTTTAATGGTCACATTACTAATGTAATTAACAACATAGATCAAGTGTGGATGTGTAGCATGGAAATTGCATGCAATTGTGATCTAAAACATGTCTATTTCCAACTAATCCAGTGACTCCACAGAGTCCAACTTTCTCCCAATGATGTCCTCAATAGAAAGTTATATCCTTATGTTCAGAGTACCAAAATATAATTTCTGAAACTACGTAAGGTCAATACATGAAACCAAACATTTCCAATGAGCACAACCAAATGGATCCAAAAAATTAAGACAACAAACTCCCACTAATCAATGGGATCCTAGAATCCCGATATAAACCACATACTTGCTGAAAAACTTTAGGCGGTAAATCTTTAGTGAGTGGTTCACCATATTGGAGTTTGTGTCAATGTGCTCAATGGATACCAAAAGACTCTGAACGTTACCTTTTACCGCAAGGTACTACATACCAATGTATTTGGACTTTGAAAAGCTTTTGTTGTTATTTAAGTACAACTCAGCTGCCTAATCGTCATGTTAGATCCTCATTGGTCGTTTTGCGTATCCAACCACATTCTAACTTAAAGACAAAATTTCAAAGCCAAATTGCATGATTGATGCTTAGAAGCATGTTAAGAACTCTGCTTTCATGGTCGAGAAGGTCATAGGGATTGTTTTACACTTTCCAATAATTAACCCTTCCAACCACCACAAAAATGTAACCTGATCTGGATTTCTTATGATAAAGATATCCAGTAAATCCGTATCGGAGCAACCCATGATTTCTCTATGATCGGTTCTCCTCAAAAGTGAGCATGTAATCTTTCGCTCTTTTGCAGTTATCACATAACCCGTTGGATGACCTTTCAACGGTCTAGCCTTGGGTTACTTGGATATCTACCCAACATTCCTTCAACAAGTGTCAAATCCGAACATGTACAAACTTGTGCATGCATGAGACTTCCAACCACAGACGAGTTTGGGATTGGCTCAATTTCCTTCTCAAGATTGAACTTCACAAGTTGGAGCAAACTAAACCGTCATTATTCACTGACGTATCTCCTAGCAAATATTTCTGGATGCCATAGAGAAATTAACGATATAGGCCTTTTGGGAAAGACCAAGAGTGTCCTTAGGGTGATCTTGGTCTATCTGAATACCCAAAACATAAGAAGCATTTCCAAGGTCTTTCATTTTAAATTCGCTTGAGAGAAAGCCCTTGGTCTAATGCTACAATCCTATATCAGTGTTTGCTAGTAGAACCACACCTACATATAGTTCTAGGATCATAAATTCACTCCCACTGATCTTGAGATATATGCACTGATCGATGATATTTTCCTCATAGAACCGAAAGAGGAAATACCTCATCAAAATTTTGGTACAATTTATTTGACTTAAAGAATACTTCGTAAAGTCAGGCGAGAATACCTCTTCGAAGTTTAATCCTCCCTTATGAGTAAAGTCATTGACGATTAGACGTGCTTTATATCTTTCGATGTTACCTTTTGAGTCCTTTTGGTTTCGTAAATGCATTTACAACCAATTGATCTCACCCTACAGGTAACTCGACAAGATCCTAATGTTAATGTCGTCCATAGACTTCAACTCTCCTTTCATGACCTCAATTCAGTCATCAAATTTTTGAGCTCATTTTGACTTCACTAGGAGAAGTTAAATACTTCAAACCTTAAGTCATAATTGTGCTCATTAAGATAGACAACAAAGTCATAGTGGATCTCCTAATTGGTTCCTTAATTCAAGGTCGTTAATGTCAACCATAATCTCTCTAGCTATTCCTCTGTTTCTTTTAGAGGTTCTTTATTAACTAGTACGAGAAAAGGTTGTTCACTAAATGTGGGATTAATCAACATGGTTGTATCTGATTAAATACTTTAATTCACAGGCTGAACAATAATTGTATCCAAAAAAAATTTAGTTATTGTCAGTCGTGACTTTAAGACGAATATTTGCATACTCATCCTCAAACACAATCTCTTTATTCTGATTACTCCCACTGTAATTAACATCCTCGACGAACATGAGTTTCTTGATTAAAAAGAAGGGTTGTTAGAGCGATCAAACTGCTTCCAGTAAAGGTATTCCTAATGCGATGAGTCATTATTGAAGCAGACAAGACAATGTTTGTCATTCCACGATACCTAAGGGAATGAACCCCAAATATCTTTGCCTGACTCCACATTCGCCTTTATGGTGTTTGATTATATATCTTTAATCAATTTAAGTACCACAATATTAGAATTTAGAGAAACACTAAATGATCTATTTCAATTGAACAATTAAAACCAACTTTGTCCAAAAGTAAATAGAAATTAGTTCCGTCTGAATGACGGTACATGAAAAGTTTCTTCTAAATTCAAATAACAATCAGTACGTAATTGAACTACAAATAAAACAAACACTGAGTGCTTCCAACAACTGCAAGGTTGTTCTACAGCCCACAAAGATGTATCTTTCACCATCAATCGGCTTTCAATAGTGGAGGCAAACCTTTCTTAGCACGCCAAGCGGCGTATTCATAACACATTTTCTTCACGATACCAGTCCTTTTGCAAAAGAAACATGAATGCCTGGAATCCAAATTTCTCTTGCCTTTGACTTGTGAAGTTATTGTGTTTGCTATACCTTTATCCTTCTTTTGCTTATCCAGCCTTTTTACTCCTGAAGTTGATGCTAGGTGAGCACTTTCTGTCTTTTCCTGGTTAATCTTATCTTCTTCCTGAACACAATGTGCAATGAGCTCGTTCAAGCTCCACTTCTCCTTTTGAGAATTATAGGAGATCTTAAGTGTGTTATACTGAACAGGAAGAGATATGAGGACCAAATGAACAAGTATGTCTTCAGACAATACAAGTATTTGTTCCCTGAGTTTGGTCACCAGGTTAGACATATTCATAATGTACTCCCGTATGTTCCCCTTACCGTTATACCGCATGGTGACAAGCTTAGATAATGTAGTGCTTGTCTCCATTTTCCCACTCGCTGAAAAGCAATCAGAGAGTTGCTTGAGGAACTCCTTAGCACTCGCCTTAGTCAGTCCACTGCTTATCGAGTCTGGAATTGAGTTTTGCATGATCATCAGGCTCATCCGATCAGATCTCTCCCATTTTTCCATAACAACCTTCTGTTCAGTAGTACTTAAGCTGGACAGAGGCATTGGGCGATCCATCCTAAGAGCAATGTCAAGATCCATGCAACCAAGCACAGTCATCACGTGCTTCTTCCATTTCTTAAAGTTAATGCCGTTAAGCACCGGAATGTTGTTTATGTTGGCAGATATAAATGATACTAAATACAAAAGACAATAAAACACACATGCTCATATTAGAGTTCATTAAAATCATGCATAAAAATTAGCAATTAACCAAATATTGCAATTTGTGGGCCCATTTCAAGATATCAAGTGTAACATTACTACCTAGTCTTTGGACAGAGATAATAACTTACTAGTGATACTCTCTGATATTGATACAAGATCTGCCAAGTGTTGTGCCTTTCTTTGGACCGACACAATACTCGCATGACACCTAAATATATCACATATCTTAGTCATAAGGCAATTTAAGGCTTCCCTTAGACCTGTCAAAGTAACCTTCCTTTGGGCCGATCACTTCACATGGACTAAGACATGTTTATCTACACCGACTATGGTATTTTACCCGACAGAGGTCACTTTGGCGACATGTCAGTTCAATCCCATAATTAATGCAATAACCATCTAAGTTTTTGACAAAAATTAAAATCATAATATTTTGTGCAAGATTAATCAATAGCCTAACCTTATGTTTAATGATTATTGACATATAATCACTTGATCATGTTTCTTATTACTTATTAAGCATATATCAACATAGATATTATATCCACTAAAGGTTGATAATTCAAAGTACACATATGCATGAAATCATCGTCAAATTACCATAATTAACGATAAACAAAAAATCATATGTGCATTATTTAGTAGTAGAAACATGTTGTGGTGCCTTCAAACACCCAATTAAGGCACTCAACAATAACTCACAATTCATGCATTACAAATAGAACAAGTGCATTGACGTGAGAAACATACATTACTCCAAAATGAGTAATTTTTTTTTTGAAGCCAAGGGAACCATTTCCATTAATAAGTGATAAAATCACAATGTTTACATGGATGATACTTCATTCTTATTTCTCTCCTCTGAAAACTTCATGAGAGTTACATACCTTTAAATGCAAAGTGCCTCATGAAGAGAAAGAAATGGGACTAGACACTGACTCAAACAAAAGACCCTAAAGGCCGACAAAAGATCCTAAAGATCGTGAATGAAAAGACCCTAAAGGTCGACAAAATATTACAGTAAAACTAATAAAAGAACCACCGCCTTCTTGCCGGAAAACCGTCGCCGTCACCGGAAAACCGCCGCCGACACCGGAAAACAGCCGCTGCCGCCAGAAAACCGCCTCCGTCACCGGAGAATCGTCGCACACCACCATAGAAATCACATTACCACCACACCACCTTCACGAAGCACCACCCGATCTTGCCGTAGAAACCAATCGCTCCACCACCACCACCCATCACCATCAATAAATGTAATTTCTGATAATATATCTTTCTTCATCAAAAACCATAACATTAGGTTTCTTGAAAAACAAATAATCTCTTATGTCTTCCAATTTAAAAGATTAATTGTTGAATCAAAGCATCTAGGGTAAAGATTATGACTTAACCGCCCAGACCAACCGAGGTTTGCAGATTTTGTTTTCTAATTAGGGTTTGATTATAGATCTCATCTGAAGTTCATGATTTTGAGATGAGTTTTTGGATTGTGAGATTAGGGATGGGGCCAATCTTGTGATCGATGTCATTATGAGATGAGTTTTTGGATTGTGAGATTAGGTGTGATTATAGATCTCATCTTCCAACTTACCAGTTAAAACCACTGTCCTTCACCGTCTTCTCCCAGATGATCAATGTTGATGAAGAGATAGATAGAGAGAGAAAAAAGGTAGTTGTAATTGTTGGTGATCAAAGAAATCTACATAGAAGAGGAAACAGAAGAACAAAAAAAAATATAGAAGAGGAAACTCCGGCGGAGGGTCTCCCTTCGCCGGAAAAATAGATCTCAATCTCTCTCTCTCTCTCTGGCAGTTGTGTTCCCAAAATGAGTAATTAGAGGTCTACAAGTGCCCAAATATGATGTTGTATGCATCCAAAATGATGTTACGAGCACCCAAACTAACTACTAAAGGCACCCAAAACGATTAACACCAAGTGCTACAGGCGCCCCAAAACTATAGGCACCCTATAATTGCTATAGGCACCCAACTAGTGGAATCGTCATGTCACACCCTATTGCTATAGGCACCTTGCAAATGCTATAGGCACCCAGCTAGTGCTTTTGGCACCCGCCAATGCCGTATAATCCCCCTGTTGCTATAGGCACCGAACCAAATACTATATGCACCCTAGTTCCTCTAGGCATCCTCGGTAATTGCTATGGGCGCCCACACTAGAAACTATTATATGTATTGCCCGATATATATGTATGATAACGTTTAATACCTCCAGTATCTAAGCAATGGTAATGGTATCAAAATTTCTCTAAACAAATTTGATTTAGTGAAAAAACCATGTTAGGAGGAATTAATTGATACCCAATTATCTCTCTAAACAACCGAATAAGAGAGATTATGGAATTGAGAAATTAAAATCTAATCAATATTTCTCTGACCCAAAATAGTTGAACCCAAAATAGTTGACAGAATCTTAAAAAAAAAACAAAATTATACTAACCAATATTTTCTCTGTAAAGAACCTAATCAGAGAAATAAAACTTAAAATTGGTTATATATAATCTACCTAAAATATCTGTTAACTAATTAAATATTCAACGGAGAAATGATGGGAGAGGAAATTAAGGAAATAATAACTACTTATATTTTATCTCTCCCAACAGAAACCTAAGAGGGTAATCCAACATAAAATTCATAAGAATATCATCTACCCAAATATCTCTCAACTACCATCTCAAAAATCATACAAATAGTGGCTCTGATACCACTTGATGGAAAATTCATTACTCATGCATATAAATAACAAAACACAAGTAATGAAATTAAACCAAGATCTTTATTTGATGAATTAAAGAGATGAGGAGGTTTTAGGTACTTACCCGAATCCATAGCTTGAAGATACTTGAAGATACAGTAGATTTCCTTGTTACCCCTAAGATTTGGACAAAATCTTCTAAACCTTGAGAATGGACGTTGTTTCTGATTTCTCAAAAATGGGAGTTGGGAAAATCACGTCTCTCTTCTCTGGTTTAGGGATTTGCCCTGAATAATATGGGAACTGCCTAGGTAGTTACTAGCAGTTACCCAAGTAATTATTAAAGAGCCCATTATTCTTTGATAATTACTTTTGAGGGCTCTACACATGACATATTGCCAATACGCTCCCCACACTTCAAACTGATATTTTATGGTCCATAATGTATAAATTAATTAGATCACATTTTGGGACCCTTAAGTGAAATGACATGTATTATGTAATTAACACATATATTAGTCCACATTAGTCATTAGTATTAAAAATACTAACAATAAAATCAAAGGGAAATTGAAGAATCTGACTTTATTAGTGTTAGGAACCCTAACATTGCTAGTAAAAGTTGACCTGACTTTACTGGTCCTGTTAGATATCCATCCAAGCTTTCTTCAAGGGACTAAAACGATGAGAAGGAACCGAGACTTTTCTTCAAGTGGATATTAAATCGACACAAAGCGATTAAAAAGAAATCGTATCACAATGAAAATATTGTCGATAATAACGGAACCTAAAAAAATTCGATAAAACAGGATTGATGAACCTGCTCAGGATAATTTAATCGATAAAAAAAAAATCGAGAATTTACGAAAATTTAATTAGGATTGATTAACCTGCTCTTGGTACCATGTGAAAGTTCATGTTAGTTGGTAGATTAGAAGATACAAACTAAAATAATGAACACAATAGTTTACGTGGTTCGGTCGGAGGATCACGACCTACATCTACGGAGAAAGCAATTAATGGCTGTATTATATTATCTCCACAATCGTGCGATTGATTGGTTACAGACTCGAAGACTCAATGCAACTCAACAAATAAAATACATAAAGGTCACTTCTATTTATAGAGTGACTTGGGTATCTTAATTTTCTAGGACTCTATCTCGGATAAGTACAAGATAATATATTCCAAATCTTCATATATCTTGACGGTTGATATTTGATATCTTCGAATCTCGATCCATCTCGATCCTAATACTCTAACAAGTTTACCAGCATAAACTCCAAACCCATCTATCTATCTATCTATTAATTAAAAATGAGCAGACTTGGGCACATTTCAATAAGCGTTTACCCGAATGGACCCTACTAAGAAAAATCGGTTGTATAGGTGCGCCGCATAAAAGCATCTCCAATGGGACACTCTAATAAAAACTCTAAAATCTAGTTGTCAAGTGTCAAATAAAGATTCTCTTTCCTAAGTGTCAATATAGAGACAGTCTAAATTTTTTTGGTCTCCAATAGAGATCTCTAAAATCTCTCTACTTAATACACATGTCACTCTTAAATTGAATATTAAAAAAGTAGTTGAAAAGAAGAGGTGTGATGCAGGCGCATAGGCGTGTGGGCCCACGTCCACGCGTGCCCACACCCTATTAAGTCATAATAGTAGTTTATTTAGTAGAAAAGAAGTTACTATAATTTGATATTTCTTTATTTTAAAGTTTCTATGTTTGAGTAGTTTATTATTTTAGGAATCCTAGTTTGAGTCTATCTAGGAAGGTTTATTATCTTATAAAAGGGGATCTAGTCTATGTTATTATTCACCTTGAAGAGAAAAACAATTGAAATTATTAAGAGTTTAAGTTTAGTTTATCGTTTCTTACAGTTTTCTTTAATTGTTCTTAGTTTATTTTATTGTTCTTTAATTATTCCGCTGCGTCTACATCAAGTGGTATTCAGAGCCATTTTTTTTAACAAATCACAATGGTTAATTCTACCGTTCCTACTCCAACAATCAAAGAGAAGACACCAACTTTTGCCTCCGAATGGGACAACATCAACAAGAAGTTATCCTCGGTTACAAAATTGGAAGAAGCTTTCGAAAATTAAAAGAAGGAAACTATGGAAAAATTCGAAAATCACAAGAAGGAAACTATGGAAAAATTCGATCAAGTCAATGATTCGATCATGAAGCTATCTAAACAACTCGAAGGCATATGTAAGTCTCCCTCTTTTACCACTACTCCTTCTTCTACTACTTCCACTCAAGCATCATTATCACTTCCAACCATAACACCAACTTCAAATTCCCTACTTGGACAACCTAACACAACCCCGATTCACATCAACCCTACATCACCACTCTCACCGGTTTTCCCACTAACATACATAAACCCTTCAACCTCCATGGTCGATACTGTTGAAAGAAATTTTCTTCATAAAATAAATACTAGTTTTTCAATGAGGGATGAAGAGAAATTCGTTGAGACAAATAAAGAAGAAGAGGTCCAATTAAATAACACAAGCTCCGGCAATTTATTTGATCCGTATATAATTTCGAGAGAAGAATTAGTTGTTTCGAATCACAAAATTCTTCCACATCAAATTGTGTCGTCATTGGTGTTACCTCCTCATTATCATGAACTTATTACAACTTTTAGGTTGTCTTCATGGAACCAATTGGAATATACCGATCACGTCTTCGATACAATGTCCCTTGATGGGGTTTCACCTACTCGATTCTTTCCATTCAAGGAAGAAATTAATAGGACACCGGTTCTTGCTTCACAAGATACTTCTACTACAAAATTGAATTTTTGTGATATACTGGCTACGGTGGTTCCAAACGTGACAATTTGTGATGAAGTTTTGGTTTATAAGCTTCACGAAGATGAACGTGGGAAAATATCTAAAGTTTTGGTCCATTTTTGTCTTCTTCGAATTTTCAGGAACTTTCGTGAAAAATGGGAATTAAGGATCGGTATGGCGAAATTCATCGTATGCGGTTGCATCAAATTGTTTTCTTCATCGAAAAGGTTCGGGGCGAACCTTCTGGGGAACAGGGTGCTGATGCAGGCGCATAGGCGTGTGGGCCCACGTCCACGCGTGCCCACACCCTATTAAGTCATAATAGTAGTTTATTTAATAGAAAAGAAGTTACTATAATTTGATATTTCTTTATTTTAAAGTTTCTATGTTTGAGTAGTTTATTATTTTAGGAATCCTAGTTTGAGTCTATCTAGGAAGGTTTATTATCTTATAAAAGGGGATCTAGTCTATGTTATTATTCACCTTAAAGAGAAAAACAATTGAAATTATTAAGAGTTTAAGTTTAGTTTATCGTTTCTTACAATTTTCTTTAATTGTTCTTAGTTTATTTTATTGTTCTTTAATTATTCCGCTGCGTTTACATCAAGGTGTCTATTGGTTTAAATTTTAAAGTGACACTTAGAGAGTCTCAAAGAGAAACTCTAGTTTTAGAATTTCTCTCTCTAGACACTGATGTAGATTGTTGCGGAAGCGTAAAAGTAATGGAATCCACCATTATTAATAAACTAAACTAACGAAATAAAACTGATAAAATAACGATAAACAATAAACTTGATTAATAATAAACTTGGTTGATAATATTCTCTGATCTGGTTAACAAAGACAGACTAGACTTCTCTTATATAGAGATTGTACTTTCCTATATAGACTCAAATAAGGAAATAAGATAACTACTAATAATACTTTCCTTGATTGCTAAGACTCATAATTATGGAAACCCTAAATACTTAATTATAGAAACTACGCTAATGTAGCTTCTTAACCGTGAGGCCCACTATCACCATGGCCGTGAGGCCCAATAGGAAGATGGTCTCCATCAGACACTCTATAATAAATGTGTCCACCTCATAATAGAGTGTCTAACAAAGTGTCTCATTGGAGATGTTTATTTAACAAAAATTTCAAAAAGTCATGTGTGGCACTCTAAGTGTTAGAGATTGAATGTCCCATTGGAGAACCCCAGATCCAACTTGTTATGGCTATTATAACTTGTTATGGCCATTTTTTCCACCGCCCAACTGACCAACTCACATGGTTCTGGAGAGAGAGATAAAAATAGAGTGGGTCCTCAGCATACTGCATGTAGGTGGAATTTATTCTTCTCATGAGGGAAGAAAATCCATTAAAGGCTCAGGTTTAGACATAGCTTCTTGTGATCGAGATGAAGATTCATTTGGAGAATGATACCAAGAAGAATAAGAAATAATATGTAAATCTATCTCTCTCGAAATTGGCTGAGATTTTGAGAGTCGGGTGCGAGATTTTTTAGTCGGGGGTCCTCACGAAATAATATAAAAAAAGTTCACACATATAATTTAAGAAAATATGAAACTGTTTAGCCGTAATATTTTGAAAAACATCATACAAAAAAGTATTATGCAAGAAAATCTGCATGAACGTACTATTTCGATAACTAATTTACTCATAATGTAATTATATATCAAAAACACAGCCTCGGCTACAACGAACGTCGTGATGATTTAATTGAACACTCAAACATATGAATTTCGAGAAGTATTCATACAACAAAATGAATATTCAATACAATGAAATATAACAATAAATAAAACTTTAGTTTTTGCATTAATACATATGGAGAAACAAAGAAAAGAAATGTGTATATTTCAGAGCGAATAATCAACATATAAGTTATCGATACAACAATGGTCTAAACTTCCAAGGGATTAAAAGTGCTTCCAAACACTTTGAAAGAGCTCTCATGTGATGTGACGTAAGTTAATCAAGTAAGGAGACTACATAGGCACTTTAGAAGTATCACTGGGCACAGACCCAAACTGCTTGGAGTGCCCTAAAGGATATCTACTAAAATGTGATAGAAAAACAAATGTAGGTGAAGGGACTCGAACTCGGAACCTTCTGTGCGCTTGGTCCAACTCCGTACCCTTTTTTTGTATATACCGAGGCGGAACCAAAGGTGGGATCATTTACGTGCATAAAATTAACAATAATGAATTAAAATTAGCTAAATTACCTTCTAGATTGAAATTTGTTCTTTCGACTCTTAACATAAGAAAATAATTTTTTACATAAAATTTTCACGATATAATTACCACTTACATTTTTATGTACTAAATTAGATCTTTTTCTTCCTCTTTTTAATTCCTCCTACTCAGCCACATAGTTTGTACACAACAAAATTTGATAAACATAAATGAGTGGGATTAGTTTAATTATATTTGAGAACCGTTGTTACATGTAGGTATAATCTTTTCTCTCAGATGATCTATAAATTTTTAAAGCTCAACTTTGAATGAAAATCTGAAGGAATTTGAACATAATAAAGTCTATAAGTATCCGTACATATTATGCAAGATTTAGACACATGTTGTTCCACAATTATTCATAATTTACATAGGTTTCCACAGGAACTTGAAGTTTAAAAAGTGTTCACATGTATTTTTACCAAGATGAATAAGAAATTCGACTCAGTTTCTACATATGTTCATTAAAAAAAATACATATAACATACATATACATATACATATTAATATAAGAATTACAAGTATCTAAAATCTCCAGTTACGTAAAAAGATGTTCTTACACAATCTTTTCGGACAAAAAATATTTAAACCCTCTGCAGTGTTTCCCCTTCAAATTCTCGAATTTCTGACTGTGAGGAGGGAGAGCGGGAGAAAGAAGGGAGAGGCATATGAATAAAAGAGTGAGCGACGCGTGTGTAACTCGTTGACAAATGCTTGAACAACAATTTGCTAATGAAATTGAATGTTGAATTTTGCTAATGAAATTGAATGTTAAGATTTGCTAATGAAATTACAATTTGGGGGCCAAGTTGGAGTGCTGGATAAATACAAGGGTTAAATATTGTAGTTGGTAACAACTAGGGGCCCCATCTCCCGGTTGATCACAATTATGGGCCAAATAAAAACAAAACTTTCAAAGTTGCGTGAAACCCACTCAATTTGGGGCCCCATGTGCGGATGTGCCAAACTGTTCTTTGAATTCTCCAACGCGCTTCTTGTTGTGAGGCCCAGGTTATTCTTTTTTCGGCACCCCACAAGAAAGACTACAAATGAAAATGTGGCCCTTAAAATTGGGGGCCCAAATCGAGGCTTTGCTCAGGATTCTTTACCTGAGACTTTATCCGAGGATCCTTTAGAAACACTGTTGGCTCATTTTGGCTTAGACTTTGATGAGGAGGGAAGTATCAATGAGGTGAATGCTTTGTTGGATTCTACCCCATTACTGGATACTGATAAGTGGAAAGTGAAAGCTGAACCCCTCATTTTGTCCGAACCAATTGACTCGCCAACTGTAGAGACAAATCAACTATCATCCACCAGTGAGTCCAGTGAGTCCAGTGGTCCTTCTATCCTAGAGTTGCCTCCATCCACAGAGAAACCACCTTCCTTAGAATTGAAACCCTTGCTTGACAACTTAAAGTATTTGTTTCTAGGCCCATCTGAAACTCTACCTGTCATCATTGCTTCTGAGTTAGAAAAAGAACAGGAAAGTAAATTACTAGATGTCCTTAGAAACCACAAAGAGGCTTTAGGGTGGTCAATAGGTGATTTAAAGGGTATAAGTCCTTCTGTTTGCATGCACCATATCTACCTAGAGGAAGATGCTAAACCGTCAAGGGAAATGCAACTAGACTTAACCCTCACATGAAGGAGGTTGTTAGAGCTGAAGTCCTGAAATTGTTAGGAGCGGGTATCATATACCCTATTTCAGATAGTACTTGGGTCAGCCCTGTTCAAATTGTACCCAAGAAATCAGGCATTACTGTAGTCAAGAACGAGTCAAATGAGTTAATACCCACCAGGATGACCACTGGGTGGCGTGTTTGTGTTGACTACAGGAAATTGAACACGGTCACGAGGAAAGACCATTTTCCTCTTCCTTTCATTGATCAGATGCTAGAAAGACTAGCTGGGCATAGCTACTACTGTTTCTTAGATGGCTATTCTGGCTATAATCAGATTCCGATAGCCCTTGAAGACCAAGAGAAAACCACTTTCACTTGTCCATTTGGAACGTATGCTTATCGTCGGATGCCTTTTGGGTTGTGTAATGCACCCGCTACATTTCAACGATGTCTGATGAGTATATTTTCAGATATGGTAGAGAGGTTTCTCGAGGTCTTTATGGATGATTTTTCAGTCTTTGGCTCATCATTCGATCAGTGTCTGCATCACCTCACACTCGTGTTGGTTCGATGCAAAGAGAAGAACCTATTGGGAAAAATGTCACTTTATGGTTCGCTCAGGAATAGTCTTAGGGCATGTCATTTCTGAAAAGGGCATTGAAGTAGATAAGGCTAAAGTAGAGTTGATAAAAAGCCTTCCAGTTCCTAAAACGGTTAGAGATATTCAATCGTTCTTAGGATATGCTGGATTTTATCGACGGTTTATTAAAGATTTCAGCAAGATATCTAGACCTCTTTGTAATCTTTTGGCAAAAGAGAACAAATTTGTCTTCGATGAGCCTTGTTTATAAGCCTTTGAGAAACTCAAACTTATGCTTACTTCTGCCCCTATTGTCCAACCTCCCAACTGGAGTACTCCATTTGAGATCATGTGCGATGCATCTGATTATGCCATTGGAGTCGTGTTAGGTCAACGTGAGAATAAACTTCTTCACGTTATATACTATGCCAGTAAGACGTTGAACGATGCACAACTAAACTACTCTACCACTGAAAAAGAGTTGTTAGCTGTAGTGTATGCCCTAGAGAAGTTCAGATCATATCTCGTTGGGTCTAAGGTCATTATATTCTCTGATTATGCTGCATTAAAATATCTCCTTTCTAAAAAGGATGCAAAACCTAGGCTGATTAGATGGATACTACTGCTACAGGAATTTGACATAGAGATTCGGGACAAAAAGAGTTCCGAGAATCTAGAAGCAGACCACTTGTCTAGACTTGTAGTCGAGTCTGTAGAAGACAAGTTACCCATGAGAGAGAGCTTCCCTGATGAGCAACTTTTTAGTATCTCCCAATTACCTTGGTTTGCTGATATAGTGAACTATCTTGCTACTGGTCAAATACCCAAACACTGGACCAAGCAAGATCGTGATAAATTTTTATCTGAGGTAAAACAGTTCTTCTGGGATGACCCATACTTGTTCAAGTATTGTCCCGACCAGATCATTAGGAGATGTGTTCCTGATGAGGAACAATCCAAAATCATCTCCTTTTGTCATGATCATGCATGTGGAGGGCATTTTAGTGGTAAAAAGACGGCTGCCAAAATTCTACAATGTGGTTTTTACTGGCCGTCTATATTTAAGGATACCCATGCATATTGTTTGGCATGTGAACGATGCCAAAAGTTGGGAAGCATTTCTCGTAGGAACATGATGCCCCTTAATCCTATTTTGGTAGTTGAGGTCTTGGATGTGTGGGGCACCGATTTCATGGGTCCCTTCCCAAATTCATTTGGAAATCTGTACATCCTAGTTGCAGTTGACTATGTGTCAAAGTGGATAGAGGCGGTTGCTTCCAAAACGAATGATCACAAAGTTGTGATCACTTTCTTAAAGGAAAACATATTTTCACGTTTTGGTACACCGCGAGCAATTATTAGTGACAGGGGCACACACTTTTGTAATAGGCAGTTTGAGCTTTTAATGAAAAAATATGGTATTACCCATAAAGTGTCAACCCCATATCATCCACAGACTAGTGGTCAAGTGGAGGTGTCGAATAGGGAGATTAAACGCATTCTGGAGAAAACGGTTAACACCAATAGGAAGGATTGGTCTTTACGACTAACCGATGCACTATGGGCTTACCGTACAGCGTTTAAGACCCCTATTGGAATGTCTCCATATATACTAGTGTATGGCAGAGCATGTCACCTACCTGTTGAGTTAGAGCACAGAGCATATTGGGCTATCAAGCAATTGAATTTTTCCCTTGACAAGGCGGGTAGAGAGAGAAAGTTGCAACTCAGTGAGTTGGAGGAGTTGAGAAATGATGCATATGAAAGTGATAGGTTGTATAAGCATAAGATGAAAATGTTTCATGATAAAAATATTTTAAGAAAAACATTTTCACCGGGTCAGAAAGTTTTATTATATAACAAACGTTTGCATTTATTTCCTGGGAAAATCCGTTCTAGATGGTCAGGACCTTTCACGGTCAAGTTTGTTTATCCTTATGGTGCGGTCGACATTGAAGACAAAAATGGTAGTGTGTTCAAAGTAAATGGACAACGGTTAAAACCATTTTTAGAGATGTTGAACGATACAGAGGATCTTTCTATCGAAGATCCTGTCTATCTAGACTGATCCGCTATGATCAGTTTCGTCTGGCTGAAGACGTTAAACTTAGCGCTTTCTGGGAGGCAACCCATGCATAGGACTTCTGAATCTGGTAACATCTTTCCTTACATCCTGTTATTTTGGCATAGTCTTCAGAACATTGAGGACAATGTTCGGTTTAAGTTTGGGGATAGGGGATTGAATTTTTAGTCCTTATTTCAAAAATTCAAAAGGGTTCAAAATTTTTAATTTTTGGATTGAAAAGGCGAGTCTAATTGTTTTTGCTTGTTAATAGTTATAGAGTCTAGTTGGCCGTACTATGCTTTTGCTGAAAGTTTTTTTTCCACGAATTTCGAGTCTTGGAGTTGTTGTGCACTAGCCATGTGAGTGTTAGATAGGTGAAGAGTTGACTTTTCCGAGAGAACTTAATCGATCATTAGTGGAGACTTAACCTATGTGAGATTCTGAGCCTTTCCTTTTGTTTTGAGTGATCTCTTCTGTGATAACTCCGAGTAGAATGAAGAGCTACTCAACCTCGCAATATTCATTAGAGCTCAGTTGATCTCTTGAGTTCAAATTTTACAACCACTAGGGATGTCATCAGGAAGTAAACCCTTCTCTTGTAGTTTGAGAAACTTGAAAGCAATGTCAACTAGAGGAAAATAGATCTCATCCATCATTTATAACCCTGAGAATAAGACATGAAACAAAGTGGAGAAAATTATACCCAAGGAAATTGTTGAGAAAGTGAGTTGTGTATTTTGAGTTGTATTACTAGAAGTGAAAAAAAAAATAGAAATAGAAAAAGAAAGAAAAAAATGTTTGTTTAGTTTAAGTGTTTATCCTTTGAAGAAATTCTTGAAGATTTGAAGACGTCGAGTTCTCAGGAGTTCTAGTCACATCCTTAATATTTATTGACCTCTAGGAAGCATTGTTAGAAAGTAGATCAGGTGAGAAGAGTTGGTAAGCTTCCCCATTCCGTATTAGTGGTTGTTTCTTTCCTATGAGATCAGTCGTTCATCAAAAATTTTAGCCTGTCTTTTGTAATGTGTTGAGTTTTTCTTCATGCTCATACTCGCACATTGAGTGAAACATTTCTGAGTGACTTAACTTTTTGAGTGTATGACCGTGAGGCAGTAGTCGAGGCGAAATGTATTGAGAAGGTAATCGAGGTCTTGTCTGTTTGGAACCGAAATGATACTCATATTGGCTGGTCACGTGCACTTCGAGTCTTGATTACTAGTGAAGGGATTTTCAGTATTTGCATGGCTTGATTGACTTGGATTTCATTTCTATTAACTTTCGAAAATCTACCGGATACATTTTTAGTCCATGTCATATTTAAACCCTTCTGTATTTTTTAAAATTTTGAATTTTGTGGGTATATTCACTGGAAACCCTCACGAGACAAAACTCGTCCTCTAAGGTAACTTAGAGGTTTAACGGCTTGTTCCACATTCTAAGTGCAATCGTGATTCCCTACGAAAGTGGTAAACTGGGCTTGGTTTTATTTTTCTGTTTTGCTCGAGGACTAGCAAAATCTAAGTATGGGGATGTTGATGAGACATGAAAATGTCTCATTTGAATCTCTTAACTCGGGTTAGTTAGTCCAGTTCGAGCGGTTACTCTGATGATTTGTTTGATTTTCTTTCTCAGGTCTCATTTACGGAGTTCGATGCGGAAACATCGTGATAAAGACATACTTGAGGGGCATTTTGGTCATTTTAATGATAAGGGTATTCTGGTCAATATTAGTGCTCATGTGAAAGTAGAGTCCAAGACGAACCCAACGGCGAAAGCGGAAGTGGAATCGGAGCCCGGATGCAAAAATAGGAGCAAGTCAAAGTTTGGCTCAGAACCCACTCTCCAAGTCAACTGGAGGACACATGGCACGCAGAACTTAATCGCAAGACCGCCAAGCCTCACGGGATGTATTCGGGCAGAGAGGAGGTATACCAAGGTTCCTAGAGCCCACGATTCCATGTAACCAAGCGCGGGAGCCTTTCGCGCATCCGTTCAAATCTATTGGTCGGATTAAAAACGTGGCATCATCTGGAACGTTTCTCATCTCTCTCTCAGCTGCTCTGCGACTCACCGTATCGACCTTTGCATGCCACACGACAGCTACTCACTGGTGGGCCCTAGCGATTCAGATTGGGATTATTTTTCCCAGCTATTTTCTCTCTCTCGTCTCTATTATTTCCTTCCTCTTATAACCGAGAGGAAACATAGAAGGCATATAAGAGACAGAGAAGGAAAGAGAGATTAATAGATTGGGAGAAAAGGGAAAGATTGAGAAAGAGATGAATAGAGAGTTGGAGATTTGTTCGAAATGGAAAGAAAGAGGAAGATTTGTTCTTGGCTGGAAAAAAATATAACAACAGTAGAGAGAGATAAAAGGAAACAAACTTTAAGATGGAAAGAGAGAAGTTTGAATTGGTTTTTCTTACCATAATCAAAGAAGGAAAGAAGAGAATAGGTTGGTTCTTTATAACAGGGAGAGAAAGAAAATAGGGACATCACCTCACGGCCAGAAAGACAGAAACCAAAAAAACCATTCTTATCATCTTCATCATCTCGGTTTTTGGCAGAACATCCTCTCACGGCTAAAGAAAAAAAATAACCAAGAGTTAGAGAGAGAAACAGAGACCACTACACGGCTAAATAATCTTCATCATCTCTGATTTCAGTTTATCTTCTTCTTTTGTAATCTCTCTTTTTGTGAGAGAAAGAGAGATTCATAGAGAGAGAGTGTGTGTGCTGTAGTGAGAGAAAGAAAGAAGAATCGATATTTCTTTAAAACAATTTATTATTAAATCTCTTTATCTATCTCATCTTCTCGGTTATTTGAAGAGTTTTCAGTTTATTTATCATCTCTGGACAGTTTAGAGAGAGAGAGACAGAAACAGTAGAGAGAGAAAGTAAGTGAAGAAGATGAGAAAATAGGTGGGAAAACTATGATTTGGCAGAATTCAATTCCGAGAAGACGAGAAAATCGTTTTTCCTGAGGGTGCGTTTGGCAGAATTCCGGGAAAAACAGAAGGAAATCATTTCCCTAAGGCCCTGTTTGGTTTGGAAATAGCGAAAAAGTCTGTTTTCTTCTCTCTTTTTACTTTATTTTCCAATTTTTTTTATATAATGTCTATGAGTAACTAATCTTTTATCTAGGGTTTTAGATGAAGTTCTTCGTACTTAATTTTATCGATATGATTTGTTAATAATTTTTATTGTTTTTCATGATCAAATCTTCTGGATTTTTAGACCATTCATGGACTGGAATCTTAGTTATATAAAGAATTTGCTAATTAAATCATAATAAATCGTCGTTAGAATTGTAAGAAGGACGGATTCGGAAACCCTAGGGTTCCTCCATCTCTTGAATTTTATATCATTTAAGTTTATTTGTTATCTTTATCTGAAAAATATTACCAATCAAACCAAGTTAGATTCCAAGTTAGAATTAAAGTTAGAATTTAAGTTTGACTAAGTCTCTGAGGAACGAACCGGTCTTACCGGAAAATTACAACTTGACACCTGTAGCGTCCCAAGTTTTCCGATAGTAGGAGCGAAATAATAAGGTTGGATGAAGGACTATTGAGGCAATGGATTCGGGTTAAGATAGGACTAAAAGTGTAATCAGGTCCAAATCAGGGGGCTTTTTGCAATGAGGACAAACTCAGGGACTGAACTGCAACTTTGGCTGGTTAAGGGAAAAACCGAACCAGGCTTAGTTGCTCGTGGTTTTTAGCTGAACAGAGTTTAGGGCAGGGGAGAAAAATCGATGAAGGAGAGTATTTTGGCTAGAAATCAGAGGGGAAAGCTTGTTCTTGTTGAATGAAAAGCATGAGGATGTGAATTGACCTAGGTTATTGATATTTTGGTAAGAGATTTTGTGTTTCTCTCTCTAGAACTCATTGGTTATGTGATTTGAGTTTTAACCGAGTTGAATTCGAATTTGTAGGGAATTTGAGAGGAATTGATGGAACTTATTGACATGCAAATCAAAGGAAACTAACTCAAGGTAAGAATTGTAGTTTTGATGATTTAATTGTGTTATTCTGATTTTAGGGTTTATGAATTTGAAACTTGGGGGTTTTCTGATTTTAGGGTTTGAATGAGTGATAATTTCATGTATTTTTAGTGTGATGCTTGATTTAAGAGATGGTGGAACCTAGAGGTGAAATAAGGTCGAGATTACGAGTTCTATAGACTTCATACCCGTAACAGTGTACTGTTAGGTCTGTAGCACGAGATTGGTAGTTCGAAAGCTTTTATGGTCTTCTACAAACTTGTAGCTCGTCTCGATACGATTCCAGAATGGTATGGTGATAATCATTCCGAGTCCGGATGAGGGAGTTATGGCTGTTAGAGTGAACAGCGCGCATTCGGGACAGATTGACGCACTGCTGTGTTTATTTTCTTCGTTTTGAGGTTATTCGCTTGGAAATTGTTAGAGATGCTAAGAATTCCATGTTTGGGTTTGGAATATCTTCCCAACCGTATAAGTGATTAAGCGGGTATCCGACAAGTAGACTTAATGGAAGGATTAGAGCGAGTACGTGAATTTCATCGACTTCTCTTTAAGGTATGCGAACTAGTGATACTTAGACAGAAAACGGGTAAGTTAGAGAACTTAAGAGCAATACTTCGAAGTGGATATAAGGAGTATTTGAGTATATGGTTGGTTGTCAGTCATCCGAAGCCGAGAGAGTTTCAAGATGAGTCGAACTCGGATGTGTTTTGTTTATTCGTTCTCGTTTCTTTCTTTTGTATTTATCTTATGTTTTCAAGATTCTTGTGGAAGAATCTAAGGTTTATCTTTGTCTAGGGTGTCGGAAGGAAAGCCGAAATGAGTTGGGGGCGAGATGCTCGAAGCAAAGCGGATGAGGACGGAGTCCTGAATCGCTAGGTAGGGGATACCTCTTGTTTTCTTTTATACTATTGTCTAGATTCATGCTAGAAGTAGGAGTTATGCATGCATCATTATGTGTAGCTGGTAGGTGATCATATATGCATGATTTTAACCCTTGATTTCAATGAAAGTTGTCTCGTTAGTTTGGACTATTGATATTGATGGGTTAACTATTTAGACTCTGATTTCCATGAGCTTTGTATCGTGAATGCGACTTTCTTGATGCGATGGTTTTATATGTGCAAGCATGTCTTACGAATGATTTCTAGAGAAATGGTTTTTGAAATGGTTGGTGATAATCGTTGTTTAAAAAACGTAACGATTTCGTATGTGGTATGTGATTGATGAAGTGGACTGAGACGAGTCATGAGGGTCTTGGCAGTTGTAGTGCTCCACTCTCTGGCCAGGATTCTCGTTTAGGTTGGACTCTCGGGGCTCAGGGATTTGCTACCCTTGACCGCTCGATTGGACTGTAAGCCTGTTTGTTCTTACCCTCGGGGCTCAGGGGCTGTACACCTCTGACCGCCCGACTGGTTTGGTGATTGGGATCCCTTTGCACGTTTGTTATGACTCTTGGTTGCGCCACTTCTGTGTGTGATAAGATAAATAATGTTTTAAAAAGCCTATCTCAGTCGAGGGTGTAACGGGCGAGTTCCGAATCTGCTGAGATTGTGGGTGAAGGACGTTTTCATAAGAAAAGATTATGATTTCAGTTGTTGACACAATAAATACTTTTCCAAAACCAAAAAAATAGTTGCATGCTAGGGTACCGATGAGAATATGCTTTTCGTCCCAACACGAATACGGGAGGTACGGTCTGACTATTCGACTTCGGTGAAGATAAAAAATGTATCTAGTTAAGCTAGGTGTATATATTTATCACGAGGTGAGCTTTTCAATGACTGTGGAGTCGCCTAGTGGGTGAGGGGCTTACCTTCCTAGGGGTAAGCCACTTTCTCGAGAGAACTTGAGTACCTTGGTTAGTGCCGGTATGGGACGGTACTAGCCAAAGTACTATAGAGTTCTCTGGGTAACTCTCTGTTGATTGAGGAGCATACCATGGGTGCTGTTGTATGTTAGAGTAAGATTGATATATATTTATACGGGTGCATGTTTTATTGCGAAAATGGTTTTATCGCCGTTTGGTTTTGGGACTCCTCTACCAGTTTAACTCGTGTCGGTGAGTTACTGACCCCCTACTAGTTCTTAGTGTGCAGGTACTTTTTTGTAGTTTGATTTTCGTTGTCAGACAGTTGAGGCTCGTGATCCGCAGAGGGCGTGGGGTGGCTTCACAGCTGTCTTATTTGGTTTCTTTTGTTTTCTTCTCATTATATTTTAAGTTATACCTTTATACACTGGACACCTTGTATTATAAATATATATGTATCACATAGGTTGTACAGGGATGTATGGTGTTTTTTTTTCAGGATGAGTTAACCGAGTTCTGGTGGTTCGGCTTGGAACCAGAGTCTATTAGTTGATTATGTTTCATTTTAGCTTCCGTTGTGTTTGTGTATGCGAATGTATAGTTTGCATGACAGGTTACAGGTGCGACCGGTTCGATTTATAGAGGAGGTGCTGCCGAATTTTCGGCTCGTCTGTGAATTGACGGGGCGTGCTCGTGCCTATTTATGGGGTACGGGGCGTCACAACACCCGTGCACTTGCGGGTGTAGACCGATTTAGGAAACTTTTTAGGCCCATCAGGTACCCATAGTCAGGGGTGGGGATCGATCCGGGACGGAGGAAAACAAACACCAACCCCAACCGATCTGGGCGGAACAGGCACAAGTCCTCAGTTTTCACTCGGACTGGACAAAACGGACGAACATTTCGGATTTTTCTTCAACAAAATGTCTGTCTGTGACCATTTCAATAGGCGGGCAGACCAGTTATCGCTTGATCGGGCACATGTGACTAATGAACAAATGTAGAATTTTTTATACGAAATTAAAACTGTTTAGTAGCTAAATACAACTTTTGAACCTCTCTCTTTACAATTACAAAAAAGTAAATGAATACAAAAATTAAAAAATCATCACTTGGTAGATACTCTGATGATGACAAAGATACACGAGGTTGATTATTAGATTTAAAATCTTGACATGCCAGTATGTTGCCGATCCATCGACCCTCACAAACTTTAAGATAAAATCTAATTATCTACACTAATGTGGAATGTCGATTCATTTTGAAATATCAAAACTAACTAGAAGATCTAGCAGACTAGCACTGCTAGTTCTCCATAATGACTCAAAAAAACATTTAAAGTTGCGATTACAAGTCCAAAACAATGACCTGTATAAACGGGTTCGGACGGGCGAACGACATTATCGGGCGGATCACCGGGTAAACGACTTTTGCCCGCGTCCTTCCGCTTAAGCTCCTTCGGGCAGTCCGGTAGTGAGGTATCGGACGCCCACGGACTCTTCGATCGCGGGCCGTCGTTGGCGGGTTCTGGACCAAAATCCCACCCCTATGTAGCATAGCCGTAGTTCCCCAAGCCCGACCACATTCTCATCCCTACCCAACACTTTCCCATTTCCCCATAACAAATAGAAAAAGAGGACCCCGGAAAAAGAAAAAGAACAATTGTAGCAGAAGAGTAAAGCTCTCCATTGATCACCAAATCTGTAAATCTCTGTTCCTCAAACACAAATCTAATCAAACCAAACTGTTGGGTATCTTTCTCTCTCTCGAAAATGTTCCACTCTTTGAGCTTCTTCTCAACAAACTGCACAACACTTGGGAAATTGTTCCACTTTCTCATTTTAGCTCAAACCCTCTTCATAATCACTTCCTTTGCTTGCTCAAATGGAAATTGCCAGGTTTGTTTTCATTTATTCAGCTTAAGAAACATCAATTTCTGAGTTCATTACAAGTAAAAGTACTTTTTTTTTCCTATGAAATTTCTGAAAAAATTACAGCTTCTTGACTCATGTTCCATACCTACCGACTGTGGGTCTGGTTTGTACTGTGGTAACTGCCCTGCCATGGCCAAAACTCAACCCATCTGCATCAGAGGTCAAGTAATTCAACCCACATCAGTTGTGAGTTCTTCTGTCTCTTTGATTTGTTCTTCATTTTTTCATTTTTTGTGTACTTATAAACTTGATTTTGGCAGATTAAAGGGTTACCCTTTAACAAATACTCATGGTTGGTGACCCATAATTCATTCTCCATTGTTAATTCACCACTTCTTCTTGGTGTACAAAGGGTGACATTTTACAACCAAGAAGACACTGTTACCAATCAATTAAGGGTATGTTTAAGAATTATTAGTTCTTCATTTTAAATTTTGAACTATGGGTAGTTTTCTAATTCTTGTCTGTTGGATTTGTTGTCTTGTTTAGAATGGTGTAAGAGGGTTGATGTTGGACATGTATGACTTTGAAAATGATATTTGGCTTTGTCATTCGCTACGTGGGCAATGCTTCAATTTTACCGCTTTTGTAAGTATCCCCCAATTCTTTCCAATTTTTGTGTGATCATGTCTGTTCTTGTATTTGAAGAGGTCACTGTTTTAACAAAAAGGGTTTGTAACTGTATGGTTTTTTTTTCATCTTAGGAACCTGCAATTAACACTCTGAAAGAAGTGGAATCGTTCTTGAGTGAGAACCCAACAGAGATTGTGACAATTATAATTGAAGACTACGTTCATACTCCGAAAGGGTTAACAAAGCTATTCACAGCAGCTGGTTTACTTAAGTATATGTTTCCGGTTTCAAAGATGCCTGTAAATGGGCAAGATTGGCCTACTGTGACTGACATGGTTGCTGACAATTATCGGCTTCTGGTTTTCACTTCTATCGCTTCAAAGGAAGCTGATGAGGGAATTGCCTATCAATGGAGATACATGGTGGAAAACGAATGTAAGTACTACTAACTTCGGCTAATAGTATTTTATAGTAGATTGCTTCTATATTATGAGCTTGAGATCAAATTTGAGTTATACATAAGAAAATCTATAATGCTATATAAGTGATTCTTATAGGGAATTAACCAATCACTTTATCCGGTTCATCATCTTCATTCTTCCCTTTCATACCAACTACCATAGCTGAAGTTCAATTTAACTAATCAAGTGAGAAAGAGCGGAAGTCCTAAATAGCTTCAGTATTTATTGTGATGCATTTCAGCTGGAGATCCCGGGGTGACACCAGGCTTATGCCCTAACAGAAAGGAATCGTTGCCGCTCAATTCTCGAGGTGCATCTTTGTTCTTACAGAACTATTTTCCTACATACCCAGTTGAAGAAGAAAGCTGCAAAGAGCATTCAGTTGGTCTTGTTGACATGATTGGGACCTGTTATAAAGCAGCTGGCAATATTCTGCCCAACTTTATTGCCGTGAACTTTTACATGGTATTCAAACTTTTACATTATAGAGTCAAAGGTGAACCAGAGATGCATGTAAATTACATTTTGTAATGATTGACGGAATATGAGTTGTGCAGAGAAGTGATGGAGGAGGTGTTTTTGATGCTGTGGACAGAATGAATGGACAGAGCTTATGTGGTTGTAGTACCATTGCTGCTTGCCAGGTTCAGATAATTTCAGACTATTCTGCCCCTTCGATTCTTCAGAGTTTCTTTTTTTTGTTTTTCCTCATTTCTGACCATAATCCTCTTCCACGATTTTTCCAGGATGGAGTGGCTAATGGTACTTGCAAAGACATTGGTTCATCTACTAGAACCCCTTTAGCTACACCTAATGGTGGTGGCAATTTCAAAGGATATGTTCAGCTATCAGGATCTGCTTCGACAATCCATTTTATGAGTCTCTTGATCTTAAACTTGTTTCATCTTTTCGTAATGGTGTTTATGTTGTAACTAAATATATTAAACATCAGTATCTTCGACAGTCCATTTTATGAGCTGCTCACTTCTATAGGTTTTGTAGTGTGTCCGAGTAACGTAGGTGAAGTTGGCTGCATTTCTAAATTGGTTAGCAAAAGGTTAGACTTAGACATGATTGCAGAATTTCAGCACTAAAGAGCAAGCTGCTGAAGTTGCGAAGTTTAATTGTAGAAGAAGAGTGAAAATCTTTCGGAAGTGTTCATACCGTTGTGTGTGTGAATCTGTGACAGAGATTGATCAAGAGAGATTTTCTGACTAGACTGATTGATGGTTGAGGTATATTCCATTTCAGTACCCTCTTGTACTACTTCGTATAATATGTCCGGGCTTTGGTCTTCGAGATGTTTATGCATATTCTTTAGAGCCTAAAAGTTTGATCTTTAAGATGTATCTGTTGTCTCATCTTTCATGAAAGTATCTAATCCACGTCTTTTTCTCTTTATGAATCCAGGTTTTGTGTGAATCGATTAGTTTTAGATATTAGCACTCAGAGTTGGCGGAAAGCTTAGAATTCAGGTAGAATTTATCCTTCCCTGTCACCATTTACGCGCCTTCTTTTTTTGACGTTTGTATTTCGTTTTTCTTGATATTCTGCTTATCTAGTGAAATTTGCTCAGACCATCTTTGTTTTTTATAATATTATCACACATTTGTTCATATGCTTATTTATAAGGCTAAAACTAAAAGCGCCAGACCTGTTGCTATTCTGTACATATTAGAAGACTTAGTTGCTTTTTCTTTTCGAATGGAATGGTAACTGCTTAAGCCTCTATTCATTCCTCATTCCTCTTACCAGCTTAATTGTCAAAAATGGATATTGCTTAAGAGTTAAGATCAGGGTTTACGTGGTTATATGAGGAAGATTCAATTTCCTTCGGCACTCAAAAATAATAGATCAATACTTAACCTCCTATTTGACTTTTATAGGCTATTTTGCCTATTGCTGTGCGTTCTGACGAATTCAAGTAAATCAAGAAAAGTAATCGAAAAGTAAACAATTACATAGAACACAGAGATTTACGTGGTTTGGTTCCTGAAACTTACTCCACGGAGAATAACGACTAGATGGTTTCCACTATGATAAGAAAACAAGTTACACAAGAGATTTGTGAGAATGAATAAGATATCCATAGAGTTTTTGTTTATGTATAGCTACAAAAATCTTAATTCCATCGCCTCACCGACTCTCTTTCTAATTCCCGAATACACATGAATACATCTAACATTGACAACCGCCTTAACATAAGCCCTGTCTCTGGATATCACTCCTGCTTAACAGGTCCAAAATTTCATAACGAGGCCTGTGGCCTCCGCAGGCAATTAACCATTGCCCTGAAAGCGGATTAGCGGGTCGCAAATCGGGTTAGATGTCTATTTGTATTCAAGACACTTTCAACACTAAGTATTTATGAGATCTATTGATGTATACATATTCATGAAATATTTGTAATCAACCATGAAATGATCACGTAACACGAAGTAAACCCACCAAGTTTCCTCTTGCCATTGCCGAACACAGAGATGATGGCCCCATCTCTTTATATATATTGCAACTCTCGAGGTGCAGAGTTCAACGGTGCCATTGGCAATGCTACCATAGCAGATATCCACAACCCAACTTATGCACCTCCATTGTTTGCTCTTTCTTTTCGGTTAATGGTGGTGTAGTCAACCTCGAAGGTATAAATTGTTGCTTTTTGTTCATGTAACACAACTAGTCGATCATGTTTTTACCAATTGGAAACAGAGCAATGTTGAATCCACAGTTACCCCAATCTTACTTTGGAAATTCAGTGGACTTGGAAATGACACGTAGTAAAATGAATGGTTTGCTCGAAAAAGGGATCGTATGCAGGGGCGGATCCATGGGGGTGCGAGGGGGTGCGGCCGCACCCCTTGGATCCTCCCGAAAAAAGAATGTAGTAGTAGTGACAAATTTTTTTTTTATATATGTAGATATGTATAGATATGTATATAATGATGTCTATTGATGACATTAAGATGGCTTTGGCGTAACCGATAGAACATGGAGTTCAAATCAGCTTGAGCATAAGGTCATGAGTTCGAACCCCACAGTTAGCATTTTATTTTTTCATTTTGAAAGCGAGTGCCTTTATGTTTATATTTAAATGAGCGTGTATTGCTATAACCAAGTAAGATATTGGCCGGATGGTAGAGCGGATTTTCTTTTGGACAGGGTACCTAAGTGGCAAGGGTTCGAGCCCAGCCTCCCCCAATTTTTGTTTTATTTTTTAAAATATAATCAATTCAACTATCAACCTATATAAAATCAATTCGTCTAGCCTAAACCCCTACAAACTTTAATTTATCTACCCTAAACTCTATAAATTTCAATTCATCTACCGTAAACCCCTACAAACTTCAATTCATCTACCCTAAACCCCTACAAACTTCAATTCGTCTACGATAAACCCCCTGCAAACTTCAACTCATCTGCCCTAAACCCTTACAAATTTCAACTCTAAACCATAAATCCTACAAACTTCAACTCATCTACCCTAAAGCCTAAACTCTATAAACGTCAAATCATCTACCATAAATCTTATAAAATTCAATTAATCTACCCTAAACCCTTATAAACTTCAATTCATCTACCCAACCATCCAACTACACAATTTTCTACCTCTATATATATCTCTCATTTTTTCATCTCAAACCACACAAAAATCACTTCTCCTCTACTACTACTTCTTCTTATTCATCTAATCAAGTGTTCAAGTTCAACTAGTAACTATGGAAAGGTATTTTAAAAGAAAATTTTCTTCAGGTTCATCAAGTTCAACAGCGGAAGTTCCGGACTCGACTCCAACGTTATTTTCCATTCCAACACTAGGACCGACTCCAACACCGGAACCGACTCCGACATTGGTAAGTCCTGTCGAATTTAATTTATCATCTCTATCAATTGATCAGGGGCTTAGACTACCAATTTCAAGTTATGAATCCAAATATAGAGATGAAATTCGTAGACACTATTTACAACGTGGTCCATTTCAACCAAAGGACCATAATCTAGAATCCAATATGTATGGGACCAAGAGTGGTCATCATTGGTCTGGAACGTTTGTACTTTTTGTGAAAAACGTAATATTGAAGTTCTTGATCTTAATGGTTCGTACCTAGTCCAAGGGAGAAGCAGAAAGAATGCACAACAAATTACAAACATGTATCACTATCAAGTGGAGATTTTCAATGCCGTTATTGATGTGCAACTTCAAGAACTAAATGCTCGTTTCACTGAGAAGAATACCGAGTTGCTTCGTTGTATGGCATGTTTGAGTCCATCTAGAGATTTTGCCCTTTTCGACAAAAGTAAATTGATGCGTCTTGCTGAATTTTATCCTTCAGATTTCAATAGTCTTAATATTATGCTACTAAGTTCTCAGCCTGATAATTACATTTACGATATGAGGCAAAATGATGGTTTCTCAAATTTAGATGAAATTGGAGATCTTGCTAGAACATTGGTGGAAACTAAGAGGGATAAAGCATATCATTTAGTTTATTTGCTTATCACTTTAGCACTAACTTTGCCGGTTACAACTGCCTCTGTTGAAAGAGCTTTTTCAGCTATGAAGCTAGTTAAAACACGCTTAAGAATCGGGATGAGTGATGCGTGTAAATGATAGTTTAGTAGTCTTTATTGAAAAAGAAGTTTTTGGTGTAATTGACAATGAGTCGATTATGTGAACATTTCAAAATATGAACTCTCGTAGAGGTCAATTGCGTTTGTAATCGTTGATGAATCAATATAATTAATGAATATAAGTATTTTTATTAATTATTGTGTTTGCAAAAAAAAAAAAAAATTATTTAGGTATATAATTCTGCACCCCCTAAGTGAAAATCCTGGATCCGTCCCTGATCGTATGGGGCTATAATGTTAGAGTTTTTCTTTGAGTGTTGCACTGAAGATGCTCTTGGAACGTCAATGATCATCATTGGGATTGGGTGTCTCCCACCAAATCAATTTATGAGAAAAAAAAATTATTAGGTCACTAAATGTTGAACCACTGTTTACTCATAAAATAATGGTGGCCAATACGCGGACAACCGTTTTTCTTATATGGACAACTATCTTATGTGGACAACGCAAAAAAATTAAATTTTTATATGGACATCAGTTTCTAAGGGGACAACTCTCTATTATTTTCACTCAAGTCCTCTTAGAATCAGATGTATTATTTGATGACCTCTCTCTTTCTCCATAAACCCTAGGTTAGTTTAGTCTTCATCTCTTCAATTACTTGTTCTTCATCATCACCCAAATTTCTAGAGAGAGAAACTCCTTGGAGAAGCATTGGTGGTTATGACATCAAACAAAGGCAAGGGAGTTGTTGTAGAATCTCCCCAAAGACAAAGGTTAGAACCCTAAAACTCTAAAACCAACCATTAAGAAGAAGATGGTACTGATGGCAGAGAAAATTAGAGAAGATGTGGAAGACGAAGATGGATCTGTTGGTTCCGACTCTGAAAACGATGGTGAAGAGGAAGATAAATCTGGTAATTCGGGTTGTGCAAAAATATGGCATAACAGAACATCACTTGCGACGAAAATCTGCCATAATCAGAAAACTTGCCAGATTTTCGTCGCAACTTAGCTTCTGTTGTGCAATATTTTCGTCGGTTTTCTCCGAAAATACGGCATAACAGAAGCTAAGTTGCTACGAAAATCTGGAAAATTGTCCGATTTTGCCAGATTTTCGTCGCAAGTTATGTTCTGTTTTACCTCATCAATGTCATTAATGCCTATTATAGAAACGCCCGGAAAAACTTCTTCAGGTTCAGATTGAGGGATTTTGTCTTCTTCATCCATCTAGGGTTTGATAAAAAAAAATGGTAGAAACTACAGTTTACTTTTCGTAGAAGTGAAGAAAGAAGAATAAGACTAAGAAGAGATTTTGTCTTCTTCATCCATCTAGGGTTTGATAAAAAAAATTGTAGAAACTATAGTTTACTTTTAGTAGAAGTGAAGAAAGAAGAATAAGACTAAGAAGAAGGAAGAAGATGAAGAAGAAGAAGACAGTTTAGGTTTTCAATCTTTAACTATTATTTTTATTAGTAGTCCACAAGTTATTAATTATTAGTATTTAAGACTTTATGGAGTTGTCCCCTTATTAAATCAAAGTCAACTAAGTCAAGCATAGTTGACTCGCATCAGGCCCGAAAATAGTTGTCCATATAAGAAAAACGGTTGTCCGCGTATTGGCCACCAAAATAATAACTTATAACATTAAAAAACATAGATGAATACATGCTTCGGTTGACCAATCTCAGTCGTTGCTGGCATTATCAAGATTTATAGCTGCACATCTCTATAAAATATTGGGTTAATTATGTTTGGACCCTCAATTTGTACTAACCTCATTGTTTTGTCTCTCATTTGTGTCTTGTGGTTTGTTTTGTTCTCTATCTTTTTTTTCAGTTCTACTCTTATGGTTGTTTAGTTTAAATTTCAGCTTAAACTTTTTATCTACCTCACTTCTGTACTCGTCTTTGTCCACCACTATCACCATCTTTACCCCACCCCTTTGCCGAAACAGAGAAAGAAGAGAACGGGGATCATGGTGGAGGTGGTGGTGGTCTGACAGTGGTCGTGGTAGAAGGAGGGGAGGAGAAGATGAATATTTCTTTTTGAATGGTTGTCAGTAATGGTCGTACGACAGCAACCTTTCGTCGAGGTGAAGTTAGAGAGGAGAGGGACAAACCAAGTCGTTGTATTCCCACTTGGTCAAATATGATTGACCAAGTCTCTTTGCTCTTAATTTTCTAAATCCAAAAGTCAGTGTTTCTCGCGACCAAACCAGTATTCCCCGTAGCGGCTAGTTGGTCACAAAACGAACCGTTGGAATAATTGAAGGGCAAAATCGACAGTTAGTCACAAATTAGGGGTCAAAACAGAATTAACCTAAAATATTAGTATTGGACTATGAAATGATTCCATATAAGGAAGTAAACCCAATTTGATTTTCTAAGTTTTGGATCTCTGAATGGAAACCTCATTGCCTCATTGCGAAAAAGAGACAGAGATGAACACTTACTCTCAAGAGATTAATTTCATATCCAGCAGTACAATTAAACCAGCAAGTACTAACCTTTCAACTGAAGCTAGGAGAGTTGAGTTAACTAAATGGGATCTTCAAATGCTCCCTTATCTCTATATACAAAGGGGTCTTCTCTTCACAACTACCACCAAACCTTCCAAACAAGAAGAAGATGATATGATCTTTAAGCTTAAGACTTCTTTATCGAAAACACTCGATCACTTCTTCCCTCTGGCAGGTCGTCTTGCTGTTACCGAACACGAAGATGATGGCTCTATCTCTCTCCATATCGATTGCAACTCTGCCGGTGCAGAGTTCATCCATGCCTCTGCCAATGTAACAGTAGCTGATCTTATCAACCCAACTTATGTTCCTTCCATTGTTTGCTCCTTCTTTCCCCTTAACGGTGTGGTCAACCATGAAGGTCGATCCCAACCCCTGCTTTCTGTTCAGGTAACCCAACTAATTGGCGGTATCTTTATTGGTTGTAGTATGAATCATTCTGTATGTGATGGAACATCGTTTTGGCATTTTATTAACTCATGGTCTAAGATCTCTAAATCAAGCTCGATTGAGACTAGTATCCAATTTCCTACTATAGAACCTTGTTTTCTTAATGATACCCATTGCCCCATTCGCCTTCCTTTCTCTGGCGATGAGCTTTTAACATTGAAGTATGTTCCACCTCTTCTACTAATAGAGAGAATATTTCATTTCGAACCACAAAACATTGCTAGACTTAAAGCGAAAGCAAACTTAGCGACAGAAATGAAGGGTGACGGTAGGAGGATATCGTCGTTACAAGCATTATTCGCTCATTTTTGGGTAGCTGTTGTACGCGCAAAGAATTTAGATCTAACTGAAAATACTAAATTCGCCATACCGATGGGGAATAGAGCAAGGTTGAATCCACCATTACCCGAAACTTACTTCGGAAATTCAATTGACTTAGGAATAGCTAGTTGTAAGGTACAGGATTTGCTCGAAAGGGGGCTAATTTGGGGGGCTTCAGTGTTGAACGAAGTTATTATGTCCCATAACGATGCTTCAATTCGATGTTCTTGGGATTCATGGGTGGAAGAACCTTCGTACTTCGGTGCTAATACTTGTGTAACTCCCACGATCACTCTGAGAGCAGGGGGCTCTTTAAACTTCAACTTGTATGGGAATGATTTCGGTTGGGGACGGCCGATTGCAGTGAGAAGTGGATTAGTGTGCAAGTACAGTGGGAAGATAATTGCGAGCCCTGGAACGATTGAAGGGAGTGTAGACATTGAAGTATGCTTTCCTCAAGAGGTTTTGGAAGCTATGGCTGACGACTCTGAGTTCATGGATTTTGTTACTGATCAAGTACTTCCTCTCTAAATAGGAAAAAAAGATCCCTAAGAGCATCTCCAATGCAAAACTCAAAAAAATCTCTATTCGTCCTATTTGTCAAGTTCCAATTGAGATTCTCACTCCTAGGTGTCGAAAATAGAGATCCTCAATTCTTGTATGTCTCCAATGCAACACTCTAAACTCTTTTATTTTACTTACATGTCATGGTTATTTTTGTAAGAAAATAATTAGTTATTTTGGAAATATACGAAGACTTGATTTCTATTGGTTGAAATTTAAATATTGATGAGTTGGACAATTAGAGATATCTCAAGAGGACACTCTGAAAATAGAGTGTCCTCTTGAGATATCTCTATTCCAATCTCGACACATCATCTTTGAGATCGTAGTTGAGTTTTGCATTGGAGATTATTTTTTAAGAAAAACTCAGAAAATCCTATGTGGCACTCCGAGTTTCTAAGATTGAGTTTTGCATTGGAGATGCTCTAAATGGTGAGACGTTCACATTAAGGTTAAGGGATTCTTCTTGAGGGGATATGGATTTTGTGAAGACCTTTTTGGGTTTAGACATAGTGAGGACCTTCAATTTGCTACTATCCTGTCTATTTCATATTTTCTCCTTGCTACTTTCACCTTTTGTTTTTAAATTAGACTAAAAATTTCATAACTTTATAACTGCAAGAGTTTTGTTTGTAGCTACCAAATCAAATATCTTCGCCAGTTTTGTTTGTAGCTACAAGAGTTTTATCTAATTAAAACAAAAAATAATTTGCAGCAGCCAACCAAATGTAGTTTTCCCGTCTCCGTGTGATCATAGTGGTAACCATCCCGTTAGGAACCAATGATATGATAGACGTGGTCAACGAGTTCGCCTCCGCTAATTTGGTTGAACACATTTCACACAAATAACTAAAATGAATATTGTTCATTCAGATCTTTCTGACTTCTCAATACTCTACTTCACTTTTTTAAATTTCAAGTTACTAACTCAACATTAGCTTTTCAACAAAAAAGAAACTTAACATTAGCTTGCCCAAGCTAAACCAAAGAGCAGACAATATATAGCAGATTTTTATTTGAATACATGTCAAGAATCAAGATACCCAAAAAGCTTGAAATTAGGGCTAAGTTTATTATATTAAAAAGATACCCCAGGGCCCAGACTAACATAATTTTAGGAAGTTTCAAGGGAACCATCCTAATGAGAAAAAAGAAAGAGTATTAGGTCAATGAATGTTAAATCACTGTCTACTCATAAATAAAAAATCAATACATAACATGTGATCCAACCACCAAGAACTTATTAAATTAAAAATATATGAAAAATCTCTTCTCTATCAATGGAAAACATAAACTCTAGAGACAGAGAGAGAGAAAGGAGGCAGCTTGAGAGAGAAATGACAACTCCAGAAGAGGTTAGCTACATATCAACCAGTCTAATCCAACCAGCAAGTACCAGTCTCACAAGTGAAGGTAGGAGGATTGAGTTAACAAAATGGGATCTTCAAATGCTCCCTTATCTCTATATGCAAAGTGGTCTTCTCTTCACTACTACTACAACTACCAAACAACAAGAAACAGGATTATTAGTAGATGATATGATCTCTCAGCTTAAGACATCTTTATCGAAAACACTAGATCATTTCTTCCCTCTGGCGGGTCGTTTTGCCATTACCGAGCACAATAATGGCAGCTCAGTTTCTCTCTATATCGATTGCAACTCTTCCGATGCAGAATTCATCCATGCCACTGCCAACTTAACCATAGCTGATATCCTCAACCCAACTTATGTTCCTTCCATTGTTTGCTCTTTTTTTCCTCTTAATGGTGTAATCAACCTTGAAGGTCGATCTAAACCATTGCTTTCTATTCAGGTGTGAGAAAGTCTTACTTTTATTAGCTTTCATCAAAAGAAAACGACTACAAAGATTATTTATTTATAGTACATAGATTTGAGCTAGAAAGAGAAAGTTCGATAGAGAGAGAAAATCAGTTAAAAGTTGGTTAGTTGTTAATCTCTTGTTTAACAACTAACTAACCTAATCTTGCACACGAGTAGCTGGCACATACAAATGCGGTGCCTTTAGTTTTATCCAGAGTTAGGTATTTCAGTTAATCCTTCTTCCTTAGCTTCATTCACACATATTCCTTCTTCCTTCTTCTTACAGCCCCCCTCAAACACATGTGGAGAAGGTGGAACAAACATGAGTTTGTCTCTTATAGAGCTCAAAGTAGAGAAGAGAACCCCCTTGGTGAATATGTCTGCCAAATTCTTCTGAGTAACCACAAACTAAATCACAAATGTACCATTCATCACCAAATCTCTAATGAAATGGAAGTCTATTTCCACATGTTTAGTTCTGGCATGGAGCACTGGGTTAGAAGCCAAATATTTGGCACCCATATTCTCACAGAATAACTTCATTGGTAATTGAACTGGATGATGAAGTTCCTTTAGCAAGTAAGAGAGCCATAGCATTTCTGAAACAGCAAGAGAGAGAGATTTATACTCTGCCTCAGTGGAAGATCGAGACACTACTTGTTGCTTCCTGGAAGACCAGCAAATAAGAGTAGAACCCAAGAAAAGACAATAGCCACTGGTGGATCTTCTGGAATCAGGACAGCTCCCACAATCTGAATCACAATAACCATAAAGACATGAAATATCTCCTGATGAAATAGTAATCCCTGCTCCCAAAGTTCCTTTTAGATACCTAAGCACCTTCTTAAGTAAGACCAGATGAGTAGTGCTAGGTGCTTGAATAAACTGAGCCAGATAATTGACAGCAAATGTGATGTCTGGCCTAGTCATAGTTGCATACTGAAGACCCCCAACCATGCTTCTGTAAAAGAGTGGATTGTCAATGGGTTCTCCATCAAACTTGGAGGCTCTCTTGCCAAATGAGACTGGAATAACACTTGGTTTGCTATCCAGAAGCTCAGCCTTGGTAAGTAACTCAGTAATACACTTGGATTGAGTTAAAATAAGAGAAGAAGCAGTGTCTTTAACTTCTATACCCAAGAAATAGTGAAGAGACCCCAATTGTTTCATTGCAAATTCACTACCAAGGTCACCAACTAGCTCATTCACCAAATTCATACTAGAGCCAGTGAGTATAATGTCATCTACATAAAGTAGAAATACAAGAATTTGACCTTCTGAGAAATACACAAACATTGAGGTATCTGAGGAGCTTTTCACAAAACCCCAATGAAGTAAGTAGGTTGCAATTCTAGTAAACCATGCCCTAAGGGCCTGCTTAAGTCCATACAAAGACTTTTGAAGTAGACACACATAATCAGGATGTTTAGTAGCTTCAAAACCAGGTGGTTGTTTCATATAGACAACTTCATTCAAATCTCCATGCAGGAAAGCATTGGAGACATCAAGTTGCTGAATAGGCCAGTGATTTGTCACAGCCAAGGTTAATGCCACTCTAACTGTTTGAATTTTAACCACAGGACTGAAAGTCTCTTGGTAATCAACACCTTCTTGTTGGGTGTAACCCTGAGCCACAAGCCTGGCTTTATATCTTTCTAAAGATCCATCAGAGTTATACTTAACCTTATACACCCATCTACACCCAAGTATATTCATATTTGGTAACTTTGGAGTCAAAATCCATGTATTGTTTTGAATCAATGTTTGATACTCAGACTCCATAGCTTGAACCCAATTCTCATTTAGAGCAGCTATCTTATATGTCTTAGGTTCAGGTATTTGGGAAAAAGCAGCAAGATATGAAGTGTGGAGAGCCTGAGGTATACTAAAATGTATAACATGATCAGGAATTCCCTTTGGTTTCACTATCCCACTTTTCAATCTGGTTTGCATAGGATGAGTATTACTAGGAGGAGGAATGTCCAATGTGTGATCATTAGAAGGAGATGATAACGGAGGTGACATATGAGATGATATAGTATTATCACTTTGGGTTTGGGACAACTCCTGATCACCCACTGGATAACTATTATGATATGATGGTATAGAAGGTAATGAACTTTGTTGTAGAGAAGGTAGTTGAAAGAACTGATATGGAGTACTCATGATTTGTCTGAGTAGGAATTGCTGCATTTTCAGCAAATGGAAAACAAGTCTCATCAAAAATCACATGCCTTGAGATATACTCCTTGTTAGAGGAGAAATCAAGACATCTATACCCTTTGTGTGATGTGCTATAGCCTATAAACACACACCTAGCTGATCTAGGACTAAATTTATCACTCTCCACATCTCCCAAATAAGGGTAACACACAGAACCAAAGACTTTAAGCATAGAGTAATCTGGGGTTTTGCCAAAAAATACCTCATAAGGAGTAAGATATGAAAGTACCTTTGTTGGTGTTCTGTTGATGAGGTATGCTGCTGTGTCATAGGCATGAAACCAAAATTGTTTTGGCATAGATGCCTGAATCAATAGTGTATTACCAACAGATGTGACTTGTCTGTTCTTCCTCTCAGCAGCACCATTTTGCTCTGGAGTGTAGGGACAGGAGCTTCTAAACAGTATACCACATTTGTGCAAGTGAGCTCTAAAATCTCCTTTTGCCAACTCAGGAGCTCCATCACTTTGAAAGCTTTTGATGGGTACAGACAGAAGTCTTTCATAGTGTTTTTGAAAGGTTTGGAAGCACTTTACACTGTCTGATCTAAGTTGCATAGGATATATCCAAAGAAATTTGCTATAATCATCCATGAACAGTATATAGTATTTGATACTTGATTTTGTGGTGACAGGAGATGGCCCCCATATATCACAATGAATTAGCTCAAGAGGGCCAGTAGATAGACTATCTGATGAGCTGAAAGGTAACTTGTGACTCTTACTCAATTGACATGAGGAGCAAAGAGACAGAAAATCTCTTGAGCTGAGCTTAATTCTCTTTTCCTTTTCTAAGCTAAGAATAATATCCTTTGATGGGTGTCCTAATCTCTTATGCCAAGTATTGGCAGATGCTGTCACAGAGTAGGCCTCTTCATTACATTCTTGTGTGTTGGTATATGGACTAATGGTGAAATCAATACTATACAAATTGTTCACCATGGGTCCATCAGCCAAGACTTCTTTCGACCATAAATCTCTCACAAGAAAACCCAGGGAAGGAATTCAACACTACAAAAATTCTCTTTTGTAAATTTTGAAATGGAGAGAAGATTCTTTTGGATTGTGGGTACATGAAGTACCTTTTTAAGTTGGAAAGAGGCTGATCCAGCAGTGACATTGGCTTGACCTGTATTTGAAATGAGTAAAGACTTGCCATCTCCTATCATAACACCACTTGTCCCTTTGTAAGGATAGCATTCAGTGAGATTACCTTTTGTATGGGTCATATGGCTACTAGCACCTGTGTCAGCAATCCACTTCTTGTCATTTCCCCTTTGATATGACATATGTGTCTCTTCCTGAATGAGTTCTTGAGTGTCATAACTATAATGATAGTGAGCTTGTTCATCATAGTGGTTTTGTTCTTCCTCATTTTGTTGTTTAGGATACCCTTCTTCCTCTTCCTCTTCTTCTTCTTCTTCTTCTAGTTCTTGTAAATGTAGATTGGCAGAATTTCTTTGTGGTAATCTATTTGAAGGAGAGGGATCTGAAAAGTCTTTAAATCTCATTCTACATTATCTTGCAGTATGACCCCACTTATGGCATATACCACAAGGTATTCTGGTATAATCAAAAAATATATTTCTTGGTTGTGACACAGGTTGCCTTTGATTGGGTTTATAATGAATTTTCTGTTGAAACCACTAGAACCCTGATTTTGATTTGAACTCCTAGGGTTATTGAATGGAGATTTCATGGTGACTCTAGGTGGATATCTTTTCACAAAAAAAGATTCAGTTTCTTCACTTGTATCCTGTTCTTTGAGCCAATGCTCATGATGAGTCAACCTACTCCTAAGTTCACCAAAGCTTAAGACTCCATCCCTATTCTGAATTGTGATAACAAACTGAGAATACTCTTTTCCCAATCCTTGAATAGCTATTCTAGCTAATTCAACATCACTGACTCGATCATTTACTACTACTAATGAATCAGCAAGATTCTTGATCATACTCAGATATTAGGAAATTGAGGAATTTCCCTTTTTAAGTGTTTGAAGCTTATGTCTAAGAGAGGATTTTTTCGCTTCGAATTCTTGGAGATAAATTTGCTCAAGATATCTCCATATATCTCTTGCAGTTTTCAAGCCAAGAATATCAGAAGCTGTAGACTGACTTATTGTGGCCTTAATGCAAGATTTTACAAAACTATCGTTCTTTCTCCATTGAAGATAGTCTAGGTTTACTGTATCCCTACCTTCTATCACAACCAATTGTGGTGGTTCTTTGATGAGACGTGAAAATGTCTCATTTGAATCTCTTAACTCCGGTTAGTTAGTCCAGTTCGAGTTGTTACTCTGATGATTTGCTTGATTTTCTTTCTCAGGTGTCTTTTACGGAGTTCAGGGTGAAAAACAGATGAAATCGGGAGAAATTGATGTCAGGGGTATTTTGGTCATTTTGTGATTCTGATTTCATGATCAGTATTAGTGCTCGGATGGAAAGTAGAGTCCAAGATGAACCCGTAGGCGAAAACGGAAGTCAAATCGGAGTCCGGATGAATAAATTAGAGCAAGTCAAAGTTCGGGTCAAATTTGGTATACTAAAAGTCAAGAGGGACACGTGGCATGCATCCGGCAAGAAATCGAATGAACCAGGGAATACGCGGGCTACTGTCTGTCACGTCCAGAGGTACACCAAGCTGTACGCGTGACCCGGACAGCCCAACCCGACTCGATGACGTCATCATCTTCTTCTTCCTTTTATAACCGAGAGCTGTTTAATTTCTTGAAAAGGAGATTTTTTTTCAAAATTGAAACAGAAATGGAAAGAAATCGAGAAGATAGGATAAGAGACAAAGAAGGAAAGTGAATAAGAGAGAAGAAAGGAAAGAGAGAAGGGGGACCCGGGTTGGAGAAGGAAGGTTATTTATCTTCTATATAGAGAGAGAGAGGGTGAGACCAGGGATCATCTTCTCACGACCAGAAACAGAGACAGAGAGGAGGAAAAACATCATCATCATCATCATCATCTTCTATCTTTCATCTTCTTCTTTTGATTGTAACTTTTTAGTGAGAGAAGAGTTTACCGAGAGAGAGAGAAAAGAGAGAAAGAGAGATTTGTATCACTCGGCTGTAACAGAGAAAAACAGAGAAGGAGTAGTAGAGAGAGAGATTAATTCCGAGACCATTGATTTCTGCTTCTTTTTCTTTTATCTATTTAACTGTAATTTCTTTTATTTGTGAGAAATAGAGAAGTTACAGAGAGATTGAGAGCTTTAAAACAGAAAAGAAAAAAAAACAGAGAAGAAGAACAGTAGAGAGAGAGAAAACCGAGAGCTATCTATTTTGATTTTGGTTTCTTTATTTGGAATCTTAATGTCTTAGTATGAAAGAGAGAGAGAGATTACAGAGGAAGAGAGAGAGATTAGAGTAAGTAAGAAAGAAGAAACAGAAAGTGTAGAGAGAGAAAGAGAATTGGAGAAGGTGAGAAAACAGGTGAGAAAATTATTTTCTCACAGGGAAAATACTTCCGGGAAGACGAGAAAATCGTTTTCCCAGAGGGTGCGTTTCGCAGAACAGTAGAAAATCATAAGGAAATCCTTTCCCTAAAGCTCTGTTTGGCTGAAACCCGGGAAAATAAAAGGAATTCCTTTCCATAAGGTCCTGTTTGGTTTTGAAAGAGCGAAAAAGTTAAGTTTTCTTCTTCCTCTCTTTATTTTATTTTCCAATTTATTTTATATATTGTCCATGAGTAACTAATTTTCCTATCTAGGGTTTTAGATGAAGTTTTAATGATTATTCTAATGATAAATTTATTACAGTTTTTATTATTTTAACGATAATATCTTCCGGGTTTTTAGACCGTCCATGGACTGAAAACCTGAGTTATACAAAGAACCATCGAATTAGACCAAATTAATTTGTCCTTAGAATTGTTAGGAAAACGGATTCGAAAACCCTAGGTTCCCTTTATCTGAATATCACTTTAGAATTATTTAAATTTTAATTGTTATTTATCTTATTAAAGAAAAAATATTATCAATCAAACCATTTCTTGAAAACCTAATAGTTTTAAGATTAGAATTGAAATTCGACTTAGTCTCTGAGGAACGAACCGGTCTTACCGGAAAAATTACAACTTGACACCCGTGCACTTGCGGGTGTAGACCTATTTAGGGTAACCTTTCTAGGCCCATCAAGTTTTTGGCGCCGCTGCCGGGGACTTAGTTTGAATTGAATCTAATTTTATTTCTATTTTTGGTAAGTTTTTATTTTTGGACACTTTGACTTGCTTTTCCATTTTTGGTGTGTAGAACGCTAAGGAGCGAAGGAAAAGACGCAACAAGGAAAGGAGCTCAAGAAGGAAAATTTACATTTTATTTTTAGTAATTTTTTATTTTTGGTGAGAGAGAGACTTTTTAGACTTTCTAGTTTTTATTTTTGGTATTAAAGTTTTGACCCTAAATTGGAGGGCTTTATAAATTGTAACCGAAAACCAAAATCGAAGCCTCGGGTTGGAACACTCAAGGGGAGAGTGGCCCGGGTCGTCTGCAAGGGTCATCGCCCGTCCTGAACGGGAGGTAATTTCTCTAATCACCCACGAAGCCCCTGTCAGTGGGTAATTGCGTGTTTCGTGTGCCTAATTGTTTTGATCGAATTGCTTAGTGTAAGCATTCTAGTAAGGGCAATAACCCAATTGAAAGATAGGAGACGGATTTCATCACCGTTCTCTTGCCCAAATAGGTAACAACATTCACGATCCCAAACTTCACTTAAAATCTAAAATTTGATTTAGACATCAGCCCCTAAGGTGACGAGCTCATAGGATCTTTGAAACAATTCAGGGACTTGATTTTTATTTGGGCATTCCTAAAGGGAAAGTTCACTCAACTCTTTATAAGGTCGCCTCGAGAAGAGGAAACGTTACCAGGTTGGACGGCTATCACAACGTTTATCGTTGGTCGTCTCCAAGAGTTGTTTGATCGTAGTACTTGGACGGAGTAACCCTCATAAACATTATTGTTCAAGCTTTGTAACGAAGTAGGAGCTGTCTAGATTTTTAAGGGAAATCTGACCAACTTGTCTTTCGTCTAGATTCTGTTTAGGTTGCTTGGTGGAGTCAGACTGATTGTGTTTGCTTTCCTCTAGGGTCTTCGTAGTAATTCCCCGGTTTTCGATTTAAAAAAAAAAAAAAAAAAAAAAGTTTTGTTGAGAATATCCTTGGTCATTGGGCTCTAGTTTATGCCCGATAGATTTCGTGATAAGAGAGGTCGTTTCATTAGTAGAGAAACTCATCTAAGTAATCTTCTAGCCAATCTCTCTTTGAGTGACACTATGGGTGAAAATCTAAATCAAGCCAGGGATGGAAATCCACCTATGACACTCAGGGATTATATGAACCCTACTAGAACATGTCAACCATCATGCATACAGTTACCCCACTCCACGGCTCACTTTGAGTTAAAGCCGAGCATTATCCAAATGCTCCCACTCTTTCGTGGAGTTGAGAACGAGAATCCCTATCACCATGTTAGGGATTTTGAAGAAATCTGTGGGACTATAAGATTCCCCAATATGTCTGATGAAATAGTGAGGCTTAGGTTGTTCCCTTTCTCTTTGAGAGAGAAAGCAAAATCTTGGTTGTATGCCTTACAACCTCACTCCATCACCACATGGGAAGAATTAACCAGTTTATTCCTTCTGAAGTTCTTTCCCAAACACAAAACCACCGCTTTAAGGCAAAGTCTTAATAATTTTGTGCAAAAAGAAGGAGAGTCTCTCTACAAATATCTTGAGAGATTTAAAGAACTGGAACTACAGTGTCCACACCATGGTTATGAAAAGGGCAGACTAGTCCAATTTCTCTATGACGGACTAGACTATCCCACTACATCCATGGTAGAGTCATTCTGTGGTGGCGGATTTACTTATAAATCCGTCGATGACTGCATGACGTTTCTAGAAGATTTAGCTGAGAAATCCCATCAATGGGAAACTTCTAGAGGACCTCCTACTAGGGCAAACCCTACTCCGAATAAAGGCGGCATCTATAGAGTTGATGACTCCGAACTTAAACTCGCCGCCATGACGAGAAGGATAGAAGCCCTAGAGCTTGGTCAACCTAAAGCAGTTAGGGAGGATCCCACTCAGGTCATGAGTGTTGGAAATGAATCCATCTCTTATCCGTGCTCCGTCTGTGGAGACCCATCTCATACAGGGAATAAGTGTACCCTATTCTTTGTTTCTGACGAAAAAGAGCAAGCTAATGCTCTTTACCTAAACTCTAGGCAAGATTACCGTCAGAAATATGATCCTTATTCGAACACTTATAATCCGAGTTGGAGAAATCACCCCAATTTTGCTTGGTCCAAGGGTCAAAATCTGGGTCAGGTTAGTAGCTCCATGAACCCTCCTGGGTTTAATGCTCCGAGGAATCCTTATGCTCAAAACCAGGGTCAATCTAGTACCCAATATCCTTCTCAAAACAGTGAGTCTTTAGAGGAAACCATGAAGCAACTAGCTAAAACCCATAGAGAGTCTATGCAACAGACCAACCAGGCTATACAACAGACCAACCAGGCTTTACAACAGACTAACCAGACTGTACAAGAGACCAACCAAGCTGTAAATAGTTTAAGAACCGAGGTAGGTCAACTTAGAGAAGCCCTTAGGCAGAGAGAACAAGGTATGTTTCCTAGTCAACCAGAACCAAACCCGAGGGGTAAACAGTCGATGGACCAGGCCAATGCAGTAACCACCCTTAGAAGTGGTAGGGTAATTGATAATAAGGTAGGAGTTCCCGAAGATAGTGAACCAAACTCTGAACAACCCACCTTACCAACTAGTATCCCTAGTAAAGAGCCTGAGAAGGCTTCTGAGTCTGAAAACCCACCCATTGTACCTGAGCCATATGTTCCTAGAGCCCCATATCCTCAGCGTTTGGTAGAACTAAAGAAGAAGACTCAGTTTGAGGAGATAATGGAAATGTTCAAACAGGTTAGCATTAACATTCCATTACTAGATGCTATTAAACAAATCCCAGCTTACGCTAAGTTCCTTAAAGACCTATGTACTAGGAAGCGTAAGATGAATGTGCATAAGAAAGTCTTCTTGACTAATCAAGTCAGCTCTATTCTCCATCAAACCCTTCCAACTAAGTATAAAGACCCAGGAAGCCCTACCTTACCATGCACCATAGGGGAACATGAGATCGAACGAGCATTGTTAGATCTGGGTGCCAGTGTTAACCTACTTCCTTACTCAGTTTACTTACAGTTAGGGTTAGGAGAAATAAAACACACTTCTATAGTTCTCCAGTTGGCAGATCGATCTGTTAGGCGTCCACGTGGGATAGTGGAAGATGTTTTGATAAAAGTTGGTGAATTCATCTTTCCGGTAGATTTCATCATCTTAGATACTGAACCAGTTAGTGATACCCAAAACCAAATTCACGTCATTTTAGGACGACCATTCTTAGCTACATCTGATGCTGTCATATCCTGTAGGAGTGGACTTATAAAATTATCTTTTGGAAACATGACTGTAGAGATGAACATTTTTAAGGCTGGACTTTTCCCTGATGATGTTAATGATTTTAGTGAGATGAACCTAATAGATATGTTCGTTCAGGATTCTTTACCTGAGGCTTTATCCGAGGATCCTTTAGAAACTCTATTGGCACTTTTATGCTTAGATGAGGAGGATAGTATTAATGAGATAGATAACATGTCAGCGTCTACCTCCTTGTTAGTGTCTGAGCCGATTACTTTGCCAACCTTAGAGTCACCACCTCCATCGTTTGAGTCAAATGCTCTATCTCTGAGCTATGGACCCACCATAAAAGATGATGATGAATCTTGGCTGCTCAATCTGGTAAATGAGAATGATTACTCGCTTGACTTGGTCAAGGATTTGGAGTTCTTTAAGGACACTAATGACATCATAATCAAACAAATTATAGAGGGTTTATCTGAACCAACTTTGGTAGAGCTTAAGTCTGGTAACCGAGTAATTCCTTTGGAAGAACTCCTTGTACCTATTTTAGAAACCTCTTGTTTAACTCTGGGTGTATTTGATAGTCCTCTAAATCCTCTTGTATCGTATCCCTCGGAAGCATGTTTAGAAGTTGGTGCAATACCTCACTTGGTTTCTCCTCCATACCTAGATCCTTTCTACGAGGACTATACTCTTTCTAGTCCATGGCCAAACTTAACGACTTTATTGTCGTCTAAGTTTGGGGATTCTTACCTGATCACGATAGTCTCACATGTACTGCAACATATTTACACAAGTGTGAGACTATCATTCACTAATCACTTCGTGTCTTGGGTAGATCCTCAGATGTTTCGCCTATTGGTTTATGGAGATGTTACTTATGGATTGTTGAATCATCTGTATCGTCTGGCTGAAGACGTTAAACTTAGCGCTTTCTGGGAGGCAACCCATGCATAGGACTTCTAAATCTGGTAACATCTTTCCCTACATCCTATTATTTTTGCATAGTCTTCAGAACATTGAGGACAATGTTCGGTTTAAGTTTGGGGATAGGGGATTGAATTTTTAGTCCTTATTTCAAAAATTCAAAAGGGTTCAAAATTTTTAATTTTTGGATTGAAAATGTGAGTCTAGTAGTTTTTGCTTGTTAATAGTGATAGAGTCTAGTTTGTCAGACTATCCGTTTGCTAAAGGTTTTTCCATGAATTTCGAGTCTTAAAGTTGTCTGTGCACTAGCCATGTGAGTATTAGATAGGTGAAGAGTTGACTTTTCTAAGAGAACTTAATCGATCATTAGTGGAGACTTAACCTATGTGAGATTTTGAGCCTTTCCTTTTGTTTTGAGTGATCTCTTCTGTGATAACTCCGAGTAGAATGAAGAGCTACTCAACCTCGCGATATTCATTAGAGCTCAGTTGATCTCTTGAGTTCAAATTTTACAACCACTAGGGATGTCATCAGGTAGTAAACCCTTCTCTTGTAGTCTGAGAAACTTGAAAGCAATGTCAACTAGAGGAAAATAGATCTCATCCATCATTTAGAACCCTGAGAATAAGACATGAAGCAAAGAGGAGAAAATTATACCCAATGAAATTGTTGAGAAAGTAAGATGTGTATTTTGAGTTGTATTACCAAAAAAAAAAAGAAAAAAAAAAGAAAAAAGGTGTTTGTGTAGTTTTGTTTAAGTGTTTATCCCTTGAAGTAATTCTTGAAGATTTGAAGACGTCGAGTTCTCAGGAGTTCTAGTCAAATCATCATTATAGTCTATTGACCTCTAGGAAGCATTGTTAGATAGTAGATTAGGTGAGAAGAGTTGGTTAACTTCCCCATTCCGTATTAGTGGTTGTTTCCTTCTTTGAGATCAATCGTTTACCAAAAATTTAGTCCGTCTTTTGTAATGTGTTGAGTTTTTCTTCATGCTCATACTCGCACATTGAGTGAAACATTTCTGAGTGACTTTAATTTTTGAGTGTATGACCGTGAGGCAACAGTCGAGGCGAAATGTATTGAGAAGGTAATCGAGGTCTTGTCTGTTCGGAACCGAAATGATACTCATATTGGCTGGTCATGTGCACTTTAGGTCTTGATTACTAGTGAAGGGATTGTTAGCCTTTGTATGGTTTGGTCAACTTTGATTTCATTTCTATTAACTTTCGAAAAACTTACCGGATAACATTTTTAGTCCATACCATATTTAGACCCTTCTGCATTTTTGAAATTTTTGAATTTTGTGGGTATATTCACTGCAAACCCTCACGAGACAAAACTCGCCCTTTAGGGTAACCTAGAGGTTTAACGGCTTGTTGCACGAGCTAAGTGCAATCGTGATTCCCTACGAAAGTGGTGAACTGGGCTTGGTTTTATTTTTCTGTTTTGCTCGAGGACTAGCAAAATCTAAGTTTGGGGATGTTTGATGAGACGTGAAAATGTCTCATTTGAATCTCTTAACTCCGGTTAGTTAGTCCAGTTCGAGCTGTTACTCTGATGATTTGCTTGATTTTCTTTCTCAGGTGTCTTTTACGGAGTTCAGGGTGAAAAACAGATGAAATCGGGAGAAATTGATGTCAGGGGTATTTTGGTCATTTTGTGATTCTGATTTCATGATAAGTATTAGTGCTCGGATGGAAAGTAGAGTCCAAGATGAACCCGTAGGCGAAAACGGAAGTCAAATCGGAGTCCGGATGAATAAATTAGAGCAAGTCAAAGTTCTGGTCAAATTTGGTATACTAAAAGTCAAGAGGGACACGTGGCATGCATCCGGCAAGAAATCGAATGAACCAGGGAATACGCGGGCTACTGTCTGTCACGTCCAGAGGTACACCAAGCTGTACGCGTGACCCGGACAGCCCAACCCGACTCGATGACGTCAGCTGACGTCATCATCTTCTTCTTCCTTTTATAACCGAGAGCTGTTTAATTTCTTGAAAAGGAGATTTTTTTTCAAAATTGAAACAGAAATGGAAAGAAATCGAGAAGATAGGATAAGAGACAAAGAAGGAAAGTGAATAAGAGAGAAGAAAGGAAAGTGAATAAGAGAGAAGAAAGGAAAGAGAGAAGGGGGACCCGGTTGGAGAAGGAAGGTTATTTTTCTTCTATATAGAGAGAGAGAGGGTGAGACCAGGGATCATCTTCTCACGACCAGAAACAGAGACAGAGAGGAGGAAAAACATCATCATCATCATCATCATCTTCTATCTTTCATCTTCTTCTTTTGATTATAACTTTTTAGCGAGAGAAGAGTTTACAGAGAGAGAGAGAGAGAAAAGAGAGAAAGAGAGATTTGTATCACTCGGCTGTAACAGAGAAAAACAGAGAAGGAGGAGTAGAGAGAGAGATTAATTCCGAGACCATTGATTTCTGCTTCTTTTTCTTTCATCTATTTAACTGTAATTTCTTTTATTTGTGAGAAATAGAGAAGTTACAGAGAGATTGAGAGCTTTAAAACAGAAAAGAAAAAAAAACAGAGAAGAAGAACAGTAGAGAGAGAGAAAACCGAGAGCTATCTATTTTGATTTTGGTTTCTTTATTTGGAATCTTAATGTCTTAGTGAGAAAGAGAGAGAGATTACAGAGGAAGAGAGAGAGATTAGAGTAAGTAAGAAAGAAGAAACAGAAAGTGTAGAGAGAGAAAGAGAATTGGAGAAGGTGAGAAAACAGGTGAGAAAATTATTTTCTCACAGGGAAAATACTTCCGGGAAGACGAGAAAATCGTTTTCCCAGAGGGTGCGTTTGGCAGAGCAGTAGAAAATCAGAAGGAAATCCTTTCCCTAAAGGTCTGTTTGGCTGAAACCCGGGAAAATAAAAGGAATTCCTTTCCATAAGGTCCTGTTTGGTTTTGAAAGAGCGAAAAAGTTAAGTTTTCTTCTTCCTCTCTTTATTTTATTTTCCAATTTATTTTATATATTGTCCATGAGTAACTAATTTTCCTATCTAGGGTTTTAGATGAAGTTTTAATGATTATTCTAATGATAAATTTATTACAGTTTTTATTATTTTAACGATAATATCTTCCGGGTTTTTAGACCGTCCATGGACTGAAAACCTGAGTTATACAAAGAACCATCGAATTAGACCAAATTAATTTGTCCTTAGAATTGTTAGGAAAACGGATTCGAAAACCCTAGGTTCCCTTTATCTGAATATCACTTTAGAATTATTTAAATTTTAATTGTTATTTATCTTATTAAAGAAAAAATATTATCAATCAAACCATTTCTTGAAAACCTAATAGTTTTAAGATTAGAATTGAAATTCGACTTAGTCTCTGAGGAACGAACCGGTCTTACCAGAAAAATTACAACTTGACACCCGTGCACTTGCGGGTGTAGACCTATTTAGGGTAACCTTTCTAGGCCCATAATTCTTCATAGGTTCCATCAATATAACAAATTAAATCATTACCTATAAATGCATTCTCAATCTGATCTTTCCAAATTAAGAAATTTGAACCATCTAGCTTTATAGAAATTAAACTAGTGATATTAGCGTTATATGAAACCTGACCTGTGTTTGGATTCATATTATGAATTGGTGGATTGTTGATGATCTCTGGACGATCCATTTGAGGGGATGAACTCTCTGATTCTTTGATTCAGAAGAGTATCTATCGAATTTTGATTTAGAAGATTGAATACTCTGATTCCTTGATGACGGAAGTTTCAACTTCTTTGATTTCTATTGGTCTCGTCCCAAATTAGGTTTTCTAAATCGCTTTGATCTGAAACTCTTAAGGCTCTGGTACCATGTGAGAAAGTCTTACTTTTATTAGCTTTCATCAAAAGAAAACGATTACAAAGATTATTTATTTATAGTACATAGATTTGAGCTAGAAAGAGAAAGTTCGATAGAGAGAGAAAATCAGTTAAAAGTTGGTTAGTTGTTAATCTCTTGTTTAACAACTAACTAACCTAATCTTGCACACGAGTAGCTGGCACATACGAATGCGGTGCCTTTAGTTTTATCCAGAGTTAGGTATTTCAGTTAATCCTTCTTCCTTAGCTTCTTCCTTAGCTTCATTCACACATATTCCTTCTTCTTACATCAGGTAACACAACTAACTGATGGTATCTTTATAGATTGTAGTATGAATCATTCTGTATGTGATGGCACGTCGTTTTGGCGTTTTCTTAACTCATGGTCTAAGATCTCTAGATCAAACTCAAATAATCCTAATATCGAGTTTCCTATTTTAGAACCTTGTTTTCTTAATGATACCGATTGCCCGATTCTCCTTCCTTTCTCTTACAATGAGCTTTTAAAATTGAAGTATATCCCAACTCCTTTCCGAAGCGAAAGTATTTCATTTTGAACCCAAAAACATTGCTAGACTTAAGGAAAAGGCAAACTTAGAGATAAAAACTAAACGTGGCGGTCGAAGGGCATCGTCGTTGCAAGCATTATTTGCTCACCTTTGGGTAGCTGCGGTGCAAGCGAAATGTTTAGAACTAACTGAAAATACTAGATTCGCTATCGCAATGGGGAATAGAGCGAGACTGAATCCACCATTACACGAATCATACTTTGGAAATTCAATCGACTTGGGTATAGCAAGTAGTAATGTGAAGGAGTTGCTCGAGAAAGGGATAGTCTATGGGGCTTCCGTGTTAAACGAAGTTATTATGTCCCACAACGATACTAAGATTCAATGTTCTTGGGATTCATGGGTGGAGAAACCTGATTACTTTGTCTCTAATCATTCTACAACTTCCAAGTTCGCCACTTTGTGGGTAGGGGGTTCTGTAAGGTTTGACTTGTACGGGAATGATTTCGGCTGCGGACAACCGATAGCTGTGAGGAGTGGATTAGCGAGCAAGTCCAACGGGATGATTATGGTGAGTCTTGGATCGGTAGATTGAAGCGTAGATGTTGAGGTTTGCCTTCCTCTCGAAGTCTTCCACGCCATGGTAGATGACTCTGAGTTCATGGGTTTTGTTACTAAAGTATCTCCCTTTCGGAGTGAAGATTAAATTATTGTGGATCCATAAAAGTCCCACATCGTAAGTTATTTGGTTCAAAGAGATGGATTTAAGGTTGTGTTTGATATCAGAGAAATAATTCCATGGAAATAAAGAGTTTCCATAGAAAGTCTTTCATGGAATATATTTCATAAAAATAACAGTTCTTTCGTTTGCTTACCCATTTATTGTAATGTGGAATTACAAATTCTGTTATTTGCTTGACAAATCACTTTTATGAATATAATATTTAGTTAAGAGTTTTATAAACCTCTTGTGTAGTCAAAATGACACTTTTACCCTTGTGTAGTCAAATGACATTCTTACACTTATATTGCCAAGATGACATTTTTACCTTTATTTTGTCAAATTACATTTTATAAGAGTGTTACTTCGCTACGTTAAGAGTAACAATGTCAATCTCTTAATAAAACAAGACAAAAATGTGAATGTGCAAATATACAAGATAAAATGCTATTATGACAAAGTATGGACAAAAAGAGAATATATTAATATAAAAATATCATTTTGATATAAAAGGGTAAATGTATCATTTTGTAAGATAAGGTAAGGATGTCATTCATTCAGATCACATAAGGGTAAAAATGTCATATTGGTATTACAAGAGAGTAAGAATGTCATTTTGACAACATAAGGGTAAAATCTCAGCTTGAAGGTATAAATGTAATTTTCGGAAACAAGGCTAAAATGTCTTTTTGCCAACATAAGGGTAAACATGTCAATTTGGTATTATAGAAGGACAAAAATTTCATTCGCCCAATATACAGGTAAAAGTGCATGTTGCTAGTATTGATGGATAAAAATGTCATTTTGAACAAATCTAGAGATAAATATTAGGTTAGGTATACAGAAATATTAAAATATTTTGTTTATATTCGACTTACTATGAAAATAGGTGATAACAAACACAACCTAAAATTCATTTGCAATGTACATTTTCTTGGTCTTGTCATATTTCAATCTACTTTTACAATTTCGACATTGTCAGTGCTTAATTTAGAGTTTAGCTGAGAAACTTACCCGAAAAAAAACATAGAATGATGAACAAGTTATGGATTTGTATTTATGAAGTTCAATGGTCATTACTGAGCACGTATGGTCATTACAGACCTTAAAGGTCCTCCGGCGAAGGGTAACCCCCTTCGCCGGAGTTTAGAGAAAGAGAGGGAAGTGAAAAAAAAAAAAAATTTTTTGAGAGAGAGAGAGGAGAGATGAAAAAAAATATATATTTTTTTTTTTTTAGGTTTAAAGTCGCCGGCCGACGACCTTCCCGAAGAAGATGATGAGTTGGCAGGTTTTAACAAGGTGGCAGAGAGAGAAAACATGTTGGAGGAGAGAGAAAAGAAATGGAAGAGAGAGAATAACGGTGTTATAACGGGAGGGGGCCATATGGGCATTTCTCGTAAAGTAGGGGGCTAGGCAGGAAGCTGGTCACAAAGTTGGGGGCCATTAGGGAAATAACCCTAAAAAAAATCTTATTCTGTCTTTAAACAGAAAATAGAGTACTATCTGATAAATCAGGGAAGAGTTATCTTCTCTAAAGTAATCAAAAATATATGAAAACAGTAAGGGTTATTTCCCAAATAGCCTCTAACTTTGTGACCAACTTCCTGCCTAGCCCCTAACTTTATGAACAATTTCCAGATGACCCCTTTTTTCAGTTACCGTTAGAACACCGTTAACCAGTCATCAATTCTCTCCCCTACATCTCATCACCTCTCTCTGTCACCTCATCTTCTCATCATCTTCTCCGGCGAAGGTCGCTGGCCGACTAATTTACTGGCTGGCGACCTTCAAATTCTCTCTCACTCTCTCTCTAAAAATTTTTTTTTGGCTCTCTCCTCTCTCTCTCTCTAAATACTCTGGCGAAGGGAAACCCTTCGCCTGAGTAGGTCGAACTGACCTTGAACGATCTGTTCAAGGTCACTTCGACCTACTCCGACGAAGGGAAGTATTTAGAGAGAGGAGAGAGAGCCAAATAAAAAAAAATTAGAGAGAGAGAGGAGAGAGAATTTTTTTTTTTTTTATGTTTGAAGGTCGTCGGCCGGAAAATTGGCCGGCCGACGACCCTTGCCGGAGAAGACGATGAGGTGGCAGAGAGAGGTGATGAGATGTAGGAGAGAGAATGATGACTGGTTAACGGTGTTCTAACGGTACCTGAAAAAAGGGGCCATCTGGGATTTTTTCATAAAGTTAGGGGCTAGGCAGGAAAGTTAGGGGTTATTTGGGAAATAACCGAAACAGTAATATTAAAGGTAACAGATATCCGAGTCGAGGATACCTCTGTCCTTAAGACAATTTACACCTTGTATATCAGTACCAACAGTAATGGTGTATGTCTCCCAGGAAAAAAAGAATTACCCATCAAAGTAAAGATGGTACCTCTTTGTTATGATAGTCTGACGAACTTTGTAAGCAATACGAACTTCTGAACAATGATCCTTAAACTCTAATGCTTGAAAATGAATGCCCAGAAAATGCTAAAAAATTGATGATTAGTTTGTTGAATTCTCATGGTATTTATAGGAGTAATGGCAACACTTCGTATGGGTTCCTATATACGAATGGATGTTTCCAACAGTCACACTTGATTGTTGGGTTTCAGGTTTAATCTCGACCATCAGATCTTAACGGATCTATTTAGATCCAGCGCCTCAAACGCCTACCGTTAGATCGCCCAGATCCGTTGATTACATCTCCATCGTCGTTGCAGATCTCTGATCTTAAAAACGAGTGGCTTCAATCGCTCCTAGCGATGATGCGCACGTGCAAAGTGCGTGCAGCCGCATCTAAAGCGCCCTATACCCCCACGCAACGCGCGTGCGCGATTCATGGTGCAAACCACGGCAAGCGCCCCATCGTCTCAAAGAATCTATTATTAGTATGTGGGAAAAGTCTATTTAAAGATGTAGAACTTTCCTTATTTAGCCAATATCGTACTAATAATAAATTACATGTTGTAACTTTCCTTGTATACTTTTCAAGTAAATCAATGATAACTCATTCATATGAAATCGTATTTTGATAAACTTTTGGGTAGTCGTAGCAGGTGGAAATGACAAGTAGTAAAATGAACGGTTTGCTATAAAAAGGGATCGTATGGGGCTATAATGTTAGACTTTTTCTTTGAGTGTTAGCACTGAAGATGCTCTTGGAACTTCAATGATCATCATTGGGATTTAGTGTCTCCCACCAAATTTATGAGAAAAAAATTGTTAGGTTACTAAATGTTGAATCACTGTTTACTCATAAAATAATATAAATACAAAATAAATTAAAAACAAATAACTTATAACATTAAAAAACATAGATCAATACATGCTTCCGTTTGACCAATCTCAGTCGTTGCTGGCATATCTCTATAAAATATTGGGTTAATTCTGTTTCGACCCTCAATTTGTACTAACCTGATTGTTTTGTCACTCATTTGTGTCTTGTGGTTTGTTTTGTTCTCTATCTTATTTTTTTTTTTCAGTTCTACTCTTACGGTTGTTTAGTTTAAATTCCAACTTAAACTTTTTGTCTACCTCACCTCTCTCCTCATCTTTGTCCACCACTATCACCATCTTTACCCAACCGCTTTGCAGAAACTGAGAAAGAAGAAAACGGGTATCATGGTGGAGGTGGTGGGGGTCTGACAGTGGTCGTGGTAGAAGGAGGGGAGGAGAAGATGAATATTTCTTTTTGAATGGTTGTCAGTAATGGTCGTACGATAGCAACCTTTCGTCGAGGTGAAGTTAGAGAGGAGAGGGACAAACCAAGTCGTTGTATTCCCACTTGGTCAAAGATGAATATTTCTTTGCTCTTAATTTTCTAACAACAAAAGTCAGTATTTCTCGCAACCAAACCAGTATTCCCCATAGCGGCTAGTTGGTCACAAAACGAACTGTTGGAATAATTGAAGGGCAAAATCGTCAGTTAGTCACAGACTAGGGGTCAAAACAGAATTAACCTCAACTATTAGTATTGGACCATGAAATGATTCCATATAAGGAAGTAAACCCAGTTTGATTTTCTAAGTTTTGGATCTCTGAATGGAAACCTTAGAAATTAATTTCATATCCAGCAGTACAATCAAACCAGCAAGTACCAACCTTTCAACTGAAGCTAGGAGAGTTAAGCTAACTAAATGGGATCTTCAAATGCTCCCTTATCTCTATATGCAAAGGGGTCTTCTCTTCACTAATACTACCAAACCTTCCAAACAACAAGAAGATGATATGATCTTTAAGCTTAAGACTTCTTTATGGAAAACACTCGCTCACTTCTTCCTTCTGGCAGGTCGTCTTGTTGTTACCGAACACAAAGATGATGGCTCTATCTTCTCAACCCAACTTATGTTGCTTCCGTTGTTTGCTCCTTCTTTCCCCTTAACGGTGTGGTCAACCAGGAAGGTCGATCCCAACCCCTGCTTTCTATTCAAGTAACACAACTAATTGATGGTATCTTTATTGGTTGTAGTATGAATCATTCTGTATGTGATGGAATAACGTTTTGGCATTTCCTTAACTCATGGTCTAAGATCTCTAAATCAAGCTCAGTTGAGACTAGTATCCAGTTTCCTACTATAGAACCTTGTTTTCTTTGTTAAATTTACGATTATATAATAATCGATTATATAATAATCGGAGATATGAACATGAAGTAAAAGACACAATAATTTAACGTGGTTCGGTCGAATACTCAAGACCTACATCCACGGAGAACAACTTCTTTATTATAATTCACCACATACAATTGTATGTGGGTTTGATCGGTTACCATTATAGATGACTTAGGGTTTAGGGTTTCCTAGTTTCTGATTACTAAACTAGGAAATAATACAAAATCTATCTAATATTACCATTAGATAGTTACAAGAGATATTCTGAATATAATGAACTAAATCTTCACATATCTTCAATATATCTTCAAATATCTTCAATATTCTGAATTCTTCTTGATCGTCGGATCCGTCTTCTTGCTCTTGGATTGTGGATGCGTTGGAAGATGATTGGACGATGATTAAGTCACAACCAAAAAGTTGGTAGTTGCGGTCAAAAAATTGACCGAAAATCAATGACAACGAAACTACATGTATTTTTCTCATGTATGTAAAGTTGGTCATTGTATGAAGAAAATGTCAACAATTGAAAGGTTGTGATGATCAATTCTTGTCGTATAAAAATGTCAAGTATGAACTTTAGGAGTGACAACAAAATAATGTTGTTTTGTTTAAAATCGACAAGAAATCATTGTCGTAATTGCCAAAAAATATTGGAGAAGAAACAACCAAAAAGATGGTCGACATTAAATTCATTGCCAAAAATATGCAAGATCGATATAATTCCGAAAAGATAGAGATATTCTATTCATTGAAGAGATATGCTATTCGGTGGAGAAATATTCCAAAATGTTATTTGGTAGAAAAGACAAGTCATCATAGATTAAGTATGAGTTGGAAAATGTCACGGGAGAATCCAGAAATAAAGATCAAAATAGATATATTTTATTTGTGGTGGGAAAATCCAAAATATAATTGGAAGAAATAAAATAATCATAAGAAAAATATGATTATGAAAATTTCGCGGGTTGAATTCCGGAACTAAAATCCAAAATAGGAATTATTTATTCGTTGAAGAGAAAGTCCAAAATTTTGGTAGAGAAATAAAATCTTCATAAACAAAGTATGAGTTTGGAAATGTCACGAGTATATCCGGAAAGAAAAGTCAAAATAGATGAAATTAATCTATTTTAGTGTCACAAATAGAAGAGAAATGTGACAGAAAATTGCGTCACAACTATAAATAGTTGGATATAGGTGACAGTAGTGGTCTGTCACAAAAGAAATGTTCCGACAGTTGAAAACTGTGGCAAGTGACTGTCACGAAATAGTGGTATGAGAAACTGTTGCATAATGAAATTGGGGAAAAATTTAGAAATTTCTAAATTAGGGTTTACCAAAAAAATTGGGTTTTCATTGAAGAAACTAACATCTTCTCGATTAGAGGTATAAACATGAATAGGGTATTGAAAGAACCCTAATCAATGTACATGAGGTAATTACCATGTCCAAAAGCCAATGAATTTGAGCCATATATACCCGGCAATGGTGATATATTTCTAGAGAGAAAAAATGGATTGTTAATCGAAAAACCGAGAAAATTACCGGTTTATTCGTCACCAAACCGAAAGAAATCGGTGGTGGGGTAGTATTGTGATGTATAATCGATGGGAATGATCGATTGGGAACAAAAATGTCGCCGGAAAATGTAGGATGAAACCCTAGGGTTTCACTCACGGGAAAGAAGAAGAAGGTTCGGGTCAATGCTCGCTAACTTAGTCAATGATGACGTAATGATGACATCATCACGTGTAAAAAAACACGGGTCAACTGTGGTTGATTAAGTCAGCGTGTTCTAATGACTTAGAGTTGTTTGGCCGCGGGTTAGAAAGAAACCAGGATGGGAAAACCGAGATAGGGTTGGGCTACTGGAACGGGAATAGACCAGATTTGGTCGTTTTTGGTTCCAGAAGTGTTATTTTTAATTTTCAGACCTATTTTAGGTCTAAAAAAATTGAAAAAAATTTCGAAAAAATTGGAAAGAAATATAGAATCATACCTTTGTTGGAGAAGAAGTGCTTCTTCGATGAACTTTAATAATCATTGATAATCTCCGGTGTCGTATTCTTAGTAAAAAAAAATTCTTATTTCTCTTGATTTTCTCGTCATAATCACAAGACTAATCTTGGAAAACAAATCGTATACACGATTGGAAAATAATATAATCACAACTAAAAAAATAGTTGGAATTTTGCGGAAGCATAAAACACGAACAAATAACCTGGTCATGATACCATGTTAAATTTACGATTATATAATAATCGGAGATATGAACATGAAGTAAAAGACACGATAATTTAACGTGGTTCGGTCGAATACTCAAGACCTACATCCACGGAGAACAACTTCTTTATTATAATTCACCACATACAATTTTATGTGGGTTTGATCGGTTACATTGGTCAGACATAACTCGATGAGTTTTATTCCTAGAACCCTCTCCTATTTATAGATGACTTAGGGTTTAGGGTTTCTTAGTTTCTGATTACTAAACTAGGAAATAATACAAAATCTATCTAATATTACCATTAGATAGTTACAAGAGATATTCTGAATATAATGAACTAAATCTTCACATATCTTCAATATTCTGAATTCTTCTTGATCGTCGGATCTCGTCTTCTCGATCCGTCACGTACATACACGTATATTTTTTCTGCAACTTATCTTGACCGCCGGATCTCTTATTTTCGATCCTCTTTATGTAACGTATCCTATTATTCTTAATGATACCCATTGCCCCATTCGCCTTCCTTTATCTTATGATGAGCTTTTAATATTGAAGTATATTCCACCACCTTTACTAGTAGAGAGAATATTTCATTAAAGAGAAAGCAAACTTAGAGACATAAATGAAGGGTGATGGTAGGAGGATATCGTCGTTACAAGCATTATTTGCTCATTTTTGGGTAGCTGTTGTACGTGCAAAGAATTTAGATCTTACTGAAAATACTAAGTTCGCTATACCGATGGGGAATAGAGCAAGGTTGAATCTGTTAGAAAGGTGGTGATGCAGGGTTTTGTGTATCTCATACACTACCTAGTGTTGTAAGCGGAATCTCAAACATCTCATGTTTAACACTAGATTGCCCAGGACCTATATGCATAAACTAATCAATGAACTAGAGAGGGATAAATACCTTAACGCGTTTTTCCCTCGAACCATTCCAATCGCATGCAAAGATCGAGAGCTCCAACTGTAGCTCCTCTACTTGAGACACCGAGTGAATAGACTTGATCTCCCTTCCTTTCAGACTGCTAGGACTTAATAGAAGGTTGAGAAGAACTCTTCTTCTTGACTAGATTGATAGAATGGGAACTTTTTCTCTATATTCCTCTATCTCCAATAGCTGTATATTCAGAGAGAGAGAGAGCTGTATAATTTTCCTTAGAGAAAAATCCACCCCTTTTCTGTTCTTAACTGACCCAATATATAGACAAACCCTAATTAGAATCTCATTCAGATTAGGTTTTCTATTTTCTGGGTCACAGAAAAGATAATTACCAAAATACCCTTTTTGGGGTATTTTGATAATCCCCTTAAGTGTGGCCGGCCAGGGCAGCCCACTATGGGCCTTATATGGCCGGCCCACTTACTCTGGTCGGCCATCTCATGGCCGGCCCAAAGAGCCTCCTTTCTATCTTGTCCCGAATCTCCATTCGGACCCTTTTGGCCTTCCCGGTTGAATCCCATCCAACTTAAGCCAGTTCCCGTCTAGTCAATACTCTCTGATCAAGTTACCACTCTTATGTGTAACCCGTTGTAGGATCCGGTCTATGTTAGCCTCGAATCAACTCCTTGATCCGATGATCGTAGTTGGCTTCTAGCAAAGCATTACGACCCCTAATTGGACCGGACTGGATGATCTTTACGTGCGGTCATCGTTATCCTAACTGACAAATTGATCGCATTGCCACCTTGGTCGAAGGACACTCCTTCGGAAGGACATCTCCTTCAGACCGAACGAATAAATCCTTCAGTCTCCCACTTGTACTTAGAACAAGTGCAATGCTCGATTCCCATGTCGCTTAGTATCCCATCTGATACGTCACACGTTTCAGACTTTCTTGATCCAGAGAACAACTGTCAAACCAAATGATTAACTCTTAATCCATTTGAGTGTGGCCACACATTTCCAGTTGCTTCTCCTCAAGTGGCCCGGAGATACTTATCCCTAACTTAATAGGAAGACATCATCCAGTCTTGTACTCCCACTTAACTTCATGTCTATCCTGTCTCCCCCAGTATGCTGCCTTTATAACCTCCTTTTACGGCGCGGCGTTTGACAGTACCAAAGTTCGACATTCCTCACATAAGATGAGTGGAGCACTCATGTTTACGGAATCTCTCCAATCTTGCCTATGAGAGTTTGTGACGCCTTTTTCAACTTCTTGAAAAAACTCTCATCTTTGGGTTAATCCAATGTAGATTCCCCAATCTACATCCATGTAATTGACTTAAATACCATATTCCTATAGCCCATGGAACTGCGCTATCAGTCAATTCCCATGCTAGTCTTCTTAAGTCATTGTTGTCCACGCAATGACCTGGACTAGGGACTCTATAATGAATCTATTCCACGTTCACTTAGTAGGGTTCCATTTACCAGATCACGTATCTGATAAACCTACCTGGAATTCCTCATTATTTTTGGACTGTCATTAAACACTAAACCATGATTTAACGACGAAATAATTAACTTATTTCTGATAATAAGAGTTTGTAAATCTTGAGCCTTCCCGTGTAACTCCTTACACCCCCAAGTTTACTAGTCTAAGCTTTTCAGGAAAGCTTAATGCCTACGACCTTAGTATTACCACCATACTTAGTCAAGGTGACAGTTTAGTTAATAGATCAAATCTATATGGATTTTGTTTTGTTATCATCCGATGATAATCTTCAGTATCGCCATACCGAATTAAAACTTCCCAAGTTTTAACTATTTTCTTTTATTTGTAAAGTTTGCAACAGTCTCCGCCTGGAACCCTTCCAGCTTACTGTTCTTCCAAGTCAAGATTGTCATCTTATTCTGGAAGTTTGCAACATATGACTTTTCAACCTTTTATTTTCATACCGAGATCACACAAGTTCTTCTCAAGTACATTGTGTGATCCAGATCAGCTTATCTGGATTTGATTGGTGACGACCATAAATACTCCAAGTATTTTGTGACGTCGAGGCGAATGCTAATCATGTCCCACATGACCGATCTTATGCCTTTTGCATAACCATCTTTCTCATGCGTGCTTGCTCATTAGAATCCTTCAGATTCTAAATCTTGCTAAGCTTAGTGCCATGAGACTTGGGTAGAAATACTCCGTTTTTGAGTGTTTCACATTGGACTTTTCAAGACCTTTTCTTGAACAAGTCTTATCACCTTTTCGATCTATCTCCATAGATCTTTGGTGCCCAAAAGCATTTCACCTTTATGTGGTCCTTTTATTGAGTCAGTTCTAAACTGTTTTCAACATCAGAATGTTGTTCTCAATCTCTAGTATGTCGTCTACATACCGGACCAAAGAAAACTGGGTCACTCCCACTAACCTTCTTGAACTTCTTAAATTCAAGATTTCTCTTCATTCCCAAAGAAAACAACTCTTGTATTCTTTGCTGAATCGAAGATTTCAACTCCTACTTGCTCGCTTTAATCCCTTGATGGATTTTGAAGCTTGCATTCTCACTAGCTTTAGAAGAGTTAACTTCCTCCTGAATGTGTCATGTACACATTCCTTTGCTAGTAATAGATCATTATGGTCATGCTTTGGGAAACACCAATGTTTCCCTCCTTGTCTGTTTTTCACTTTGAAAAACCTATTTGGACTTAACAGGAACCCTTCCTTCAAGCAAAATAGACCAAGTTCCAAACTTGATTTCAGACATGGATACCATTCTGATCATATGGCTCCAAGCCATGTTTCGGAGTGATTCCGTCACAGCTAGCTCATTTTCTTCTTCAGCCGGATCCCCATCCTCTGAGACAGATTTATGAGCTTTCAAGGTCTATAAGGGGTGTGAGCAACTTTGAGACACTCTCAACTCCTTGAGGGTTCTCCTGCGAATCTCATTCGCCCTGCGCGGGAGGATCTCCGAGATCTACCATCTCTTCCTCTCTTTCCTTTTCTATCGGCTCAGAATAGTTAGGAATCGCGACTTCTGACATCGGTACAACGGTGTCAGTTTGTTGCTCAGATCGAATTTCTTCGATTTCTAATATTTCTCCCACTTGTCTTCTTGAAATAACTCTTATTTCAAGGAAGACACCATCACGAGCAACAACCACCTTGTTCTCTGATTGCTTGTGGAAGAAACCCCAATATTTATTTATCCCATAAATAAATATTCTTTCTTGATATGCAAACTTGATTCTCGGAAACCATTTACGTTTCATATCTATAGACCTTCAGAAAAGACCACTTTTGGAACCCTTCCAAACCCATACTCTTATGGTGTCTTTTCAGCTTTTGACGGAATATGGTTAGCTAGGAAGAACGACCGTGTTTGAGAATATATCCTAGAAAGTGTTCGGAAGATTGGCCTTAACCCATCACTGATCGACACATGTCTCACATGTTCGATTACTTCCACTAGACTCATCATCCGTATGATGTGTTTGTGGAGCAAAGTGAGAAACTATTTCTCAACTTCTTTTGATGGTCATCAAATTTCGATTCAAACATTCATCATCTCGATCCAATCGAATGACTTATATTTTCGTCAAGTGGATTCAGGTTAACTCTAGTTAGTATGTTAATAGTCTCACGTACATCTGTATGTACAAAAACTATTAACTTACTAGCCATTTCTCCCTTTCCAAAAGGTGACTTTGTCAAATGGCCACGTTGAACAAAATTCACATGTGTCGTATGATTCAAAATCATTAGACTTAGAAATCCATACCATTGGATCTTCTTCATGTGTTTTATGTCAATTTGACCAATGACAAAACATGAGTTGACCTCTCCGAATCCTTTGATTGTAGCCTATCGTATCATTGTTTACGTTCTTGGTTCTCTAAGAACCTTTCGTTAATTTAGCACTATTTTAAAACATCTGATGTTTCTAGAAGAACATAATAACTCTTATTAAGTTCTACCTAGATTAGTGTCTAAAAGAAGACTTTGATCCCTTTCAGCATCCTTAGCAACTCTTGCTTCTGCTCCCTCTTGGATCCTTTCTTCTTTTAGTCAAGCATGTGATTCCCACAAAGGGAATCTACAAAACTTGCTAGATTAACTTAGTCAACAAAGATACAAGAATCAGAATTCCCAATTCCTTTTCTTTCGTCTTCCAGGTACTCAGGGTAGTTTCCTTGAATGGCCTAGCCAAACTTTTACAACGACCCTTTAACCTTTTGAATCATAAGAACTCTTCTTATATTCTTTCGGTAACTGAATCTTAAGAACGTTTCTTAGATTCACTTTTCCTCAATGTTCTTTTCAAGACGACTTTCTTAGAGGCACCATCCTCTCCATTCACGACTTCTAGTGGAACTCTTCCTTTAGTTGTCGAATGGTTGTGTATGCATCCATATCATTAATCTCTACGTGAGAGAAGAATTTTATGGATGTTCACAAAAGACTTTGGATAATCATATCCTCAGTCGTCTGAAGAACCAATGAACATTAGGAATGATATATTCTCGGACGTTTTCTTTATTTCGAATTCGAGAACGCTTCTCGGATTCCTTTCCAATCATGAAAATAATTTTCGTTTAATTCCTTCTAAAGGAATGAACGAAGGTTGGAAAACTCTTTTCTAATAGTCATATATCCTCTACTTTTAAAAGAAAATAAAACAAAATCCTAAAACTTATTATCATTGCAAAAACACTTTTTGCCATATTATTCAGTGAAAACCGTCCCCCTTTGAATAATATGATTCCAAGACCCCATTCCTGTGAAGCTAAGCGTACTTTGGCACTGCCCTTAACTTCACCCTCCTGGGTGAGTAACTCCTTACTGATCATATCTCATATGACTCTTGGTTGATGAATAACACTTATGTGTTCAATTCATCCTTTTGCCTCGAAATCCAAAACTCTTTTGCTGACTCGTTGAGAATAACCATTTAGACATGTAGACCTCTTCATAGGTCTACCCGTATTGTCCCGAGGTAAAAGATGGCACCCTGCTTTGGCATGACCCACCATCGATGAACAAGGGCGCAACAGGTGTCTTAATCTGGGTAGGCATTACTCAAAATTCTTTTTGGGGACTCTTACGTTTTTGTTTGCATGCATTACTGTGAACTCTTACATAATCATACACCACACAAAACGTAAATAAGTAAATGCGCGCGAGAAAATAAATCAAGCAGATATGATCCTAGTATGGCCCCTAACCTAAAAGATCTAATCTTCTTAGGTTCTTTGCTTGTTTAGCCTCCGTTCGCCTGGATCTCCATCCTCGAACATCCATTGAATTCTCCCACTCGAACCACGATCTCATCCTTTGGCTCTTCAATGGACTCAATAGTACCCTTAAACTCTAATTACAAGACTCAACGATTCGCAGATCGTATAAAACTTGAAATTAAATACATTACATCGGGCACCCATCCGTGCTTAAAAACAAGATAGAACAATTCTATGGCCATACTAGAACCCGCATTCACATCCATACACACATCATAATATGACATTCATAAAACACCCAAGTATGTATGAGATTCGCTTACTCAGGTCGAATCTAGGTTTGCTATGTTCTAGATAGCTTTTCGGGAGATACTACCGACATCTCTATGTCTAACGTGCCTTAAGTCTAATTATCTCATAATTCTGACTAATGGCTCGCTTTGGTTTTATCCTAAAAGATTTTGAAATCGTTTTGGAAAAACTCCGATTCAGGATTTGGTGGGCCCGGGTCGCTTTCGGAAAAAATATGGTCAAAGTTGGCAGAAGAAAATAACCTCCCACTTAAGTCAAGGCCCAAAAGACCCGAGTCCAACTCCAAAGACTTAAGTCAAACTTGGTCAAGGGACCCTTTGACTTGACCCAGTCAAGTCTCGGTCAAGGTCTGAACCAAGGTCAGACCCGGACTGGCACGTTCCAGACCGTGCCTTGTCCCTCAGGTGGTCGCGTCCTGGCCCTAGGCCAGACGCTTCCATCCCAGCAGACGCGTCCTAGACGCTCTGCCCAAGTTTGTGCTCCTCGGACTCCCAGTCCGAGGTAGCTTCTGGTCTCACCAGACGCGTCCCAGACGCTATATAGAAGGTCTGTCCTGGTCGCGTCCGGATTCTCAATCCGAGACGCGTCCGGACATGTCTCTGTGGTCGCGTCTGGAAGACGCGACCTCAGGTGCTGGACGCGGATCCTTCGGGATCCCTGTCCGAGACGCTCTCGGACTCCCAGTCCGAGACGCTCTCGGACGCGTCCTCTGTCCGAGAAACTCTCGGACGCGTCCTAATCCGAGACGCTCTCGGATTCCCAGTCCGGGAAGGACTGGGACGCGTCCTGAGCGTCCGCGACTGGCCAGACGCGTCCTGGGACGCGTCCTGGTCAGTCCGGTCTCCTGGACAGCACCCTGTTTTCTCCAATTTTTTCAAAAAAACTCCAACTTTTTGCTGTTTTTGATGAACTCTTCATCCAAAATCAGCAATTTGAAAACTCTTTTCAAAAAACCATCCACTTTAAAATTTTATTTTGAAAACTCTTTTCAAAAACACCAAATTTTAAAGTCTTCCCATTGAAACTCTTTCAATTTTCTATCAGATTAAGTCTAAATCTAATTTAAACTAATCAATTCTATGTCTAAATCCCTATTTAAACATAAAATAATCTAATCAATCAAGCTCGAATCTAATTCGACTAGTCAGAGATAGTTTCATGCAACCGGCTCGTGATGCCACTGCAGGGTTTTGTGTATCTCATACACTACCTAGTGTTGTAAGCGGAATCTCAAACATCTCATGTTTAACACTAGATTGCCCAGGACCTATATGCATAAACTAATCAATGAACTAGAGAGGGATAAATACCTTAACGCGTTTTTCCCTCGAACCATTCCAATCGCATGCAAAGATCGAGAGCTCCAACTGTAGCTCCTCTACTTGAGACACCGAGTGAATAGACTTGATCTCCCTTCCTTTCAGACTGCTAGGACTTAATAGAAGGTTGAGAAGAACTCTTCTTCTTGACTAGATTGATAGAATGGGAACTTTTTCTCTATATTCCTCTCTCTCCAATAGCTGTATATTCAGAGAGAGAGAGAGCTGTATAATTTTCCTTAGAGAAAAATCCACCCCTTTTCTGTTCTTAACTGACCCAATATATAGACAAACCCTAATTAGAATCTCATTCAGATTAGGTTTTCTATTTTCTGGGTCACAGAAAAGATAATTACCAAAATACCCTTTTTGGGGTATTTTGATAATCCCCTTAAGTGTGGCCGGCCAGGGCAGCCCACTATGGGCCTTATATGGCCGGCCCACTTACTCTGGTCGGCCATCTCATGGCCGGCCCAAAGAGCCTCCTTTCTATCTTGTCCCGAATCTCCATTCGGACCCTTTTGGCCTTCCCGGTTGAATCCCATCCAACTTAAGCCAGTTCCCGTCTAGTCAATACTCTCTGATCAAGTTACCACTCTTATGTGTAACCCGTTGTAGGATCCGGTCTATGTTAGCCTCGAATCAACTCCTTGATCCGATGATCGTAGTTGGCTTCTAGCAAAGCATTACGACCCCTAATTGGACCGGACTGGATGATCTTTACGTGCGGTCATCGTTATCCTAACTGACAAATTGATCGCATTGCCACCTTGGTCGAAGGACACTCCTTCGGAAGGACATCTCCTTCAGACCGAACGAATAAATCCTTCAGGTGAGTCTTAGACACTCAATTGCAACTAAAGTCGAATATCGAATAACACGAAGATAAACAACTTTGTAGATAGATTTACACTTAGAGATGAATTACTTACAACTTCTTCTCTCTAAATAAGGAGATAACAATTATGAACAACCTCTCTCTTTTTCTATGAGATATACTATCAACTCTCTCTTTACCAAAGGAAAGACAAGTATTTAGAAGAAAATAAACTCTCTTTCTAATACTAACTCACTTTCTCTTCACTTGGCTTGCTTATGAGATGGAATGGATGGGATGAGAATGGGATGATTTTAAATTGAAGTTCTTCATCTCCTTTTATAGTGTTGGAGGAGAAATATGGTGTGGACACCTCAACAAATGAGGTGTCTCACAAGCTCATGGTGTCATCTTGATAAATGGCCACCTCAAATGGTAAGAGACTTATCACCAAGGTGAGATGTCTCATTCACAATAGGTGATTCATGTTGCTTGACACCTCACATAATAGTTGACACCAAGAGTTTGGTTGATGCCACCTAAAGTTTCAAACAAAGTAGCTTTACACCTCATCACCATTTTCAACAGAATCCACCGTTACCCGAAACTTACTTTGGAAATTCAGTTGACTTACGAATAGCAAGTTGTAAGGTAGAGGATTTGCTCGAAAGGGGGCTTAATTGGGGGGCTTCAGTGTTGAACGAAATTATTATGTCCCATAACGATGCTTCGATTCGATGTTCTTGGGAATCATGGGTGGAGGAACCTTCTTACTTTGCCCTAATACTTTTGTAACTCCCACAATCAGTCTGAGATCAGGGGGCTCTTTAAACTTCAACATGTATGGGAATGACTTCGGTTGGGGACGGCCGATTGCAGTGAGAAGTGGATTAGTGTGCAAGTACAGTGGGAAGATAATTGCGAGCCCTGGAAGGATCAAAGGGAGTGTAGACATTGAAGTATGCTTTCCTCAAGAGGTTTTGGAAGCTATGGCTGACAACACTGAGTTCATGGATTTTGTTACTGATAAAGTACTTCCTCTCTAAATAAATAAATTGCCAATAATTACCCAAGAAAAAACCCCAAATGATGAAACTTTCACATTATGGGATTCTTCTCGCGGGGATATGGATTTATTTTGGGGACTCATATTGTGAAGACCTTTTTGGGTTAGACATAGTGAGGACCTTCAATTTGCTACTATCCTGTCTTTTTCATATTTTCTCGTTGCTACTTTCACCTTTTGTTTTCAAAGTAGACTAAAAAATTCATAACTTTATAGCTACAAGAGTTTTGTTTGTAGCTACCGAATCAAATATCTTCGCCACTTTTGCTTGTAGCTACTACAAGAGGTTTATCTAATTAAAACAAAAAGTAATTTGCAGCAGCCAACCAAATGTAGTTTTCCCGTCTCGGTGTGATCACAGTGGTAACCATCCCGTTAGGAACCAATGGTACGATAGACATGGTCAATGAGTCTGTCTCTGTTAATTCGGTTGAACACATTTCACACAAATAACTAAAATGAATATTGTCCATTCAGATCTTTCCACTTCTCAAAACTCTACTTTATTTTGGCTTTTGGTATAGGAAGAACACTATTTAGTAAAAACAGTGCGTTAAAAAGGTCAATTTATGTATTTGCTCTTCCTTTACCAAATTAGTTTAAAGAGGGCGTTATAAGGATCATTTAATAAATAGTGCCAAAATAGAAGGACTTAGATAAAAATTAATAATAAATCTAATATTTTATTCACTTGTAGTTTCTCTCACATAAACAACTAAAACCCTAATTCGTCACTACTATCAAAATCACCATTAGTATTAAAAAACTTGCAAAGCTTACCATCACTATAGTCAGTTTCGAGCTTTTAATGGTGCCTCAAGACCTCACGGATGAAGAACCACCGTTAATGAAGGAGGCAACCTACATCAAGAAAGAAGATTCCTTTGACTTAAATGTAGACATCGACTTAAACGAAATCATCGACTTAAACGAAGTTATCGACTTAAACGAAGTTATCAACTTAAACAAAGACATTTATAATGAAGATAATATGCCTCATGTGAAGAAATATCATTTTCTTGACTTCCCCTATGGTTGAACAAACGTTTTAGGGTTTTACGTCGTTTTTTTTGTAAAGAATGTTCGGTTGGATCGACGGAAAATGACAACAAATTTCGGTAGGGTCGGCTGAAAAAGACAACAAATTTCGGTCGTAACGGCTGAAAAAGATGACAAATTTCGGTTGGGTCGATTGAAAAAGATAACAAATTTCGGCCGTCCCGCTGAAAATAGTAATAAATTTCGGCTGAGATGGCTGAAATTAGTCTGTTTTTTCAACCGCACTGGCCGAATTTTTTTTAAATTTTCAGTTGGTATTCATGATTTTTATTTATGCTAAGCGAATTTTCTTTTTTGTAAATGGCGATTATATATTTTTCGAGTTACATCCTTGTTTGTATTCTATTGATACTTGAAATCTTCAAAAGTTACTTTAGTTAGTGTTAAAATCCTAAAAATCTATGGAGAAATCAAGCAATAACAAGAATTAGAAACTCTCTATGGAGATGGGTGTTGTGTTAGTCATCTAGGGTTTAGGTTTCTATCTCTACATCTCTCTTTTTGTAGAATATAACAGATTTAGGGCTTTTCTCCTTTTCAGGATGTTCATCTCTCTTTTCTCTCTCTCTTTGATTTGATCGAAGGTTTTAGATCGAACAGGATTCTCTCTCCTCTCTTGAAGGTTTTTAGTCGAACAGGAGGATACTCTCTTATCTCTCTTTTGGTCCAAAATAGTTTGATGGGAGGGACCAAAGTATAAATTTGGGATATTTTTTTAAAAAATGTTTATCCCTCCCTATTTTAAAAAGAGTGCTCTCCCTATCTAATGCACTGCCTTTGCTAAAAAGTGTTCTTCCTATACCAAAACCCTTTATTTTTTTGAATTTCAAGTTACTAACTTCACATTTCATCAAAAAAAAAATAGTTACTCACTTAAGATTAGCTTTTCAACAAAACAACAAATGAACATTAGCTTGGTCAAGCGAAACCAAAAAGTAGGCAATATATAGCAGATTTTATTTGAATACAGGATACCCAGAATGCTTGAAAATTGAAATTAGGGCTAAGTTTATTATATTAAAAAGATACCCTAGGCTAACCTAATTTGAGGAGGTTTCGACCGAACCATCCAAATGAGAAGAAAAAAGAAGTAGGTCAATGAATGTTGTGAAATCACTGTCTAGCCATAAAATAATGGGAGGATGGATTTTCAGGCCAAAATCGAATGATCAATGGGTCTAGAGCCCAAAGATAATCTGAAATATAAAATAAATCCACTTAGAATAATTTAAATGTCTAACCATTGATTTTTTTTATTACTACCTAACCGTGAAAAAAATTAACCCAAATTAAAGATTCACTAAGTATTTCCTCAAAAAAGAAATGGGTTATTTCCCTAATGGCCCCCAACTTTGTGACCAGCTTCCCGCCTAGCCCCCTACTTTACGAGAAATACCCATATGGCCCCCTTCCGTTATAACACCGTCACTCTCTCTCCTCCATCATGTTTTCTCTCTCTGCCAACTCACGCCACATCATCCGTTACGCCACCTCATCACCTTCTCCGGCAGAGGTCGCCGGCCGGCCAAATTTTTGGTCGGCGACCTTCAAACTAAAAAAAAAAGAAATTTTTTTTTCTCTCTTCCTCTCTCTCTCTAAAATTACTCCGGCGAAGGGAGACCTTCGCCGGAGTGGTCTGTTCTTGAAGAACAGATCTCGGTCTGTTCTTGAAGAACAGACTTGGCGAAGGTCTCCCTTCGCTGGAGTAATTTTAGAGAGAGAGAGAGAGGAAGAGAGAAAATTTTTTTTACTTTTTTTTTTATTTGAAGGTCGCCCGGTCGGAAATTTGACCGGCCGACGACCTCTGCCGGAGAAGGTGATGAGGTGGCGTAACAGATGATGTGGCGTGAGTTAGCAGAGAGAGTGACGGTGTTATAACAGAAGGGGGCCATATCGGTATTTCTCGTAAAGTAGGGGGCCAGGCGGGAAGCTGGTCACAAAGTTGGGGGCCATTAGGGAAATAATCCAAAAGAAATTTCCTTCCACGACAAAAGTTTCATTTTCTGTTTATCGTAATGACCATGCTTTTTCTTCTACTTATACCTTTTTTATACAGATTTGGTTAACACAATATAATTTCAGGAGAATTGTGTCAGAATAAATAAGATGCTAGAGAAATATAAGTATTGCAGGAGAATCAATGAAATGCTAGAGAAACATAATTTTAGACATGTGCAGGAGAATCAATGAAATGCTAGAGAAATATTAAAAATTTGGTTAACATAATATAATTTCAGACAAATTTTGTTAGAATCAATAAGATGCTAGAGAAATATAATTATTGTAGGAGAATCAAATAAATTCTAGAGAAAAAAAATGGTCCTTCTTCTTAAATAAATTTTTTAGAATTTTGTTAGAATCAATAAGATGGTAGAGAAAAACAATCATAATTTCAGAAGAATTTATTTTTGTAAGTATATTATTGAATTTTTAAAATAAATAAAATGCTAGAAAATATTTCAGAATTCTGTTATACATAAGAATGTTGTTAGAATCAACAAGATGCTAGCGAAATAATAAAATGATTATTAACCTACTTCTAACATATTCATATTAGATGTTAATAGAATCAAGAAAATGCTAGTAAAATACTATAAATGTAGAAAAAATAAATTCAGTTTATAATTTTTTATGAGAACAAGATTTTATTGATAGAGAATTCAAAATTGACAATGTACGAAAAAATGTTGTTATAATAAAATAAATTTTTAACAAGATTCTAAGTTTAATCGACATGTATACAATTTTCTTAATGATTTTCCAAGAAAAAAAAATATGTTTTAGAGATGGAAATATCGAGGTAGAGATAAAAAAACCAATCACATATTCACAATTTCTTAAAGTTCGAAGAACATAAAGTTAGAGAGAGAGAGGAGCTCGTTTTAGGTAAATCACTATTGTTTTGGTAGGTTCCTGTAGACAAATATAAGTTTTGGAAATAAATATTGACAATAAATATCCACCATAAATATTTCTCTTAAAATTTATGGAAAGAATAAATGTATTAACTCAACCATTAGATACCTTTTGTTTACCAATGGTTAAATATATATTTATGAAAGGGTAAGAATGGGAGGAAATAAATGGCTTGATGCATGGGGCCCACTAAATAGTAAATTTTTGGACTTATTTTCTATTTTCTGTTTATTTTGGTTTTATATTATTTACTAATTTAAGAGTGGATATATGACTAATTACCCCCTCTAATTTTGGACTTTAACCTCAAAAATTCTAAAATAATAGGATATCTATTTATAAATAAACTAAAAACTTATTAAATAAAAAAAATCAGTACATAACATGTGGAATAGAACCACCAAGAACATATTAAATTAACGTCGGATTTTGCTTAAATAAAAAATCGGCTATGGTGACAATTCGTGGTGGTTCAACATTCTCTAATGGTGTTTCTTTTATCTTTTTTGTATTAAAGCGAAGTTGTTCTTCTCTCTGAAATCCAAAGTTCCTATTTTTCCGCTCACTAGCTTCAGCTTTTAAGGCCAAGTTGCATGCGTCCTGAATAGTCCATAAATTAACTAACCTCACATTTTCTTTCAAACTACATCTCAAGCTAAATTTTAATCCGTTCAGCAATCGATCTATTAAAACATTATCAGGTTCAGTAAAGTTTTCTCTACTGTTTCTTTGAGCCAACTTCGAGAACTCCTCGTAATATTCACCCACTGAATGCAACCCTTGTGTACAGTTTTGGTATATCCTTAACAAATGTTGTTGATAATCAGGAGGTAAGAACCTATCTCTCAGGTTCTCTTTCATAGACGGCCAATTCTGGATGGGTGTCTTTCCTTGTCTCATTCTTAGATGTTGTAATTGATCCCACCAATCTACGACACCCCCTTTAAGCCTACAAGCAATAATTTTAACTATATTATCATTGAGAACAATATTTGACATATTAACTTGTCGTTCAACCTTCTCTAGCCAATTAAGGAACTCTTTTATAGTTAAATACCCATCGAAAATTGGTATTTTTCGTTGATCTTGTACTCATTATACTCTCTACGTAGGTGCACTTGAACTGAAAAACTGTTACCATGATAGCAATTCTCCATAGTGATTGATTGATAACAAAATAGAGAATACTAATAATAATCTGATTCTTTTTTTTTAACCAACTTTAAATGCATCTTTGGCAAATCCATCGATGTGTTTTAAAGTGATCTTCGCGTAGATGATATCGAACCAGGCAAATCCTCGCTCTTGATGCCAACTGACGCAGCGGAAAATTAATAAAAAAAATTATATCTTCGTCTAAAACTTATAGAATCCAGCAAAAACCTTTAGATCTCCGTCTTAGGACTAGTAAAACCAAAACTAATAAGATTAAACTAAAATATTGAATTTTATTGATCAACTTGAATGAATAAAACAACTACTGAATCCCTTTTATATAGACATTAGAGTTTTCCTAAACCTCAACAGACTTTAATTAACAATTTCTAATAAATAAAATACTAGTTTCCTAAACCTAATCAAATTCTAATAACAACTTCTAAATAAATAAAATACTAGAATATAAAACCCAGAAGGTTTCCTAAAAATATAAAACTGTTAAAACTAATAATTATCTAGTAAAATAATAGGAAACTACTAAAATAACTTGATTTGATGATATCTAGGATTTTCAGAAAATCTTCTGAAAATCTTCCTGCATCACAATGGGATCTTCAAATGCTCCCATATCTCTATATGCAAAGGGGTCTTCTTTTCCCTATTACCAAAACTTCCAAACAACAAGAAGATGATATGATCTCTCAGCTTAAGACCTCTTTATCGAAAACAGTCGATTATTTCTTCCCTCTGGCGGGTCGTTTTGCTAGTACCGAGCACGACAATGGTAGCTCTATTTCTCTCTATATGGATTGCAACTCTACCGGTGCAGAATTCGTCCATGCCACTGCCAACTTAACAATAGCTGATATCCTCAACCCAATTTATGTTCCTTCCAATGTTTGCTCTTTCTTTCCTCTTAATGGTGTAGTCAACCATGAAGGTCTATCTAAACCATTGCTTTCGATTCAGGTAACACATCTAACTGATGGTTTATTTATAGGTTGTAGTATGAATCATTCTGTATGTGATGGCACATCGTTTTGGCATTTTCTTAACTCATGGTCTAAGATCTCTAGATCAAGCACAAACGATCCTAATATGGAATTTCCTATTATAGAACCTTGTTTTCTTAATGATACCCATTGCCCGATTCACCTTCCTTTCTCTTACAACGAGCTTTTAACATTGAAGTATACTCAAACTCCTTTCCAAGAAAGAGTATTTCATTTCGAAGCGAAAAACATTGCTAGACTTAAAGCAAAGGCGAACTGACAAATACAAACTAAAGGTGATGGTCGAAGGTCATCTTTGTTCCAAGCATTATTTGCTCACTTTTGGGTAGTTGTGGTACACGCGAAACGTTTAGAACTAACTGAAAATAATAGGTTTGCGTTCCCAATGGGGAACAAAGCAAGATTTAATCCAATCGACTTGGGAAGAGCAAGTAGTAATGTGGAGGAGTTGCTCGAGAAGGGGATCGGCTACGGGGCTTCGGTGTTGAACGAAGTTATTGTTGGAATTTTTGGACAATTTATTAATTAAACTATTTTACAAAATTAGAAATTAGTTTTATAATATTTGAATTTGAAATTTATGTCTAATAGTTATATCTTTTGATAAATTATATGGAGAGATATCTCTTTTTGTGAAAAGATTTTCTACTTGAAAAATGTCTTTTTGTTTTCTATAAATAAAGTTTTCTCTAAACAAACTAGATTATGATGAAACAATATGTAGAAACAATATCGGAAAATCTTTGCCATCCTCATTATGTTCTAATGCTCCTTAAGTGAAATCTCCACAAGTTACTTGGTGTAGTTTCACAAAGGCTTGTCATATCTTGGGAAGCAATTTTCCTTGTAACCTTCAAGTAATCTCGAGCGAGAGGGGGCAAATAATGCTTTAAGGAAAGTGTACTTAGTACACATTTCAAGCCTCTAATCTCCATTCCTCTTCTTTTCATCTTCTTTGTGTATTCGAAGACATTATTTGTAACAATCTTAAAGCATTATTTTGATGGAGGTTAAGACTACTATGACAAGATCAAATTTAAACTTGAGAGAGAAGTTGGAACTACAAACAACAGAGAACACTATTGGATGAAGATATGTATGGGCGGCAAGGAATTCTCATGGTGAGAACCGTGGGATGAAGTTATGTCTTGTTATAAACTATTCTACAAAGGCACTTGAGGGAAACGAAAATATGTCCGGGTTCATGAATGCCATACTCTTGTTATAAACTATTTGGTGGTTGGCTTCATTGATGGAGGGAGTTTTGCGGGTGCTTTTTAATTTAAAACAAACAATGTTGAAATGTGTAAGAAATACACTGGGCATGTGAAGTAGGACATATTTCTTCTCCTCGATCCTACCAACTTGATTGATTTTTTTTTCTGCATGTTTTCACGAAAGGATCGATACACAAACATCAGCCAGATAAGTCTTTCTCTTTAAATTTTTATTTATTCTAATCAGAATTTCTATTTTTATGGATTTCTACCGATCACCATAATATAATTACTAGATATAATTTTAAACCATTAAAATACTTATATTCAGATAACTTGTAATGTTGACATTATTTACAGTGATTTTGTATCAATTTTGTTTGATGGTTGTCTTGTATCTACACGCATTAAATACTAGAGGGTCTAGTCTATGATGCTTAAAATCCTAACGTTTGGAAACTAATGTCATATGATAATATCATATGAGTCTACTCCTTTATTTTCCATCTTCTAAGGCTTTTGTGCAAGGTTGCAAGTTCAATCTGTCATAAGAAGGTTAGATAACAAATGTGCCATTAATGGTGTAACATGTTTTCTCACAAAAGCTTATTAAGCATCCTTGTTTCATACCAGTACCACATTAGACTGTAATTCTTTGAAGTACACTTGAACGGTTTGTATATGACTATCGAATTTATCAATAGGAGACTATCCAAACTTGGTAGTTAAGTGCATGGTATGAGCATTAACCTGTGTCATCAGTATGTGGCAGAACTTCCATATTTATGAGAACAAAAAGTGTATGTTAATTCCGGGGTGTAACTTTTCAAATGAATTAATTTCGAGAGATAAAGAAATACACTGATTTTGCTTGTTTATTGTATGGGTTATTGAGGCAGAAACTGAGTGAAGAATTAGTCAAAGAGACCTTCTGATGCAGTTGAATACGATAATGATTTTGTTTGTAAAGATGTAGCCTGTGTTTTAGTTGGAATGGATGATGATCCTATGAGTCGATACACTGTATATTTTGCTGATCAATTACCAAGTGGTATTGGGTATAGGCAGATGCAGATCTATGTTGTTCAAAATCCATTTGGTTGGATGGAATTGATTTCATTACAGGACTGATTTCTTTGAGAAATTAAATTGCAAGATTTTGAGAAGCTGGCTAATGAAAACTGGTGACCTTTGGGTACACAACTGACAACATTTGTATAAAATTAGCCATATAATTTATGAGTCAAAACATCTCACTGATTGTTAATTTATGAGTCAGAAGTTGGGTGTACTTTTATAACTGAGTCAATCTCTCCTTCAATTTTCATGTTACATTGATTAGTCTGGGTTGGCCTTGATGACATAAAATCATGCTAACATATTTTCCCAAATGTGGGGTAATTAATTTCTCATTGATATGTTTTATACATACTTATGTATGTATATCAAGATTAGGGGTGTACTCGAGTCGAGCCGAGCCGAGTAGTAAGATGTTCAAGCTCGGTTCGTGTATTTGACTGTCGAGTTCGAGCTCGAGCTCGTTCGAGTAATTGTCCACTTGTTCAAGCTCGGTTCGTATAAGTTTGAACGAGCTCGAGCTCGAACTCGAGCTCGCATTGTTTTAAACTCGTTTATCAAAATACTTCAAATTAAAACTTTATAAATCATCAAAATACTTCAATGATCATTTGTCACATTTCAATACTAATACGTAATTATGTACTATAAAATTATAAGAGTATGTTAAACCAGCTGTTCACGAGTAGCTCGTGATACACTAAAGAATGTTCAAGCTCGGCTCGTTTATGTAAACGAGCTTGATTTTGAGCTCGTGTTAAGTTCGGGCTCGTTAATAGTCGAGTCGAGCACGAGCAATAGTCGAGCCGAGCTCGAGCAGCTCGTTAAGAGCTCGGCTCGTGTACACCCCTAATCAAGATGCACTCTCTTAAGATTCAACAAGATATTTGTGAAGAGACAATCACCTATCGAATAGTTAAAATAGTGGGGGTTAATATATTTGTAAACCGACGAGGATTACATACAATTATACTAATTAACTTATAAATTTAAATAGTAGGGGTAATTCATCTTCATGAGATGATATTCGAAAGAGATATTTGAGTTGATGATCCTTATAAAATTTAGAAAATTATTCACAACAAAGTGGTAACAATCTTGACATTAGAGTGGCCAATCTAATATCAAGAGGATTGTAGTTACATGTTAATAGAATATAAACATTTTCTTTCAATTCTAAATGAGATTTAGAAAAAGAAAAGAAAATTTATATATTCAGAATGTGTTGAATATAATAAGATTATTAGATTTTAGAATCTAATATTAATTTGGAAATATATGAAAACTTTTGAGAAAAGTTTATAATAGTGACAAGTCACTTGAATATGTACATATGGTAAAGAAAATAAAAATGTATACGTTTGTGTGAAACACATAATTCAAGATGGAATTAATGGTGTTACATTTGCAAAATGTAAACATCGTTTATCAAATCTCTGACGAGAGATATGTTTAAACTTTAACATCTAGAGAGATGGGGTTGAAACTCTTTACATAAAAGTCACCATTGACGGCAACCCAACCTAACACTAGGAAATGACTAGTCTTAGGTTCAATGGGTAACAACAAGTCATTGATAAGTGACTAGTTTCAACACTTAAATTATTATCTAACCCTATCTAGGATGATAAGTGTTGGTTGCTACGGACTGAGGTTGAGTTTAAAACTCTTAATGAAGTTCAGTCAAAGACAAGTATCTCTAAAGTAGCAAAGATACTGGAAGAACTTCAATTATGTGAACTTAGAGGTGGTGCCGCCTCTCATTAGATTTAGAGTTTATCTAAGGAGAGTTCATGAAACCAAGAAGCACATGGCCATATAAGTGTTAAGCGAGAAAAGTGTGGAGCAAAAGAACAAATGTATTGTGTGTGTGGTGTTACCGGTTTTATCATAAGGAATAACTGGTTCAAAGCTACAAGCTACCTGGGATTTCGATAAAACTTTGTGCACTTACACTAAGGTATGGTTCAAATCGAAAGATACCATACTTTATGCACTAATACTAATACATTTAGTTTGGCAAAGGAGTTTTATTAATAATTGTCCAAGTGGGGGATTGTTGGAATTTTTGGACAATTTATTAATTAAATTATTTTACAAAATTAAAAATTAGATTTACTCCGTATAATATTTGAATTTGAAATTTATGTCTAATAGTTATATCTTTTGATAAATTATATGGAGAGATATCTCTTTTTGTGAAAAGATTTTCTATTTGAAAAATGTCTTTTTGTTTTCTATAAATAAAGTTTTCTCTAAACAAACTAGATTATGATGAAACAATATGTAGAAACAATATCGGAAAACCTTTGCCATCCTCATTATGTTCTAATGCTCCTTAAGTGAAATCTCCACAAGTTACTTGGTGTAGTCTCCCAAAGGCTTGTCATATCTTGGGAAGCAATTTGCCTTGTAACCTTCAAGTAATCTCGAGCGAGAGGGGGCAAATAATGCTTTAAGGAAAGTGTACTTAGTACACGTTTCAAGCTTCTAATCTCTATTCCTCTTCTTTTCATCTTCTTTGTGTATTCGAAGACATTATTTGTAACAGTTATTATGTCCCACAATGATGCTAAGGTTCGAGGTTCTTGGGATTCATGGGTGTAAAAACCTGCTTACTTCATCTCTGATACTTCTGCACGTCCCAAGTTCACTTTGAAGGCAGGGGGTTCTTTAAAGTTTGACTTGTATGGGAATGACTTAGGTTGGGGACAACCGATAGCTGTAAGAAGTGGATTAGTGTGCAAGTACAATGGGAAGATTATGGCTAATCCTGGATTGACGGAAGGGAGTATAGATGTTGAGATTTGCTTTCCTCGGGAGATCTTGGACGCCATGGCTGATGACTCTCAGTTCATGGATTTTGTTACTGAGGTACGTACCTCTGTTTCAAAGTGGAGTTTAAAATATTGCCGATCCCTAAAAGTCCCACATCGCAATCTTTTTCTTCAAAGGATATGAATTTAAATTTATATAGGTTCGTCATTATCAGTAGTGCTTAATTGAGAGTTCGGATGGAACCAAATTGTCATAAATTGTATCCTCTGAGAAATTAAGGGTTAAGGGTTAGTTGCTGTGAGAATAGTCCACATGGGAGAAGTGGTAACTAGTAACCAAGAATATACTGTATATGTTAAGATTTACTACTATCAGTGTGTTAAACTTATGTCGAATAAATTTGGTTGACCTATTCTACAGGAAAACAGTTGTTTGTTAGCAAGTATTTAGGAGTAGACTGAGTAGTCCACTAGCTTATGAATTAGTTAGTCATGGAGACTGTGATTCCTAGTTTTTAGCATTATTTGTTACGGGAGTGCTACATGTACAAAATCCTTGACATGATGAGTCATTTTCACTAAAAGACAAAAGAAATTCGAAGTTTTTCAAAGTTTGACTTTGATCTTGACCGTTCTTTTACCCGTGTGACTCATCGTGTCAAGAATCTTGTCAAAGATTCTTTGTACACTTAGCATTTCCCTATTTGTTACGGGAGTGCTACATGTACAACTCTATTTAAGGTCGTGTTATTGAGAACAAAGAAACAACATTCTCCAAGTTCAGTTCACTCTAATTTTACCACAAGTGGTATCCGAGCCTTCATCCAAAAGGCCTGGAGACAAGTACAAACAAAGGGAAAACAGAAAAGTAGCAGCTTTTAGTATCTGCAGCAGCAAGTGTTCAACAAGGGTAGGTGGCATCAAACAACAACTTTGTGCAACCTTCAATCCCTCGCTTCGATGATCAGCTACAAGAAAAAGGATATCATGTCATCATTCAAGAAAGAGTGTGTCATATATATGGTACAAACAGGGGTATGATTGCTCAGGTTCAAATGTCTACAAATCGGTTGTTCCCGTTGAGCCTCAAAATTATTAAAAGAGAAGGTGAAGCTTGCCACACTACCGAAGTAAGCAGCTCAAATGATCCAAATGACCCAGATGATGCATCTTGTCAATCAATTAAAGCAAATAATTTATATGAAATGGAAAAAAAAAATGCATCATGGCTTTGGCATTTTCGCTATGGTCATCTGAACTTCAATGGTTTGAAGACACTATATCAACGGAGTATGGTTACAAGGCTTCCAGAAATCATTTGCTCATCACAAGTATGTGCGGAGTGTGTTGTGGGAAAACAACACAGAGAAGTCTTTCCGAAGAAAAAAAGCTTGGAGAACTCAAAAACCTTTGGAGCTGGTGCATTAAGACATTTGTGGACCTATACGTCCATTGTCTAATGAGAACAAAAGGTACTTTCTTACTTTAACTGACGATTATAGTAGGAAGACTTGGGTTTATTTCTTACATGAAAAATCAGAAACTTTTTATGTTTTCAAAAGCTTCAAGACTCTTGTGAAAAAAAAAGTTGAAATAAGCATTAAGGTTCTTCGAACAGATCGAGGTGGAGAATTCAATTCCCAAGAATTTTCCAATTTTTGTGAGATGAACGGAATTAAAGGCAGCTTACAACAGCCTACACACCTCAACAAAATGGTGTTTTCGAAAGGAAAAACCGTATAATTCTGAACATGGTTCGAAATATGTTTGCAAGTTGTTGTGTTTCAAAGAAGTTCTGGCCTGAAGCGGTAAGTTGGACTGTTCATATATTAAATAGATGTCCAACCTTATCAGTAAAGAATATGACTTCTGAAGAAGCTTGGAGTTGGCACAAACCATCAGTGAGGCACTTTAGAATCTTTGGGTGTTTAGCATACACCCATATTCCGGATGAGAAACGAAATAAACTTGACGAAAAGGGAGAAAAATGTATTTTTCTTGGACTTAGCGAGCATTCAGAAGCTTACAAGTTATACAATCTCGACAACAAAAAGCTCATAACCACTCGTGATGTTATAGTTGATGAAGAAAGATTGTGGAAACAGATTATAAAAGCACAAATCAACAAAATGTTCCAGCTGACCTTGAAACTAATGAAGATGAAGACAATTTAGCAACTATCACAGGAAGCAATCAGCCAACAACTATAAAAACTGAAGTAGAACCTGCTAGCCCTTTGGAAGGAGTTTCTGATCAAAATACAGAAAGATGCATGAATTCAACGTCAAAAAAGAAGACCAGCTTGGATGCAAGATTATGAGGTTAGTGGTGTGGGTGAATATGTTCATGAACTAACACACTTTGCCTTGTTTTCAGAATTTGATCTTGTTGTATTTCAAGAGGCAGTGAAAGATGAAAAATGGCGAAAAGCCATAGATGAGAAGATCAAATCCATTGAAAAAAATAACACTTGGGAGCTAACGGAGCTTCATGCAGGTCAAAAGTCATTTGGAGTTAAATGGGTATATAAAACGAAGCTGACTAGAGATGGTAAAATTGATAAACATAAAGCACGCCTTGTCGTAAAAGGCTATAAGAAAGAGTTCGGGGTAGACTACAATGAAGTCTTTGCGCCAGTTGCGAGGTTAGACACCATTCGACTAGTGCTCTCAATTGCTGCTCAAAGTTCTTGGCATATTTTTCAATTAGATGTGAAGTCAGCCTTTCTACATAGAGATTTGCAAGAGCAAGTGTTCGTTGATCAACCACCTGGATATGTGCAACAAGGTAATGAAACGAAGGTATATAAGCTAAAAAAAGGTACTTTATGGACTAAAACAAGCACCCCGAGCTTGGTACAGTCGCATAGATGCTTATTTTGGCGAAGAAGGATTTCAAAAGTGTCTGTATGAACATACATTATAAAGAATAGTTGTTGTGTTTGTTGTTGATATAACAAGCACTCAATCATATCCTATATATAGGATTGGAAACCGCTTATGGAGAGCTTTGTTAAACCGCCACAGTTAACTTCGTTAAACCGCCTCAATTCATTGTTAGACCGCCTCAATGAAATTGCAAGAAACCGCCTCTTACAGAAACCGTTGTTTATAAGCAAGTATTTAGGAGTAGACTGTGTAGTCCACTAGCTTATGAATTAGTTAGTCATGGAGATTGTGATTCCTAGTTTTTAGCATTATTTGTTATGTGCAACCTATTTAAAGTCCTGTTAATGAGAATAAAGAAACAACATTCTCCAAGTTCAATTCAGTCTAATTTTACAACAGTATATGTGTTCTCCACTCATTGTCAATTGCTTTTGAGTTGGATGACCACAAATTTAACATGGTATCAAATCTAGGCCCACACGTGATAGGCTTAAAAGTCACACATGCTCCATGTCACCCAAAAAAAATACGTGTTAGGCTAACCACGCCACAAGTGAGGGGGCGTGTGAGAATAGTCACACATGGGAGAAGGGGTAACTAGCAACCAAGAATATACTGTATAGGTTATCTCCACTCATTGCCAATTGGTTTTGAGTTGGATGACCACAAATTACTACAAATTTAACAGTTGTTGCTTCCTTTTCTTTTAGAATGGAATGCTAGCTGATTTAGCTGTCGTTCAATACATGATTCTTCTTATACGCGTCAAAGATGGAAATTGCTTAAGCTGTCTTTTGATTTCTGATTGCTTTAGTCGATTCCATTTCTCTACATACAAAGGGGTCTTCTCATTACTACTACCAAACTTCCCAAACAACAAGAAGCAACATTTTTAACTAATATGATCTCTCAGCTTACGACCTCTTCATTGAAAACACTAGTTCAATATAGTGATTGCAACTCTAACTCTAACCCTCTAGTGGGTCGTTTTCCCATTACCGAGCACTCTATCTTTCTATGTTGATTGCAACTCTGCCTGTGAAAAGTTCATCCATGCCACTGCCAACATAACTATTGGTGGATCATTTGGGGAATAAGAAAATTATATATCCGGGACAGAAAATTTCAAAGGGAAAATGTGAATTTTGACGAATTTTCCGGGGTGCAAAATTTTAAAGGGAGACAAGTCATCTTTTTCTTCCTCGTGTCTTACCACAGACTCCGGCTACCACCACCAACTCCAGTCACCGCCTTTAACTCCAGCCACCACCATTTTTTCCTTTTCTTCTTCCTCTTGTCTCCTTCCAATAAAACTACAACCTTCGTTTATCTTTCTTCTCTCTACTCTTCCTTCTCTATTTCTCCCTTTTCTCTTTACTTTTCCCTCCCCTTCCTCTCTTTATTTAATCCGGCAAACCTTTCGCCGAAAAGCCGATCTAGTTTGGGGAAATCCCCAAACCAGGTCCAGCTAGTGGCTTGGGGTTCTCCCAAACACGATAGGTTAGGGAGAACCCCAAACTAGTGTCGTTTTTCGGCGATTTTGTCGCCGGAAAATGGCTAGCTAGTAAGAGAAAGAGGAGAAGAGAAAGAAAGAGAGGAAAAAAGAGAGAAAAAACAATGATATCCCTCTAACAATTAAAAAAAGACGAGTTAACAAAAGTTGACTAATTTTTGGGAAAGTCTTTGCACCCTGGATATTTTTCTTATTTTTCCAAATCATCCACCTAATTATTAGACTAATGAGAGGTGCCATTAGACAAGGGCGCCACCACACCCCCGGACCGGTCAACTGAGGTCCAAACCTCTATCAAGATCCAATGGCTGAAGATAGTGTACAATCCATACTGATATCATTAATGTAATTTTGAGGTTCAGGTTTTGAGCTTTGTAACCCTGTAAGGTGTAATCTATCATTAATGGAAATTACCTTTGTTCCAATTATTTATGCGCCTCCTAATACTTCATATGTATTATAGCTTCACCAAAATTTGATCTCCCTTCATTATCTATTACGAACAAGCTTTGGAATTTCTATTTCTTATCTCTTATTATATCATCATCACTTTCGGCACGCAAAAGATTGTTCTTTCTTTTCTCACTATTAATCATCTTTTTTCTATTTTTTTTTTAATAATTTCCATGTCTCTCAGTTTGCTTAGGAAAACAGATCGATTTTCTTCATTATCCTTGCGACCCCATTACCGGGGAACAAACCCTAGTGGGATGTTCTCGGTTTTTAACACCCAGTTATCGAACATACCTTTCAGATATGTTCACCGGAGTCTGCCTGCTCCCTAGACAGATCGATAGGGTATGTACTCTTTCCGGACTAGCCAGACAAACCATTAGGGTTTGTCCTTGTACTTCCTGATTCCGACCGACCTCTCTGTCGCTGACTACAACCGCACGACCGACTCTGCAAGTCTGCTCTTTGCAGCTTAACCGTACATGGATAGACCCATCGGGTTTGTCCTTCCTTTAAACCTACAACGACTGTTGAAAGTGTCTTGAATATGGGTTTGATATTTAACCCGATTTCTGCTGGGTTATGGTGTCTTCTAGTGTTCTAAGCAGAATCTCAGACATCTAATGTCTAACATTAGTATTTCCCAAGATCTCAGGCATAAGTTAATAATGACAACTTAGTTAAACTAGTTGCGTAAATACCTTTATCGTTAGTTTTCCCTCGAACTTTCCAATCGATTTTGAGATGACCAAGAGCTCCAATTGTATCTCCTCTACTTGGGACACCGAGCAATCACCTTGATCTCCCACCTTATTGCTAGCTAGAACACCAATGGTGGTTAGGCGAATAACACCTTCTTCTTTGACTAGATAGATAGTTGGGATAATTCTCCTTTTCTTAATCTACTTGATGTTGTAGAATAAGAGAGCTCTTTTGACAATTCTCCACACCTTATTCAAATCCCAAAAGACCTTATATAAAAGCATAGGTTAGAATAAAATCCTAACCAAGTTCCATAAAATCCCTTTTGAATAAGATTAAGGAAATCCTTGAAAATAGAAACATGTTTCTATTTTCTAATTCCCTAAGAGTAGCCTCCACGCATGCCCTTCTTGGGCAGATCTTTCCGGCCCGCTAAGGGCATCCAATCAAGCATGTTCGTCCCCACTCTTGGACCGAAAACATACCTTTGGTGCCCCGGCCCAAAATCCCTCCATTCGGGCCTTTTGTATTATCTTTGGCTAAACTTCTTTTAGGCCTTTGGACATATCTTATGGGCATCACCCATGTATATATGTCTCAACCCTCTAGTCATATCTTCTGATCAAGTTGACACTCTTTGTGTAACCCGTTGTAGGATTTGGACGAAGTTAGCCGCGAATCGCTTTGCGATTCGACGATCGTAGTTGGTTTCTAACTAAACACTACGATCCCTAAATCATCCAGACTTGATGATCTTCTTCATCAATTGCCCTATCCGACAAATTGCTCGCATTGCATCCTTAGTCGAAGGGCATCTCCTTTAGACTCCCACTTGTACTTAGAACAAGTGCAATGCTCCATTGCCATGTCACTTAGTATCCCATCTGATACGTCATGTCTTTCAGACTTTCTTGATCCCGAGTACACCTGTCAAAACAAATGATTAACTTTTAATTTATTTGAGCACGGTCATGCATTTTCAATTGCTACTCATCAAGTGGCCTGGAGATACTTCATTCTAATTTAACTAGGAGGATATAATCCATTCTTGTACTCCCACTCAGCTTCATGTCTATCCTGTCTTTCCCAGTATCCGCTTTTATAACTTCTTTTTATGGCGTGGCGTTTGGCGGAACCAAAGTCGAACATTCCTTACATAAGATGAGCGGAGCACTCATGTTTTGAGGAATCTTTCCAATCTTGTCAATGAGAGGTATTTGACGTTCATCACTTCGATGTACTCTCATTTGTAGGTTATCCAGTGCATAATCCCTATTACACACCCAAGTAGTCGAGTCGAATACACTATTCTTATAACCCATGACACTGCATTATCTCGTAGACGTCACGTGCTAGTCTTCATGAGTCATTGTTGTCCATGCAATGACCTGGACTAGGGAGATGATAACGAAATAACTCCAAATTCATTTAATAGGGTTTCATTCACCAGATCACGTATCTGATAAGCATATTTGGAGTATTTCTTTATCAGATTGTCTCTTAAATACTAAACCAAATTTAAGTGACAAAATAAAACTTTTTTTTAATTTAGATATCGAATGTAACTAATTAGATACATAAACTCCTTTATGAATCCCAATTATACTTGGTGCCATTCCCCAATGAACTTTATACCAATACCCCTCATGTGTGAGTTGTGTTTGGGCTAAGGTAATGGTATAGTTAACGGATCTGCTAAATTGTCATCCGTATGGACTTTGTAAATGACCACATCGTTTCTTTCTGTGATTTCCTTGATCACGTGTACTTCCTTTGGATATGTTCGGATTTCTGGTGTGCTCTAGGTTCCTCGGCTTGGGCGATTGCTCCATTGTTGTCACAATACAAAGTTATTCTCTCATGTATGCAAGGTACGACACCAAGTTCCATTTATGAACTTCTTGATCCAAACTCCTTCCTTGGCCGCTTCCGAAGATGCTAGGTATTCTGCTTCAGTGGTAGAGTCTGCAACAGTGCTCTGTTTAGAATTCTTCCAACTCACTACTCCTCCAATCAGACAGAAGAAGTAACCAGACTGTGATCTGAAATCGTCTTTATCTGTCTGAAAGCTTGCATCCATATGGCCTACAACCATGAGTATATCTTCATCGCTATACACCAAGAAGTGATCCTTAATCCTCCTCAGGTACTTCAGAATATTCTTGGTGGCGGTCAAGTGTGCTTCGTCTGGATTCGATTTGTAACGACTACACATGCTCAAGGCATATGAGACGTCTAGGCGAGTGCATATCATGGCGGACATGATTGATCCTATTGCCGAAGCGTAAGGAACATCAGGCATGAATGCTAGCTCATCAAGATTCTTAGGACACTGATTCTTGCTTAGCTTGATGCCATGTGACATGGGAAGAAATCTAATCATCCTCATCAGTCTATCTCTATAGATCTTGATGCCCAATATGTATTCTGCCTCCCCTAGATCCATTACTGAGAAACATTTCTGAAGCCAGTCCTTCATTAATTCTAACATCTGAATGTTGTCTCCAATAATTAATATGTCATCGACATAAAGGACCAAGAAAATTAGGTTGTTTCCACTAACCTTCTTGTAAACACAGGATTCTTCTGCGTTGTTGAGAAAACCAAACTCTTTGATTACCTCCTCGAATCGAAGGTTCCAACTCCTGCTTGCTTGCTTTAGTCCATAAATGAATCTCTTAAGCTTGCAAACTTTTCCAACATTATTTGAGTCTTCAAAACCTTCAGGCTGTGTCATGTACACATCCTCTTCCAGATTTCCATTCAAGAAGGCATTTTGACATCCATTTGCCAAATCTCATAATCATAATGAGTTGCAATTCTTAGAATGATCTGAATGGATTTAAACATCGCGACAAGGGAAAAAGTTTCATCATAGTCTATATCATGAATCTGTTTGTAACCTTTTGCCACAAGTCTAGCTTTGAAAATGCTAACGTTTCCATCCTTGTCAGTTTTCATCTTAAAAACCCATTTGCATCTGATCGGTTTCGCTCAATCGGGAAAATCGACCAAGTCCCATACTTGATTTTCCGACATGGAATCAATTTCCTATCTCACGACATTAAGCCACTTTTTAGAGTCGGGGCTCGTCATAGCTTGTTTATAGGTACTCGACTCATTATCTTCTAATAGTGGGATGTCTATTTTCTGAGATAGTTCTTTAGGCCTTTGAGACCTACGAGGGGCTTGAGCAACTTTTGGAGTGTTGTCAACTACTTGATATGTCTCATGCGAATTTAATTCGACTTGCGCGGGAGGTTCCTCGAGTTCCTCTAACTCTACCTCATATTCCTCTTACATCTGTTGTGGATAGATAGGAGTCGATAAACATATCATTGTTTAGCTGTTACTCATATCGAATTTCATGGATATCTACATTTCTCCCACTTGTCTTCTTGGAAATAAATTCCTTTTCAAGGAAGACACCATCACGAGCAACAAACACTTTGTTATTGGTTTCTTTGTAGAAGTGGTAACCCTTTGTCTCTTTTAGGTAACCCACAAAGAGACATTTGTCTCACTTGGGTGCAAGTTTATCTTCTAGTAAACGCTTTACATAAACTTCACATTCCTAGTCCCAGACTTTGAGAAAAGACCACTTTGGAACCTTTCCATAACAAAACTCATATGTCGTCTTTTCTACAGCTTTTGACGGAGCACGGTTAAGTGTGAACGTAGCCGTTTCCAAACCATATCCCCAGAACGTATTTGGAAGATTGGCTAAACTCATCATAGATCGTACCATGCCTAACAAGGTGTGATTTCTCCTTTCGGAAACACCATTCATGGGAGGTGTTCCAGGCGGAGTGAGTTGGGATACTATTCCGCAACTCCTAAGATTGTCATCAAATTCTTGACTCAAATATTCACCACCCCAATCGGATCGGATGGCTTTTATTTTCTTGCTAAGTTGATTCTCTACTTCGTTCTGAAATTGTTTGAACATTTTAAACGATTCGGACTTATGCCTCATCAAATATATGTAACCATATCGAGTGAAGCCATTCGTGAGCGTTATGAAGTAGCTAAAGTTACCTCTTGCATGTGTACTCATTGGTGCACACACATCCGTATGTATGATTTCTGATGGTTTTTTGGCCCGTTCTCCCTTTCCTTTAAAGGAAGACCTTGTCATTTTGCCCATTAAACATGATTCGCATGTGTCATATGATTCTAAGTCATACGATCTTAGAAGTCCATTCGCATGAAGCTTCTCCATGCGTTTTAGATTAATGTGACCCAAACGACAATGCAAGAGATAACTTGGATTTGAATCATCTAATCGTAGCCTCTTGGTTTCTATGTTAAAGACTTCGTTCTCTATGCTCGTCAGATAGAGACCATTGTATAATGTAGAACTTGTATAAAACATTTCACTATAAAGAACAATGTTGGTTTTTTATCATAAGGTGATATCCCTCTTTGTCTAACACTGAGACAGGGATAATGTTTCTAGAAATAGAAGGTACATAAAAAATTATTAAGTTCTAAAACTAAACCAGTTTCTAAAGGTAGACTATAGGTTCCTATGGCTTCCGCACCAACCGTTGCTTTATTCGCTACCCGTAGGACCACCTCCCTTTTAGACAAATATTTGATACCCTTAAGCTCCTATACATCAGAGATGATATGAGCACCACATCCGGTATCAAATACCCATGAGGGGGGATCAATTGTATTTGCTAAGTTAACTTCAATAACATAGATACCTTAGTCGAAATCGTGAATTCCTACCATCTTCCCTTTATTCCTCTTAATCAATTTGAGTTCCTTCTTTATTTCATACATTCCGAATTGCCTTGGAAATCTCGTACTTCCTCAACCACGATTTGTTTCGGAACATGCCCCTCAATCGTCGGATGATTGTGTGCGCATCCATTTTCCTAAATCTCTTTTGAAGATTAGGTTCCTTAGTGGCCAACATAAGGCATGTTACTGAAACCGATTTCATCTGGATACTTTTGGCCTGCTTTGGTTCCTCAACCATTGAGGTCGCACTTACCTTTGGAATTGGGGTATCTAATACGCTTTCTTTGTTTGTCGATCTGAGAACACTTCTCAAATTCACCTCCCAATCATGGAAGTTATCCGTGTTCAGTATGTCCTCTTTGAGATTGAACACTGGTTGAAAAGACTATCTTTTGCCATTGTAAAACTGCATGAAACATAAAAGGATTTTGCTAAGTATTACATTCAATATTTCGCAAAAAGACTCTATTTTTTGCCACATTATCCAAGAAAACCGTCCATGGTTGAATAATACGATTCTGAGATCCCATTTCTCAAGGATTAAGCATACCAAGGCCGTGCCCTTAATTCCATCGATTTAGGTGAGTGAACTACTTCACTGATCATACCATATGACTATCGATTGATGGATTACATGTTATATGTTAAATCCATCCTTTTGCCTCGAGTATCCAAAACTCTTTTGCTGATCTCCTTGAGTGAAACCATTTAGACGTGTAGGCCTCTGCCATAAGCCTATCTGCATTGTCCCAAGGTAGAGATGGCACCCTGGGAAGGAAAACTCACCATCACGAACAAGGGATCAACGAGTGTCTTAATTTCGATAGGCACTTCACTCAAAATCACTTTTAGGGACTTTACGTTTTGTCAAGCATGCGTTATAGTGAACTATTTAGCCTAACCATCCATGACATAAAACGTAAATAAATAAGTAAATGCACGCGATAAAGTAGATCCAACACATATGGATACTAGTATGACCCCTAACCTAGAAGATCTAATCTCCTTTGGTTTTCTTCTTGTTTCGCCTTTTGGTTCGCCTAGATCGCCATCACTGAACCTCCATTGATCTGTCCCACTCGAATCAGGATCTCATCCTTAAGCTTCTTCAATGGACTCATAGACCCTAAACTCTAATTATAAGACTCAAACTATTCGCGGATGGTGTAAGCTTGAAAATTAAAATTATTACACATTTGCACCCAGCCGTGCTTAAATAAGAATAGAATAAACAAATTTTATGGCCATACTAGTTTCCCCATTCACATCACATGCATTCATATAATATTCAAGGCTGACAATTATATATGCATGATTATCTAGGAGATACTTTTGTAGACATCTATATGTCACATACAGATCTTAAGTCACTATTCGAAGAATTAGACTAATGGTGCGTCTCGATTTTGACTTTTATGGTTTTCAAAATCAATTTTAAGAAAAATTCCATTTGTGCCCACGAGTCGCTCGGGTCTGAAAAATTTGGTTGGAATCGGGAGAAAATCGCAAAAACTCCCACTCGAATTAATGTCCTTGAACTAGCTCGAAAAGGCCCGGGACAAGTCTTGACTAAAGCCCAAGACCTAGTCCTGGCCTAGGCCTAGCAAGGCCTGTTGCATGGGCCAGACATGGTACGGCCAGAGGCCGGCATGACCTGGCCCGTGGCCATGTAGCTGGTCTTTTGGCCCAGATGCGTCTGGCCAAGGACCGGACCAGCTCTGCACGTCTCGGGTAAGACCGAGACGTTCCAGAGCTTCCCAGACGCGTCTGGTCGCGTCGGGTGGAGTGCGGAGTCTTTAGAGTCTCGGTCTCTAAGACCTACTCGGACTCCACATCCAGAAGCTGTTGGAAGCATGTCGCATCTCTCGGTCAGAGACCGAGACGCATCCGAGATCGGCAAGGATGCTTCCAGCTGCATCCTGGCCGGGCTTTTGAAGTTTCTAAAACTTCCAAAGCTTTCAACTTCTAATTTTTTTTCTTTTGCACCCCTAAGTTCATATTCCTCATCTTTAGAACTCTTTCTAAAAAACCAAATTATTTTTTAAAACAATGAAAAACAACTCTTAATCAAAACCGAAATAGATCAAATTGATGTTTTTGAATCCTTTTCAATGATAAAATTTTAAAATCAATTTGAATAATCGTTAAATCACATTCAGAATTATTAAATTGACATGCCCAAAACACTTTTAGACATAACTATCTATCCAAACTAGCATAGACTGGTCTGAAACTTAGTCCAAATTAGCTATGTGCAAGAGGCTCTTACGTCACTATTGGGTTATGGTGTCTTCTAGTGTTCTAAGCAGAATCTCAGACATCTAATGTCTAACACTAGTATTTCCCAGGATCTCATGCATAAGCTAATAATGATAACTAAGTTATACTAGTTGCATAAATACTTTTATCGCTAGTTTTCCCTCGAACCTGTCCAATCGCTTTTGAGAAGACCAAGAGCTCCAATTGTAGCTCTTATACTTGGGACAATTCTCCTTGATCTCCTTGATCTCCTTGATCTCCCACCTTGTTGCTAGCTAGAACACCAATGGTGGTTAGACGAAGAACACCTTCTTCTTTGACTACATAGATAGTTGGGATAATTTACCTTTTCTTAATCTACTTGATGTTGTAGAATAAGAGAGCTGTTTTGAGAATTCTCCACACCTTATTCAAGTGCCAAGAGACCTTATATAGAATCCTAGGTTAGAATGAAACCTTAACCAAGTTCCGTAAAAGACCTTTTGAATAAGATTAAGGAAACCCTTGAAAATATAAACATGTTCCTATTTTCTATTTCCCTAAGAGTGGCCGCCCCATGCATGTCCTTCTTGGGAAGATCTGTTCGGTCCCTTAAGGGCAGGAAATAGAGCATGGTCGGCCCCTCTCTTGGGCCCAAAATATCCCTTTGGTGCCCCGGCCCAAAATCCCTACATTCGGGTCTTTTGTACAATCTTTGCCTAAACTTCTTTTAGGCCTTTGGACATATCTTATGGGCATCACCCATGTATATATGTCTCATCCCTTTAGTCATATCTTCCGATCAAGTTGACACTCTTTGTGTAACCCGTTGTATGATCCGGACGAAGTTAGCCGCGAATCGCTTTGCGATTCGACGATCTTAGTTGGTTTCTAGCTAAACACTACGATCCCTAAATCATTCCGACTTGATGATCTTCTTCATCAGTTGTCTTATCCGACAAATTGCTCACATTGCATCCTTGGCCGAAGGACATCTCCTTTAGTTTCGACCCGTCAACCTGAAATTTTGGACCCGTTAGCGGAGCTAATTACCGAGGCAGAGTTGGTATGCGAAGCAGAGCTCTGAGGTAGAGCTGATCTCCGAGACAAAGTTGGAAAGCGGAGCAGAGCTTATGGCGGTTATTAGTGTTAACGCATCCATGTGTATTTCGGATTTAGAAAGAGGGAGTCGGTGAGGCGTTGGAATTAGGGTTTTAGTGGCTATATAAACTAAAATCTTAGGAGATATCTGTGTCAAGTTCTCACAAATCTCTTGTGTAACTTGTTTGCTTATCATAGTAGAAATCATCGCGTCGTTGTCGGCGTGGAGTAGGTCTCACCAACCGAACCACGTAAATCTCTTGGGTTCTGTGTAATTGTTCTTTATTTCTTATTCTTTTTTCTTGGATTACTTGTTTTTGTCATAACAGCGACAAACCTCACGATATGTCCTTTTCTTTTTCCAGTTACCTTTCTAGTTATTGTCTGCAACACCCTTACGTCTGCACAAAAAACATGATAGGGCACTAGGGTCTGTCTCGGTTACCTTTCATGATGGCTAACAACACCAGCAGACCATTCGGGTATGTCCATGTCTTTTTGGGCCCACCAACAACATTCCCCTTATTTTTCTTCAAAACCAAGGGTGCCTATGGATGATCCAAAAGATATCATCAGTTGACTATGACCAATTACTCAAGAAAAGTCCAAAAATTCAATGGATCAACTCGTATCAAGTCAATAGGGAGGTCGAATCCAAAAGAGGTTTGTCACCCAAGCCTATAATTAAGGGGTCCATTAGATCATCTTAGGCGCCTAAGTCCTTCCTTGGCTCAAACACAACCATGTGTGCGTGGGAATTTACGAGAAGATTGAGGGGCCCGCGTCAGTGGGGCTGATACTTCGATCTCGAAAAATAAGCGGGTAGAAGCGTGCCTAATGTTTTACCGACTTAATCCCGAAATCCTATCAAAGATCCCAATTGGCGAGGACTTTAGGTATTCAATAAACTTGGGCTTCAAGAGACCCGTGGGAGGAAACTTTCTCCACCAATTCTGCAAGATTTGAAACACGATTTTTCCTAAATATCAACAAGGAAACTGACCTAAACCAAATATACAAGATAATCTCAAAGAGGAATCCTAATATCACACAACTACGAAGTAGTAGTTCTAATACAATATGGTGGATCACAACCGCCTCATGTCAACCACACGATTCAGACGGCTAAAAATCCTATGAAAGGTAAAGCTTCAACTTGAAAAAGGAACAACATAACAAACTCCATAAACTCGGGTACGCTCAATATTCAGTTACATTGTAAAGCACAACCGGAATCCTAAAAGTCAAAAACAAAACGCCATGAATGACATCGTATACATCTTCAAGCTTCTTCTTAATCTTCAAGCTCCATTAACGATTGGTGATGTTTTCTTAAGGTTTGGTAATGCTCATGAGAAGCTTTGGAGAATCTTGAAGCTTCATCTTTTTTGCTTTCATTTGTACCGTTTCATCTTCAAGGTTATATTTCATCATCTTCATCTTCTTTTTTTTAAGTTTCATCTTCGAACTTATGTTTCAGCGTCGGTACCATTTCACAAATTGTTTATTACAAATTATATTTTATATCACCCATTTCATATATTTGTTGTTCAAAAACATGTTGTTTCATATTATGTTTTGTATTATGATTTTTCATATTGTGATTCGCAAAACAAGATTTCGACTCATAATAAGGTGCAATCGGATGTGTTATTATCTAGTAAAAAAATATTTTTGTAATACGTAACAGAATACATTTTTTACGCAAAATGATGTGTTATTATCCAGTAAAAAAAACAAAAGCGAAAAATGAAAGTTTATTAGACGAAGCAATATGTATGTTTTATCACACATTTTCTATTTTGGTAGATACATAATATTATCTGTTGATTGGATAATGTTGATTTCAGAGAGTTAAATCAAATTTTTTTTCTGCAGATTGTTGGAACAAGTTCTAAGAACAAAAAAGATAAAGGGAAGTCCATGGGAGGTCGCATGGTTGATGTGATTGGAGAACCTAAATTTATACCAGATTGCAAATTAATTTATATCAAATTGCAAATCGAAATGGAAATTTTTCTGATATTTTTCCACTATAAATAAAGTAATTTTGTTAACAAATACAATTTGTTATAGAAATTTATCTATTTTGTTAAAAGCAAAATGTTTTTTATGTGCAAATGTTCTTCTGTAAACAACCAAAAATTGTTATGTTATATTAATTTTCAGCCAAACAACCGATAAACTTCAAGTTGAAAAATATAATTGTTGTTGTCGACAAAATGAGTATTTTCATCTACCAAACATATACTGATTACTAAAAGTTATATAAAAACATATACAATAATGAGAATAAGTTAGAACATAATTTGTTTTACTATAGCAATAATACATTTTTTTTTTCCTTTGTATTTGAATGGTGCCCAACCGTGGATTTTCATTTCAACGCTATCCCAATATGAACTCGCCAATTGCAGTGTTCTATAGGGCAAACTGCAGTGACACGCTTTAAATCATTCTTCACAAATTTGAAATCGTGACTCGTTTTTTTACTTTATTGACGAAGGAGAAACCCAAATGCCTTCGCATCCCAGAGAATAACTTACCAACATGAGTAAAAATTTTATCGCTACCCACAGATTTGAGAGTCGTCTTCTCTACCGAGTTTGATGATTCTGTGGGATAATCCATGAGGACTATTGTAGCTAACAATATATGTTGATTTTCGGAATCTGTTAGTACCTAATATATCTAAAAAAGAAGCTTATTAGAGATAAACTAATGATGGAGATGAAGACGAAATTGAAATTAATGACATTATAAAAAGGTTAAGCAAATGTGAGAAGATGATGAAAATGGTGTGGAATATGATGAAAGTAAAATCAAACTTACCGGATGGTTTTGAAAGATGATCAGAGAGAAAGTATATTAATAGAGAGAGAAGTACGAACCTTAACAACTTACCTGATGAAGATGATGAAGGAAGAAGGACATTTGATGAAGATGATTCCCAGTCTTCTTTTTTACTCGGTTGTGGTTCGTTTTAGAGATGGTTTTCCGTTTTTGAGAAAAAGTAATATAATAGAGAGTTTTTCGTTTTAGAGTTAGAAAGTAAGAAAGGGTTTCGGATATGAAAGATTGGAGAGAGAAAATCAGAGAAAGAAAAGGAAAGAGAATTTTTTGGATTGAATTTCAAAGAATGGGTTGTCTTGTATAGAAGGTTATAAAGGGTATTAAGATAAAATAGAAATTATAGAGATTTTTTATTTCTTTGAAGATGAAACATTTGGACTGGATTTCTATTATAATTTTATTTTGGCTTTAAAATCTATATTAATATTATGGTGGACTGAATGTGGGATTAGGTGTTGTTTTTTGGACCATGAACCCAAAATTAATATTTATATATCTTCACTGATAAGAACAACATCTACTATCAATTGCCCACCTTATTCCAAATAAGATAAATACTGACAACTACTGATGGAGCTCCAAATGACCACTGATTCTCAAAATTAGCAATTAAAATTCACAACTTCTTGAGAGCATGTCGGTATCTCCAACCAAAACCAAATTTTACATACCACATTCGTCCACCTCAACCATCTAACTTGATATCTCTAGTCGAACTTCAATTGCTACAAGAAGACTAGAAAGGCTATATTTAAATAATCAATATAATCAAGAAAAAGCAGGATAAGTCCTAATTGATCAGTAGATTACAACTGCGAATAATTTGGAAAAGGAATATTTGAATACAACATATCACTTGTACTCTTGTGATATACATTTCCTTGGTTTCAAAGAAAAAATATACATTCTCAACAAAAACGAAAAATTATACATTTCCTTGGAATAATTTGTGGTGGTACCAACCAAGAGATAGGAAAGGTTCTTTCAACAAAAAAAATAAACCAAGAGATAGGTCTGGTCCACAAACTTTCTTGTGGACCTTTGAGCCACCACTGAGGAAAAAAGGAACACACACTCAAATTTATTGCTTGGAGTTTGTTCTTCAAAACTACAGAGAAATAGAGTGAGAATGATCTCTGAAGCAGAAGTCCGATACATCTCGACTAGTACAGTCCGGCCGGTTACTGATCTGAGCAACACAAGCCCGAGACGGATTGACTTGACTCCATGGGATCTCTTTTTCCTCCCACACCAATATATGCAAAGGGGGGTTCTCTTCATTAATCCCCCTACCTGCAAACAATCCATAAAACAGAAGAAAATTTTGATTGATCATCTCAAGAACTCTTTATCAATCACACTAGATTACTTCTTCCCTCTTGCGGGTCGTTTTGCTATAAATAAACATCATGATGATAGTACCTTCTCTCTGTACATCAATTGCGATTCTGCAGGTGCAGAATTCATCCATGCCACTGCAGAAGTAACCATAGCTAACATCCTCAACCCAACTTATGTTCCTCACGTAGTTCGTTCATTCTTCTCCCTTAACGGAGTTGCCAACCACGAGGGTCAGTCAAAACCATTACTCTCTGTGCAAGTAACAGAACTAATTGACGGTATTTTTATAGGTTGTAGCATAAACCATGTTGTTTGTGATGGCACATCTTTATGCCACTTCTTCAATTCATGGTCTGAGATCTCTAGAGGTTCAGATCATATCTCACGCCCTCCTGTTTTAGAACGCCGTTTTCTGAGTAATACTGATTGCCCCATTCGTCTTCCGATCCCCGCGGGTGAATTTCCAACAGTACCTTATTATCCATCTCAATTTGAAGAGAGAGTCTTTCATTTCACAAGAGAAAATGTTGCAAAACTTAAATCAAAGGCAAACTTGGAACTTAAGATAGATCATAACAAGAACAATATCTCATCTTTACAGGCTCTATTGGCTCATGTTTGGGTAGCCTTTCTTCGTGCAAGATCAAGAATATCTTCAATAGATCAAAATCAAGAGACTAGTTATTGGTTAGCGATTGGAAACAGAGAAAAAATGAATCCACCACTGCCTGAAACATACTTCGGGAACTCAGTTCAACCTCGATTCACTACTACTACTGTGGGTGAATTACTTGAAAAGGGATACTCGTGGGGAGCTTTGTTACTCAATCAGATGGTTATGTCTCATAATGAAATAGTAATTAACGATTACTGGGAGTCATGGATGGATAAACCTGTTTTGAGTTCTCCACATACTGCTTTGGTGAGTGGGGGATCTCCAAGGTTCAACATGTATGGCAATGATTTCGGATGGGGGCGACCGATTGCAGTAAGAAGTGGGATTGCTTGCAAGCTTGACGGGAAGATGGTAGCAATGGCTGGACCAGTTGAAGGAAGTATAAGTATTGAAGCTTCTCTTTCTCTTGAGACCTTGAAGGCTATGGGGGATGATGCTAAATTCATGGAGTTTGTTACCAACTTCCCACTAATATAAAATAAACAACCATTAACGTAACATTCAAATCGTAAGTTAATGAGTACTTTAAATACATTAAGAGGTGATAGTTCGAAATTGAATCCAAGAAGATTATGATATGTAAATAATCGATTACCTTATCCTATGAATGCAATTATACAATAACATCATTTGAATTCTTGGAGAAATTTGGATACCCATCAACCCTGTCATTTTCCAAGTTTAATCTTTATCTTCATTACCTTATTATCCTAATGTCATGAAGATTCAGTCATGTGTTAAAATTTCGATGACCGAGTAGTCTCTAGTCGTCTAACATAAGTGCTAATTTAAAGCAAAGGCAAATGAAGAGAGTGGTCAAAAGTGCCACCAAAAGTTGATATTTTTTGGTTTTGTCCAAACCGTCACCAAAACCGTACGTAGAAGTTTAGCTAAAAGTTCATTCAAGCGCATGACGGAAAGTCCTGTCGAAAGGATGGCCAAAGTCCTGTCAAAAGCACGTTAACAAGTTTTTAAGAACGTAAAAGTGTTGATAAAAGCAAGGAGAACAGTACAATCGAAGGTGTGGTCCAAAGTAGCAAAAAATGTGTGGTCAAAAGTGTCGTAAAAGAGTTACCAGAGAGAGAGCTCTAGAGAGAGAATGAATACTTAGGAATCCAATTAAAACTAAACCAGAAAGTTTTTTCTAAGGATCGATCCGAGCTAGTGGAATTGTGGTGGCCGAGTTGAATTTCTAAGGTTTGAATCGATTTTTGCTATAAGATAGGTTTTGGTGATTTAATCTATTTGTTTGTTGTTTGGAGATGATTTTGAGGGTTTTGATTTAGTTTTTGGTGCTAAATTCTAGAGAGAGAAAATTGCAATTTCCTTCATAGTTTGCTAGGGGTTCAAAAGTTTTATATACTTTCAATGGAAGGAGAATCTGATAGTGTTTCAAGGTATAATCTAACTTCTTCATTGCTTTATTTTCATTGAATAATAGATTATGAGTTATGTATGATGAATGACAATATGTTAGTTTTGATGTTTATGTTCAAACTTATTTGTTAGATTTATATGGAAGCTGTGAAAGTATAGTTGATGCAAGGAATGTGTTTGATTAAATGCTTGAAAGAGATGTTGTTGCATGGAATGCAATGTTAGTTGGTTATACAAGACTTATGTTGGTTGAAATAACTATAAAGTTGTTAGATGAAATCCTGTGAGAAATGTTTTTTCTTGGACAATCATGATTGGTATTTATGTTCAAATTGAGAATTTCATGAAAGCTTTGGAAGTTTTTCGAAGAAATGTAAAATGATAGTGCTAGAGTTTATAAAATGACTAGGATGAATTGTAGGGGTTTTAGCTAGTTTTTTGATACAAACATTCTATTAGACAAAATATAATAATTTGTAACAAATTTCATGTTAAATCAATTCAAAAACTAATTTGCAAACCATTTGCAAGGCACTGCAAGGTGTTTGCAAGGTGTTTGCAAGGCACTGCAAGCTCATTGCAAGGCACTGCAAGCTCATTGCAAGGCACTGCAAGCTCATTGCAAAGCCCTGCAAGGTATTTGCGAGGCACTAAAAGGTGTTTACAATGCACTACAAGATATTTGAAAGACACTGCAAGGTGTTTGCAATGAACTGCAAGGTTATAGTCCATATGACTTCATTAGCGATTAATATGATGCTTCTCATTATCGTGTGTTGTATGAGAAGGTTATTGAACCTGTTGTTGATTATGACCTTCTGTATCATCATCCCGACGAGCTTATTATTTTACCATTGACTGAGAAGAAGAAACCTGGAAGAACAAGGCAAAAGAGGATACCAAACATTGGATCAAAGTGGAAGAGGTCGATAAAGTGTAGCGTGTGAAATACATTTGATCACAATAAGAAGACTTGTAAACTTGATGTTTGAATAAGTTTCCATTATGTTTTACTTTTTATAAAGAAAACTTGTCCAACTTAATTCATGAATTAGTTCTCATTATGTTTTCACTTGCTATTGTCTTCATTTTTTTTATGAATTATGTTTACGTAATTGATTGTGATAGTAGATGAACTTGATACCATTGTGGCAGCAGCTGCAATTTAATTGCAAGGCTTTGCAAGATGTTTGCAAGGCTCTGCAAGATGTTTGCAAGGCTCTGCAAGGTGTTTGCAAGGTTATGCAAGGTGTTTGCAAAAGTCATGCAAGGTGTTCGTAAGGCTCTGCAAAGTGTTCGCAAGGCTCTGCAAGGTGTTTGCAAGGTAGTGCAAGGTTATGCAAGGTGTTTGCAAATGTCATGCAAGGTGTTCGCAAGGCTCTGCAAGGTGTTTGCAAGGCTCCGCAAGGTGTTTGCAAGGCAATGCAAGGTGTTTGCAAGGCTCTGCAAGGTGTTTGCAAGGCTTTACTAGGCAGTCCAAAGTGTTTGCAAGGCAGTGCAAGGTGTTTGCAAAATATTTTCTTAGACTAGGGTTAGGTTGGTCTTTTCACTGAAATAGAAAATTACATAATTGCCACCAGGGAGGTGAAGCCTAAAAAACTTTGATGAATCTTTTTTAACCGAAGTCATAATTTCTTAGGGAGTTTTGGCCAAATTCCCGTTATTACAATATATGCTGAATATTTTAACTAAATAAATAATATTCACAATATATGATAACATATGATAATATATGCAATCTAAACTAAATAATATGAATAGGGAAACAGGATATGCACATTTTAATTTGAAATTCAAATATTGGCTCAAATCATGGGAGAGATTTCTACGTCCTTATCATCTCCCCTCAAGTTGTTGTTTTTCTGCAACGGGGTATTGCATCGCCGATGCGTCTCCATTCAGATTAATGTCGTGATCTGTTGTTTTTTACTCGATCCTGACTTCAGTAAGATGTATTTTTAAATTCTCAATTAAATAGTCTGGTACATCCAATCTTGTGTTACGTGAGGAATCGTCGATTTTGCATATGATTTGTTTCTACATTGGCAGCACGTTTCTTCAAAGATGTTTGATAAAGATCTACCAGATGTTTAGCTGCCCTACATGTTCTTTTCCAATGTCGTGCCATACCACATTTGAAACATGGATTCTTCATTTTAAAAGGTTCATTTACCACCTTCTTCTCCTTATTTTGTCGATTATACGACTTGTATCTGTTACCCGAGTTATTTTCCCGTCGGTTTCGGACGTATCCACGACCGCGCCTCCTAGAACGATTACCACCGTTTCTCTTATCTTTATTTTGATCGTCACCACTATCACCGTTTGATAATTTTATTGTGATAGTTGTCATGACCACGACCTTTGTTTTGATTTTGTTCACGTTTTTAAATAGAGACAAATATAGTATAAGTTTCAGAAAAGTAGGTATATCCGGTTAGACGGACTTCTTGATTTTATATTAAAATTTCATTATTTTTTCTGCCACGAGCATACAAGTAATTAGGTCAGAAAGACATTTAAAACCTATATTCCTAAATTGTTCCTGCAAATTCATGTTAGATATATGAAACATGGAAAAGATTTTCTCTTACATCTGTTTTTCAGAAACTGGATAACCACAATATCTCAATTTTAAACAGTACTTTTTAAAATCCTGCAGCTAGGGCTGGGAAAAAAGTCTGAAAATCTGAAATCTGTCAAGTGTCTCAAGTCGTTAGAGACTACGGGGTACCCGAAATCCGAGGGCAGCCCGACCGACCCAGTGAAATGAACGGGTCGGGCACGAGTTTTAAAGTGCTACCTGACATCCCGCCCGAGTCCGTCCGTTTATATTTACCCGACATAACCTGCTTAATAGTGTCATCCATTTATATGAAAATACCTATATACATTGTATGTATGCTTGCTTATATGTATTTATGTATGTATAACATATTTTATGTATGTATAACATATACTCCCTCTGTCCCAAAATGAATGACTTAATTTTTATTTTGGGTTGTCCCATTTTAGAGTCATACTTCTGAAAATAAAGAAAAGAACTTTTCGCTCTTTCCAATAATACCCATTACTATAAATTTAATGACAACTTTATTTGAAGGTAAGTTCAACTTTTTCATTGTAAATTAAAATAGTTAATGAGGATACAATTGGAAAAACCATATTAGTTTTGAAAGTCAAACATCAATTAATGATGTTCCCTTAATAAGTTAGGTTTTCAAAATAGGTCATTCATTTTGGGACTGAGGGCATAAAACACGTAATTATACATTACTACGTATAGGTATGATGGTGGATCGTGGGTGCGACGGTTGTATGGTGGTGGTGACTAAGGTGAGAAATAATGGTAATGACCCGGTCTATTTGCCTACCAAGAATCCTACGACTCTGGAATTCTAATGATTGCTAATTCCAAAATTTGTATTAGACTAAAACCCCACCCTACCCCTAGGATTTGTTAGGACTTTGGATTAATAAACCTAAATTTCAGACTTAAAATCAACAAAAAAAAATATCTCCTTCTATAATATCATTATTTAAAATAAGAGTTAATTCCTATATGGCCCCCTACTTTGTGACCAGCTTCCTTTATGGCCCCCTTTTCTTTCGTAAATTCAAATATGGCCCTCTTTTTTGAGGTAAATGTCCTGATTACCCTTCTTATTAATATTTTTTCAACATAAAAAAAAACAACTTGAATTCCACTTCACTTCCTACTCCCCCACACATATCTCTCCACATCATCTCTCTCTCTCCATCTCACTTCTCTCTCCAACTCATCTCTCTCTCTAACTCACCTCTCTCTCTCTCTCCAAGTCACTCCTTCTTCTCCGACGAAGGTCGCCGGCCGGAAAATTTCCGGCCGACGACCTTAAAAGAAAAAAAAATTTTACCTCTTCTCTCTCTCTAGAAACTCCGGCGAAGAGGTGACTTGGAGAGAGATGAGTGGTGGAGAAGGAAGTGAGGTGGAATTTAAGTTTTGTTTTTTATTTTATTTTAAAAATACATTAATCAGAGGGGTAGTTATGACATTTGTCTGAAAATAGGGGGCCATATTTGAATTTACAAAAAAAAGGGGGTCATAAAGGAAGTTGGTCACAAAGTAGGGGGCCATATAGGAATTAACTCTTAAAATAAAATCAAAAATCGCTTTCTTTTTCCAAAAAATCATTTGTTTCTTACAAAAATCGTTTTTTTCCTCTAAAAGCGTTTTTTCCCAAAAACGATTTTTCTGGCAACCGTTTTTCCCCCGAAAACCGATTCGTCCACAAATAACTTTTTTTCCGAAATCCAATTTTTTTTTCCCGAAAACAAATTTTTCCTTGAAAAACTTTTTTCCGCCAAACTCGTTTTTTACCGAAATCGTATTTTTTTTTCTCGAAAAATATTTTTTCTTTCTCGAAAACTGTTTTTCGGTAACTGAAATTTCCTGAAAACTTTTTTGCTTCATGAAGACCGTGTTTTCCGAATTGTGTTTTTTTTCAGGAAAAAACGATTTTCGAAAAAAATCGATTTCCGGTAAAAAAAAAAACGATATTCGTGAAAAAAAAAGTTTCATGAAATCTCGGTTACCGAAAAAATGGTTTTCGAAAAAAAAATTGTTTACGCAAAAAGTTGGAAAAACGGTTCTCGAAAAAAAAATTATGAAGAAAACAAAGGGTTCTCGAATGAAACGATATTTGAAAAAACGAGTGTCGAGAACAAGGTTTCTACAATATTTTTCTTTAAAGAAGTGTTTAAAGATACTCAGATATTAATAAATCATAGGTTTCTTATTAGTTGTCAAACAAACCAAAAATATTACTTGGATTCATGAATCCGCCGATTTATGATTCCTTCATCTAGACACACACCATAAATGTACTTTGATGTTTTTTAATTATTTTAAGTATATAATATATATACATATATTGTTGTCCGAGGTGCGCTTTGACAAGGCATTGTTAAGATTAACAGTTTTGATTGAAATTTCGGTAAGCATGGAAATAGGAATATTTTGGTCATTTCGACCAAGATATTTCGAAATTTTGGTGAAAATCCGATACCCGAAAAACCTGAAAAGTTTTGGACACTAGAATTTTTAAAATAACCCTCCTGATTAAGTCCGAGAACCCGAGTGAACAAAGAGTTTCAAAACCCGACCAGGCTAACCCGAAGAATTATATGAGCCCGAAAAGCCCGACCAGGACCGATTCTCATCCCTACCTGCAACCGCATGTTTATGCAGTCATTATGAGCTTTTCGTAAAATAACCCGATGAATGTTACCAAAACATTTCCAATTACAAGTGGGGCTTTTTTACTTAAACATTCCGACTTAAGTTCTTCATACAAAGGATTTCGGATCACAATCGAAGCCACTGAGCGATTGTAGAGAGGTTCTTTATTTTTCTCACAAAATATTTTCTTTATTTGTTTGGTCTCAAGATGGACTTACATTTCGAGGTTTCAAGTGATAAAAGAAATTTCCCAACAATTCAAGCATTGTAAAATCAACACTTGTTAAATTTACCATTTCAAAACTGAAGTTATGAGTAATCTATACACTTCTAATAGTTTGCTTGAGTTGAATGAGATCTCGTCTATGATTAAAGACTATCGTGCTAGTAACCTGTTGTGAAATATTTGTTTTCACCTTATTAATGGTATCCTTCAAGTGACAAATGAAATTAATTTTTTTTCTTTATTCCCAACTTAATTTCTCATAAATGAGAGTTACATGGGTGGGGCCGTGGGGGTATTTATAGACAAAGTTAATTATCCAAGAGGCCGAGATGCCAACACCTACGGGATAGGTGTGATTCAATTAACTTCACCTCCTTCTCTATAGGCACCTCATGCTTATGCAAATAATGTGTATCAATCAATTTGATTGATTCTTAAATGACTACTCACCTTTAGTAAGTAAACCAATAGATTTCATCAAAAAAATAAAGTAAACCAATAATGGTAAGCCACTATTCCCATACTAATTTAGTAATGTATCCCACGTTTCATTTCTTTCTCTAAGTATAAAATGTCTTCTCTATCATTGGAAAACATAAACTCTAGAGACAAGAGAGAGAAAGGAGGGATCTTGAGAGAGAAATGACAACTTCAGAAGAGGTTAGCTACATATCAACCACTCTAATCCAACCAGCAAATACAAGTCTTACAAGTGAAGGTAGGAGGATTGAGTTAACAAAATGGGATCTTCTAATGCTCCCTTATCTCTATATGCAAAGCGGTCTTCTCTTCACTACTACTACTACCAAACAACAAGAAACAGGATTATCAGTAGATGATATGGTTTCTCAGCTTAAGACATCTTGATCGAAAACACTAGATCATTTCTTCCCTCTGGCGGGTCGTTTTGCCATTACCGAGCACGATAATGGCAGCTCAGTTTCTCTCTATATTGACTGCAACTCTTCCTGTGCAGAATTCATCCATGCCACTGCCAACTTAACCATAGCTGATATCCTCAACCCAACTTATGTTCCTTCAATTGTTTGCTCTTTCTTTCCTCTTAATGGTGTAGTCAACCATGAAGGTCTATCCAAACCATTGTTGTCTATTCAGGTAACACAACTAATTGATGGTATCTTTATAGGTTGTAGCATGAATCATTCTGTATGTGATGGCACATCATTTTGTCATTTTATTAACTCATGGACTAAGATCTCTAGATCAAGCTCAAATAATCCTAATATCGAATTTCCTACTATAGAACCTTGTTTTCTTAATGATACCCATTGCCCGATTCGCCTTCCTTTCTCTTACAATGAGCTTTTAAAATTGAATTATATCCCAACTCCTTCCAAAGAGAGAGTATTTCATTTCACACCGGAAAACATTGCTAGACTTAAAGAAAAAGCCAACTTAGATATAAAAACTAAAGGTGGTGGTCGAAGGGTATCGACGTTGCAAGCATTATTTGCTCACTTTTGGATAGTTGTGGTACACGCGGAACGTTTAGAACTAACTGAAACTACTACATTCGCGCTTGCAATGGGGAATAGAGCGAGACTGAATCCACCATTACCCGAATCATACTTCGGAAATTCAGCCGACATAGGAATAGCAAGTAGTAATGTGAAGGAGTTGCTCGAGAAGGGGATAGGCTATGGGGCTTCGGTGTTGAACGAAGTTATTATGTCCCACAACGATGCTAAGATTCGAGATTCTTGGGATTCATGGGTGGAGAAACCTACTTACTTTATCTCTAGTAGTGCTACAACTCCCAAGTTCACCACTCTGTGGGCAGGAGGTTCTTTAAGGTTTGACTTGTACGGGAATGATTTTGGTTGGGGACAACCAATTGCTATGAGAAGTGGATTGTCAAGCAAGTTCAATGGAAAGATTATGGCGAGTCCTGGGTCGATAGAAGGGAGTGTAGATGTTGAGGTTTGCTTTCCTCTGGAGGTCTTCAACGCCATGGTCGATGACTCTGAGTTCATGGATTTTGTTACTGAGGTATCTCCTTTTCGGAGTGAAGATTAAATTATTGTGGATCAATAAAAGTTCCACATGGTAAGTTTTTTCTTCAAAGAGATGGATTTGAGGTTGTGTTTGATATCAGAGAAATAACTCCATGAAAATAAAGAGTTTCCATAGAAAGTCTTCCATAGAATATATTCTGTAGAAATAACAGTTCTTTCGTTTGCTTGTCATTTATTATTCTGTGGAATTAAAAATTATGTTGTTTGGTTGACAACTAACTTTTATGAATATAATATTGAATTAAGAGTTTTTATTTGCCTTTCATGTAGTCATTTCCCCTCATGAAAATGACATTTTTACCCTTATATTGTCAAAATGACATTCTTATCTTTATGTTGTTAAAATTACATTTTATAAGAGTGTTACTTCGCTAACTTAAGAGAAAAATGTCAATCTGTTAATACAACAAGATAAAATTGTAAATTTGTGAACATACAAGGATAAAATGCTATTACGACAAAGTATGGACAAAAAAGAGATTATACTAATACAAAAAAGTAAAATATATCAGCAATCACAAAATTAAAAATAATTTTTGCTCTTATGGATCTAACCTTATCATAAGATTATCAACAATATATATATGACGTATGTGAATTAAACAAGGGGTGGCTCTGATGCCAATTGTTAATATTTTTTAGATCAATTAAGCAAACCATGCTTTGCTCATCAAATACATACATCGGACTTGCTCCTTTTGATTCATGAAGTGAATACATAGAAAGGGCAAGCATAAATACCTCGACTCAAGCTTTGGTTGACTGGAATGGATGATGTTCCTCCTGGTTGGTTGGAAGAGATGATTTTCCACTTGGTTCTTGACTTCTTTCTATGGCTCGCATTGATGAGGGGATTCAACAAATGAAATTAGAGAATTGGAGGTCAAGTCCAAATGTAGATCATGACTCTGGTAAATAGTTGGACTATGTTCATGATTTCTATATTGGCCCATCATCAATATAGAAATCACCAAATGCCTCTACGCATGTGGTCCGTAACAATTAGATGCCCTAGACCAAGTCAACCTCAATAGATCACCTTATGACTTGACTTTGTTTAAGACAGCCATACGCATAATTTTACATATATATGTCAGCTCACATATGTTAGGACTTTTTTCAATAGCCAAGGATTTATGGAAGAAAAAAAAGGAAGGTTTAAAATAAAAACATTAATTTTTAGAGGACACGAGTTAATAATATTAGAGTGATGTCCTCTTAAAAACTGTTGCTTATATAAAAATATCCAGATGGGTCCCTTTTTTAGATTCCATTATAACACAGTTAACCAGTCACCATTTCTCTCTCCTCAATCTCATCACTTCTCTCTGCCACCTCATCCTCTCGCCACCTCATTGTCTTCACCGGCGACCTTCAAACATTAAAAAAAAAAAAACTTTTTTCTCTCTCTCATATTCTCTCTCTCCTCTCTCATGTTCTCTCTCTCTCTAACTAATATCTCTCCCCAACATCAATATCAAACCTCCTAGTAGGGTTTTCAATGGCAGCAACTGAATCTTGTTGACTTCTACCAACAACATCAAACCCATTAGGCAATCTCACAGCTTCATCACCATGACTCATCCAAACTATCTGTTGAAACCCAATATTCCCTTCCCCAAACAACTGACAATTTCTCTAAACTTCAAGCTCCATCTTTCCATACTCTTGTTTCTCACGAACCTTAAACTCACCACCAAGCTTTTGAACTTATGATTGTAAACCATAACAAATACCCAAAACAAAAATCCCATTTGATTCGACATATTCAATGAATCCATCAGGAAAGGTTGGAGCTTTATTAGCGTGAACAGAGTAAGGGCCACCAGAGACGATAATAACACTAGGGTTAGCAGGTTGAGATCAGTTATGGCTTTGAGAGAAGAAGTTCCAAAGATACAGAGAGTGAAAATGAAGAGTTGACAGATTCAACGAGTGATTAGATGAAGGTATTGAGAAAAATAATCGAGGATTAGAACAAGGTTTGGTCTTTTGTTGGTGGATGTGAAGGGTATTATACCCTTATACTAGTGTTTCTAGCGGATAACGACATCTAATGTCTAACACTAATATCCCCAAGATTATCATGCAAAACTAGTAATTAACTAATAGGAAGATAGTAGATTACCTTAATTGTTATTTCCCTCGAGCTAGTTGAATAGATTAAAGAAGACCAAGAGCTTCAAACGTAGCTCCTCTACTTGGGACACTGAACGGTATATTTAATCTCCCTCCCTGAAAGCTCGCTAGCACTCCAATGGTGGTTTGATAATAAGAAGACCTTCTTCTTGCTTGACTAGAAGATAGCTTGGGAATTAGCTTACTTTCTCCTCTCTACTTGATGGGGTATAGTAAGAAAGCTTAGAGAGAAATTCCACACCTTATTCTCTTCCCTAAGATTGTTTATAAAGAACCCTCATTAGAATACCCCTCCTCAAAGGTTTCCCAAAATACCCTTTAGAATAAGATTTAGGGAAATAGTCGAATATAACAATTAATGATATTTTATCAATTCCCTAAGGAGGAGGTGTCCAAACACCACGAAATTTTTCGTGCATACTACTGAGTATGTCAGAAACTCACCTTCCAAAACTCAGCCCAATCCGAGTCTCGTAAGTACCCGAACCGGCCTAGGCCCAAAACCCTTATTTCGGGTCTTTTTGCTATCTTTTGCCCAAATTCTATTTAGGCCTGTGAGATATGTTTATGGGGAATTCCCAATGTTATATCACACTCCCACTAGTCATATCATCCGATTAAATACCCATTCTTATGTGTAACCCGATGTAGGATCCGATCGAAGTTAGCCGCGAATTACTTCGTAATTCGACGATCGTAGTTGGTTTCTAGCTAAACACTACGACCCCTAAATCAATCGGACTTGATGATCTTCTTCATCAATTGTCCTAGCTGACATATTGCTTGCATTGCCATCTTGGTCAAAGGACATCTCCTTCAACTCCTTCAGACTCCCATTTGGACTTAGAACAAGTGCAATGCCTCGATTCCCGTGTCAATTTTGTATCCCATCTGATACGTTACGTCATTCAGACTTTCTTGATCTCCGAGTACAACAGTAAAAGACAAACGATTAAGTCTTAATCCGTTTGAGCGCGGCCACGCATTTTCAGTTGTCACTCATCAAGCGGCCTTGAGACACTTTTGACCTAATGTGATTAGGATGACACAATCCATTCTTGTGCTCCCACTTAACTTCATGTCTATCCTTTCCTTCTCAGTATCTGTCTTTATAACCTCCTTTTACGGCGCGGTGTTTGACGGAACCAAAGTCGGACATTCCTTACATAAGATGAGTGGAGCACTCGTGTTTTGAGGAATCTCTCCAATCTTGTTTTTTAGAAGTATTTGACGTTCATCAAGAGTGATGTACTTGTCATTAGAGGGTTATCCAGAGTATAAACCTTTTACACACCCACGTAGTCGAATCGAATACACTATTCTATAACCCATGAAACTGCGTTATCCTATCGACTCCCGTACTAGTCTTCATGAGTCATTGTTGTCCATGCAATGACCTGGACTAGAGATTTGACAATAAATATTCCAAGTTCATTTAATAGGGTTTCATTCATCAGATCACGTATCTGACAAACCTATTCAGAATGTTTTATCATCAATGGACTGTCGTTTAAACACTAAATCAAATTTAGACGACTTATGAAATAACTCTATTATATCTGATAACGAGAGTTGTAAATCTGAGTCTCTTCCGTTAAACTCTCTTTACCTACTCAGTTTTACTTGTCGAGGTTTATTCCAAATTTACCTCATGCCTTAGACTGTGTATGAATCTCATACTATGTCTTAGGTGGCAGTTTAGTTTGACTACCATGGTAATCGGTTTTAAACTTTGCTTATTATCAATTAATTTGAAGATTGCTATCTTCAACCTTGATAATATCTAGTAATCTTTACTAGAGTTAAGGCTTTTAATTTCGTATGTAGAATTTGCAACGGTTACGGCTTAAACACTTTTAAGCCTACTTTCCTTCCATGTCTGGAAGTTTGCTACGATGATTATTTGTACTACTTTCATCCTTTACCCTTCTAGGATGTTTCAGTAGTGTTTCGGGTTTCCAATCCGAGTTGGATGTCTAAATGCTAATCACATTCAACATGACTTGACTTTATATTTTCAAACATAAACGTCTCTCTCATGCGTGTTTGCTCATCGGTGTCTTTTCAAACTCTGATTTGGCAACGCTCTTTGTCATGAGTTTTGGGTCGAAGTTCTTTTAGACTTTTCCGAGTCTTAGATTTTCTGTTTCGGATCTCAAGCATCTCAGCGTACTGAGTCTCTTTAATCCTATCATCATTTTTATCTATGCTTATAGATCTTCAGATGCCCAAAATGGCATTTCATCCTTGTGTGTGGTCCTTTTATTGAGTCAGTGTGTTCACTGTTACATAACATCTTATGTCGTACTCAATCTTTTGTATGTACTCTGCATACGGACCCGAAAGGTTTGTTTCTCCCACTTACCTTCTTGAAACTCGTGATTCAAGATTTTTCTTCATTCCTCAGGAATCAAACTTCTTTGATTGCCTCTTTGAATCGAAGATTCTAACTCCTGCGTGCTTTTAATCCGTCGATGGATTTCTGAAGCATGCCTATGGACATAACTTGATTGGAAGAATCTTATTCTTCTTCTCTAGTTTCGGGAAACATGAATGTTTCCATCCTTCTCAGTTTTCTATTTTGGAAAACCAATTTAGGTCTTTCGTTGACTTAAATTATCAAGCTTCATGTCTTGATGAGATATGGAATTTTGACCTTTTAGGGTTTTTGAACAACAATTTGGAATTTTCTCAACTACTTTGGGATATTCTTTTAGAGACACTTTCACTTGCTTTGAGAGTTCTCCTGCGAATGACATTCGCTTTTGTGTGGTGTGTTTATAAGATCATATCTTTAACCTTTCCTTTTTCGAGGAGCCGCAGTTTGTTGCTCTTGGTCGAATTTAATCGTCTTGTACAAGTTTCATGATTGTTCTTCATGACTCTTCATGATTTTTCTCATGATCGAATTAAATCGACTTGTACTTTTCTCCCACTTATTCTTGTAATAATTAGTACTTTTCTCCCAGACTACTAGGTGTGCTAATTACTAGAAGAATACTATCATGAGCAACAAACACTTTGTTCTCTTGATTGGTTGTGGAAGAAGCCCAAATTTCTTTCAAAAAGAAATTGCGTCAGATATTAGCTAGTTTTGTAACGTTTTTTACAAGTTTTAGCTTTAGATAGAATTTTGTAAATTTGTGGAAACAATCGTTTCTAGAATATATCCCAAAGTATTCGGAGGACTAGCTTTAGCCCATCTTTGATCGAATCATGCATAGCAATGTTCGATTACTCCCACTGAAACCACCATCCGTCGGATGTGTTCCATGGAGCAGAGTTAGAAACTGTTTCTTAACTCCTTTGATGGTTATCAAGTGTTTGACTCAAGTTTTCACCACTCCAATCTAATCGGATGGCTTAATCTTTCTTGTCAAAGTGATTCATTGCTTCGGTGTGTACTTTGTTTGAGCCTTTCAAACGTTCTGAAGTTGTCAGAGTACATATTGAAGTAGCTCTCGTCAGCTTCTTCAAGTAAACTTATAGGTCTTCATAATACTGTATGAGTCCTAATAGGTTACCAGTCTTATGCCCTTTTGAAAGGGTGACTTCTCAATTAGTCCTTAAGCCCAAATCGACAATGCTGAAGTTGATGAGTTTGAATCTCTTGATTTTAGCCATTATCGATGTTAACCTTCAGTTAATTTATCACTGGTTTAAAACATCAGATGTTTCTAGAAGAACAAAATGTTCTAAGCTAGATCAGTGTCTAAGAGAAGACTTCGATCCCTTTCAGCATCCTTAGCATTACTGCTTCTGCTCCCTCTTAGATCTTTACTTCTTTTAATCAAGTATGTGATTTCCTTGAGCTTTACCGAGCCGCACATCCGGTTTAAAATACCTGATGAAGGAATTTTACGATACTTGTTTTTAACTTTGTTAACAAGGATACGGAACCGGAATTCATAATTCCATTCCTTTTGTCCTCCAGGTACTAAAGGTAGTTTCCTTTTAAATGGTCTAGCCATTGTTTGGAAACATCCACAGTAATGAGGAATACTCTTGATCATGTACTCGACAACTGATTTTCTTTGATCAAATGTTTGCCTCACTTGACTGATCCTTTGCCTTTTTGAATCTCAAGAGCTCTTTCTTAGATTCTTTGTACCAAATCTCAAGAACCTTTCTTAGACTCGATATTCCCATATGTTCTGCTCAGTTTGTTCGTAACAACCTGAGTGACTCATCTAAGATCTTTATCTATCTTTGTTCAATCGATATTGAATTGGGTGATAGATGTACTATGTTGTCTTCCCTTAGGATGACTTTCAGATTGCCTTAGAGGTCTCGTACCTCTCCATTTATGACTTATGTGGGAATTTCTTCCTCAGATTGTCTTAATGTTTATGCTAGCATCTGATACTCTTCCAAAGAGAATGTTATACGATTGCTTGCAAATGGCTTTTGACCTTCTCTTGTATGAGTCAACATTGGGATTGGGTATTCTAGTGACCTTCCTTTTGAACCTGAGAACTATTCTCGGATTCATTCTTCTATTCTAGGAAGTGGATCAACACCTCCCTTAGGTGTGATTTAAAGTTGAACTCGTTTCTTTGTGTCATCACAAAACTACATAAAAGAAATGGCAAAGTTTTAAAACTCGTTATCGTTTTTGAAAAACATTAGTTTTGAAAAACATTAGTTTTCCCACATTATTCAACAAAATCGTCCCCGATTGAATAAGTGATTACAAGACCCCAGTTCTTCGGAGTAAAGCGGACGAAGGCCCTACCCTTTGACTCCGTCGTTCCGAGTGAGCGAACTACTTCACTGATCATACCTTATGACTCTTGGTTGATAGATTTCATTAATGAATGACTAATCTATCCTTTTGCCTCGAGTATCCAAGACTCTCTTGCTGATCTCATTGAGTAGAACCATTTAGACGTGTAGGCCTCTTCTATAGACCTACCCGCATCCTAAGGTAGAGGAGGTACTCTGCGAAGGCCGACCCACCTTCCTCGAAAAAGGGCGCAACGAGTGTCTTAATCTAGATAGGCGATTACTCAAAATTACGTTTTGGGGACTTTTACGCTAGTCTGGCATTTATTATAGTGAACTATTTAGCCTAACTAACATCCACGACATAAAGCGTAAATAAGTAAGTAAATGCGCGCGAGAAAATAAATCAAGCAAACATGGATCCTAGTATGGCCCCTAACCTAGAAGATCTAATTTCCTTTGTTTTGCTTTTTGTTTCGCCTTTTGGTTCGTCTAGATCTTCATTTTTGAACCTCCATTGATTTTTCCCACTCGCCTTTGGATTCCTTCCTTGAGTTTCTTCAATGGACTCATAGACCCTAAACTCTAATTACAAGACTTTAAGGTTTCGCAGATCGTATAAACTTGAAATTAAAATTAATTACAAATATGCACCCATCCGTGCTTAAAACAAGAATATAGAAACAAATCTATGACCATACTAGTTTCCCGCATTCACATCACATGCATTCATATAATATATTAAGGCTAAGAATTATATATGTATGATTATCTTGGGAGACACTTTTGTCGACATCACATGTCACATTACGGACCTTAAGTCTAAATTCGAAGAATTCGACTAATGGTGCGTTTCGATTTTATCTTTTATGATTTCTAAAATCAACTTCAAGAAAAACTCCGTTTCGGGTTTTGAAAGCCCGGGTCAATTTCGGAAAAAATATTGGTTCGATTCTTAATGATTTCATAAATCAATTTAAAGAGAAATCCGTTTTGGCCTTCTGGATGGCCCGGATTAATTTTGGAATTATTTGGTTGGAATCAGAAGAAAATTTGGCAAAAACTCCCACTCGAATGATGGTCCCTTTTCGTGGTCCAAAAAGCCTCGAAAATACCCGGGACAAGTCCTAGACAAGTCCCAACCCAAGCCCACAAAAGTTGCGATGGAGGCATCTGGACGCGTCTAGGACGTGACCAGACGCGTCTGGGAGGTTCTGGGTGTCTCGGACTAGGTTCGACACACCTAGTGCTGGTCCGGTCCAGCACAAGACGCTTCTGGTACATGGACTAGCGTTCTGGCTCCGGCCAGGACGAGACCAGGCCGCGTCCAGTAGCAATCTGGTTGCAGTTGCTGGACGCGACTCTTTGACGCGTCTCAGCAGCTGCTCTGGACGTGTCCAGTGGACGCATCTCAGCAGCTGCTCTGGACGTGTCCATTGGACGCGTCCAGCAACTTCTGTCAGGCCAAGTAGCTTCTTGGCCGGACACTAGGGTTTCCAAAACCCTAGTTTCCAAAAAAAAAAAATTTGTTTTGCAAATCTCTATTTGCTATTTTCCAAATTTTAAACTCTTTCTAAATTTTGAAATCCCTTTTAGAACACTTCTAAAATTTCTCAAAACTTTTAGAAACTTTTAAAATTTCCAAATTTTGTTTTTTTGGGAGTTTCCTAAAACTCAAAAACAATTCTTTTAATCAACCAATTTTGGATCAAAATTCTAGGTTTTTGAAACTTTTTCAAGAACAATTTTGAAAACCAATTCAAATCTATGAAATTCAATGTTTTAAAACACTTTCAATCTTAATTTTTTAATTTGAAAAACTAGTTGAACCATATTCATTGTAATCAAATTATGAGTTTGAAGTACTTTTAAAATACTTTTATAAACTCAATCTATCAAACTATCAAGCATATCCAATATCAATTAGTTCGATTCTTAGCAAAAACTAGTTAATTGCAAGAGGCTCTGATGCCACTGAAGGGTATTATACCCTTATACTAGTGTTTATAGCGGATAACGACATCTAATGTCTAACACTAGTATCCCCAAGATCATCATGCAAAACTAGTAATTAACTAACAGGAAGATAGTAGATTACCTTAATCGCTATTTCCCTCAAGCTAGTTGAATAGATTAAAGAAGACCAAGAGCTTCAAACGTAGCTCCTCTACTTGGGACGTCGAACGGTGTATTTAATCTCCCTCTTGAAAGCTCGTTAGCACTCCAATGGTGGTTTGATAATTAGAAGACCTTCTTCTTGCTTGACTAGAAGATAGCTTGAGAATTAGCTCACTTTCTCCTCTCTACTTGATGTGGTAGAGTAAGAAAGCTTAGAGAGAAATTCCACTCCTTATTCTCTGCCCTAAGAGTGTTTATATAGAACCCAAATGAGAATACACCTCCTCAAAGGTTTCCCAAAACACCCTTTAGAATAAGATTTAGGGAAATAGTCGAAAATAGCAATTAATGATATTTTCTCAATTCCCTAAGAAGGAGGTGTCCAAACACCACGAAATTTTGCGTACATACTACTGGGTATGTCTGAAACTCACCCTCCAAAGTTCATCCCAATCCGAGTCCCGGAAGTACCCGAACCGGCCTAGGCCCAAAACCCTTATTTCGGGCCTTTTTGCTATCTTTTGCCAAAATTTTATTTAGGCCTGTGAGATATGTTTATGGGACATTCCCAATGTTATATCACACTCCCACTAGTCATATAATCCAATTAAATACCCATTCTTATGTGTAACCCGATGTAGGATTCGATCGAAGTTAGCCGCGAATTACTTCGTAATTCGATGATCGTAGTTGGTTTCTAGCTAAACACTACGACCCCTAAATCAATCGGACTTGATGATCTTCTTCATCAATTGTCCTAGACGACATATTGCTCGCATTGCCATCTTGGTCAAAGGACATCTCCTTTAACTCCTTCAGGATGCCATTAGAGAGTTCTCTTTGGTCCAGTTGTGGATTCGGTGGTGTGAGGAGAGAAAAGTTAGAGAGAGAGAGAAAGAGGGGTTTTTAAAGGTTAAAGAATTGACGAACTAGGATTTTAGGGTTGGTGGGAAAAACTACTTTATCTTCTTTTCTGAAGTTGCGCCTATATGTGGGAACTTTCAACCAGAGGCTGGGAAAGGAAAAGTGTATGGGTTCAAACCAGACCGAGATCTGGTTGTTGAAGCCAGATCCCGGTCTGGTTTTTTCCAGAGAGAGAGATTGAAGAGAGATGAGATTAGTTAGAGAGAGTGAGAGATTAGAGAGATAGAGATTAGTTAGAGAGAGAATAGAGAAAATAATTTTTTTTATGATTGAAGGTTGTCGGCCGGAAAATTGGCCGGCTGGCGACCTTCGTCGGAGAAGATGATGAGATGGCGTTGATGGGCCTAAAAAGTTTCCTAAATAGGTCTACACCCGCAAGTGCACGGGTGTCAAGTTGTAATAAAATCCGGTAAGACCGGTTCGTTCCTCAGAGACTTAGTCAAACTTAAATTCTAACTTGAAATCTAACTTGGTTTGATTGGTAATATTTTTCAAATTATAAAAAAAAATAGCAATTAAAATTTAAATAACTCTTAAGTTGATATTCAGAAAAGGGGAACCTAGGGTTTTCGAATCCATCCTTCTAAAAAATTCTAACGACGAGTTGTTATGATTTAATTAGCAAATTTTTTATATAACTCAGATTTTAGTCCATGAATGGTCTAAAAATCCGGAAGATTTTATCATGAAAAACAATAAAAATTATTAACAAATCATATCGATAAAATTAATTTTGGACTTCATCTAAACCCTAGAAAGACAAGATTTTAGCCAATCATGCTGGAAGAGATAAACATTTAAAGTTATATAAGTAAAAGAGTAAGAAAACTTAACTTTTTTGCTATTTCCAAACCAAACAGGGCCTTAGGGAAATGATTTCCTTCTATTTTTCCAGAATTCTGCCAAACGCACCCTCAGGGAAAACGATTTTCTCGTCTTCCCGGAAACGGATTCCCTGTGGGAAAATTGTTTTCTCACCTTCTCCAACTCTCTTTCTCTCTCTAACTTTCTGTTTCTTTTCTCTTAACCTCTTTCTCTCACTATAATCTCTGTTAATCTTTCTCTCTCACTTAAAAGAGATACAAAAATCAAAAGTATGAAAGAATGAAGATAACTCTCTGTTTTTATTTCAAAACCGAATCTTTATATCTCTCTCTCTCTAACTTTGTAACATCAATCTCTATCTGTTCTTTTATAATCTCTTTCTCTCTCACTAAGAAACAGAAATAAAAAGAATACAAGAAAAATTGAAAAGAAAACAAATGATCAAAACAAGCTAGAGATGATGATGATGAACTCTAAACCGTATTGTTTCTTCTTCTTTCTTTCTGTCTAAACCGTGATGTGATTCTCTCTCTCTAAACCGTTTTCTGTTTCTCTCTAGCTGTTGGAAGATAATCATACAACTCCCTGTTTCTTCTTGTTATAAAGCCGTGGGAAGATACCCGAGACCAAAACTGCCTCTCTCTATCACGATTCTTACCAAAAGATAGAATCAATAGAAAGAAATAGATGGCAAGAATCTCCCCTTGATCGCGGCTGCTATCTCACAACAAAACTTTCCCTTCTTCTCTCTCTATTTGATTCCTAAAGATCTCTTTTAAATTTGAAATCTTTCCTTAATATGAGAAGATGAAGAGAGAAAGAAGAAGGAACAAACAGACTGGTCCGGGTTGTTGTTGGCTGGAATAAAACGATTCCATGCTTCGCGGCCATAAGAAAAGAGGTGCAGCATGTGTTTTAGATGAAGCCATGTGATTGGGAAGAGCAGCTGCCGTTGGATCTTGTGCAGGATCAGCGTGACTTCTTGCCTCGCGCTACACGGAATCAGCGTGAGAAGCTGATCCCGCATATAACCCGTGTGCCCACCATCATACCGAAAACGTATCCCTCGCCTCCTGGTTAGTGACCACGTGTCAACTAGCTGACTTGGTCAAATGATTTTGACTTCAACTTTGACGTGGACTATCTCCCTGATCCGGACTCCGATTCCACTTCCACTTTCGCCGATAGATTCGTATTGGACTCTACTTTCACATGAGCACTAATATTGACCAGAATACCCTTGTCATTAAAAAGACTAAAATGGCCCTCAAGTATGTCTTTATCACGATGTTTTCGCATCGAACTCCGTAAATGAGACCTGAGAAAGAAAATTAAACAAATCATCAAAGTAACCACTCGAACTGGACTAACTAATCCGAGTTAAGAGATTCAGAGGGGACATTTTCATGTCTCATCAGGCGTGAAGATGAGGTGGCAGATGGAGGAGGGAGAAATGGTGACTGGTTAACGGTATTATAACCGAATCTAAAAAAGGGGATCATCTGGGTATTTTTGATAAAGTTGGGGGCTAGACAGGAAGCTGGTCACAAAGTTGGGGGCTATTTGAAAAATAATCCATTTTTTTATGGGTGCTTCTAAAGGCACCTGGCCAAAAGGCTGTTAGCATCCAGAAATTTTAATGACTCGCTCGAGTCCTCTATAAGCACATGTTTTTAATGTGGGTGACGGTCACTTCCGTTTGCCTCTTCCATCTTCTTCCATGTTTAGAAGGTTGGTTCAAAAACCCTTCTGATAAAAACTCATCTTCATCCTCTCCAAATCCACACACAACCACCACCACCATCTCTCTTCTTTCTCTCTCTAGAATTTGCAGACATAATGCAAACTCTTCAATCTTCATCTTCTCTCTGAGTTTCACCATTAGAATCTCTTCGTAAGAAATCTCCACCACCAAATCAACAACAGATCTAAGAAGAAGAATCCATTATCTCTTGTGAGGTAGTCATTCCTGTGCATTCTCATTTTCATTGAAATGTTCACGCATGTTTACTGTTTGTTTCTCTATCTGAGCTTTAGGTTTATACATGATTCGGATCTGAATCTCAGATGCTTCTTTATCTCTTTAGTTGTTTCGATTAAATTTTATTTTGGATCAAATGCAAATAGAATACAACAAATTGTAGAAAAAAAAATTCCTAACATTGTTTGTAAGATTTATAAATGGTGCCTACTTTAACCAAAGACGCTGACTCTGCTGCTTCTGGTCTTCCAGTAACGGGCATCGTTTTCTGCATCTCCATCTTCTTATCTCTTCTCTATCTCTCTATTAAAGCATTATAATGTATATGAACCAACCTTATGAAACTAATTTCAATTAGAGAAATTTCTTCTAATGTCTCTGATTCCTCCATTAATGAATCAACTCTGGATAATGATGAGACATGAAAATGTCCCATCTGAATCTCTTAACTCGGGTTAGTTAGTCCAACTCGAGCGGTTACTCTGATGAATTATTTGATTTTCTTTCTCAGGTCTCATTTACGGAGTTCGATGCGAAAACATCGTGATAAAGACATACTTGAGGGGCATTTTGGTCATTTTAATGACAAGGGTATTCTGGTCAATATTAGTTCTCACGTGAAACTAGACTCCAAGACGAACTCGTGGGCGAAGACAGAAGTCAAATCGGAGCCCGAACAAGGAAAATAGAGTAAGTCAAAGTTGAGTCAAAATAAGTTGACCAAATGCCCGACATATGGTGGTCAGTGACATGTGGCGCTCCGAAGGGAGACAAATCTGATGGCTCATATCAGTAGCGGGCTCTTTTCGGTCTTTCCTGTTTGTGTATCGGGATGAGACGGAGTATATGATCGAGTGTAGTTGAGCAACAGTTTCATCCGTACTCCCTAAGGCGCGGGGCTGAATCTAACGGCTGGCGCTCCCACCTTCCTTGTTCCGTCATCGTGGCAACCCGTTGCATCTCTTTCCGTAGTCCCGCGAAGCACATTATTGTCTCAACAGATAACTATCACCGTTCTCTCTTCTTCTCTCTTATCCTAACGTGAATGGGAAGTTCCATTTCTAACTTCCAAAGAACGTAGAGAGAGAGAGAGAGAGAAGGAAAGAAATTCTATTATGGGGAGCTGTGATCAACTGGATATATTTGAGTGAAGATTTCAGAAACTTTATTTTTGGAAATCAGGGAGAGATCTAGTTGCTGTTTATAGAGATGGACGTGATTTATCTAAATAGAGAAATATTTAGAGAGAGATGGGAGCTGCCTCCCTCAACTATATAGAGAACAGAAACAGAGAGTTCAGGATTATCTCGGCTGGGAGGATGACTTCTCTTAAGCTCAACCAAACCTGAAATATTAGAGAGAGAGAGAAGCAGAGCTGATTTAATTTGTTTTCTTCTTTACTGTTTTAGTGAGAGAAAGGTAGAGAGAGAGAGAGAGAGATAATTGTAGAGTGAGAAATCAAATAAGATATATTTTGTTCATCTTCTATTTCTTCTTCTTCTTCCTTTGTTATTCTTTTAGTGAGAGAGAAAAAACAGAGTAGAAAGAGATAGTAGACAGAGAGATTTCAAAAAGAAAGAGAGAAAAAGAGTTAAAGAAGACGGGAAAATAATTTTCCCCCAGGGAATTAATTTCCGGGAAGATGAGAAAACTTCTCTCTTAGGGCACGTTTGGTTGTCCGAGTGGAAAATCAGCAGGAAAAACAATTTCCAATGAGAAAGTTATGTTTTCCTTCCCTCTTTATCTCTTATTTTCATACTTGCTAATGTTATCTTGTTTCCCATGAGTGACTAATTCTTTTATCTAGGGTCTTAGATGAAGTTCTACATAAGAAATTTTATCGATATGATTTATTAATATTTTTATTGTTTTTCACGATAAAATCTTCCGGATTTTTGGACCATTCATGGACCAAAAGTCTAAGTTATATAAAGAATTTGTTAATTAATTAAATCATAATGAATCATTGTTAGAATTATTATAAGGACGGATTCGACAACCTTAGGTTTCTCCCCCATTTCCTGAATTCCTTGTATCATTTGTAATTATTTTCCTTTCGTAAATTTATTTTTAATATTTTATTCATTTCAAAACCAAAACCAAATCATTTTAAAATCCTATTACTTCCTAGTTTTAGAATATATTCAACTAGTCTCTGAGGAACGAACCGGTCTTACCGGAACTATTACTTGACGCCCGTATACTTGCGGGTGGTGACCTATTTAGGAAACTTTCTAGGCCCATCAGATAACCCATTGATTTTCTTCTAATTTCTTCTAATGTGTATTTCCTCGAAATTGGTGATTTTCTACATATCCAAACATTTGATATCAAACATCGTAACACTGTTTTGGATTCATTGAGGGAAGCCTACCATGATGTCGCTGTTCATTGCACTGTCTCATGCTTAAGAGATAACCAGACGACTTGAGTGCTTATCTAGGTTCCATTTTTAGGGTTTGGAGACAGAAAATTGAGAGATTTAAGAATGATGGTTTAGTTTATGATAGGTTCAGCCACACCGGGGACAATATTGAGAAGGCACTCTGGAAAGAAACTATTCGCTAAGAGTTGTTATCTACTGATACACTTGCTAGTGCCTTTAATTCAGTCTGGGTATTCCTTGCGGATGATGAGAAAATCTTGCAGATGTTTGAAAAGGTTGGAGAGAGAGAGTTTGGAATTCCAATTTTCAGATTTTGTGAGAGATGGATAGAGGGGTTAGGGTTAACTCTCCACTTTAACCGGTGCCTACATAGTTGGACGGTGCTAAAAGAGAAAGGATCAGTTAGACGTGGTGCTAGTTGGATGCTAGCAGCCTTTTGGCCCGGTGCCTTTAGAAGCACCCTTTTTTTATTTGTCTAACTAAGATATTTGATTGTCTATATATTAAGCATGACCAAAACTTAAGCAACAAAAAAGATATTGGGTACATGTATCAGATCTTCACTTAAATACATGTCAAAGATAACCCAAATTATGAACTATAGGGCTAAGTTTATTATTAAATACTAAAATACCTTCCAGTAACCTAATCAAAGGAGATTTGAAGGGGTCTGCCCTAATGAGAGATAAAAATCATCCAAGTCAATGAATGTTAAATCATTGCCTACCCATAAAATAAAACTTATTGAATTAAAAATCAATAGTACCTAACATGTGTTTGACATTTTGAGGTCAATCTCAATCGTTGCTTCAGTATTATCGATATATGTAAATACACATGCCCATAAAAAAATTAGTAATGAAGGGTGAGATGATCCCACAAATGGAAGTTAAGCGAGGTTCCATTTCTTCTTATTAAGTGTAAGATATCTTCTATGTCAATGGAAAATTAGGAAATCATAAACTCTAGAACAGGGAGAGAGAGAGAGAGAGAGAGAGAGAGAGAGAGAGAGAGAGAGAGAGAGAGAGAGAGAGGAAATGACAACCTCAGAAGAGGTTAGCTACATATCAACCAGTCTAATCCAACCAGCAAGTACTAGTCTCACAAGTCAAAAAAGTAGGAGGATTGAGTTAACAAAATGGGATCTTCAATTGCTCCCTTATCTCTATATGCAAAGGGGTCTTCTATTCACTACTTCCAAACAACAAGAAGCAGGATTATTAGTAGATGATATGATCTCTCACCTTAAGACCTCTTTGTCGAAAACACTCGATCATTTCTTCCCTCTCGCGGGTCGTTTAGCCATTACCGAACACGACAATTTTAGCTCTATTTCTGTCTATATCGATTGCAACTTTGCTGGTGCAGAATTCATCCATGCCACTGCCAACTTAACAATAGCTGATATACTCAACCCGACTTATGTTCCTTCCATTGTTTGCACTTTTTTTCCTCTTAATGGTGTAATCAACCTTGAAGGTCGATCTAAACCATTGCTTTCTATTCAGGTAACACAACTTATTGATGGTTTATTTATAGGTTCTAGTATGAATCATTCTGTATGCGATGGCACATCCTTTTGTCATTTTCTTAACTCATGGTCTAAGATCTCTAGATCAAGCACAAACGATCCTATTATCGAATTTCCTGTTATAGAACCTTGTTTTCTTAATGATACCCATTGTCCGATTCGCCTTCCTTTCTCTTACAATGAGCTGTTCAAATTGAAGTATATCCCAACTCCTTTCAAAGCGAGAGTATTTCATTTTGAACCGAAAAACATTGCTAGACTTAAGGAAAAGGCAAACTTGGAGATAAAAACTAAAGGTGGTAGTCGAAGGGTATCGTCGTTGCAAGCATTATTTGCTCACCTTTGGGTAGCTGTGGTGCACGCGCAATGTTTAGAACCAACTGAAAATACTAGATTCGCGCTCGCAATGGGGAATAGAGCGAGACTGAATCCACCATTACACGAATCATACTTCGGAAATTCGCTCGACATGGGTATAGCAACTAGTAATGTGAAGGAGTTGCTCGAGAAGGGGATAGGCTATGGGGCTTCGGTGTTGAACGAAGTTATTATGTCCCACAACGATGCTAAGATTCGATGTTCTTGGGATTCATGGGTGGAGAAACCTGCTTACCTTATCTCTAATAGATCTATAGCTCCCAAGTTCGCCACTTTGTGGGTAGGGGGTTCTGTAAAGTTTGACTTGTACGGAAATGATTTCGGTTGGGGACAACCGATAGCTGTGAGAAGTGGATTATCAAGCAAGTCCAATGGGATGATTATGGCGAGTCCTGGATCGGTAGAAGGAAGCGTAGATGTTGAGGTTTGCCTTCCCCTCGAGGTCTTCCACGCCATGGTCCATGACTCTGAGTTCATGGATTTTGTTACTGAGGTACCTCCTTTTCGGAGTGGAGATTAAATTATTATGGATCCATGAGAGTCCCACATCGTAAGTTTTTTAATCAAAGAGATCGATTTGAAATTCATTTGCAATCATCTCCATTTCTTTGGTCCTGTCAAACTTCAACCTACTTCTATAATTTTGTCAGCGTGAGTGCTTAATTTTAAGTTTAGTTGCGAAATTTACCCGAATAAAAACTGAGAATATTGAACTAGTTTATGGATTTGTATTTTAGAACTTCAATGATCATTGCTGAGTATACATAATTTTCAATTTAAGCAAAAAAAACATATAAGTGATTGAAACAAATCCTACTTCCTCTGACGAATTAAGGTTGAAGCAATTAAACCATTTATATCACTTTATAACTAACGGCTTTTAATGAGCCAACAACACTTGGCTAGAGTGGTAGGAGGTTTAGTCTTTCACCCTCTAAGTCCGTAGTTTGAGGCACGCTTACAATACAAAAAAAAAAACTCACGGCTTTCATTGAGTTAGTTGTTGTTTCCTTTTCTTTTTAAATGGAATGCTTAAGCTGTCTTTCCGTACTTGATTCCTCTTATAAGTGTCAAATATAGGAAATTGCGTAAGCTGTCTTTCTGTTTTCGATTTCTTGAGCCCCTTCCATCTCTCACATGCAAATGTTTTTAAATAATATGAATATATGATCTCTCAGCTTAAGACCTCTTGATCGTAAACACTAGATCATTTCTTCTCTCTGGCAGGTCGTTTTGCCATTACCGCGCACAACAGAGATTGCAACTCTGCCGATGCAGAGTTCATTCATGCCCATGCCAACATATCAATACCTGATCTTCTCAACCCAACTTATATTCATTCCAATTGTTTGCTCTTTCATTCCTCTTAATGGTGTACTCAGTGAAGGTTGATATAAACCATTGCTTTCTATTCAAGTAACGCAACAAAGAAATGTTGTTTGGCCTGAGTGGTCGGCCGACTCTGACCCGAGCCGTGTCGTGGCTGCCCAGCTCGGACGAAAAGCCATTTCCCTGATGATGAGTGGAGAGTTTAGAGAATATTTGATTTTATCTTTTAATCCTAAACACCTCCTTCCCTCATTTCTCAACTCCTAAACTAGAAATGAGAGTCAGGGATTCATTATTGAAGATGAATAGGATAATTTGATGCATTGTATCTTGTTCATAAACTTTCAAAACAATATAGGAATAGGAGAATTTGATGCATTGTTTCTTGAGTTTGAGTTGATAAACATTATTCCAAACATGATAAATTGGGGTAAACATTGAGAATGAGTTCATATAGGTGAACAATATATACAAGCTCTAAAGAGGACCAAGAAACTCAACACCTTATAGGACTGGCCAAAGAGCAGGCGGATGAATTGTTCCAACATTTAGATGCAAATTTCTAGGCTTTAGCTGAAGATAAGGACTAATACCAAGCAAATCAATATAGCAATTCAATGGAACTCTCATCCCCCAAACATTGATTGATTCGAGTTTGCGGCAATTATTTACAAGTGCTTGGAGCCCATTCTCTGTGACATGCCGACAGCTCCATAGAACAATAGTCTGCAGCACGAGATAAACATAAGTTAGACTAAAAAATGTTAGTCATAGTCGTAGTAGACTTGTGGGGGAGAAATCGAGTAGACAAATACGATCTTTGTGACTTTGTCTGTATTGTCTAAATTTGAATTGTTCAAGTCTGACTTGTCTGCATTTTAGTCGTCTAAGCCTGACTTGTTTTGGTCAATGGCACATGCCTAGCTCCAAATGACAAAAAATCAAACCAGACGCAGCCATTCAGACGAGTCAAAAGCACGAGTCATATAAAAAAGAAAAAAAACGTTCTGAAAATCTGTCTCTGAATCATATTCTACGTATGATTGCAGATATACAAACACGACTACGGACAAAGATTGAAATAGTTCACCTTCAAATGAGGGCAGCTATTCGAAATAGCAAACAATGATTCGTCGGTAATAAATGTGCCACCAATGTTCAAGTGCTGCAGAGAAGTAGCTCTCGAGATCTGCAAAGAGCAAAACTCATAAACAAAATGAAAGAACGGTGAGACTATTTCCAAAGCACAACATATATCATTTATTTGTTCCATATGTTGCATATGATCAGTCTCCTAGCTCATATGGTTCTCTATTAGCAGGCCAAATAACACGGTTTATATGGATGGAAGGCGAATAGTTACTTACGAGCTGAATTACACCATTATCTGTGATCCCCGTAATGCCCCACAAGGATATTGATGTCAAATTGCTAACACATTTCGCCAATGATATTTTGTATAGTCCATCGTCAGTTATTTGGCATCCCCAGCAACTCCTTGAACTGAAACCAAAATTAAAATAAGAGACCAAATATTGAAAATTTAAGAAAACAACTTCAAAAGAATGGGCTAAATTTTGAGTTGAATGGTTCATCCACCATTACACCTCAAACAAGCTTATGATTAAGAATTTTGAATAGGAAATCACCCGACGTAAAGGCGTCAAAAGATAGGCGGATAATGGCATTATCCTTTATAGTTTATATTATATTAACTGAAGCCACTTGATTTGCTCCAAGGGCTCGAACTGAGGGCCTCGTCCCCGCAGGGGAAGGGCGGAGTTGCCTAGCATCTAAGACACGCGCCAAGATATCGACTCACCCAGTTCGCATCTCATGACTAATGATGCACAAGAGAACCTTGGAAATTTCAGTGGTGACATTAGAGAAGGCTTTTGATTCACTTTAGATGAGCGTCCAAGCCCCACTTTTTATAGTTCATTATACAATGACAATGGAAACATTTTACATTTTTACTACTTGAAGACCAGAAATCATAAATATACTATCAACCTTAGTAGGAGGGTCCATTTCTTTCCTAAGTCTGAAGTGACTCGAGTGAGATTTCAGAATATTTGTGTTTGCATGTAATATTAGACACGTCTGTCAACAGTTGGTAGCCCAAGTGGTTCCAAGGTGTTGACATAAACTCCAGAAATCCCTGGAGGTCTCAGGTTCGAATCCCAGAGAAGGTGGAATCTTTGGTTATTTTATTTGGGATTATTAGGGTGTAAATAATGTAGTTGGGCTTTAGGCCATTGCCAAATGTAACGACATACGTAGATCGTAGTCGAATTCCAAAAAAAAAAAAAAATATGAGACACGTCTGACTGGCCGCCTTGGTTTGTTTTGTCGGCCATTGAGTCAGATCCAGAAAAGTGACAATGACTTGAAAAAAAAAACACATCTTATTTATTAAGCCCTCTTTCTAGGGCATAATAGTCAATCATGATTGTGTTTTCATTAATCAATTCTTGGGCATGTCCAAGGCTCCCTACCAGTCCAACGGAAAAAAAAAAGGACTTTCAGTTGACATTTAAATTACTATTTTAGGTTTGTTATCTCTCTTTCAATTTCACATTTATGCAAGGATTCAGATACCCTTCATCCCAATTTTCCCATAATCTCAGAAAATTCAGTGAAAATGGCGTTTCAAATGGTAGAATCACAAACAGAGCTTTCACAGAGAGAGAGAGAGTACATACATATCGAGTTCCTTGAGGTTATAAGCATAACGAACAAGACGAGCAGTGGATTCATCATCCATTTTACAATCAGCAAAACTCAATCGGTCTCTTCCTGCATGAGATTGTCTAACAGCTTTCCTCCATTTCCTGCAAACTCCACTCGCCCTGATATGAATTTGAAAAGTTCAAATTGATCAGAATTTCAAAATCCATTAATTATTTCACAAAATATAAGAGAAGAAAACATCAACTTTATAATTAAAAAATTGAAAATTGAACTTACTGAGCCAAATCAGTGAAGGAAGTGGTGAGAAGAAATATATAAGCAAGAAGATCCACCGGAAGCCTTTCGATCGCTGCATCTTCTTCCTTCTTACCCATCCTCACACTTTTCTTTCTCTCTCTAGAATTAGCAGAAACAGGTTAGAGAGAGAGAGAGAGAGAGAAATTTGTAAGAAGAGGGTGGATGGATCTTCTTCCCAGCTTGGGTGAAAAATTGGAAGAAATAGAAGTTGGCGGGACCAACAAGTAAGGATGTGGTCATCGTTTCCTCATCATGTGATGAATCTCTTCCCCGCACGTATCTCTATGAACTTGTAGCCTTTCATGTGGTTCGGTAATTCACGCGAATCTTTCAATATTCGTCTGGGTCCCATATGTGGGCCTTCTGATAATGAACGACAACCGTTAGATTACACTTCTGTGGTCTAGGATTTACTAGGATGATATGATTATAAGTATGCTGACATAAGAAAAGCCTTAATTCAACGGTCGAAATTTATCTAGACTTTGTAGATTTAGGTGACATTTTTGGTTTTGAGTTAATTCTACTTTGGCCCACAATAAGTGCCAAAATAAAATAATTTGTATTTGTCAAGCATTCTAATTTGGTTTGTTTAGATCATAATTTTTTTAGTCACGTCCATATTTATTTACCACTGGTTTCAAATTTATTTCTCTCATGTTTATTATTTGAGGTAATTACTAGAAAGGTCAAAATAATATTGAAAATGAGTAGAAAAGCACTAAACATTTGAAAATTATTATTCAGGTCAAAAAGTGTGCAAATACTAAAATACCCCTTTTTGTCATTTTGTGTAACTAAATTCTTTTATTTTTCTTTAAACTTTAAATCGATATAATTTTTGTTTGAGATGTCGGATTTCTATAAAAATTATATATTTAGAAATGATTTATCATTAGCTTTCTAACAAGATCCACTTTCAATACTTTTTTTTCAAAAAAAAAACCCAGAAAAATGACGTTTTTTTCTTCACGTTTTTCTGCAAACGTGTTTGCAACAATCTGTTATGCAAACGTGTTTGCAACAATCTGTTATGCAAACGTGTTTGCAAAAATCTGATCTGCAAACGTGTTTGCAACAATCTGTTATGCAAACGTGTTTGCAAAAATCTGATCTGCAAATATGTGTTTGCATAATGTAAACTGCAAACTGTGCTTGCAAAATATAGATTGCAAACATGATTTGCAAGCTTTGCAGAATATAATCTTGAGTTGCATATCTTGCAAACTCGATTTGCGAATCGAGAACATAAACTAAGAGTACGTGTCTATAAAATCTTGAGTTTGGAATTGATTTCATCATTCATCGTATAAAACTCATAAAGAAATTGTGTGGTCGACTTTTCTTGAAATACTTCACTCATCTCATGCAAATTATCACCTTTAAGTCTTTCATTCCGTAGATGTGAATTCAGAAATAAAGATCTAATCTCACCAAGACTAGCAAGGAAAAGAGGTCGAGGAACACCAACCCTAATATAATGCTGGGAAGACATGTTATACACGGAAACTTTCTCTTGGTTCACAACAAGTAAATATCCCTTAATTGCATGAATCTCTAAAGGCCTGTCCATTTCGAATTTCCTTTTTGATCGAACTCTACAATTGAAATTCATCATATCCCCTAGTAGTACTACAAGAACTAGATCACCTTATGCTGTAAATCCATAATCTTTTGATCTTTCTGTCGAGTCAATCACATAATTCTTTACAAGTGATTTGTTAATTCCTTCACATTTAGATTCCCTAATTGTCATGCCCCTTAAATCTAATGATCCTGCACCAGTTTTGGTAAAAAAACAGAAGTCTTTGCTTCATAAATGCAAGGGGTCAGCTTTTTGACGTGGCAGAACCATACACCGTTTCATTTTCACGAAGAACCCGTATTCTCCCACTAACATCAGAAGAAAGAATATACTTCATTCTTCCAACTTGATGAACTTCCAAGATTGTAATTGTTGAACTTTCTTTCCCCTCGTCGATCTTAGGAAATGGACGTAAATGTGCCATTGAAAGTGAATGCCAATCTTCTGCATTTGAAATTTCCCAAACTCGATGAACTAAAACGACTCCATCTTCATGACCAGTAACTAAAATACTCACATTCTTATGAACTGACATATAAGAAAGCATAGATGTAATGGGTGATTCCGAATACGTATGAAATTCAACTAACACATCTCCATTCAACGATAAACACTTCCAAAATTGGTGAGATTAGATCTTCAAACTATTTGACGCAAAACCATAAGAGCTTTTCTTGGATACCCACAATTAATATAACAACCCAAAATTGAAGTCCATGAAATCGCATCTCTGATAGGAAATTCATCAAACACCTTCTATGCACCTTCAATAAACTCACATTTTCCATACATATTGATGAATGCATTCCCAATGATCATCCACTGAACAGTAGCATAGAACGAATTTGGGGTTTTCATGTCAAAAAGTACATACCATTCATCTAATAGTTTGAGGTGAAAAATTCAAGATGAAGAATTGAAGAATACAAAGGTTAGGATCTGACTAATAAGTCTCATTTCAGCTATCTTGGATAAGTCAAGTGCCCCATTAATTCTGAATCTTATTATTCCAATATTTTCCTTCATCAAAGAAGACAAAGATTAATAACCCATGAAGATCATCAAATAAACACAAGGGGTGAAATAAGCTGCAGGATCTCTAGAAATAACATGAAGAAATATAGATAAGAAACCAACCTCTTTCTCTCTCTAGATCGCTCAACCATATAGTTTTCTACAGAAAACCCCCATCAACCAAATCGTTCTCTACCGAAAAGCCCACAAACACTCAGAAGATTTACAACGAAAACAGAAGAAAAAAGATAGATTAAAATGGGAGATCACTTAGAAGATATGTGAAGAGTTCCAGTAAATTCTGGAATTCGGGCACCGAGAACAATTGCACTGGGTTGGAGATATTAATTTTCTTGAGAGAAAATATATTTAAATTGGTAAGGGTATTTAGGGAATGAAAAAAGTTGAAAATGACCTTAATAATAGTTATCCATATTATTTTAAACCTTACGTATCAATATCCATATTATTTTGACAACTTTTAATTAATACAAAATGCTACGTGTCTTTTTAGTTATTATTAATAATATATTGACCTAAACAACCATTTTCTCTTATTATTTTGAGGGGTTGGGCCATTGGTCCAAAAAGGGGGCCAAAATGAAAATCCCACCCAAAGTAGCCTAAAAATGAAAGGGAGGTCCAATGTGTCAGTTTGGGGGGTCAAAATTACGTAAAGGGCCCTTAAAAAATAAAGTATTTACCGTTCATGCCACCGAAAATTACAAAATTGCCATCGAAAATTCTCGGGAAACGATTTTTTTTCTGAAAAATAATCTGACAACCCGTCCATCAGAATCTGTACTGTTCAGAAAATTACGGAACAGCCATCGAAAAATTCTCGGGAAACGAAATTTTTTTCGGGAAATTATTTTATTTACTGGAAATTTTTTTCTGTACTAGACATTTTTGCTGGGCGGGAATTTGAAATTTCGTAAAAAAATTTGAAAATTTGGGCGGGAATTTGAAATTTCGTTTGAAAATTCCAAAACTTCGAAAAAAAAAATTGTGACCGGGAAATTATTTTATTTACTGGAATTTTTTTTTTTCTGTACTAGACACTTTTGCTGAACGGGAATTTAAAATTTTCAAAAAAATTTGAAAATTTGCCCGGGAATTTGAAATTTCGTTTGAAAATTTCAAAAAAAAGATTTCATTTGAAAATTTCAAAAAAAATTTGAAAATTGGAATTTTTTGTGTACGGGAAATTATTTTATTTACCGGGAAGAGATGGTTTGCTGGGCGGGAATTTGAAATTCCGTTTCAAATTTTCAAAAAATTTTGAAACTTTGAATTTTTCGTGTACTGGTAAATTATTTTATTTACCAGACATTTTTTTTTTCCAGGAAAACGTCAGCATGTCCCGTCCAAGGGCAAGAGGGGAATAAAAAAAAACTGACATTTGGACCTGCAACTAATTTTTGGGCAAGAGTGGATTTTTTTTTGGGTTTACCCCCCAGATTTTGGACTGTTGACTCAAAAATCCTATTATTTTTCCATACTCGTCAGATAGCTCGCCAAAATGGTCGTCGCCAGTCGTTATTTGTTATCGTTCGAGACTTTCAACAAAAAAAATTTATTGTTCTTCTCACCACATTTACCATCACCAACTTTCACCTCCGCCAAAGCACCACATTCACATCATCATTTATCTCTCTCTCTTTTTCTCTTTTTCTCTTTTTATCTCTATCTAGTTCTAATTGAAGTTTTTGAAACTCCATACATAAAGCGAGTTTCAGTTCAAGCTTAGGACATAGATAGAGATAATGATGATTGTGGTGGTGGTTATAGGAGTAAGAAAGAGAAAAAAAATGTTGAAAGTCACGTCGGCAGCGAGTCAGTCATTGGCAGGGACTGTTTTGGCAAGCATGACGTGAAATTGACATAAGAGAAATGATTTTAAGATAAAAAGTAATATATATATATATATATATATATATATATTATATATATATATAAATTATTAAGTTTGACTAACGAAATTATAGTATTAGTACACTAAGAGAAATGATTTTAAGATAAAAAGTAAAAAAAATATATATATATATATTATATATATATATATATAAATTATTAAGTTTGACTAACGAAATTATAGTATTAGTACACTATATATATATATATATGCGGGTAATTGTTTTGGTCACAAGTGTGCCCAACTCCAATTAACTATTCTATCTTTTGTACATGCACGCAAAGTGCTATCTTGCACTTTATTGAGTTGACTTTTCTATTTATATAAAATTTAGAGGAAGAAAATGTCCAACAAGTATTAGTAGATGTTTTTTTTTTTGTTGAAAGGATTCTTAGTAGATTAGTAACTAGTTGTTTGGTTGGCTGATGAATAAGAATGCAATTTTTGGTAAATTGTCTTTTATATCCTTGATTAGGGGTAGATAACACATCAACTTTGTCAGTTTAATGCATTTGTTTGACTCTTAGTCCATATCAAATAAGTAGGGGTGTTCGTTGGTTCGGTATCCGGTAATTTGGTATCATCCGTTACCAAACCGCTCATGGTTTGGTTAGTGATTTTTCAAACCATTACCAAACCGTTCATGGTTTGGTTCGGTTACTAACCAAACCATAATAAGCGGTTTGGATACTACTGGATACCAAACCATCCATAAAACAATTTGTTCTCCATGAAAATTGGCGAATCGAGTTACTTTCTTCATACACTGACGTATAAAATCAAGAAAACACTCTTTAAAAATCTGGAGAAACAATCAAACTAACATCATACGTCGAAAAACGTTTGAAACATTAAAGACATGTGCAGGCTACCGACCGAAATATTATGTAGTAGCTAGTAATATTATCGATACAAGAATTGTTTTAATATAATACTAGCTAGTAACATTATATTGTAGTGGTGTTGTTGTATTTGTATGAAATTGTGGAGATATGATATATATATTTTAGAAAAAATATGTAAATATACAATTATAAATATTAATTGAACTTAACTGGTTCGGTTTGGTTTTAATGGTTCCTAAAAATTACATCCATTTACCTAACCAAACCAGTTGGTTTTTGAAAATCTACAACCATACCAAACCACTCGTTGTTTGGTTTGGTTAGAAAACCGACTGGACCGGTTTGGATCGGTTTGGTTTGATTGGTTCGGTCTATTTTTGCACACCCCTACAAATAAGAAACACACACACCGAAGGAGTGCCTATAGCCATTTGGGGTATTTAGGCATTTGCCCCATACAAGCGTTAGGGAAATGTTGTATACACTTACCATTTTCGTTATATGTACTCACATCTCCTTTACCTTGAACAAAGTACTTTTCATGTAGTTGTGTTTTAGGTCATAGTTTAGTTGGGTTATAGGCCCGGTCTTGTAAGAGTTTGATTGGACGGTTATCGAGTTTATCACATCTTTGATGTATCAATGCCAAATGTAATGACTATCGTTGATCGTAGTCAATTTCCAAAAAAAATAGTACTTTTCATGTAAGTGTATATAACAAAAATGGTGATTGCATTTAAAATTTCTCAAGCGTTAAAGCTTCTTTGTGGATGTGTTAAAGGCATCTACCTCAAGATTAATTTTAGGGGAGAGCCCAGAGTACGAAGAAAAATGACGCCTTCAACAAAAATAGAACCCCATTTCGCACTCCCATTGCAGAGGTTGATCTACCTAAAGCGACTCACCTTCAGAGCTCTCACAGCCCATTTATGCAAGGATTAAGGAAGATGAAACGTATAAACTACCGAAAACTATTTGAACCTAAGCATGTAAACATGAATTAACTTATTTATGTGATACTCCAACTACTTGGTAATTGGTACTGGTGGAGGTCGAGTATGACAGGTTGGAAACTTGTCTGCTCCAACTTGTTGTAATTGTTTACTGTAAGTTCCAGTAACACAAATATCAAGAAGCCTGCTAGCTAGAGCTAGTATGTTCAAATAAAAAAAAACAACTTCAGATTTTATTTTATTAAGGGACATTAAATGTAAACCCCAATTAAAACTGGAAACAGGCTATAAAGAGCTAGATCTAGTTGATCAAATGTTAGTAATCATAACTTTGTTGATATAACAAGTTAATTTGAAATTAGCAATCAAGCCACCATTAACCAAACTTAATCAGTATGAACCTCTATCTCCTCCTGATTCAGTTTTCAACAAGCCATCTTCACCACCAAGAATCATCCTTTCTCTGTATCGTCCTCCACAGCGTCCTTTCGTATCATACTCTGCCGATTGTTGTCCCATTGAAGCACCTGAACCTGAAGGTGCCGTAGTAATAGAGGTTGAAGATAGAGCCGGGATGGGAATAATAGAGAGTTGTATCAATTATTTGGGTGTCATTTTGAGCCGTTTATGCAGCAAAAGTAATTAGGTATAGTTGGCTGGATTCAATAAAATTGAAGTGATTGCTTGGAGTAGTAATAAGAAATGAAGCCTTCACAATCAGAGGGTGTTTGTGTTGGAAATTTTCAACATTGAAATGTTGGGAGCCTCCAACAGTGGCAACGAATGGGTGTGATACCCATCTGTATGGATGCAAAGTTCAATTAAACGGAAACATCCCTTGTGAATGGATGTATATCCATAATATGGTATCTCTTGATGCCTTATAAATTAATTGGTTCAATCCATTTGGACAGATGGGATGATCCAACGAAATTTTATGTCTCTCTCTTGCTCTCATTTCCTATTTTATGTTATTAACAGAGAAGGTTCTTGGGTTTTTACATTATCAAGTTATTTGGAATTTCGGAATCAAGTCTTTTGGCATTATCAATTTATATTCGGAGTGTTCTCGATCTTAGTCAAGGCTTACATACTTTGAACTAAGATAGTTGTTAAGACTTCATCGTATCCTGAAGGCATAATTCCTGACCCGTTGTGTACTCGTGGTTCATACCAGAAGGGGGCGAACTACTGTCTAAAAGAATCAATTTATCGAACTTTGAAGTTTTGTGTACAACACCATTTATTCCGAGTAGTTTCCATTTCAATTACAGTTTGTTCGATTTTTATTCATTCGATCTAAAGCGTGACGTAGGTTTTTGTTTTTTCGCAAAATCTGATATGAAATTTGACTTGAGATGCGAATTGACTGCAGGTTCAAAATGTTCGTTTGAATCATGATTTCTAACTCGTTTGAATGGGTTAGTCGGTTTGACTTTTGATTCATTTGAGTCAAACATAAAATAAGTATGAATGAAAAGCATATCTGGAAACCTACTCCAAAGAGGAAATTAACTCTTTTGGAGGGTTTCCTTGTTGGAATCCAAGCCGATTTTGGTTCGGTTCAAATCGTCAAACTCATAAACGAAGCATTCCATTGCGTTCGTCTCGTCGAGCTCTTACGTATAGAGCCCTGAATCGCTCAAATCCAATTCCGGATGAATGAGATATTCAAGTCTGAAGTTTGGACGAAGTTTGGTTAATTAAGGGACTAAATCACAATAAGGAAAGGTTGGTTTGGGGGCCATTTGCGCAAAGAGAAAGTGTGTAGATCTGGACGGCTGACGTTCTCTCGGCGCTAAAGGCCAGATCCAATGGATGGCGTTAGGCCCGTGTCTGGCACGGAGTGAGATATCCCCGAAAGTCCATTCAACGGTTGATCTTCTTTAGATGTCGGGCTAGTTTCGGGATAAAGTGGTTTTGATTGATTTACAAATAAAATCAAAGTAGTAACCAGTTTCACCAGTGATCCGGTTAGAGACTCGTTGAGTCAACTCGTTGAATCGGTACACCGAAACCAACATTCTTTCTTATATTTCATCAGTACTTGCATCTTGTTTTTGTTAATTGAAAACTTTCAGTAGAGTAGCTTCTTCCTTCATTATAGGTTCATATTTCTCGCTTCGACACTGTGACGCCCCAAGCCCAGCAGTTACCGATATTGTCCTCCCTTTTTACACCACCCTCGCACAGATGGTAGGAGCTTTTGTTCTTGGCGAGAGCACTCCCAGCTCTACCAGAAGGCCCCAACACTTACCAATTGTGATAGTCCCACATCGCTCACGAGAGTGTCCGGAGCCTGGGGTATAGGTGTATGCTCAAGCTTGGTAAGTGCTGAGGCCTTTTGGGGGAGCTAGGAGTGCTCTCGCCAAGAACAAAACCTCCTACCATCTGTGCGAGGGTAGTGCAAAAAGGGAGGACAGTATCGATAACTGCTGAGCTTGGGGCGTCACAAACACACAAGTGAAATTGTCATTTTTCTTTCATAGATTTTGCTCAAAGGGTTCCTACACTTACCATTGTCTCATCTTCATTCCGTTTTTCTTTTTACTCGTTCATTTCTTCCCGTCTATTGCTGTGACAAAGGGTAACTTCGAAGCAAATTCGACAAATTAAAGCACATTCTTTTGTTTTATATATATTTGTCAGGGTAAAGCATAAAAGCACAAAGACTTGCCTTCTAAGATATACATATATAGATAGAGCCACACCTTGATAGTTTGTTTGAACTATTAAAAAGAACATCTATATCTCTGTATTATGAGAATGGGGTTAAAAGAAATGGGTAAATTAAGGGCATTAAAACAAGGCCAAGGAAAAATAAAAGAAAGAGAACCTAGAAAGAGAAGGAAAAGAAGAAAGACAAAAGGAACCACTAGTTTTAGGATGCACTTTTCCTGTTGCTTGTACCAAACTTTCTCACCTGTTGACAAACAATCACTTGTACAATATAAGTTAACAATACCAAAATCAGCAGCCATTTATGAATTCAATCTTTCTTCATGATTTTCATCTAGATGTCTTGATAACTCAATATGATTATCTAAAGTATGAGCTAATTTAATTTAGATATAAGGTTGACAATTCTTTTTTGAAAAATCATTCATACTTGTTGGTTGCTTAAGGGGTGTATTGTTTGTTGTTGTACTTTTCCTAGACCCAACACAACGGTGCCTAGAGAAGGATTCGATCCCTTGACCCCTTTCCCTTGCCTATGTTGTAAGCTCCTCACCAATAAGTTACAACTTAAATAATGTCACAAATCTGGTTAGAATTATTATTTTGAAAGTGACATACAAAAAACAAATAAGCCTTTAATTACATTGGGGCCAAATCGACCTTTTTAACTATATTGGGCCCAAATCGACCGCTTTGACTGCTTTCGGCCCCTACCTAAATCTGATAGAAATGGGCTCAGTTATTGCTTGATTTTCTCTAGTGGTCTAACAATTTAAACCACATTTAGGATCACGTTTATTTGATCAGCGTATTTGAAATAATAGATTATCGAAAAAAAGGTCATCCTAATGTTTCAAGTAATGTGTGCCCACTACTACCCAGAGGTTAAAAACATGAGAATTAAGAGATGTCAATTTCACCAAACAGCTCTTTTATATATCCTCAGACAGGACCTGGAGATTTATCAGGTATTCATATGGGCTGCTCCTAAACCTGCTGAAAGTTGGGTGACATTAGGTTTGCAGTTGCTGTAATTGGAGTAATTCAAATCTCAAAAGTTGAAATGGTCTTGGGTTTGGTATTTGAAATTCTTTGATTAACTTAGAATTTCAAACAATTAGTGCCACAACTGTCTTCTTGTTTGTGCATTAATCATTCCTGTGTATTTGGTGGTTAGGTCCATGGCAATCTTGACCCCTTCTTCATTTTTAAGTTTCCTGTTTAACTTTAGATTTAATCTCAAGCACTCTTCTCTCTTTTCTCTTCTTTTTCTCTCTAAAATATATGGATACTCATTAGATACCATGAGAAGAAAAAGAAGAGGGTAAAGTAAATTTTTGAATCTATCAGAATTTGTTGGCCAACTATTTAGCCTTTATTGTTATTATCAAGACCCAGACCATATATGTAGTAAGAAAGAGAATGGAGAGTTGTGGGTTGATTTTAAAAGGGGTCTGTTATGGAGACACCCAGTTTTGTTAAAGACACACTCATTTGTAAGAGAGACATCACCAACTTTAGCAAGTAGACACCAATTTAAAAAATTTATTCAATTTTTCTAGTAAATATTATTTGAGGAACCTATATTTAATATGTTTACCCATATAACACACCTCCGAAACTCTAGACTCTCTTTCTTCACTTCTAATATGGCATGGGAATTACCCTTTTGCGGGGCTAGTGTCTGAAGAAGGGGGGAGAAGGGAGATGAGAAAGAAATGAGAGCGAAAATAAAATTGACTATTGAGATGAATGGGAGGGAGCGAGGAGGGGAGAGATAGGGGCAACTTGGGTCCAGCAGTCAAAGCGGCCAGTTTGGACCCCAACATAATCAAAAGCCTCATGTGTATGGATTTTGTACGTGACTTTCAAAATATAAATTATATTCTAAACAAATGTGCAACGTGATTTAGGTTGTAGACTAGTGGTTAATAGTTTAGACAATAGACAAGACGTCAAGTGTTCAAATTCTCTCCTCTACAATATTAGGAATTTTATTTATTTCTAATATGCGTTAGGACTCTAATATTTAACTTAGTTTGGAGCCTCCAAAACGTGTAACTCGACCATGGATAGAGGAGAGGGAGTGGAGATGAAGGGGATGAAGACAGGATAGTAAGGAGATGGAGGATACTATGGTGGTGGTTGTGACGTGGATGGTCATGTAGAAGATGAAAACGAAGACAATAAAATCGAATGAGTGACGGGGTGATGTTTTTTTAGCAATTTGAATTAGGATATCCATTCGAAAAACTAAAAGCTTGTTGGTGTCTATATAGTTAAACTAGGTGTTCCTTTAACAACCAACACTTCAAAATTGTTGATATGGAGAAGCATAGGTGACCCACCTTTGCAAAATGAGAGGGAATGGGAAGGAAGAAGGAACAAAACAAAGAACCCACAAGAGAAAGAGAGGTAGAGAGACAGAGAAATTAAGATATACATAGAGAGAGAGAGAAAAGGGACCACGAGTAAGATATGATAGAGTATGAAAGCCGTGTGAAAAGGAAGGTAAGAAGATGGATCTTATGTTGAATTGTTATTAACAAGTCTTTTTTTTTTTGCGTGTGAAACAGATAAAAATTAGTACAAAAAAGAGAGTAAAGAGAGAAAGAGAGTTTTTTTTAATGAGAAGAGAGAAAGAGAGATAGTGAAAGAAAGTGAATTTATTTGATATCTAGTGGGTAGCCAAAGATGGAATAAGATTTTATAATATAGTCATCTTTTCTTTTTATGTATGGTATTGTTGATGGTCACCACACCATATACCTCCACCATCAAATCGAAAAAGAGAAAACAATAGTGTTTGGTAGATATTTTTGTTATCACTTAGCTAACATTTCTGACTAATTAGACCTAATTTGACGTGTAGATCGATGACTTCATGTTTAATAAGATACCCAAATTTATCCGGAAAAGATATTAAAATGTTTTCGAAAGGACTTTAAAAATATTTATCCATCTATATAAAAATAACAAAATTAGATAGGGTATTATGGATGAATACCCACATTTTCCCCACAAATGCAAGTCTTGTTGGAGTAAGTGGGATGTTTCCACACACCATTTACAAATTTTAGAGAGAGAAAGAAGAGAGAGAGAGAGTAAATGAGAAATGGGGAGAAGTTCCTCTCCCAAGGGGTGATTGGTTAGTAAATGAGAAATGGGGAGAGTAAAGGAGCCAGCCCAACAAAGACAATTGACCATCTGCCCTTTGGCTTTGGTTTCTATTCTTTAGTACTTACCATTTCTCCCTTCCATAAATCAGAAAATTACTGTCCTTTCTAATCTCCCCCCAACCTCTCTTTCTCTCTCTCTATTTTCTCTCTTTCTCTCTCTATTTTCCTCTCTCATCAAGGGTTCAATCTTCTTCTCCTTCTGTAACGATCCGTCCATTGATCGAGTCCTTTGCTTTCATCGGCGTATCTATTGCTCATCCGGTACGTTTTCTGAAAGCTTTTCTCATCAGTTTCTTTTGTGTTTTGTTTGATTAATGGATTTTAAAGTTGCTTGATTTTGAATGTTAAGGAGTTTAGGTTTGATTTCCCCCAAATAAGTCTTGATGAAAGGGGAAAAACAAGGGAAAAAGGACTCAGCTTTCCGATTTCTGAACGGATTTTTCACCTGTTATTCTCCTCTTTGTTTATCCAGTTTTGGGTATTTTGTTTTTTCTCCTTTCTTCTTCTTCTTCTTCTCCATCTTGTTTGTTTTTTCGATTTTGATTTCTGTCCGTTTTGCTTTTGGGTTGTTTGAGTCTGGTTTTGGTCAAATATAAGATCGGTTTTCTATTTGAAAAATGAATGAAAGCTTAAATCTTTTGCTCATTCAGTCTACCTTGAGATGAAGTTTTTGGGAACATCTACTCTTTTCTTCTTTTTTTTTGAGTTGGATGATGAATCAAACATTTTTCTACTATTCATAAATATCTATACTTTGTATTTGGGATTTTGTTATTGTTTTTGTCAATCTTGGTGCATGGGTAGTTTTGAGTTGAACTCTGACTTTACTCTAATGGTGAATGTGTTTTCATGATTTAAGATGGTTTTGATATTCTGTCATTTAGGATTTGAGTATCTGAAACTCAAGATTTTAACTATATCTAGTTATATATTTTGATGACGAGGGTTTGGACTAATAGTTTCCTGATTCTGGTTCTATTTGGGAGTCTAAAATTTTTCTGAACTTGTTAATTTCAAGTCCATTTTGAAACGAAACCTTCAATGGTTTTGAATCCATTATCACTTAATGAGGTATAGTGGCTTCATGTGTGGTTGCTGTTGCATTCTTACCTGCCAATGTCTATTACACACTGAAGATGCTCATATGTTTCGATATCAAATTTTATTATTGTTTCGTTGTTTTGAGCAATGGGTTTTATCAAACCTACACTGCACATTTGATATGCTAATGTTAATGTTGATTCCCAATTTCATTTGAATCAGCTTCACTTTCTTAGTACCATAATGCCTTAATCGTTAGGCATGGATTGTTTAATATGTTATGTTTATTCCAAATTTCATTTGTGTATTTGTTTTGTTATGTTGATGTCACTAAAAATTGAAATGTCTCTTGTATTATACAGGTTGTGCGATTTTGGGTCTCCCTGAGCATTTGTTAGACGTGATTTACTGATTGTGGTAAACTACTCTTCACCGCTTTCTGTAATTCTTTTAGGGAGGAAATAGTAGCTGTAATGCAGGGAGAAAGGAGTATCCTTGATCTTGATTCCTTCCCTGAAACATTTGGGCTTGACCATAGCTCTGGTTCAAGTAATACTGGTGCAAACCCGCAACAGTATTGGCATGATGTACTAAATCCAGTAGAAAGTGGTTACCAAGAACTCCCACCAACTCTGGGTTTAGAAACTAATAGTACGCATCTAAATGCTGTTATTCATGATGGAAGGAGCTTGAATGGATGGAATTTAGGGGAACCTAGTTCTAGTGAAAGAACGCGTGACCAGATGATCCAAGAGGAAGCAAAAACAGGGCATGGGCGAGTAACATCTCAACCCGGATTTGGTCTCAGATTGGAAGAAAGGCGACATATAAACCTGAACAGCGATCAAGTGGGAAATGGGTCCTTGTTCGCCGAGTCAACTAGTTCTGGCGAGGTCTTTCGGAACTTCAACCTAAATGCTGAATATACAAGCAACAGTAGTAGCAATATTCAGTTCATAGAAGCAGGTATTCCTCATATGTACATGCCAATTGGATCTCAAACTGAACACATTCGTCCTGCTAGTAGTTCTGGTGATCCTTTTGTAACTGCTTCTAGGAATGCTGAATATTTGTCAGATGAACGTGATGGTAGGCCTGGTTGTTCATTGGATGGTAGACGCTCATCTTGTAAAAGAAAGATGCTTGAAGGAGTTTCTGGCAATTCATCTTTTGATGGAAGTTCAAGCTGTTTTACTCGGCCTGGAAGTAGTCCGTGGAATTTGTTTTCTGGTCAATGTGATGCTGGTAGTAGCTCTAGCATGTCTATCCCTACAGATAATACTCCCTCTACGAATCTTCCCATCCAGTTGAACCCTCAATCTGGGGTCGGTATGAGAGGAGTAACTTCTGATAGTCATCCTGCTTTGACTCTAGGAGGACAAGCTGCTGAAAGCTCCCAGAGGAACCTGCGGTTGAGAGCTAATCCTGCAAACCACCACGATTTACCGCCGTCAGATCTGACATCCGCAGCTTATCCAGGAAGGCTTTCACATGTTTGGCCACCTCGTGACTTGTCATCTAGAAATATACCATCCAATCAATCTTTGGATCTGAGGCCAGCAGTAGCAAGTTCTCAGTCTCGATCTAGTGTAATGCATAATCATGGGTTGGCCCCGAATATTTTCCCTTTTCCACACAACAGGAATCCAAATTCAATGGTAGGAAGTTCCTCAAATTTAACTGTTCATGGAGAGAGAGCTAACACATTAAGAGAGGAAGTACGGTCAAGGAGAACGCCAAGAAGTATTTCTGGGCATCCTATGTTTCTCCCAGCAAGTGAGATGAGAAATTTGACCCCAGATCCAGCTAATTGGACTTCGGCCAATGGGAGTTCAAGCACTTCTGGAAATCTTGCTTCTAATTCTCGAGTTGGATCTAGTTCTACAATTCACCCATCCCCTGCTCCTACTTGGCTGTCTCATCCGAATCCTACCTCTCAGTATACTCGAAGATTATCAGAAGTTGTTAGCCGGTCCTTTTATCCATATGCTGGCTCCGAGTCTGGGGGGCAGAGTAGTAACTTTCAACCATCTCCATCTGTCCCTTCTTCTTCACATGTTGTTGTTTCATCTTCAACTGGTCAACCTGTGAATTCTCTACCGCATCCAAGGTCTGCATTCTGGATGGACAGACAAGGTGCTGGTGTTCCAGTGTCGCTTCGGTCTTTAGCTGCTGGCAGTGAAGGAAGAAGCAGGCTTCTGTCTGAGGTTTGTTTTCGACTTGTCTGGTTCTTTGGTGGTATTATTGTTGATGGTTTCAAGATCTGTTTTGTGCTTGTTTGTGGTATACCATATTTTCATTATGAGCGATTGCATCCATGTCATGGAGCTAACTTCATTTGGTTTGCTCTTAACAGATCCGCAATGTGTTGGACATGGTTCGTAGGGGTGGCGGCGACGGCTTAAGACTTGAGGTTAGTTTTTTTCGTTTTTTTTCATGTCTGTAGGATGACCTTATTCTATTCTCAGACTTAGTATCAAAATTTACCACTTACACGCAATGCTGTGGTGCTTATAGAACCATCCGTTTCATTATTGTGTCTATTAAGTTTAGATGACGATAAAAGACATTGTTATCACTGTGGTACTTCATTATTTGGTTCAACTCAATTCAGGGTACTTCATTAAAGCGATATTTTTCTTCGAACTTTAACTCATGATTAAATCATCAATTTTGTTGGAATTGGGTGGGCCTAGTTTCCTAATATTCACAGGTGGAGTTGAGTAGATCAATCTTGTGTTTAAGTAATTTTGATCCCTCTTTATGGAACTCCTTTCTCTTTGTCCCGTTAAAACCCATGAAATGAAAGACAGGTGGGGAGTTAAAGAGTAAAAAATTAAGGGGATTATGTAAGTAGTAAATCGGTTACTTCAACAGACATTTTTGATCGTTCAACTTCCATCTTCAATCATGCTATAGACTTGCGAGGATCCTGCTTCTGGATAACATTTCTTTGTAGATTAGGATCCCTTTATTCCTGTAACTTAATAGCTGTCACTCTTTAAAGACTTCTTATCCTTCCCTTGCTCAGTTGTTTCTGACCGTCATTTATGGTTATCCATTTCTCCATCAAATCTCTTAGAAATTGAATGATCTGTGAGGCTTCTGCATCCTTGAGGCAACACTTATAATTCATTTGGTGGTATGGTCTTGGAGGTTTACCCCTCATGTTACAAAGAGTTCTGTTTGGGGATGAAAATTAAAAGAATACATTTGTAGAAAAAGATACTGTGTTTTTTCACCTCTTATTTCAACGGTATACTGGAAATTTTCATTGCATACGACCGTATTAGCAAGTATTCAGCATTTTAATACCTGTCGCCAACAAATATTTTTATTGGTGCCCTAATGAGTGTCTTTTACAGTCTCTGCTCGCATGCAGATCTAAATTATCTAACTTGAACTCGTCGTGGTATTGCAGGATGTTCTAATTCTTGACCAGTCAGTATTTTTCGGAGTAGCCGATTTGCATGATAGGCACAGAGACATGCGGCTTGATGTTGATAACATGTCATACGAGGTAAAAAGAACAGAAATTTCTCATTGTTTAATTTCTCGTGTTTTTGTGGTAGATTGTTGTTTTCTGAACTCAGCCAAACTTTATCATAGGAACTTTTGGCACTCGAAGAACGAATAGGAAATGTAAGTACGGGTTTGAGTGAGGAAATCATATTGAAGTCTTTGAAGCAGCGAAAGTATTACACCATCAGAGTAAACCCTCCCGCAGAAACGGAACCATGCTGTATTTGTCAAGTAAGAGTTTTATATTTTCTGAGTTTCTTTATCAATTAAACAAGCAAATATTAACACCCATTTTTGTTCCACAATCAGGAAGAGTATGTAGAAGGAGAACATCTTGGAACATTGGATTGCGGGCACGATTTTCACAGTGAATGCGTAAAACAGTGGCTGAAACAGAAGAATTTATGCCCTATTTGTAAAACAACAGGGTTAGTTACATGAGTGAGAAGGAAGCCATTTCTGAAACAAATGGTGTCTCTTGCCTCTCCTGATATTCAAGATTGAAAAGGGTAGGCCCTTGATCACTATTCTTGATTTGAACCCATCATCTTGCTGGAATATTTATATATATCATTGATATGAATTCTCTCGGTTTCTCTCTCGGTTGCAGTCTAAGGGGTGAAGGATCTAAGGCTTCCCATGGAGTGAGAATGAAGGTTGGAAATTTGTTAGAAATCCAACATGGGGGGAGCTTTTAAGGTTAAAATCTATTATAAGTAGTATAGATTTTGCTAGGAAACTAGTAATTTGAAAGCAAAAAATTTAGATATTGATTAACTCAAAAAGAATTTATGTTGCACTTTTTTTTTTATGTTATTGTTATGAACAGGAGAATTTAATGTTAGGAATGTTACTTTTGGATTCAAATTTTGATATACTGTCAAGTGTATGGTTTAGTTTTGGATATCAATTGTGGATTAACTATTTTACGAAGTCATAAATAGATTAAATCTAAGTTAAATTATTATATATACAACTAAGATTATTATGCCACAATCAAGTACCATCTCTATTTCCTTTAACAAAAAAAAAAAAAAAAAAGTACCATCTCTATTTCAACAAAAAAATCAAAAAACTACCATCTTGATATCAGTATTTTTTTTTTTTTGGAAGACGATTACGATGTAATAAGTCTTATATTTGGCATTTGATACATCATAGATGTGATAAGTCCTATAACCGCCTACTCAAACACTAACAAGACCGGTCTATAGCCCAACAAAACAATGGCTTGAAGTCCAACGACATTATTTATACCTCAATAATCCCAATTCAAATAACTAAAGATCCACTTTCTCTGGGAATCGAACCTGGGACCTCCAGGGCTTTCTAGAGTTTATGTCAACACCTTGGAACCATTTGAGCTACCAACCATTGACGTTTTGGTATCTGTTTTGGTTTGTAGTGGTACGGATTTTAGATCTACAGTATAAGTATTTACATAATTATACATTACTACATATAGGTATGGTAGCGGATCGTGGATGTGACGTATGGTAATGGTGAAGAAGGTGACAAAATGATGTATAAAATAAATTTTATATATATATATATATATATATATATATATATATATATATATTGTTGTCCGAGGTGCTCTTTGACAATGTATTGTTAAGATAAACTTAATTAAATTTCCATGTAAATTTCGGTAGGCATAATAGAAATATTTTGATCATTTTGACCAAGATATTGCAAAATTTTGGTGAAAACCCGATATACGACCGCCCGATACTCGAGAAATCAAATTTGACGGACTTTGACGGATTATGGACATTAGAATTTTTAAAATAACCCGCCTAATTAAACTCGACAATAAAAGTAGACATAGTTTCAAAACCCGACCAGCCCGATACGATGACTGATATGAATCCGACCGGCCTGACCAAGACTAACTCCCACCCCTACCAATGAAGTTTTCACCTCAATCGAAAAAAAGAGGCTTGCTTCAACAACCTAAAAAACCAAAAAGAAAGCGAGAAAACACCACACTAGGCCATGTTTATCACCCGGAGTGCAAAACTATTGTCAACAAGTGCATTTTATGATGATGCCCAGTGAGCAAGAATGCATTAAAAATAAGCATGCAAGAACGAAATAGGAATTGCATTTTGATTTGATATAAGATTCTCAAGCCTAAAGGCGGCGCGTTTGTGATATCCTTCTTTTAAAATTGCCATTCATGTTGTAATTTATCTTAGGTTGATGATGAAACGGAGTGTGGTGTTTCACTTAAGAGATTAAGCATTCTTGCTTGCGTTTGTGATATCCTTCTTTTAAATTGCCATTCATGTTGTAATTTATATCAGGTTGATGATGAAACGGAGTGTTGTGTTTCACTTAAGAGATTAAGCATTCTTGTTTATTGAAATTCTTTGAAACTGTGAAATCCCGTAGTCCTGAAGCAGATAGTATCACTATAAAGCCAGGCCATTGAAGAATGGTCAGCATCACCCTATAATAATTTTTAGGATAAAACCAATCATGACCGTTCTATTTCTCACACATAACCAAGCTAGAAGGTAAGTTATTATATTTATTGTAGATCACATTGTGGGAGATTCTTTTCCTTTTGTTGAACACATTAGGAGGTTGGTCATAGTGAACCATATTATTTGGGTGCACTAAACATGCCTAAATGGTCAACTGGCAAAATAGTTGGTTTTCACTAATGTCTAAGAGCAAGTCCGACCAGGGACTATCCCAGACCCTTAAAACTAATTTTCATTCAAATTTTACAGCCTCAGCTCAGTCCTTGAAATTCAGCTCCAACAATAGACTCTCTTGGGGCTTTCAAATTTGAATTTTTAATTTCTCAATTTACTTAAATAATTCGATTAAACAACATCGATTACAAACTAACATTTGATTAGAAATTTAAATCTACGTAAATACGACTAAACAACAATATAAAAATTAAACATAGCTAGAAGGGGTTTTCTGGATCTTGTGGTTGACCGTTGAACCAAACTTCTCGTGCTGCTATAAGCATCGGTGCACCATGTTCGTCGACCTAGCATCCATTCTCAATAAGTCTATCCCGTATTGTCGGTTCTTGTGTTCTTTATCAAATTGTAAAAACTCTTGTTGAAATCGTATAGATTCTTGCAATGATACTGATCTTTGTTGAGATTCTTCCTGCCTACTTTGCCAATATTCCCCCGTCGTAGCACCACTGACTTCTTTGTCTTTAGCGGTAGAATTTGTCGAATTTTCTTCGACTCTTGAATTTGCTTTGGCTTGTTTACGACCAATTGACCTTTCCTCCGGTGGATTGGTATTAGAATCTCTTTTTCCGTATGTTGACTCTCCTGACATGTCTGCCATCCACTTGTTATGTGACATCAAAATTTTGTAAACATGTTGGAATCTAAACATTTTTCCTTTGTGATTTTTTTTTTTTTTATAAATTCAAGTGCTCTTTGTATCTGAAATAATCAAAATTGATTTGAAGTTCTTATTATAAAATCAAAAGATAGAAATATAGAGATTAAAAGTAAGAAAAATTACCCGGTCATAGTCGTTCTCCCCGCTTTTTTGAACTTTATTTACTATCCTCAAAGTAAAGATAAAACTTTGACTATCGGAACTTATCACCGAAACGAGATTTACAAGTCTTGGTTGTGCGTTGAGAATTTGCAATTGAATTAAACTCATCCGTTATTTTTTGCCAAAATACTTTATATTTCTAACAATTTTCGGCAACCACATCAAACGTGACTTTCAAATAACAATTAGTAAGTATAATATCTCCATCGACCGTATACGCAACCCGTTTAGCTTTCTTGGTTGAAGACGTGCCTTCTTGCTCGCAAGAATCATCTAAAATTTCATTACCGTAGAGGGAACGCGTGAAGAATCATCAAAAGTTTCATCATTTTCTAATTGACTTAAGTGATAATCGTGAGTTTGAATGAGATACATAAAACTTTGGTTAAACAAGGCCATTATTATTATTCAAGGGATCTAATGAAGAAGATTGAAAAAGTTGGAACGAAAATTGGAGAGATAAAATTAAAAGAGATAGAGTTTGAAAGGGATAGAGAAAGAGCTGAAATGAGGGATTGTTTGGATTCAACCCCTATAAATAGGGGTTGGACCCAAATCTGGCCGTTGAATTTGCTCCAACGGCTAGATCTGGTTAGATCGAGCCGTTGGAGCAAATCCAACGGCCAGATCAGGCCCCCCATATGATCGTTGGGGACCTCCCCAATAGTCATATAGGGATGTTCAGCCGGTAAAGGTCGGTTGTGGTTGGACCGGTGGGGAGGGGCCTTTAATTTGAATTAAGGGCCTAAGCCCCCCCACGTGTTGGACTTGTTCTAAGAACACCATAACCAAACAAGGACAAGGAAACCAATATATCATTGATCTTGCCCACGATTATTGATGGAGGTGATTTTCTTGGTGGGTCATAATATAGTCCTAAAACAAAAGCTAGAAAGTCAAAAAAAGAAGGGAAAAGGGGAGCAAATTTTAAGGGATATCGTTATCAATTAAAAGGTATTGAATGCAACAAATAGGTAGAAGATGCTAATATTTTTTAAAACATTAGGGACCTACCTTCCCATACTCTTCCTTTAGCTTCTTCCATTATTCATGCATTTGTTCCAAGATCTATGAGGAATCACATCCTTCTTGTTTTTAATATTTTCCTACCAATGTAGTTTATTTGGAATTGATATTAAATTATCTTCTACATAAATATGATGGACATGACAACTATAAGATCATGAAAATACCAATCTTTGGCATATTTCATGTAAGATCCCATAAGGGGTGTAAGTAATGTGTAATAAAATTGAAGAATGAAAGTTTAGGTAAATTACACACGTGTGTTTGATATTTTTTCAATGGAATTGTTAAGTATATTAGGCTAACACTCTTGTTCTTTTTATTTGTGTTGAAATAAAAGTCTTGCTCTTAAAACAAGATGTGTTTTTTCCTAGGTTGAATGGTTAATGTAGTTTGGACTCTCCACTTAAAAGTAATTACATTGGAACCCCTGTTCCTTTCACATATCAAACCTAATTAAGTTAACCAACAAGTAATAACCACATGTGTTCAACAAAAACAAAAAAAAAAGTAATAACCACATGCATACTGTCAAAATAATTATGGCATAACAAAACTATGGGTCACTTCTTTCAACAAAAAGAAAAAGAAAAAAATTGGGGGTTACTTTGAGGCATCTTAAAAAGTACTATCTTCTTCTTCATTGGGATTAGAAGAAAGTCTCCCTAGGCCCGCAACTCCCCTCCTCGTTCAATCTTTACTATACCAAGGGTCATCAATAGGGGTGGGAATCGGGCGGGTTCGGACGGGCTCGGGCAACTATGAGTCAGGCTCGGGCGGATCGGGCTCGGATAAGTCGAGCCCGCGATAGGGAGTCGGGCGGATCGGGCCGGACATAAATCAACATACTAGAACCCGTAGCCCGTCCGAGCCTGGCTGCCCGAGCGGGTTCAACCGGACTCGGGCTGGACGGGCTCGGGTAATTTGACTTGTAAATATTAAAAAAAAAACAATTTGTTTTATGTAAAAACAAATAATTAATTAAAATAACACCAATAGTGGATCATGTATGGCTTTTAGGGTTTGTGTATAACTTTTAGGGTTTTTATATAAAAAAAACAAATAATTTGACTTAAGAAATCAATAAACCTAATAGAACAACAGTAATTGCAGGTTTATGTATAGCTTTTAGGATTTTTAAAATCCCCTCAGATTGTAAATAAGCAATAACTGAATAACCAGTAAACCCTTCTTCCAAAATAAACAGTAAACCTTATTCTTCCAATACCAAGATTACCAAACAATCAATAAGTAAATCATGTTTTTCCAGATACATCAATAACAAAGATCTATAAAGATACATCAATAACCAAGATAACCAAAGATTCAAAAAATTTGTTACAACATCATCAGATCTATAAAAATCACTACACACCATTTCCAGATCTATAACAACAATACATCACATTTAAATAACAACAAACCTATTCTTCGAGGTACAACATCACCAGATCCATTATAAAACATTAAAAATCAAAAAAAGAAACAAACTAACTACATAATAACTAATTTCTAAGATGACTTTGAAGCTTAAAGAATCCTCCATTTATAACTTAGAAAAATCATTTGTAGACTATGGAGAAGGGGAGTACTTGAACATATTAGCTTTAGGATCTACAAGATTCGGTCAAAGTGTTCATGAAGGAGAGAGAGAGGGGCAGAGAGAGAGGGGCAGAGAGAGAGGTGGAGAGAGAGAGGCACAGAGAGAGGGGCGTATGGAGGGTTAGGGTTCTGTTTAAGAACCTATTTATAGGGATCAAAGGGTGTTTAGATCCAACGGCTGAGGTCTCTCAACCGTTGGATCTAAACAATCACGCGGGTAGGGTCGTAGGGTAATAGGGTTGCCGGGTTTATTTTTTAATCGGGCTCTTTCTCGGGCTCGGGTAGTGGGCGGACACTATAGGGCGAGTAGCGGACGGGCTTTTCGGGCGGACTTCATCGGGCTCGGGTAACGGACGGGTATAACGGGCCGGGACTCGGACATAACTCGGATTTGAGGTTATGTCCGAGTCCCGGCCCAATAAGCCCGATTCATCGGGCCGGGTTAGCCCGGATCGGTTTGGCTACGGGCAGCGGGCTCTAACGGTCCGGGCCGAACCCCGGGGTCTCGGACCGTTTTCCCAGCCCTAGTCATCAAAGAAGAGCATCTCCAATGCAAGACTCAAAAAAAATAATTAAATCTTATGTGTTAAGTGTGAAAAATAGATAATTAAATGGTCTCTTTCCTATTTGGTTATTTATGTCAATATGAAATTGTATTTAGTTGTATTTCTCTTTATTCATAATGTCTACTATTGTAATTTGTACATTGAGAGCTCTCTATAAATATAATTGTCTCTGCCCTCATTAGGGCATCTTGCCTCTCACAATTTACATGGTATCAGAGCTTTACTACAATCCCAAAGTTTATCTCCTTTTTCTTCTCCCTAGTTTTCAGTGTTCTTCTTCCTCTTAGCTTTCTTCTTCTTCTTCTTCTGCATTCTCTTTAATGGCAGATCAAGCTCAACAAGCACCTATCCAAATCTCTTCTTCTCCTTCTTCTTCTCTTCGACCTACCTCTGTCACTACTCTTCCTTCTCTCACAAACATCTCTAACCTCATTTCCATTCGTCTAGATTCATCAAACTATCTACTTTGGCGCAGCCAACTTCTTCCAATCCTTCATTCCCAAGACCTCTTCAAGTTTGTTAATGGAACCTTTCCTCCTCCTACTGAGTATCTTCCTGCTTCATCTGAAAGCTCTTCTGACCTCATCCCTAATCCAGATTATGTCTATTGGTATAGAGTAGATCAAATGCTACTCTCTTGGTTAAATGAAACTCTAACAGAGCCTATTCTTCTTCAAGTGTTAGGTCTCACCTCCTCTCGTGCTGTGTGGGAATCCCTTGAGCATACCTTCTCCTCTCTTAACTCTGCTCGACTCATGAATCTTAAGCTTCAGCTTCAAACAACTAAGAAAGGTTCTCTTTCTATCTCTGAGTATCTTCTTCGTCTCAAAACACTTACTGATTCTCTTGCAGCCATTGGACATCCAGTGGCTGATGATGAGCTAGTTCTTATCACTCTCTCTGGCCTTGATTCCTCCTATGAGGGATTTGTAACCTCTATGACTACTCGTCTCACTCCACCCACCTCTTCTGAACTTCACTCTCATCTTCTCACTCATGAGTGTCGTCTCAAACTTCTCAATCCTCCAAATCCTCAACCCTCAGCTCTTCTCACTCAATCTTCCCCTCCTCCTCGATACCCTAACTACTCTAACAGAGGAAGACGTGGTTCTTATTCTCAAAGAAACAGAGGAGGATATAGGGGTTCTTCTCGCAACTCTTACTCAAACAGAGGAGGTTTCTCTCGATCTTACCCAACTCTAACTCTGTTCTAGGTCCTCCTCCTGATCGAAATGTTCTCATTTGTCAATATTGTGGTCGTCAAGGCCATTCAGCTAGACAATGCTTCTCCCTTCAACGTCAACAAGAACTCCATCATTCCTTTGCTGCTATAGGCATTGATTCTGCTTCTTCTTCTGATCCCAACTGGTATGTTGACTCTGGAGCAACATCTCATATTGCTTCTGATAGTGTCTCTGTTGCCTCAAGGTCTGATGCTCCTGCTCCTGAGCAAGTAATGGTAGGAAATGGTCACACTGCTTCAGTCTCTGGTGTTGGTAACTTTCCTCTCACCTCTCAAATTACACTTAAAAATGTTTTAATTGTTCCTTCCTTAAAAAAGAACCTAATCTCCATTTCTAAACTCCTTCATGATTTTAACTGTCTTGTTCTTTTTCATCGCCATGGTTTCTTTATTCAGCACCTTCCCACAGGGAAGATACTCCTTCAAGGCACAATTGAAGATGGTTTATTTCGACTGTCTCCTGCCTCTGCTCCTTCAATATCTCTGTTTGCTCAGTCATTGTCTCCTGGTGTTCGTACGACTGCAGATACATGGCACAGTCATCTCGGTCATCCTCATCTGCAAATTTTGAATTTCAAATGTTACCATTAACAAAATCTCTAATGACAAATACAAAGTGTGTTAGTTGTATTAATGGTAAACATCACTAATTTCCTTTTGCTAATGTTAATCATCTCTCTTCTTTTCCAAATGAGTTGATTCACTCTGATTTATGGGGACCCTCTCCTGTCTCTTCTTCTACTGGTTTTCGTTTTGTTCTAATACTTGTGGATGACTATTCGAGATTCACTTGGCTGTATTTCTTGAAACAAAAATCAGAAGTTGAGTTTCATTTTCGAAATTTTAAATTAATGGTTGAAAAACAGTTTTCCAAACCCATCAAAATGTTTCAAACCGATGGAGGTGGTGAGTTTATTAGCACATCTCTCTCGAATTTTCTTCATCAACATGGTATAATCCATCGAAAATCAGTCCCCATACCCCCCAACAAAATGGGGTGGCCGAGAGAAAGATTAGACACCTGGTTGAGACATCTTTTTGTCTCCTTCATCAGGCCTCTGTTCCTGCTTCTTATTGGCCTGATGTCTTCTCTATTGCCATCTATACCATCAATCGTCTTCCTTCTCAAATTTTAGGCAACCTTTCTCCTTATCAATTGCTCACATGAAAGTCACCAGATTATTCTCTTCTTCGAGTATTTGGTTGTCGTTGCTATCCCTTGCTCACTCCTTACAGAATCCACTAAACTTGATTCCAAAACTAAATCATGTATCTTCATTGGCTATAGTCCGGATCATAAAGGCTACCGCTGCTTAGATGAATCCTCAAATCGAGTTTATATTTCTCGCAATGTGATTTTTGACGAATCAATTTTTCCTTTCTCCCTTTCAAATCACAAATCCCCAATTTCGTCTTCATCTTCTTCGCCCATTCTAACCCTAAATTGGACCGTTAATTCAAATCCTACAACGGCTCCTTGTAGAGTTCCCCCTTCTAATCCTGATCGTTCCTTTCCGTTATCTTCTAATCGGCCACCATCTGTCCCTTTGGTCCAAAGACAAATTGATCTCACCCATCCATCCTCTCCTTTTCATCCTTCTAATCATGTTCGTTCATCTTCCCAAAACCCTGATGTCCAACGACCTTCTAATCCTAACCGTTCATCCTCTCTCTCATCTGCACCCACTACACCTGTCCCTGTGGTCCAACGGGTGTCATCCCCTGTCTCCCACACCTCTGATTCTCTCTCTCATCACAGCCCTAATTCTACAGAACCTGCAACCATCGTACCAACTCATTCTCTCTCTACTGTTCTTCCTTTACCACCACCTTCCACAACCTCCGACAACTCTGTTCCTGCTTCTCTCTCTTCCCACCCGATGATAACTCGCAGTAAAGATGGTACCAGAAAGGCAAAGATTCTATATACAACAAGCAATTTCAAATTTCCCTCTTTGGCAAATTCCTCTTTGTTTGATGAACCTTCTACATTTCTTCAAGCATCAAAGCATGAACATTGGAGAAAAGCAATGGCTGAAGAGATTCAAGCTCTTCATAACAATCATACTTGGACATTGGTCCCTAAGGATCCCTCAATGAATCTTGTGGACTGTAAATGGGTTTTTCGTGTTAAACAGAACTCCGATGGTTCGATTGCTCGTCGTAAAGCTCGTTTGGTTGCTCGTGGGTTTACTCAACAACATGGAATTGATTACGAGGAGACATTTAGTCCGGTAGTTCGTCCTCCTACAATACCCACAGTTCTCTCACTGGCTATCAATGGAAATTGGTTGATTCGTCAACTTGATGTTAAAAGTGCGTTTCTTAATGGGGACTTAGTTGAATCAGTATTTATGTCTCAGCCGAAGGGTTTTGAAAATCAGAGTTTTCCAGATCATGTTTGCAAGTTGAGAAAGGCAATCTATGGCCTCAATCAGGCTCCTAGGGCTTGGCATCATCATTTCAGCTCATTTTTATCACAATTAGGGTTTATTCAATCTGTTTCTGATCCTTCAATGTTCACTGTTCGATCTTCATCAGGTATTACAATCCTCTTACTTTATGTGGATGATATAATAATCACAGGGTCTTCTTCTACTATCTTACAAACTATAATCTCCAAATTAAAATCTCGATTTGACATGACTGATTTGGGCAATTTGAGTTACTTTTTGGGCATTGAAGCATTTCATGATAAATCATCTATTCTTCTTACACAACAGAAATATACAAGTGATTTATTAATGCGATTTATTGGTCTATTGAATTCTAAACCTGTCTCTACTCCTGTTCTACCTGGTAAGAAATTATCAAAATTTGATGGTGAACCCCTTTCAAACCCTCAAGATTTTCGAAGTCTTGTAGGGGCATTACAGTATCTAACCCTAACACGACCTGATATTGCTTATTCGGTCAATCAAGTCTCAAAGTTTATGCATCAACCATCTACAATTCATTGGAAAGCTGCAAAAAGGATTCTCCGATTCCTCAAAGGTTCGATTACGACAGGTCTCCGGCTCCGGTCATCTTCTTCAATTCCATTGTTAGGGTTTTCTGATGCGGATTGGGCCGGGTCACCAGATGACCGAAGGTCCACAACCGGCTCTTGCATTTTCCTTGGACCTAATCTAATCATGTGGACTTCTAAGACCCAACCAACTGTGGCCCGATCTTCAACTGAGGCCGAATATAGGGCCGTTGCTCACACAGCTGCTGACGTCATTTGGCTTCAAAATTTGCTAGCTGAGCTGGGTTACACGTATACATCTTCACCCATTATCTATTGTGACAACTTAAGTACGACTTATTTGGCGGTCAACCCTATCATGCACTCAAAGACACGTCATTCGGCAATTGACTTTCATTTCGTTCGCGAACAAGTCACCAAAGGCAACCTACGTGTTCACTATCTTCCAAGCGAATCACAATTAGCCGACCTTTTTACAAAGGGCTTATCAACTACAAGGTTCCAAGATTTGTGTGTCAAGCTCTCCCTTGATGACCGCGGTTCGGCTTGAGGGGGGGTGTCAATATGAAATTGTATTTAGTTGTATTTTTCTTTATTCATAATGTCTACTATTGTAATTTGTACATTGAGAGCTCTCTATAAATATAATTGTCTCTGCCCTCATTAGGGCATCTTGCCTCTCACAATTTACAATTTAGAGATACTCTATTGGAAAGTCTTCTCCAATGCAACACTCAAGAGAAACTCTAAGAACTTATATTTTGGTGTAAATTTAACTAGTTTGTTCTGTGGCACTTAGAGATCTTCGAGAGGACACTCTAAATTAGAGTGCGAGCTTGAGGATCTCTAAAATAACTACCGCCACCTCATTTTAAAGATCCAAGTTAAGTGTTGCATTGGAGATGGATTTTGAAGAGCAACTCTAAAAAATCCTATGTGGCACTCTAAGATTTAGAGTTTGAGTCTTGCATTTGAGATGCTCTAAGGGCATGTTTATTTTGAGTTTAAAAGTTATCTTTTTTTTTTGGCCATTAATCTTCATCTCATTCTCTTCGTCTATCTCTCCCGCCAATTGGCTCTCTTGTTGATTCTCTCTTTCTCGATCTGTCATGTTGATTCTCTATCTAACTGTTTTTCTCTATCTATCTCTCTCTCTCCCTGGCTCTTTATCCTACTATTTTCCTCTCTCGGCTCTCCATCTCACTATTCCTCTCCCTCTCGCTCTCTCTATCTCTCTGTTTTTCTATCTATCTCTCTCTCCCGCATACTCTCACTGTTCCAACGAACGGGAGTGTTCCCTTCGCCGGAACTCCCTCGAGGAGGATTGCGACTCTAGAGATTTCGTGGCTGACCAACCACATAAATCTCATGGTTGGCCGACCACAAATCTGAAACCCTTGAGGATGTTCTGAGAAAGAGAAGAGCGATGAGAGAGAGAAGCATCCACTGCGACGATCAATCCATTTTTCACTTTGTTTCTTGCTCACTCTCCTCTCTCTAAAGCCTCGACAGAAACTCGACTTATTTGGGGTTCCCCAAACCCTGGATCTTCGTCTGAATCGGAGTACCAGACGAAAGTTCGTTTTCTTCAACTGGTTCCCCAAACCTAACCAAAAGGTTGACCAAAGAGACCTTCCCCTTTGTCAGAATAATGTACGAATAGGGCGAGACGTGTGTGGTGGCGGTGAAGAGAGTGATAAAGGAGAGAGAAGGAAGAAAGAGATAAAAATGTCAGTGTTAGCGTTGGTCGTAGGTGATCGAAGGAGAGAAGGAAAAACGTCTCTTTTGGAGGGCCGCCGACAATGTCAGCCTGCGGACAATCTTTACCGACTTGAAAAAAGAAAACGATGGTGTGCGGGTTTGGGGAAAATTCTGAATTTTTCACCCCAAAGTTGAAAAGCGAAGGAAAATTATTGTTTCTCCATAAGGGCTGTCATAAAATTTCGTCATCTATTTAAACTCGGTAACGTAGGTAAGAAAGATGCTTAGGGTGTTGGTCACGCAAGTCTGGGACGTCAGATTTCTTTGCAAAATGACCTCTCCTTATCTCTCTCTCTTCTGTCCATCTTTTTGCTTGATGTTCTATTTAACCCCTTAGCTTGCTTTGATGGCGGTAGATTGACAAGCTTTAATTTGCAAATTTAAATTTAACAGGACAATTTCCCTTGGTCCAATTATACATCACAACATAATAGACAAATCATCTGATGTCAAGGACTAGATGTGATATAAAATTCTTCATAAAAAAAAAAAAAAAAGATGTGATATAAAATCTTATGAAGACATCTTTTTGTCTTTCCATAGAATTTATGGAAATAACCAATGGATAATTATTTTTTCCTACTATAGAATATTTGACCTAAGGCCTTTATATTTTTTTCGCTATGAAAAGAGACAACAAAAATATTTTTGTTCAGAAAAACTAAATATTTTAACTCGAACTTTTAAAATGCAAGTTCAATGCAGAGCCAAACAACATATTTTTAATAATTGATTATATACCATAGTACAACCCACTGCCAGCAATGAAAACCCACTCCAAACCATTGTAAACTATTGAAAACATACAACAAATCTAATGTGAACTATTGTATATCTAATGCAAATAACTTTAAAGCCATTAGAAGCGATTGCAAACCCATTATAATTTTTTTTTTTTTTTGTTGAACTCAAACCCATTATAAATGATATGCAAATCAATGCAAAGCAATTGCAACCTACTGCAAGCCAATTGTAAACTCCTTGACCTATTGTAAACCATTGCAACCCTACCGCAAATCATTGTAAATTCACTAAACACTAAATACAAATCCATTGTAACCAATTGAAAACCCCACAATCAATAACAAAATGATCTTCTCATTTGAGGTATTTTATCATATGGAAGTGCAAATCCAAGATTTATCGAACTTGGGTATAAATAAAGTATATGTAGATTAGATGGGCTTTAGACCCCTTCGGATGGACTTTAGACCTCCGAGGGATCAAACCATGCAGTTATAGTGCTTGTTCATTTCATGAATGTTGATGTATCTTTGTGTTATCTCTTCATGATGTGTTAATGTCTTACAATGATGACTCGTGCAATCTATTTCAAAAAATATATATAAAACTAGAGATAAACCTCATCATGATCTATTGAAATGAGATTTAGAATTAAAACTAAAAAGAGATTAATCAATTGGCTCATTCCGATATAAATGTCAACACTTTTTCTCACTAGAAATATGTTTCTCTAGAATCATGTTTGTTTCTCCTTTTTCACTTTCTCTTTGAGTTTCAACAATCAAAACTTAAAATGACCTAGAAAATTTATCTTCGATAAAAATTTGTTAGTTGTCTTGTTGACTAAACTCGACATTCATTTTTCCGCATCATTTTATTTCGTCGCGTTGTTGGGTTTTGAGGTTAATGTTGCAACTTTTCTTGTAAGATCGCATTAATTTGACCATCGGGTTTTACTTTAACGTCTGTAAATGAAGTTGAGAGATATGTTAAAGTGAGTTAAAGGAAGAATGAGAGATAAATTATCACTTTATCAGGGTTCGTTCCAAAAAGAGAAAGTGAGGAAGAAGAAAAAACTGGGAGAAATCGGGTAAAAGGAGACAATAATTTATAGATAGCAGTTGCCAAAGCACCACATGAAATTTTGACATAATGAAAATTGATTGAACTTCTTTAACCAAAGAAAGATTTGGAGATATAGTTAGAACAAATCCCTCTTCTCTTTATTGATTGGTTTTTTTTCGTTCTAAAGAAAGAATTATTTTAGCTGGGGTATGAAGTACAAAATGATAAAAACCCAAACAAGAAAATACATTCTGGCATTGATCCAAGAGAAGGCAAAATCAATAAAATATTCTTTTGTAAGAATGGCCCAATATTGAATACAATAGTCATTACAAAGCCACCGATACATCAATACTGACCTAAAATCTATTTAACTATTTTATTTATACTTAAGTTCAATAAATTTTGGATTGACACTTTCATTGAATAAAACATGAAACCTCTCTATTGTGGAGTAGATGCACTACCAACTGGGTTACCCGTTGTTGGCAGCTTATTGTACAATTGAGGAGGGCAATAAGTGAATTGTTCCCACTTGGGGACCAACCAAGAATTTACCCTTTTTTTCTTTATATATCCTTCCTCCTCCCCTGACAAATGTGGGCCCGTCTCACTGACATAAGATAGCCCTGAAGGCTAACACCCACTTGATTGAACAGGAAATATTGAAATTTTTACAAACAACCACCAACCTCATAGTCAAATAGATAATCCACCCCCCACTACCCTAATTGAAACTAAATCAGATCATCTAAACCGGCAATAACCATTCTCATTATAACTCCAATACTCTCGGTTATATAATTTCATTCCTCTCTAATTCTCTGTTTTAGAATTAATTAAGGCGGGAGAGAAAGACTAACAGAAAACTAGAGAGAGAGAGAGACTGACCTTTTTTTCTTGGATTTCGTTACTACTCTGGTTACTCTGGTTATTAACAGAGAAAGCACAGACTTGAAGTAATGGAAGAAATGGATGTTTAAATCAATTAAACGCATACTAATCAAGTTTAATTAATTACTAATATTTTTCTGTTTAAGACCAGCTGAAAAAAAGGGACATCGTCAGAACTCAGATACCCAAAAATGTGTACAAATGGTTTTGCAGAGAAAAAAGAAAACCACCCACTTCTCCCCCACGAATTTCTTTCTCTCTCTAAAACTTTATTAGGTTTTTTCTCTCTCTAGAAAAACTTCTGATTGTTGCTTTCTCTGCATCTGATTTTGGCCTGATTTTGATCAGTATGGCTGATATGTATGACACTAACACCTGTTCTTCTCCTCTTACTACTACTCGTCCAGTTCTTGAATCAGACGAATTCTCCCTTTTTCTTCAAAATCTTCTTCATTCTTCTTCTTCTTCTTCTGATGTTTCTCAGAAAAATAAACTTCTTCAAATTCCTTTTCAAGAAGATCAACAACAACGTATTTCATGCTTATCCAACACTCGTCTTTCTGATTCAGAGTTTCGATTTAGTATTAATGATCGTAACGATCCATCTACCGCTGCTATTGATTCGTCTTCTAATTTGATCCTTTCTTCTTCTACTTCTCGTGGCATTTCTTTTCCGTCGTCCGAGATGAAAGATTTTTCTGATAATAGAGCTGCCGGAGATACGGATGCCGTTGCGGTTTCCGTCAAGAGAAGAAACTTTTTGGCGGATAACGATCTTGATGATTACGATTGTGAAAGCGATGTCTGTGTTTGTTGAATCTCTGTTTAACCTTTCTGATCTTTCTCTCTCTCTCTCTCTCAAATGGAACTTGATATTTCTTTGTTGTTGTAGGAAGGGATTGAAGCTTCGGAAGGACCATCAAAATCAGTTCCTTCTCGTGGTTCATCGAAGAGAAGCCGAGCTGCTGAAGTTCATAATTTATCAGAAAAAGTAAGATTTCTTCATAAAATTGCTCTGTTTCATAGAGATTTGGCTTAAAACTTACTGATTTTTGGAATTGTTTTGAACAGAGAAGGAGAAGTAGGATCAATGAAAAAATGAAAGCGTTACAGAATCTAATTCCAAACTCAAACAAGGTAATAATTATATTTTTAGTTTTCTCTGAGTTAATTTCTGTTTTTATGAATCTCGAATGGAAAAATTTGATGATTGATTGACAACAGACAGATAAAGCTTCAATGTTAGATGAGGCGATTGAGTATCTCAAGCAACTTCAACTTCAAGTTCAGGTCAGTAATTTTGGGCTTCTATTAAAATCAGGGATCAAAATTGTCATATATTGCTTTTTTTGTTTCGCATGTCGATTCTGTGTTGAAATCTTTGCTGGTATAATCTTGTATTAGATCGCGTTCAATTCTTTTTCTCTCAATCAATGGCTATGTTTACTTCTATAGTTATTCTGAGAGATTGTTTGTCTAGTTTTATAACTTGGGAAGATTATTTCACAGCCTAATTTCTAGATAAGTTAAAAATTTGGGAAGACTTTAAGGCCATGTTTGGCGCGCGGGAATCGCGTGGGAATGGAATGTGATTCCTGGGAATCACAATCCTGATATTGTTTGGCTCGCGGGAATGCAGTGGGAATCCTATTCCCGGGGGAATAGAATTCCCTCAAAATGGGGTAATAGCAAACCCAGGGAGGGGGGTGGGTTTGTGATTCCCATTCCCGGGAATGCTTTGTTTTAATATTTATAGACCAAATTATCCTTAATAAAATATTAGAATGACTATTATTAAAATCGTCCTCCACACAATATCACAACTAAAAAAATTAAAAACCTATGGTTAGCCACCACCATAGCAATACTTTCTCTCGCTCAAATGTAACTCTTTCTCCCTCTCTAGTTTTTTCTCTCTTCTCTTGTTCTTTTTTCATTACAATCGATTTCATAATGTTTAAAAAGAAAAAAATTTAGCCATGACCTTTATTTATTTTAAATAATTTTTTTTTAAATAGTCAACGTCCCTCGAACCTTTGACCTCCGAAGTGGAAGATTATACCTTTTACGACTCCAACCAAAGGTTGTTGGCATTTTAGATACTATTTAATTGGTGTGTCATGTTACTATTTCATATCTGCAATTTTGAATAAATAATACTGATTAAAGTACATAATAAAATTGACGTTTTATTTATGTAGTTTAAGGATATAATAGGAATTTTACAAAAAATTATATTCCGATTCCTACACGAACCAAACACCAAGTTAGGAATCTATCAGGAATCGAATTCCTATTCCTGGCCAAACCAAACATCAAACTGAATGATCTGATTCCCGGGAATCGTGTTACGGGAATGTGATTCCCGAGAATCACATTCCATTCCCGTCCGCCAAACATGGCCTAAGTAGGACATCCACTTGATTTCTTTGGGAAGTCTATCCTAGTTGGGTTGTTGTAAGTTGTAACCTTCCTCTAAAAGCAGAACTATTAGAGGTATTGGACCCGACCCGTTAGGTTCGGGCCATGCACACGTCCAAGGCCCACCGGACGGTCTCCATCTCCTTCTAATTATTGTAAACCAATATCAATAAGCAAAGTTGATTGTATCTTAATCTCTCCTCTTGGTTAGCTTCTCTTTCTCGTTCTCATCTTGCTCTTGATTGATTAGAACATTCAAGTTCTATAACTTCACATGGTATAAGAGCCAAGTTATTTTTTTTTGAAAAACGATGTCTTTTACCGAGGACGTTAACTCTGCTGCTACTACTACTCAACTTAATGCACCTTTTGATGTTCATTACTCTGATTCACCCACCAAAATTCTCATCACCCCACTTCTTTCTGGGGATAATTATGCCTCTTGGTCTCGAGGTATGAAGAAGGCTCTTCGAGCCAAAGATAAACTAGGTTTTGTTGATGGTTCTTTCCCAAAACCTAGTTCTCCCAATGATATTCACTCTTGGGAACGTTGCAACGATTTGGTTGCAAGTTGGATTATCAATTCAGTTGATCCTCGTAGTTGCTCTTCTATTCTTTATGATGATAACGCTGTCGCTATATGGCGTAACTTATTTGATCGTTTTCATCAAACTAATGCTCCTAAGGTTTTCCAACTTAGACGAGCAATTTCTTCCTTGAAGCAAGAGTCATCTGATGTCTCTACTTATTTTACTACTTTGAAATCCCTTCAAGATGAATTACAATCATTAATGGTTATCGAACCATGTATTTGCGATCATAGCAAATCACTTATTGATCGTGTGAATCAAGAAAGAGCATGGAGTTTTTGCAAGAACTACATGACCGTTTTTCGGCTCTTTCTTGATTCCACGATCAATAAGTGACTTGCCATGATTGCAAATACATGGTTCGATAACCATTAATGATTGTAATTCATCTTGAAGGGATTTCAAAGTAGTAAAATAAGTAGAGACATCAGACGACTCTTGCTTCAAGGAAGAAATTGCTCGTCTAAGTTGGAATACCTTAGGACCATTAGTTTGATGAAAACGATCAAATAAGTTACACCATATATCGGCAACGTTATCATCATAAAGAATAGAAGAGCGAATACTAGGATCGACTGAATTAATAATCCAACTTGCAACTAAATCGTTGCAACGTTCCCAAGAGTGAATATCATTGGGAGAACTAGGTTTTGGGAAAGAACCATCAACAAAACCTAGTTTATCTTTGGCTCGAAGAGCCTTCTTCATACCTCGAGACCAAGAGGCATAATTATCCCCAAAAAGAAGTGGGGTGATGAGAATTGTGGTGAGTGAATCAAAGTGATGAACATCAAAAGGTGCATTAAGTTGAGTAGTAGTAGCAGCAGAGTTAACGTCCTCGGTAAAAGACATCGTTCCTCAAAAAAATAACTTGGCTCTTATACCATGTGAAGTTATAGAACTTTAATGTTCTAATCAACCAAGAGCAAGATGAGAAAGAGAAGCTAACCAAGAGGAGAGATTAAGATACAATCAACTTTGCTTATTGATATTGGTTTGCAATGTGGGTATATATAAAAATACATGAATCCTAAATATAATACAACTATAAACCCTTATACAAATAATTAGAAGGAGGTGGAGACCGGTCGGTGGGCCTTGGATGTGCGCATGGCCGGACCCTAACAGGTCGGGTCCAATACCTCTAATAGTTCTGCTTTTGAATTTTTCATATCGTTCTATAATGATCATGTTTGCTGAAGTATTGTTCTCCAAGTAGTCAAACTCTTCTTTGATGCAAACAAGCTATTCTGATATATATATATATATATATATATATAATATACATGAAATATGTTCTTTACGTGTGCCAGGGCCAGGATCTATAAAAGTAAACTGCAAAAAGATCTAATGACTACTGAACTTAAGTTGATTATAGGTTTGTTTTACTTTTTACAGATGTTATCAATGAGAAATGGGTTGAGTTTGCATCCTCTATACCTTCCTGGGATGTTACAACCTCTACAGCTTCCTCAAATGCGGATGGACCTCGGCGAGGGAAATGCAGTTCCTCAGCATATGAACATCGGAACAGAAACACTAGCTGTGAATCAAGAATCTACTACTAGAAACTCTTTCGGTCTATCCAGCCAAAGCAACACCTTTCATAAACCGATGGTTACTCCTAATATGATAAATTTGACTCATCCAGAGACATCGTATGGGTTGGACTCGTCTATTCAGCTTCATGAAGGACCTTTTCAGCTTTCAACAGCTTCCGAGGTAGTTTAACTACTAGAACACTCTCTCCTATAACTTGATTAACATATAATGCCATCTTGCATTCTACAGGAAATATACAGAGATGAAGTACCAGCTCAAAGATTACATATCAGTCACCCTCCGCGGAATGCCTCAGGTGGGTTGTTTTGAAATTATCATATAGCCCGCTACAATAGACCAGATACGATAGGTAGCTCAGCTAACCGTATCTAAATGATCTCCTGGTCTCCAACATGATGGGAACTGTCATTACCTCAATTTTCTTCATTTCTAGTTTTATATTCTGTTTCACCCAAAATGTGAACTTCATTTATGCAGATTCGATATCCTTTGATGTACGATCATCTATAATAGAAAACACGAGATCTCTGGAATCTTGCGTACTTCGGGGTAGTATCTCACAACCCATGCTTCCCAAGGATACAAATAACAACCAGTAGATATCCGTAGGTAGGCAAACAACTAGATTCATCAAAATTCAAAACTCTATATTGTTGTCTTCGGTTTCTTTAGGATGTTTGAACTTGATCGTTTCAGCTTATATACAGGAACAAGTATACTAGACGATGACAGCTAGTTAAAGACAAAGCCGGCAAGCAGCGGGAAATGTAGTTTCAATTTCAGACTTCTGTTATTACTTGCTCAGATTAACTTATATGGGTTTTGTGAAGCTGTTACTTTCTCAAGCCAATTTTCTCAAGCATAAATTATCTTATTGGATTTTGGAAGCTTCAAAAGCAAACCACTTCTTGTTCTTTGGAGCAAGCTAACATTGTTCATCTAGAACCAATTACTAAATAGTTCAATTATAGGAAGGTTGGATTAAGTTGATGTCTCTCCCTTTATTTCTTCTGATTATCTTAATTGTTGTTGCAAATGTCATAATTGGTTGTGCCCTAGAGAAGGGCTATCTAGGAACCAAGATATAATTTCTAGGTCTTCTCCGCTGATTGTCAATTGATTTTGAGTTGGATGACCACAAACTTAACATCCCATCAGAGATAGGGCCGCACATGATAGGCCTAAAAGCCACACGCGTTGCACGTCACCCGAAAAAAAAATGCGTGTTAGGCTAAGCACGCCACACGTAAGAGGGTGTTTAAGAATAGTCTCACATGGGAGGACTATCTAGCAACCAAGATATGTGTCAAGTGTTGTTTCTTTTTCAGGGAGAGAGTTGGGTGGTGTTATTATTAAAATCGGCATATGGAGACAGGCACCGTCATTTTTATAGGGATCATGAGTTTCACCATGGTTGCTGAGTCTTGGCAAAGCGGAGTTTAAGTGTATATAGAAGATAGTCCGAGCCTGTCCATTGTAATGGGTCGGGCGAATTTCTTTATTCAACATGTTGGATCAGGCAGGCTCTAAATTTCCATGGAGTACTGGATCACAAATCCACCTGAAAACGACACAAAAAGGTATAAGATTCAAGAATACAATTAATTCAGCCTTTGGAAGAGCAATGAGGCAAAACTTATAGACTTGGGGGCTTTTAGGATCAGATCACAGATACTTGTTCTTCAGGAACAATACCCATATGCTGCCTTGTTTAGACTCCGAAAATGGACCAAATTCAATGAACCTGGCTCCATGCCTTAGGATTTAGCTGCCAAAACGACCAGGTTCATCAAGATCAAGAACCTCTCATGAACTCCAGACTAAAGAGAGAGATAGAGGTTTTATTCTTGGGTCTTTTTAGGATTCTGATAGAAAAAGTACTAGCACTTTAGGAGGGGATATAAATGTACAAGTATTGAAGATGGAACAATACACCATGCCACAAGCCATAGAAAAAATGCAAATGAGTGTGGTGTCCTCTAGGGTTTCTCCACAACCTCTTCAGTAGCCTCCTGCTGCTCACAATGGTTTATACTGAAGGGTTTGGAGGAACTCCGGCTGCCACCACACATTCTTGTGCAAATCTTTGGTACATGCGAGCTTGTGCAAATTTTTACTTTGTGCAAAATCTTTTATAGGAAGACGTAACCTAAAAACATTCGAAGTCTTGAGAATTTCAGCAATTAAATGCATCTGGTATCTTGTTTTTTTTTTCAGTACTTTGACTTGCTTTTGTCATTGAATTGATATTAATTGTATTCGAGTTTAGTTTATACAATAATAATTTTATATTCATTGATTCATGAGGCTAAAACCCCTTAGATGCATAGTAATAAACACTGCTTAAGATTTTCATAGGAACCTTCTATAAGCCGAAGTAGCCATTTGAGCGCAACAAAGAAAATAGTCAAGCACTTGGATTATATGGAAGTGAGCCCACTAGAAGAAACAAATTGAGTATTCTAGTTTTATATGAAAAGCTTCTTCTAACCAACTCACTTCGTGGCCCTTCCTCTTTTATCTTCACAAATAATAACATGCATACTGAGGATGTTAGGTATGTGGCCGGCGGGCCTAGACTCATCAAAATACTCCATGTTTGTAGAATTTTGGTATCAAGTCCAATTTGGCGCTGGGAAATTTTTGCATGTGGGTCATTGAGGGAGACCGATTCCTCCTCTTTAGATGTCGTTTGTTTTTCTGTAGATGTGAATCTAAAATACGAGAACTTACCGTTCACATTTGTGTTGGACAGAGCCCAGAGGGACGACAAGCTAAACTAAAAGGACCAGAATTGATTCATGACACATTTACGAAGATTGTCTTGATTCGAAGTAGGTTCCAAGCAGCTCAAACTGCTAGTGATTTGGGTTCTCTAAACTTATGCTTCATCTTAGGCTGAGTTTGGGTTCCCAAACCCAGGAGGTTGAGGGTTCCCCAAACTCAGACTAAGATGAAGAACATTTTCGTTTTGAGTTTACGGAACCCCAATTCAGACGAAAGGTTCCTGCGAAGGAGATTGTCTCCTTTGTCCGAACAGCGAAGAGAGGGGTTAAGAGAGGAAGGGGGCAGAAAAAAAATCAAAAGTGAAGGGACGGTCTGCTGGCGATCCTATGCCAGTGAGGGCAATAGAAAAGAAAGAGATGAAGTGGAAGAAAAAGATATAAAGATGAAGCAGAGGGTAGGAGAGAAAAAAGAAATAAAAGCGAGAAAAAGAAGAGAAGTTACGGAAAACAAAAAGATTTAAGTCAAAACATGAACAAATTTTGAGTAATGACACGGACGCAACATTCACAGACTTAGCTGAACATGCAGGGATTGGATGCATTATATTTGATGCGGAGTCAAACTTTAAATCAGCACTCGCAAACACAGTCCGAGGTCAAAATGCGGAAGAATGCGAATGTTTAGCAATTAGATCGGCTCTTCTACGGGCCATAGATCTTCACCTTCACCACACCCATATAGAGATTGACAATCTCAACATTATTTCTTATTTGGAAGATTAAAACTACTCCACTCAATGGCAATCCAAGAAGCACTTAGCCGAAATCCTCCAATTGAAAAGCGAATTTACTAACATCAAATTATCTTACATTTCGAAGAATCGAAATCAATCAACGTTAAAGCGGATGCGTTAGCTAAATGGAGAAGGAAGCATCAACGGAAGAATACCCGGAACGCCCTTCTGGCTTTTAGTAAGGATGTTGTTTAGTTTCTTTTTTCTTTCGTTGTAATTTCAACAACAAAAAAATTGGGGGCCTAAAAAAAAGCAACGAATATACAATTGGGATCAAAATAGTCACTTAGTCACGAATTAGGGGCCAAAAGAGAAATAAGCAATAAAATAGTTCAAAGAAAGTGGAAGGGTTTGATAGTTTTGATTTGATGACAGAGGGAAATGTGATTTTATAGTTTTAAGACAGAGAATTTGATGATGGGGGATGATGACATTAGCAATAAAAATTAGGAAATAAAACTCCAAAATTGAAAAGTATGTTTGTAACTCCCTTAACGTTCTTTATTGAATCTGCCCAAATATCTGTCTGATTTTTCAAGTTTGTTTTAACTTTATAAGAGTAGTCATCAGACAAGATTAAGGGTAGGAGAGAGATTGATGAATTAGGGCATCAATTCAATATATATAGAGAGAGAAAGAGAGAGGTAATGGAATAAAAAAGTGAAGAAGGGGGGAGGAGGGGTTGAGTTTGAGCCGCAGTTTCAGTGGGGAGATTTATGTTGATAAATAACGGCCAAATCATTTCTTGTCTCTGATGTCCTGCATGACGCGTCTACGTTTCGTTTCTTTTTCATATCTTCTTTTATTAGTTGGCAGCCAGAGCTATGAGGCTGTTTCATAGTTCTTGCCCTTTTTGATCCCCTTCACTTCAATTTACCATACTACCCCCATTACTCTGTTTTTCAAAGGGTACATTACTTTATATAACCCTAGAATCAAAGATTATATCACTTTCAACAAAAAAGAAAAAAAAATCTTATCATATCACATTGATATAAAATAAAGACTGCATCAGATTTGAAATGCAACTCGAAAAATGTTCTCCCATAAAAATATACACCCACAAATCTACTTTCAGTTGATTGAGTCTTATAAAGGGTGGTTATCTGTGCAATTCTCGTGTAGGCATAGAGTGTTGAAATGTTGATTTTATTGGGTTATATACTAACAAACTCTTGAGAAATTCTTGGTGTTCCTTTCATTTACACTGAAAAACATCACGTCATTATTTGTCGTTGAGTAGATTTTATGACCGAATTACAGAAATAAACAAAACCATCATGAAATTGTTTTAGAACAACCAGAAAGTACTCATCATTTTAAGAGGATCAAAGTATTCAGACTCGAACCCAGAACCTCTCGTTATTTTAGGAGGATGTAAAACTACTAGATTATAAGTCCATATTGTTGTCCACACGATTTCACTAAGAACTTTGAAATGGCTGAAATAGACAAGAACAACATTTATTGAACGATAAAGAACTAATCTCAATTATCAAAAGTGCTCAAAATTTAATTGCAAAGATGACTGGAGCCGGATTTGAACTCCTGACCACTTGATTGCAAGCTCAAAATTTAGTTACAAAAATGACTGGAGCCAGGATGAATGGAAGCACTATTTCCCTTAGTTATCATAATCAGATCCGGGTTGCAGTCGGTTAGTAGCAAGGGCGGCCTAGGCCCAAAGCAGTCAAAGCGACCGCTTTGCGCACCAACGTGGCGGAGGGCCTAATGATTGAGATTTTTATGTTAGTTTGTCAAACAATAATAACATTCTAAACTAATTTTAAAACATATATTGAGTTGTAATTCATTGGTTAAGACTTTGGGTTATGTGTAAGAAGTCAAGGGACCGATTCCACTCGTAACCATTTTTACGAAAAAAAATTTATGCATATAGGGCCCCAATTTTAACACCGCTTTAGACCTCCAAAATGTTTGGGCCGGCCCTGGTTAGTGGCTCCCCCACCGGTCATATTAGCTCGAGGGTTGGGAGACAGAGCAAATGGAAAATTGCTAAATTTTTTGATATATGAATATGAAAGAGAGTACACAGTTTAAGTAATGGGCAAATTGGTAATTGAAGAGAAACTTGGGTAGGGTTAAAAATGGTAGTGACCGACTGTGGGAGGAAAGAGAAATCTGAGGTGGCAAAAGGTGAGGTATCCGTTTTTGTTTCGACGCCAAATAACGGCATTGTCTTATGATTGTATTTTGGGCTCTTTCTTACACTCCGAATCATCATTTCTTCCCACCTAAATTTAGCCTTCTCTCTCTCTCTCTAAAACTCTCTCTTCTCCTCTTTCTTCCTTTTTAAACGCCTCCTCCTCATTACCCTTCTCTTCTAAAAACTGTTTCTCTCTCTAGCTAGACTACCCATATAGTGAAAATGATGTCTGAGGAGGTGGGCGGCGGAGGAGGAGGTGGTGGTGGTGGTCCAGCTGGAAACTTCTTGTTAGATCAAAACCATTTATGGCCAGGGTTTTCAATTAATTCTGATAATTCTGAAGATCATAGAAGTAGTTGTGAAAATACTACTAATAGTCTTCTTAATAATAATATGAAACTACTTATTGATTCAAGCTCAAATAGCCCAACACCAACCCCAACTCCAACTGCAACAAAAACAACAATACCACCATCAATTAGTACTACTCTCAATCAGATCACTACTAATAAGCGCCCTCGAAGTGGCGGTATTCCAAAAAGTGGTACTACAGGGAAGGGTAAGGCTGCTGCTGGTGGTGGCGGTGGTGGTGAATGGAACACTGAGTCATGTAAAGTTGGTGGCGGTGGCAGCAGCGGTGGCGGTGGTGGTAGTGGCGGAGGTGAATCAGATCATGAAATTCATATTTGGACTGAAAGAGAAAGGAGAAAGAAGATGAGAAATATGTTCTCTAATCTTCATGCTTTGCTTCCTCAACTCCCTCCCAAGGTATTACTAAACTTCTCATACTACTTCACCTCTCTCTCTCTCTCTCTCTCTATATATATATCAATGACAAGATCAACTTAATTTCATTAAAAATCTTTACCCAAAGAAAAGAATTCTTGTTTCATTTATTTGAAGATGAAGATTTAGGTTTTTGTATTTGAGTTAAATTTACTAACAGAATTTTTTTTATGTTAGAGAAAATGGGTCCCAGTCAAGATTTCTTGTTAATTTTTAGTCCTCAAAATTTGAACTGAAATGAAAGTCAGAAAGAATATCAGTAAAGGTTAACAAGATTGCTAACCCTAGCTAGCCACTTTTAGGGTTTCTTTCTAACAAACAGAAACTATTAATGTTGATTCATCTCTTGGGGTACTAGTTTTCACAACAAATTTTTTTCAACTTAGACAGTTTTCATAAACTAGGGCTTCAACAATTGAAAAGAAGAATCTTCCAACCTAGATATTTGATAGAACTTGGAGATAAAATTCTGCATGCATTTATTACTTCTGTCCTATTTTCATGTTATCAAACAGAAAAAAATGACTTAATTATAGTTTAATGAACTCAATCTTCTCCTAAAATACTTCTATATACATGTTAATTTCCATTTTTGTTTCGATATAGGCAGATAAATCAACAATAGTTGATGAAGCAGTGAATTACATCAAAACCCTTCAGCATTCACTTCAAAAGCTACAAAAACAACGGCTAGAAATGCTTCGAGGAGCTCCATTACAATCGTCGTCAGCCATTGATTATGACCCATCATTAGTAGTACTTGCTTCAACAGCACCAACATCCAATTCAAGGGAGGCCTTTTTGGCTGACCAAGCATCTTCTAGTAGGAATAATTCATCGATAATGAGCAATATGAACTCGCCTAATACGCTTACAGCTTGTGTTCCAGCTATCTTTCAGACATGGTCTTCACCGAATGTCGTATTGAGTGTGAACGGCGAAGATGCACAAATCAGTGTTTGTGCACCTAAGAAACCAGGGATGTTATCTAGTGTTCTATATGTATTAGAAAAGCATAAAATTGAAGTGGTAACTGCTCATGTCTCCTCAGACTTCTATAGGAGTATGTTCATGATTCATGCCCATGTGAGTAGCCCTAAAACTTTCTTAATTTGAACTCTTAACTCTTTGATCTTCCTAATTGCATTCTTTAATTACCATACTAGCTAGAGTCAACGATTAAATCCATTTAGGGTTATTTAAAGTTTTGAGTTCAATTATAGGTTCATATTTCAATTGAATATAGTCATCTAACTAGCCTGTTTGATTGTTTTTGTGAGAATAGTCCCACATAAGAGAAAAACAATCTAGCAACCAAGAATATAATGTCTGGTCCTCTCCACTCATTCTCAGTTGATTTTGAGTTGGATGACCACAAACTTAGCAGTACGTTTTGAGTAAACAACTTAGGATTAATTTTAAGATGATACCCTAATTAGGCAATTTGTACATGTGCTTAACTAGTCATTACGATTGAACATGTTTAGTTATTCTCTAATTCATATAGTGATGTTTCGAAGTACAGGTAAATGGTGCTTGTGATCAATTTTCGGAAGCATTACCCGTGGAGGAAATCTACAAGTTGGCAGTCGGAGAGATGATCTTCTGGATCTCTTCATGAAGTCTATCAATACAAACCGGAAAACAGACAAGATGATGAAGTTCACAAAGAAGTGATTCTCCTACAACATAGTTGGTGCATTAAGACAGAGACGAGCGATATTCAGTCTCATTTTATTCGAAAGGGTATGTGTTTTCGCAACATGAAGCTTAGTTAATTAGGTTTTAAAACTGCTACAAAAGGTATCAGTCCATATGTCATATTTGTTGCTACATATTGATTGATACCAATATAGCCTAGGGCATAGTTATATATGAAGATAATGGGTGTTAGTACTCCATTAGGGGGCTGTAATGGAAAAAATATCAATGGCATAGTTAAATTTCAGTTTGGAATTCTATACATTGTGTTTCTCTGCTGTCAAATTACGTTTACTCTTTGAACGGTCGAAATATAAGGTTTAGGGCTTCGCTTGTATCGAAACCTAACGTTAAAGGAATCTTTCTGCAAATATATGCATCATGTAACTCTAGTAATAATTAGATACAAGCAATTTAAACAGATATGTCTTGGTTGGACCGTTGGACCTACTTAGTTTCCTTTAACCTTTTCGAAAATTATAAACCTAAATATTCTCTATATAGCAGTTTCCTTTCGCCTTTCTGCCGCTCATATCAAGTTACATAAATGGCACATATTGTATGTTGAAAAACGACATAGGTTAATTTTTGACTGTTTGTCGTATATGAAGAAACAATGTTGTGTTTATCGTGTTATATGTTCATCTTTGTCCTCCTTGCCAGTTCTCTACTTGGAAAGAAATGGGTAATCTTTCGTTAAATCACGCGATATGAAAAAATTTGACAATTGTTTTAAGTATCATGAGCACAAGGCCTGTCCAAGTACATAAAACTCAAACAAATTCGTTAACCAATAGCTTAATTCTCGATGGACAACAATGTTTCTACAAGCACTAGACTTTGTTCTTATTTTGGAAAAATGACAGAAAGTTCCTTCGAAATTTTTTCCACATATATATGACCCACCTCTTCTCCTTTTCTCTGTTTATTCTTCACCAATTGAAAATGGGATGCGGTTCGAAAACGGTTCCTTACTTGGTTTAATGATATTTGTGGTAATAGCAAAAACTAGAGTGCTTATAGAATTTTCCTCAAGGTCAGGCTGATATTTGTTTGTAGCTTGGTGAATTTCAAACACACACTAAATTTTCGCTATTGGCACACATTCTCTTTGATTTGGTATGACCAAGTGAGTTGTCTGAATAGTAAATGTGAAATTCTCTCGAATCCTTCTCTGCCGCTCTAAAGGAGTTTGTTTTGTGAGATTTAGTCTCTCCATTGTTGTTGGCTTTTGGACTTGTGTTTGCTTCTCTGTTTCTCTTCATGGATCCTACGAATCAACAATTTCTTCAACAATTTGAGGCCCTAACCACAGATGATCAGACCCCCCATCACCGTTGAAGGGGGAGATGTCACAAACTTTGCATCTGACACTATCAAACATGGGGTCATATGGTTTCAATGCTCAAAGAAAATTGAACTTGGCCAGGCTTTGGTGAGGCTTTCCCGTGTTATACATGGACCAAACAAGTTCACCTTGAAAGAATTCAAAGATAATCTGTTTCTCATCAAATTTACTACAACAACAGAAATGGATATTGCTATTGAAAGTTCTCCTTGGGTTATACAGGAGGAACTTATCATTTTACAACGTTGTAAACCAGAGATCGGTCCAGGAGATCATGTTTTTGAAGCGGCATGGTTTTGGGTTCAATTCCATGGAGTGCCTATAGGCCATCTGAACAACATTACTGTTCAATTCCATGGAGTGCCTATAGGCCATCTGAACAACACTCGCCTCTTCCTTGGGGAACTACATCCCCGCTACTATTGAGGAAGCGACTAAGTGGAGTCTCTTTGGTCGGGTCAAAATTAAACTTTGTATAACTAAGCCATTGCCTCCGAGAGTCAATCTTAAACTCTCCAATACCAAGTTAGTCTCCATTGAGATCAGAGTTGAAAAACTCCCTAGATTTTGTATTTTATGTGGCTTAGTTGGACATTTGATAAAATTTTGTTCTAATATGTTACCTTTTAATGATCTCCTCAAACAGAACTTACCGGAATTCCATAAGAACCGGTTAATATAGGCTATGACTCCTAAATATAATGAGACTTTTAAAGTCCCTTTCTCGAATAAGAGAATTGGGTTCATTTGGACACAACTTTATCCCTCAATTTAATAATCTCGACTTGGATACTGAGGGTAGAAATGGAGTGGAAAATTTGTGCGAACAATCCCAACATTCGTTCTAACTATGGTAATTTAATCTTTAGTTTATGTCAGGCTAAGAGGAGCAAGATTTAGACAGCAACAGGAATTACTACAATGTACTCAAATGTCATCTACACCGAAGATCAAGATCGTGGTAACCCAGAAAGTGGGCAAACCTCTAATCCAGATGGTTATTTAGATGACGAGATGCCTCTCGCAGTAGTACGAATCGAAAAACAATTCAAAAGGATAGTGAGGCAACAAAAAATGACACTTTGATGAAAGGGTACCTGCAACCCAAATGTAGGAAAAGCAGTGAATTTATTTGCCTGGAATTGTCGTGGACTTAGGAACACCCCGACAAAATACACCTTATTTCAGTTCCTAGGCTCTTCTAAGCCTTCCATTGTTTTTCTCTCGGAAACGAGAATTTCTATTATGTTCCTTTTACTAAGTGTAATAATATTAATCTAGTTAATTATTTTGATGTTCCATCTATAGGTAGAAGTGGGGGATTACTCATCCACTGTTCGAATGATATTCACTTGGATAAACACTATTTGTCGGTCAATTTAATTCATGCCATTGTTACATGCCTTCACTTTCCCATTGCTTGGGATTTTTTTTGTATTTATGGCCCCCCTCAAGTCCATAATAGGCAATTATTCTGGAATTACGTTAAAACTAAAATGACGACAGTCACTAATCTCGTATTGTTGCCTAGCTTAGGGGTGGGAATCGGTTGGGTATGGGCACCCGAGGGTAATTCTGACTCGAGCTCGGGCGGATCGGGTAAGTTTCTCCTCTGCCCACTCGGGTTCTCGGGCGGATTCGGGCGGGCTTTTCTGAAATCTCCTATGATCAAAGCCCGCCCAAGCCCACTAAAGCATCGGGCAAGTCGGGTTTCGGGCAAATCGGGCATCGGGTTTCTTTATCTGATATTTTTCTACCAAATCAGAAAACTTTAAAAATTTGATATTGTTCAAATAAGCTTCTCTAAACAAAATGATGCCAAATCTTTACAAAACTTATAAATCAAGAATGAAAGAAATACTCAGATTCCGTAACATAAGAAATCAACAACTGATATAGATCTATATATGCAAACATGAGACTTGGTTGTCTTCCACTTTTTTTCTTGTCTTTGTATGTTCCATTAGTTCTTCTTTGTTCTTCCTTCACATCAAAATAATCTTAAAATTTGACCACTACATAGAGATGGAAGATGATCCCAATAACTTATTTAATAGAGAAGAAGGTTGGCACAAGAAGGTTTAGTAAATGAGAGAGAAACGGCTAGAGAGACAACGTAGATTCTTTTTCTCTCTCTATGCTACCGAATTTTTCAGATTCAATGTGGTAAACTATTAGGGTTGCTTCAATGTGTAGTTTATATATCTTGGGAGAAACCTTAAATCTACTTTGGGCTTTATAGTGAAGTATAATCGACACTCAAAGTGATTGGCATCTATAGGCACCCGTCCGGTGAGCATATCGGGCTCGGGTATGGGCGGGGTGGCGGGCAGAGCTTTTCACCCGACCCCGCCCACGAAAAATCATCGGGCTGGGCGGGTAGTACCCATCTTCAGGCGCGGGCGTCCATGGACATTGTCGGGCACGGGTAAACGTGACGGGTATCGGGCTTTCGGGTAGAATTCCCACCCCTAGCCTAGCTAGGAGATTTAAATGCCCTTTCTAATAGATCATAAAAATGGGGTGGTACTTCTAATATTCCTTTTATGTCTAACTTTCAGAATTTCATTCGAGAAGCGAAGTTAATTAATCTGGGATATAGCGGTCCAGCCTTCACTTGGACAAACAGTAAATCTATCCCCCACTTAACGAAAGAACGCCTGGATAGAGGTTTCTGTAATTCGGAGTTGCTGTTGCAATTCTCGGAAGCGGGTGTATTCCATATGCCTCGATACAATAGTGACCACGCTCCAATTCTTCTGAAACTGATAGTACAAGGTCCCCCGATCAATATCATCTCGAGATTTGAGGTCTTTTGGACGAATCATGAAGAATATAATAATATTTTTCAAGAGACTTAGCAAAACAGTGAAGGTACTTTCACGGACAAACTTCAAAATGTTAAACAAAGCATCAAAGGTTGCAGCAAGCGAGCTTTTGGTATAATTAAAAATAGATTATCTATTATCAGAAAACGGTTACTCGACATTCAGATGCAGACGGCAACAAATGAAGTTTTGGAAATAGAAAGTTCCATACAGGAGGAAATCATGTATCTGGAAAATTTACAAAGAAGTAAAACAGGACAACGGGCAAAGTCAAGATGGATCCAAAATGGTGATAGAAATACCAAAGCATTTCACGTGGCCATGTCTGCTAGGAGACAGAAAAACACTATTCATCAATTGACTCTTTCAGACGGTCAAACTACAAATAATTTGGAAGAAATTTCGAATGAATTCATTCAGTTTTTTCAGAATCTTTTTACAGTTGAGAATGTCACTCAACCGCCGATCGAAACTCTTGAAGCATATAAGGTTTTCTCGACTGAAGATCTGGGCCACATCTCAAGGGCTCCCTCGTCGGAAGAAATTGAAGGGGTTGTCAAGGAAATGGGATCGATAAAGAGTCCTGGACCAGATGGTATACCTTTTTTTTTCTATCAACACAATTAGGACACGATTGGAACGGAACTCATCCACTATATCCATGAAGCATTCAGTACATGTTCTATCGATCTAACTATAAACCACACAACCATCGCTTTAATTCCTAAACTGGGAAACCCAAGTATGGCCGCAGATTTCAGACCGATATCCGTCTGCAACACAGTCTATAAATTCATCACTAAAATTATTGCCATCAGAATTAGACCTTATTTACTCCAGAGTATCTCATGAGCCCAGAATGCATTTGTTCCTAACAGACAGATTATAGATAACATTGTCATCACCAATGAACTTTTACATTCTATGAATAAGTTAGTTTCTAGACAGGGATCCTTCTCCTTAAAAATGGATATGTCTAAAGCTTATGATAGAGTTAATTGAGACTTTCTTAGAACAGTCCTTAAGGTTACAGGACTAAACGAACCAATGTTGAACTTAATTATGTCTTGCATTTCTACTGCTAGATTTAATATCCTGCTTAATGGCAATATGATAGGAGATTTTACGACCTCTAGAGGTCTGAGGCAGGGTTGCCTTTTATCTCCATATCTTTTTATTCTTACCTCACAGTCTCTCTCTCTCTCTCTCTCTCTCTCTCTCTCTCTCTCTCTCTCCCACTCTCTCTCTCTCTCTCTAATTTGATTACTATGAATCCAAAGGGATGTTTACAGGTTACAAGATCAACCAGTCGAGCCCCAGCATTACACATTTGTTGTACGCCGATGATTTGATAGTGTTTGGTAAAGCAAATACAGAAATTTAAACTCAATTGTACAACTCATGAATCACTACTCAGCTTTTTCAAGGCAACATGTGCATTTCTCTAAGTCATCCTTATTCTTTAGTAGAAGAGTAGATCAAGAAGTACAACACCAGTTTATCAACCAACTGTCAGCACCTCTTATGACGGATCAAGAGAAGTACATGGGTTGCCCTTATTCTCAAAAGAGACAATAAAATTCGAAGTTATCAGTGGCTCATTGAAAAATTCAATAACTCTCTTACTGGTTGGAAGCAAAAATACATCACACAAGCAGGTAAAACTGTTCTTATCAAATCTATTCTCGCTTCCTATTGTACTTATCCCATGCAGTTTCCAAATATTACCTAAGAAAGACATTGAAGACTTAGAAAGATCAGAGAAGAACTTTTGGTGGGGGTAAACTTCAAATGACAGTAAGCTCCATTTTATTAAGTGGGAGATTCTGACGAGTCCAAGGCATGCAGGAGGATTAGGCATTAGATCAATAGAATAGGTCAATTAACCCCTGATTGCCAAAATGACTTGGAGATTGCTTACAAATCAAAATGTTGTTTGGGTCAAGTTATTGAAATCAAAATACTTAAAGGATGATGAATTTTGGTTGGAATCTGGTCCAGTAGGTGCCTCACACTTTTGGAAGGCAATCACAAAAACATAGGACACAATGAGAAGGAACGTGATGTGGATTATTGGTGATGGGTCGAGTGTGAAAATAAAATCAGACCCCTGGATACCCAATACACTAGAAAAATTACCTACACTTACATATCCTTTACCCAATCACATTTTATGGGTATCAAATCTAATTATCCCTAATCAATTTAGATGGAATTTGGAATTAATAAATACATATTTCGAGTCCAATACAGCTACAACTATCATGGATATGCATTTATCACCAACCATGCACAAAGATCAATTGATGTGGTGTCCAACAGTAAACGGTAAGTTCAATACTAAATCATACTACACTGAAATTAAACCTTTACCCATTCTTTCAGACTTAGCTTCTAGCTTCCCATTGAAGTTATTTTGGAAAAAGAAGACCATATATGGATCTAAAAATACTTAACTTTATTTGGAAACTCATTCACCACGACTTACCTACTCTAGGAAATATAAGAAAGAGAGTACCTTCAATTGATCAAAATTGCAAGCTATGTGGCTTAAATGAGCAAGAAACAATATTCCATTTATTTGGAGAATGCCCAAACACAGAGAGCTCCTTCAAATTTCCGATTCTGCTTACCTACATCACATAGAAGTTGATCTCATCCGATCTCTAGCAGATTTACTCACAACATAACCTAAAGATAGGAAAGATTGGTTCAAATTGACATACCTGATGTGGGGTCGGTGGAAGACAAGGAATGCACAACATTTTCAACAAAAACAGCCTGATCTAATTCGTTGATGGTGGATGGTGAAAGATTATTTAAGGTATGTCACTGATCTCCAAGAGAACATTGTTACTAACCAACTTTTGCAGAATGAAGCACGGTGTCCACCATCACAGGCAAAGGTTAAGATCAATTTTGATGGATCATGTCGAGAAACTAAAGTTGTTTGTGTTGCATTAGGTAGGAGCTGGAAAGGTGAAGTACTCGGAACAAAAACCATGGTGATAGAACCAAAATCGGCCATGTTCAGTGAGATTCAAGGTATTTTTGTGGTTTAGATATGGAAAATGAACTGGGATTAGAAGACTATATATTGGAGAGTGATGCTAGGGTTTTGATTTCCCTCATCACGACCGTTGATTTGGAGATTCCGTGGCGATATTTACGCGAGATCAAGGGTCTACCTGCTACTGTTTGTGCGCGCCAGTTGGAGATTGGTTACTACAACCGGATTCACAATAAAGAGGTCATCTTTTGGCCGCGTCGGCTTTACCCCCTCACTTTTGATGTTGCGTAATTTTAACCTCAAGTTTTTTATTGTTTCTTAGTTTGGTCCTTATATCTAGTCTGTAAGGTTAAACTTTGAGTTTTTATTTTGCTTGATTAAAAAAAAAGGTAAATGTGAAATTCTCAGACGAGATGCGAAGTTCCATTTAGTTGTGATTTGGTATGACCAAGTTAGTTGTATGAATAGTAAAATTTGGGAACCCGATTAATTGAGAAAAGCTCAGAGGCTCCCAAAATTGGGAGTCTGAGCCCACATTGGACTTGCCCTAGGCGAAGGGACTCTAAGGGCATAACCAACGTGGTGGGGGTTGGGGCTCCCAATTCAAATTTGGGAGCCCCAACCCCTGCCTCCCAACCCAGGAGCCTAGCTCCATGCTCCCGGGCTCCCAGCCCCCAAATATGGTTGTTGAGTTGTCCCAACGGCCATATTTGGGGTGGATTCCCTAAAAAGGGGATCCACTCCACTTTTTTAAATTTTTTTAAAATGATTTTTTTTTAATCTTTTTATTATTTTAAATATTTTTCTCAAATTTCTTTTTTTTATTTCTTTTTTGTGTTTATCTTTTTGAAACATCTCTCTCGAATAATATCACATTTTAATTCATAGTCGAAATCTAAAATCAAAATTTCGCACACGTACATTATTCTGATTGAGAGCTCCAGTTGGGAGCCCGACGTTGAAATTGAGAAAAACTCTGAAACTTCCAAAAATTAGGGGCTCCCAATTTTGGTTAAAATTACGCCCTAAGCGTAGGGCTGGGAAAACGGTCCGGGAACCCGGGATTCGGCACGATCCGCCGGACCGTTTGGACCCGCTGACCGCGTGCTACCCGAGCCGGGATTACCCGGCCCGATAAGCTTGTCTGATACCCGCCCTATAGTGTCCGCCCGCTACCCGAGCCCGATTAAAAGATAAGCCCGGCTACCCTAATCTTATAAATAAGATTCTTAGACAAAACCCTAATCTTTACAACCCCTCTCTCTCTCTCTGCTTCTCTTTCCGCCACTTTCTCTCTGCCTCTCTCTCTCTCCTTCATTAAGTTATATCTACGAAAGATTGAGAGTATGAGACAATGATTCCATTACTAATTTATAAGACCCCTTTCCTAAATAGAACCCTAAAGCTAACCCTAATCCCCCCTCTCTCTCTCTCTCTCTCTCTCTCTCTCTCTCTCTCTCTCTCTGCACCTCTTTCTCTCTCGGCGCCTCTCCCTCTCAAACTTAAACGGAAACTCATCCAATAGAAATCCTAACTTCACTTAACCCTAAGCTATGATTCCGTTAGTATTCTTTGAAGAACCATTACCTTCTGATTTTGATGTATATGTTATTTTATGATGTATGGGTTTAAAATCAGAACATTGTAAAAAATTAGGTGTTTAAGTTCATCCATCAATGAATGCGTTTGTAGTATTTTTTTTGCATCAAACTAAACCACCCAATAAAGTAAGTTGTTATTTGTTTGTAGGTTTATAGAACAGTATGCTTCTCTTATTCTCTGTTTTGGTAGAAACTAGCAACTCATAATAAATGTTTTTTGTTGGTTTTGTTTTGGAGATTGCTTTAGTTAGTTCTCATGTTCTCTATTGTATTTTTTTAATCTTTTAAGTAATGAGATGTATTTTTTTTCATTATGTAAGCTTTATCATACAAATATTGAAGTTCTTGATGGTGATTGTCTTCTCGGCCCAGCAGTAGTTCCTAATTATGTTTGGTGGGAAAACCTTAATTTGGGTTGTTGAAGCAAATTAGGGTTTGGTTGGAAAGCCCTAATTTGGGTTGGTGAAGCAAAATGATTATTATTATTTTTCAATAGAGTAACCCGAGCCCGTTGGAACCCGCTCGAGCAGCCGGGCTCGGACGGGCTACGAGCACCAATATGGCGTGTTTGGTCTGGCCCGATCCGCCCAACTCCCTATCGCGGGCTCGGCTTATTCGAGCCCGGCTCATTGTTGCCCGAGCCCGTCCGCGCCCGCCGATCCCCACCCCTACCTAAGCGAATATTAGAAGAAAGAAGCACTTGCTAAGGTCCTTTCGGGCACATTGACACTAACATTAAGAATTTGACTCAACAACTTCAAAATATTACTGATATGGAGAAGTTCAAAGCCACATTCACTCAAATTGAAACCCTCCTTCTGCAACAGGAGAGCCTTTGGAATGAGAAATCGAGAATTGCCAATATCACTTTAGGAGATAAAAACACCCAGTACTTTCATGCTAAAGCCACCACGAGAAATCGTAAAAATCAAATTCTGGCTATTAAACTAGAAGACAACTCGTGGTCCAATGATGAAGCGGTGATTGCCACAGTTTTTGCTAACCACATTCGTAATATCTCTACTTCTGTCGGCTCCACTTTCTCTGACAATCTCAAGGAGTGTTTCAGTTCTCAAGTCTCTCAATATCAGAACGAGTGCCTTAATATGATTCCAGAGCTTGAGGAAATCCGCAGAGCCACTTTCTCCCTGAAACCTGGAGCGGCTCCGGGGCCGGATGGGTTTCCCCCTTTATTCTATCAAGCCAATTGGGATAAAGTCAAAGAGGATCTCCTTCAGATGGTTTCCACTTTCTTCAGAGAAGCTGTGCTTCCTCCGATGTCTAATCACACTCACATCTGTCTCATCCCCAAAACTAAGACGCCTCAAATTCCGGTTGATTATCGACCGATTAGTCTTCTAAATACTACTTACAAAATTATTACCAAAATTCTGGCTAACAGGCTCAAACCCATTCTCAATGAAATCATATCTCCCTTCCAGGCCGCTTATGTCCCTGGAAGACAAATCACGGACAATATTATCATCAGTCAAGAGTTAATTCACTCCTTTAAGAAAATCAAAGGAGCGAAGAGCTATTTCGGCCTTAAACTCGATATGTTTAAAGCTTTTGATCGTATCGAGTGGCAGTACCTGGAAAAAGTGATGATTATGCTCGGTTTTTCTCTTGGTTGGGTTAATCTTATCAGGGCTTGCCTCTCTACCAACTCTATGCCGGTGCTGATTAATGGTCGCCCTGGTTTAACTTTTGACATCAGTCGGGGGATCAGACAGACCGATCCTCTATCTCCTTTCCTTTTCGCTATTGTAATGGAAGGTCTTAGCCGTCTTCTTGATAAGGGTGATAGCCACCATCAGTTTATAGGCTTTCCGATTGCGAAGTCGGGTCTTACCATCTCCCATCTTCTCTTTGCTGATGACTGTCTGATCTTTGGTCAGAATTCTCTGGAGAATATCCATAATCTTAAGAATATCCTGAAAGAATTCAGTGAGGCTTCGGGGCAGATGATAAACTACTCCAAATCTAGTATCTTCTTCTCTAAAAACTCGCACCCTAAATTCAAAAGGATGATTATTAGGGAGCTTAAAGTTCATCAATCATCGACGGGTGACAAGTATCTTGGCACTAATCTCTTCATTGATAGAAAGAAAATTTCTTCCTTCCAATCTCTTCTCTCCCAGATTAATAACAAGCTTGCCAAATGGCAAGCTAGTCTCCTCTCCCAAGCTGGTCGCTCGATAATCGTTTCGACTATCGCAGCGGCTGTTCCCCGATACCAAATGCAGTGCTTTGCCATTCCTAAAGGCATATGCAACAGCATTGAGTCCATTCAACGGACTTTCAGGTGGGGAAAATCCAAAATTTTCCATACTATCAACTGGTCTGCCATTTGCAAACCCAAAAAGGCGGGTGGTATCGGTCTTCGCCTGCTCCTTCTTGATAACCAGGCTTTTCTTAACAAAATTAACTGGCGCATGATTAAAAATCCTAATGCCATCTGGGTTCGTGTCCTCAAAAGCAAGTATTTTCCTAATACTCATAAACCCACTTCTCCGAAAGCTAATCATTCCTGGCTCTAGAAGTCTATTGCTAAGCAGTACAACGAGTTGGCGGGTCTGATCTTCTGGGATATTAACAACGGTGGTAATGTTAACATTTGGCAGGATTTCTGGATCCCTAACCACCCCCCCTATTACCAATCACAAGGGATCCAATCTTATTTGGGTCTCTCAGCTGAATACTAATAACAGTTGGAATGTTCAGATTTTGCAGGAATGCTTCGATGAGGAGGTTTGTAGAGCCATACAGAGTATTAATATACATTATAACCAAGAGAACCGATGTGGACGTTAACGAAATCAGGAAATTTTTCCATAAAAACGATGTATAATTATTTGAGAATGCAAAACACGAATCATGTGCAGGATCAAACTGACTGGTACTTTATTTGGAATATGAATATTATCGCTCGAGTTAAACTATTTATATGGAAGTGTTGTACCAATAGCTTACCTGTGAAAGCAAAAATAGGTAAATACATTGGAAACTATTACGCTTGTGTTAACTGTGCAGACGACGAAACTTTAGATCATGTAATGCTCCATTGCACGTTTGCAAAAGCTATATGGTTTCATTTTCAGGTACGAACAGATCAAATCAGCTCCACCATGCAATGGATCTTTCAGTGGAAGGATCTACAAGAGGAGATTACTCACCTATATGCCAAAATCCTTTGGTTTATATGGTAAGCACGATGTGAAAACTGTTTTAATGATAATAAACAAAATCCTAGACAAATTATTGACAGAATCAATAATGCCACTATTACTCCTCTCAAAACTGAGACGATCATCACAAATAAAAGCAGAAAGAAAACCACGAAAAGCTCTTGGATACCCCCAGAGAAACCATACCTCAAGCTGAACGTTGACGCCTCTTTTACTACCTTGACATAACAGGCAGGTATTGGGTGTATCATTCGAGATGAAGAGTCTAACTTCATAATAGCGGCAGCAGACTCGGTTCGATGCCAAAATGCTGCAGAAGGTGAAAGCCTAGCTTTACTCTACAGAATTCAATGGGCGTTACAGTTGCAGATCTCACACATCCACATTGAAAGCGACAGCCAATCATTGATAAATTTTATTAACGGACATAAGGTGGGTGTCTACTAGCAAGCGGTAACGATTCTACAACAAGTACAGACCCTCATAAATCAATTTGAAGGCACCATCTTCACCTTCACTCCTAGAGAAAGTAATACTCAGGCTGACGCTCTTGCCAAATGGGGAAGAAGGAATTCGAGCAGGACAGTGTGGAACTCTGTACCTACGTTTATTTCTGTTTTGAAGTAGCTTCGTTTTATGCAATTTGTACTCCGGTTTTCGTTAATGCAAGGTTTCTCTCATAAAAAAAAAAAAAGGTCCTTTCATTCTGTCGACATAAAGGTTAAAATTACGAGTTTTGTTAATGGGTCAATTTTTCAGTTGTTTGTTCCTGTACCAATGACCATTTGTCGTTGACTAGTCAATATTTCCAAAATTGTAGTCAGACATATCAAAACTAAGATTGGCTCTTACTCATTGGGACCATAACTAGTGTCATACTATATAACATTATCCCAACAAATCATTAAAATCAACCCCATAAAACAAAAATGAGAGAACATGAAATATTTTTAAAAACTAGTAGAATTTAAATTGGAGGGCAGATAAGAAATTTTCCATGAACTAAGAGCTAAACTAAATTTACTACGTATATAAATCAAAACATTGTTAAGAGAAATACTATGATGACACTTATAGTGAAATTATAAACATAAATCTACTCAGGCTGCAGATTAGCCGTTAGCCCATTAGGTAAGAGTAATATCCCCCTCGTACCTTCAAATTTTAGGAGAAATTAAATGCTGCCAATGAATTGTTTAGACGTTCTAGAGGGCAATGTATAATGAGATGACGTTGGTAATAATTTGTGACGAGGAAGGCACCTTTAAACACCTACAGTCTCCGCTTTAAAACTACCCTAATCCAAATCATTTATATAAACACAGAATTACTACTATATTTTTTTTTGTCATTCTTGAAAGCACATAATTACTACTCTCTAGAGAAAGACCTTGGCATCAAAACCATATAATACTAATCAAGCACAAATTTGTTTCTTCTAATTTGATTTTCTTTTAATAATTTTTGAATCTTAAAAAACAAAAAATCGTAAATACAGAAATACATACAAATGTTTATGTACTATTCGTAGTTCTCTCTCTCTCTTTCACTTTTTTTTTCTCTCTCTAGATTTCAACCAAAACTGAAACGAAATTCAAAATCGAACAATATCACTACAATTATAATCATCAGTATTAGTTATTGAATCATCAGGCCATGAATCTCTAAGCAACTTCAACAACATTTGTGCCTTCCTTTTCGCCCTAACCGTACAATCACTCTGAACAAGCAACAATAACTGCGTCAATACTCCGGCAGCCACCGCATCTCTCTGCAATTCCTCCGACACCGTACACAACGAAAGTAAAGCTCCGGCGGCATACTCCGTCGCTCTATCAGATATCTTCAATATTATTTTAACCAGTAACGGAACCGTCAAAGCGTGTGAAGCAAAGGCGGCGCAACCAGCTGTGACTCGGCAGAGCAATTCAATCGTTGCTAGAGCTCGTTCCGCGTCGCATTTCTCAAAATCGGCTAATCGATTTATTAAAGCTTCAGCTGCTCCGGCTAAAACCGCTTTAAGCCGATTCTGTTTCACTAAACATAAAGCGAATAATGATTTGATTCCGATTTTAAGTGCTTTTGGATAAACTAATGGATAATTTAAGATTCCTATAATTCCTTCAAGAATTCCGTCTGTATTTCCGATCAAAATTCGAAGATCTAACGAACGAGTTCCGGCAACTATTATTTCGATTAAAGCGGCGGCGTTTACTCGAATTTCAATTGAAGGATCTGATAGAAATGAAGATATGAAAGAAATTCGATCCGGTTGAGAAGCTATTGAGTTACAATCCGATTCACTGAGTTGAAATAAAACGAGTAATGCAATTGATTCATGAATCAATTCATTTGAGGAATCAGATTCTTTGCCGGAGAAGATGATAGAAATTAAAGTACTTTGTGGATTATAAGATGAAATTAAAGATCTATTTTTATCTGAATCACGAGCGATTCCTTTGAGTCGACGAATAACAATGAGTCGTGACTCAGATTGGATTGAATCGTTTGAAGCTTGATTGAGTAAAGATCGGACTAAAGCTGGATCAGCTGGTTGTTTAGGTGTAGGAATACGTTCAACACCGAAAGACCGATTCGAAACGCACCAGTTTTGAATCAAACGACGAAGAGTATGGTTAGGGATGAGAGTGAAATCGGTGAGAGGAACTCGGGTTACCGGACAAGTAGTATTCCCGGTTGCCACCCATGACTCGATGCTGGGTCGATCGTAAGTTTGACCGGTGCTAACAGTAACTGGATCGCGCATCAACTCTAAAGAGATCGGACATCTGAAATGGTATGGGATTTGAACTCCAATTACGTCTAATGGATCTAAACTTCTTCCTCGCATCCTTTCTTTGTTTCTCTCTCTAGAATAATCAAATCAGATCTATGGGTATGGGTATTGGTATGGTTTATTTCACTTTCTCTCTCTAGAAAATTTGAGACATTCTGGAAGGAACTAGGAAGAGAAGAAGAAGAAGAGGGCACCACCACTCTGTGTTCTTCTCCTGATGCTGGTCTCTCGTTTTTGTCTTGAAATTATATTCTACCTTTACCCTTCTCTTTATAATACCCCAATCCAATCCAAAATCCAAACATACCCCCAACATTCACTGGCACAAACTTCTGCCCTTATCTGACTTTCCACTCGTGTGTACCCCAAACAAACCCTAATCCTAAACTTGACCATTGGTCAAATAAATTCTACCCCAATTTCTCTCTCTTCCAATAAATAGACTTGTTTGTTTATTTTTCACACTCCAATCCATTGTCAAGATGGAGTACACCATTTCAACAAAAAAGAAAAATGGAGTATACCAACACCAAGTATAATCATGTGTTTAGTTAAAAAAAAAAAAACTGTGTTTAGGTTACCAATTTACCAAAATGTGCTTTCATCAAAAAAAAAAAATTACCAAAATGTGTACGGGAGATTTAGTTATCTACCAATTTACCAAAATGTGCTTTCATCAAAAAAAAAATAAATTACCAAAATGTGTATGGGAGATTTAGTTATCTAGGGACAGACAAAATCTCGCTCTTGGGCTATTTTAATCTGAAACTATTGGTTATGTTTCGGCTTTGTTCTGCACAATTATTACTGGGCTATTTTAATCTGAAACTATTGGTTATATTTCGGTTTTGTTCTGCACAATTATTACATAAAAGATACATAGTCGAAGTGGTCTTCTACTTAGTCATGTAGCGCCGTTGTTGTTGCTAACTATTCTAAATCCCATCCACAACTTGTTCTTACTTTCAGTTATTCGGTTTATTTCTATTAGACATTACATTTTTATTTTTTGTGAAAATTTCTTTTTAATCCTCTAATTTTTTTTGTTGATTCAAGCGAACTTCATTTTATTAGGTCCTATCTGAGTTATGAGTGAGATTCATGACTTGTTCACTATAAAATACTTTGAATTAGAATTCATAAGTGAACATACGTCGTAACAAGGGTGTGTTTGAGAGAGAATGTGACTGGTGCGGTCATACCGAGACTCTGCAAACCACAAAATTTCTTAAATATCTCAAGCCCTTAAATACTGAAACAAATAAGCCTAATGGAGTAATACTTTGAGAGTCTTAATTACTTCAAACAATTAGATGTTGGTAAAGATCCTTAAAAAAAAAAAAAAATTAGATGCTGCTCTGTTGTTAAAGATGGAGATAGCGTCGTTTAGTGGGTGGGGGAGCACATAAGCGTGCGGAGTAAGGAAGGAGGAGGGGCATTGCGCCCCACGACCCACGTCCCAAAGTCACCACTGTCGCTGGTCAACCAAACACACTTGCCCCGGCCAGCTTAGTAGTAATTCATTTGGCGCTTCCTCGATGCACGTGCTTTTACCTCTCGCACGTGTCTACAGCTAAGCTTTGACCACATTGCCCAATCACCACCCAATAATCTCTCCTCTTTCTTTCTCGACTCTCTGTTGGTTGGATCTCCGTGCAAGAAATTTCCCCCTCTCTCTCTCACTCAGTTCTTCATATTCCATGAAAGAGGACGAAACCCGTGAGATCTAAACTCTCAGTCTCTACTATACTAGTAGAATATGTTCGGCGCTCAAATTGGCATGCCATAACTAGCTAGGGATCGAGGATTTTTATTTAAATATTCATATTCGTTAATTATATTAGTACGTCAACGATTTGAATTAGTCTCTACAAGAGATTATATTTTAAAATGTTCGTATAATCGACTTATTGTTAATTTGACTAAAAAAATTATTTTTCAATAAAGATTACTAAACTACCAATTAGTCACGGACCAGTCACGGACCGCTCATCTTGTTTCTTAAACGTGTTTTAACTAGCTTCGTAGCTGAAAAAGTTATTTCAACGAAGGTAGTTGTAACCGGCAGAGTTAGTAACAAAGTGATAAGCAAATAAACTATATGATACTATGTTTTATTTCTCTTAGTCTCCACCAATGTTCTAGTAAGAACTTCAATCCCATCTAAATTTGAGAAATCGTCATTTTGCCTCATATTGTAAATGTAATTATCAAGCTGAGAACTAAGTAACATAGCGTCAAGACTACTGAAATCTGACGGATAAAATCCAGCAAGATGCATCAACTTACTTTTTTTTTAAAAAGACAAAATCTCTAGATAGACTCAAACATGTCATATAACGGAGCAACTCAATATTCTTCTCAGTAAAACGAACATTCAATTCTTGAAGTTGCATATCAATAACCTTATAAAAGATCTCCACTTGATAGTGATAAAAGTTTGTAATTTATTGTGTGTTCCTTCTGCTTCTTCCTTGAACTATGTACGAATAATTAAGATCAACAACTTCAATATTATATTTTTCACAAAAAGTAGAAACACTTCAAACCAATGATGACCACTCATGGTCTTGTACATATTGGATTCTAGCTTTTGATGATTCAACAAAATCTTTGGCAGTCACAATATCTTGTTTTTTCTTTGTAGTACTTGTGACAATTTATTTGTTATTCCCAACAAAAGTGATATGTAAACAAAATACAAAATCAAAAGTTTGTATCTTAGATAACAAATCTAGTGACTCCCTCTTTTGATCCGCTATAACATAACGTGTAGCAATAACTTCAAGGATATTTATCACTGAACCGAAGATGAAAGGTTCTAGCAATGATGTCAAACTATTATAGTGTGAACCCCCAACGAGTGACTCTAGACCGCCTAAGACTTGTTTCTTGATTTAAACCTTAACTAGTTATAAGCTCTCCGAGTTTATTTGCTTCTTCTTTTTTTTAGTTAAGCATACTTTGCCGTTTGCACGGTCCTCCAATAGCAACAATCATTTGTCCGACTAAATGAAAAAGTAACTACATACTTACATGATTATCCACTAGTTATACCAAACATAACTGCAGTTCATGAGCAAAGTAGTGGACATAATAAACACATAGATTTTGCTCTAAAATAAGAATTTTTAGACCATTATACTCTCTTTGCATGTTACTGGATACGTAATATCCTTGGCCTTGTAAGCGAAAAATCATAAATCATATCTGCACAAAAATGAATCTAATGTGATTTTCAAACTTTTAGCACAAATATCTGTCAAATGCTCAACCCCTAAAAACCTCTCGATAACACGCTCTTCCATGTTCACATAACGAATCACAATACCCATTTGCTCGTCTATATAAATATCTCGTGCTTCATCAATCAAAATAGAGAAGAGAGCATCACCAAGATCACTAATAATTCACTTAATAATTTCATATGCACATGAGTCGGTGAATTGAATTTTATAGGATTTATGGTAGGTGAATTGAATTTTGCAGAAATTTATGATAGATGAATTGAAGTTTATAGAGTTTATGGTAGGTGAATTGAATTTTATAGGGTTTAGGGTAGTTGAATTGGAATTTTATAGGAATTTAGAATAGTTGGATAGAGTAATCTCAATACATAGAAGTTAAACTACTTAATAAAAATCCAACCACCACCACTAATCTCCCTCCTCCCTCCGTCCCTCCCTCTTTCTGTTCCTAGAAAGGCTTTCTTTCACCCGAACAAGAAGATAAAATGGGAGTGAGAGAAAAATAGTGGTGGTAGTTTAATTTGGTGGTAGACGGATTTGGTAGTGGTGGTCGAAGGTGATGATTGAAATGGTGATAGTGAACAGAAGTCATGGCTGTGCAGGTGAGCCAAAGATACAAGGGCAAAATTGTTAATAACTGAAAGTCGCGGAAGCTATCGAACCTATCCTAGAAATTGATCCGACTATGAAGATTAATCGTAAAGCTAAGCCAAAATCTAAATATGCGAACAGAATTAACGAGGTTCGGCTTTAAAGCCTACGTCCTCGGGCGAACAATAAATCTTTTATTGAAGGATAGATGAAGACGACTAACACAACCCGCAAGTTCGTCCCAAGATGGTACCGCATAGAAATTAACCTTCTATACTAGATCTTCGACGACCGAGAAATTTAACACCGCTCAAAAACTATGAAAAATTTCTCTCACTCTTGCTCTCTCTCTCTAGCTCTCTAAAGAAGAGTTGTTGTTGCTTGTGTTGGTTGGTGTGTTACAAAGAACTCAAGACCCCTATTTATATTATTATAAGCCGGCATAGGAAGTCCTAAGATTAGAACTTTGGTTTCTAAATTACTTAGGTTTCTAAATTTTGGTGTCAATTGCCAAACCGCCTATATCCAACTTTGGATATCCACCGACCATAGCCAATTGCCAAACCGCCTCTGCCTCTCAATTCAAACTTCAAAACAACTCTTCAATTTGGCTGCCTCAATTTGGAAACCTACCAAACCGCCACAAGCCAATTGATGAAGAAACCGACTATGAAGATGAAACCGCCTGTGTTATCTATTTTGAAACCGCCTCTCACAATTCTCCACCTCGTACACAATTTGATACACTTCAAATTTTGGACGAACACCAGGATACTTCTTGTAAGATATATCTGCTTCTTGTAACTTCATCCGACTGCACCATATGACCATGGCTGCCTACGTACCCTTTTACAGGAACAAGCCTACCGTAGTTCTACCAACCCTTCACATAAAGATTACCTTGTCGCCATTACGCCCTTTCGGGCAACTTAACACGAGCCGATTTGCAGCAATTCCAGACAATGCTGAAACTTGCTACACGTCACCACTTTAGTCAACATGTCCGCGGGATTCTCATCTGTGTGTACCTTCATGAGAGAAACATCACCTTCCTCTATGACATCTCGTACAAAGTGATACCTGACATCGATATGCTTAGTGCGAGCATGATGAACCTGATTCTTTGCCAAGTGGATTGCACTTTGACTATCACACCATACATCCACGCACTCCTGCTTAATCCCTAGATCATCCAGAAGACCCCACAACCACAATGCTTCCTTCACACCCTCGGCCATAGCCATATACTCGGCCTCCGTAGTAGATAACGCAACTGTAGATTGTAACATCGATCGCCAACTAACTGGAGCACCATGTACCCTAAATACATAACCAGTAGTAGATCGTCTTCTATCTAGATCGCCAGCATAATCCGAGTCAACATAACCGCTTACCTGACATGTGTCTCCACCAAAGCACAAACCCGTATCAACAGTACCCTTCAAGTACCTCAAGACCCACTTCACAGCTTCCCAATGTGTCTTCCCCGGGTTTGCCATAAACCTACTAACCACACTGACCGCCTGTGAAATGTCCGGACGAGTACACACCATAGCGTACATCAAACTGGCAACTGCACTAGTATACGGTATACGATCCATATGATCCTTCTCCACCGCAGTAGTGGGAGATTGTTTTCCCGAGAGCCTGAAGTGTGGTGCCAAAGGTGTTGACACCGCCTTCGCATTCTGCATCCCGAACCGAGAAACTACTCGTTCGATGTAACCTTTTTGATTCAAGTACAGTTTCTTACTTGACCGCTCTCTCTTAATCTCCCTTCCCAGTATCTTCTTTGCAGCGCCCATGTCTTTCATCTCAAACTCTTGACTGAGTTGAGATTTCAACTTATCTATCTCCACCATGCTTCTAGAAGCAATAAGCATGTCATCCACATACAAAAGGAGATAAATAAAGTCACCTTCGCGAAGCTTCTTGATGTATACACAACAATCATAGTCACTTCTGCGAAAACCATGCTTTTGCATGAAAAAATCAAATCGTTTGTACCATTGGCGAGGGGATTGTTTCAATCCGTAAAGAGACTTCCTCAAACGACATACTTGATTTTCTTTACCCTCAACCTTGTATCCCTCAGGTTGAGCCATATAAATTTCTTCTTCCAAATCTCCGTGCAAGAAGGCGGTTTTAACATCGAGTTGTTCCAGCTCAAGATCACTATGAGCAACAATACTCAATAGCACCCGAATAGAAGTATGTTTCACGACCGGTGAGAAAATCTCATTGTAGTCGACCCCTTCTTTCTGTGCATAACCCTTGGCCACTAGTCTTGCCTTATACCTTGTACCCTTGATCTCGGAAGAATCCTCTTTCTTCTTGTACACCCATTTACAACCAATAACAGACTTACCTTCGGGCAATGGGACAACCTCCCATGTCTTGTTCTTGTGAAGAGACTCCATCTCTTCTTGCATAGCAACCAACCAACTCTCTCTTTCCGCCGCGGTGATAGCTTGTTTGAAGGTGACCGGCTCGTCGTCTTCCACCGAGAGTGCATATTCAACCACATTTGCCTGCCCGTAATGCCTAAGAGGTTTGTCTGACCCTAACCTCTGTACCGGCTTATATAACCGTTTCGGCCTAGTGTGTACCGAAACATCCTGCTGTTGTTGTTGTAAAACTTGTGTACCTTCCCCTTGAACCTCCTCATGATCGGGTTCATCAATTTCCTCATCCTGAGTATTATCCTGATGCTCCACCTGATCATGATTCCTAGAAACCCGTTGGTCTTCGATTTCTACTTCCACTACTTGAGCTTTAGTAGACCCAACATCACCACAACTAGGTACCGTAGCTTTCGCCATAGCTACAATAGATGACTCATCAAACACCACATCTCTGCTGATTACAAACTTCTTGTCTTCCGTACACCATAGCCGATAACCCTTGACTCCTGTAGCATATCCTAAGAAAATTGTCTTCTTTGCTCTATTGTCAAGTTTGTTACCTTTAACATGGTAATAAGCCGTACAACCGAAAACCCTAAGTCTCCCGTAATCTGCATGTTCACCTGACCACACCTCGTAAGGTATGCCGCCATCTAAAGAAGAATGTGGAGACCTGTTCACAATATAACAAGCTGTAGCAACAGATTCTGCCCACCATTCTACGCCTAATCCCGAATTGGAGCGCATACATCTAGCTTTCTCAAGTAGTGTACGGTTCAATTTCTCTGCGACTCCATTCTGCTGAGGTGTGTTTACTACTGTCCAGTGCCTCACAATGCCTTCCTGATTACAAAACTCCTTGAATGCCCCATCCGTGTACTCGGTCCCATTATCCGACCTTAACGTCTTCAGCTTTCGACCAGTTTTGTTCTCAACCATTGCTTTCCACACCAGGAATGTGTTGAATACCTCAATCTTATGCTTCAGAAAATAAAGCCAGACAAATCTCGAATGATCATCAACGAATGTAACAAAATACCTGGAACCACCCTTGGAAGGTAACTTTGCCGGTCCCCAGACATCGGTGTGTACGTAGTCTAACACCTCTTTGCTCCTGTGCTTGCTTGTAGAGAACGTCACCCTGTGTGCCTTCCCGAACACACAATGCTCACAAAACTCCATGCAAGGCTTCTTCATGTCCTTCAACAAGCCTTTCCCGCACATCAGAGATAGACCCTTTTCTGACATATGCCCAAGGCGCATATGCCAAAGCCTCGTACTAGCCGTTGGATCCCTTCCACTGATTCCTACTGCTACATCTCCCGTAATTGTTGTCCCCAAAAGTTTGTATAAATTACCGTAACGAGTACCTCTCATTACCACCAAAGAACCCTTAACGACTTTTATGGAGCCATTCTCTATAATTATCTTACAGCCGTTCCGCTCCAACACACCAAGGGAAATTAGATTTTTCCGCAAATCGGGTATGTGTCTCACGTCCGTCAATGTTCTCACCACTCCATCGTGCATCTTGATCCGTATTGTTCCGAGTCCCACAGTTTTACATATACTATCATCACCCAGTATAACTGTACCACCATCTATACTCCTATAGGTAGTAAACCACTCCCTATTTGGGCACATATGGTGTGACGCCCCTGAATCAAGCATCCACTTATCGAAGATCTTCTCAGACACCTCTGTCACCGAAAAACATTCGTCCGCCTCTTCTGACACATATCCCGCCTCTTGCATCTCTTGTTTCTCCTTGTAGCCTTCGTTCTTTTGCTTCAACTTTCTCTTTGGACAAGCCGCTTTAAAGTGGCCAAGCTCACCACAACTAAAGCACGTTTTCTTGAAAGAGCCTCTAGATTTGGATCTAGATTTCCCGCCCTTTCCCTTTCCCCTTTCATTACTCCTCCCTCTCGTTACAAACAACCCTTGTGCTTGTTCTTTGTCTACTCCACCCGACGCCATACTGCTAGTAGCAACCTTACGAAGGTCATCCGCTAATAGCGAATTTCTCGTCTCTTCCATGCTTAGACTATCACCAACAAGCATCAAAGTTTGAACAAGGTTCTCATAGGATTTAGGCAATGAAAGTAACAATATGAGGGCTTGGTCCTCATCCTCAACCTTAACATCAATATCCTTCAAATCTGAGATAATCCTGTCAAACCTATTCACATATTCCTGAACAGAAGAACCCTCTTCCATTCTACATGTGAATAATTTGGATTTTAGTTAGACCCGATTCGTTAAAGTTTTCGTCATGAAACTGCTTTCTAGCTTTAACCACACACCCGCCGCCGTTGTTTCTTCGTCTACTAGGAACGCCACGTCCCTCTCAAGACACAACATAATGGTGGCCCGTGCTTCGAGATCTAACTCCTCCCAATCCTCATTTGACATATCTCCTGGTTTCTTTCCCGTCAACGTCTTGTGTAATTTCTGCGAGATTAACAGATTCTTCATCTGCATCCGCCAATAAGAAAAATCGTTTTTCCCATTGAACTTCTCTATCTCATATTTCCCTGCTTTGACCGTACCACTTCTCGATCCCATCTTCTCTTCGTTCAATCTCATTAAGGCTCTGGTACCAATTGTTAATAACTGAAAGTCGCGGAAGCTATCGAACCTATCCTAGAAATTGATCCGACTATGAAGATTAATCGTAAAGCTAAGCCAAAATCTAAATATGCGAACAGAATTAACGAGGTTCGGCTTTAAAGCCTACGTCCTCGGGCGAACAAGAAATCTTTATTGAAGGATATATGAAGACGTCTAACACAACCCGCAAGTTCGTCCCAAGATGGTACCGCATAGAAATTAACCTTCTATACTAGATCTTCGACGACCGAGAAATTTAACACCGCTCAAAAACTATGAAAAATTTCTCTCACTCTTGCTCTCTCTCTCTCTAGCTCTCTAAAGAAGAGTTGTTGTTGCTTGTGTTGGTTGGTGTGTTACAAAGAACTCAAGACCCCTATTTATATTATTATAAGCCGGCATAGGAAGTCCCAAGATTAGAACTTTGGTTTCTAAATTACTTAGGTTTCTAAATTTTGGTGTCAATTGCCAAACCGCCTATATCCAACTTTGGATATCCACCGACCATAGCCAATTGCCAAACCGCCTCTGCCTCTCAATTCAAACTTCAAAACAACTCTTCAATTTGGCTGCCTCAATTTGGAAACCTACCAAACCGCCACAAGCCAATTGATGAAGAAACCGCCTATGAAGATGAAACCGCCTGTGTTATCTATTTTGAAACCGCCTCTCACAAAAATTAAATCACATAAACTTTTAGACTGAAAATATCATTGTCTCTTAAACCGCTCCCATTGAATAAGTGTTCAAAAGAAGTGATCTAAACCTTCCAAACAATATAATCTCAAAAGGATGAAAGTAACTAGATTACACTAGAAAACCCACATATGTGGAGTTGGGTTTTGGGGCATTTCCCAGACAAGTCAAAGTGGTGGTTGTTGGGGAACTCGATCTATTCCTTTGACAGAACGTCAGAACCCCAATGAAGACTAATTGTCTGATTATGCTAATTACAAAACAAATCTAGATTTTCATAGATAATCATTCATTAATTAAAAGAGAAAGCCGGCAGTTTAGCCACCGACCACTGCTCTGATTGTTTTGGAATCTGTTCATAGTTGTAGTCAGTATATATGTCACGAGTCAAACTCACAATCTCTTACTATTACACATCTAATAAAAATAAAAATGTTGTAAATAAAGAAAAGCTTCAAAAACGTTTCTCCAAGCTGAGTACTTTAAACCCAAAGTCATAAAACAGAGAATGAATTTCTTTTCTTTTATTCTTCCTTTTCTTTTCTTCTTTTCCCTTTCTTAATTCTTAAACTTTGTATGGTGATGATTGTATGACCATAATTTAATATAATTATGAATTAAAGAAGTAGATCGTGATGTAATAATAGTGATGATTATCCTAACAATGCTACGATACATATAAATGATTTTGATTGTGATGATATTGTGACCCATCGATTTACCTACTCTACTTTATAACAGAAAATTTAAAAAACAACTATAGAAGAAAAATACTCTTGCTAGAATGTTAGTTGACGAAGAATGTGTATAATAAGGCTCCCACTATGGTTATATTCGTACACAGTCTTTTTGAAAATATTCGTACACCTTCATACAACGCCAGATTAGGTCCAACGCGTAGTTTATTTAAGATATATTTTTGTGACATAAGTTAGAGGTCAAGAGTTCGAGCCACACTTTCTGAAAAAAAAGATATGCGGAATAGTCTTAGTTATTTATTCTTGATCCTTGGGCGTTGTCATATAAAATTAGAACAATTCTCACTTCGCCTTCCAAAGCCGAAGAAAATTAATTAAGACTTATTAACCCAAAGAATATTTTAAGACGTATCTAGTAAATAGATTAATGCATTATCCAAATCCTTTAACGTTCAAAAATTTGTTTTAGTTTAAAATGATATAATTTTGTCATCATTATCACCCCACTGAGCCATCTCTTATATTTGTCAGTCATTTTAGGTAGTCAATTTATTCATTTTTCAAATCAATTACAATGCTCGAAGCATCTCTTAAAATATAATAATCTATGATTATGTGGATAAGTATGGATACGCAAAAGCGCAACATGATCTATTATGATATTTGTTCGTAAATCTTTAAAAATAAAAACAAAATTTTCATGTGAACTTTTTATTATTATAAAGTACAAAATTTCTTCAAATATTTACTTATTCACTAAGTCATGGGTATCATATGTATAATGTGGGAACTATTGCAAAATTTTGTATAATTTTATTTCTGACATGTGAAACACTGTTTTGCACAAGTCCTCTCACATCCAAACTACTATTGTTTTGTGACTATCCTTGTTTTGGGTGAGATATTTGTTCTAGAGTTTTTTTAGAATTTTCTGTTGGGAACCATCGATTTTGACTCGGCCAGACTCGTCAAACTAAAAAACAAAGAAAATCATTGCACTTGTGTCGTCTGTTTATTAAGTTTAAAGTCAAGAATCTCTTAGTTATGTCCCATATAAAGTTTGGACGATGTTCGGTTGATTCTCCTGTCTTCACCTATGTACGCCAAACGTTAGAGTTAAGGAAGTGTTTGCAACATTACTAAACATTTGCAGCATTGTTTTATGTAGAATGAGAAAACTACAACTAGAATTGAAAAAATTATGTTGACATAGTTGCTCATAACATTTTAGGTATAGTTCACCTTAGTGGTTTTATGTAGAATGAAAAAACTACAACTAGAATTGAAAAAATTATATCGACATAGTTGTGTTGTCTAGCATATTCTCCTGCCTTGAGCTTTTTGCTAATTGCTCATAACATTTTAGGTATAGTTCACCTTAGTGGTTTTATGTAGAATGAAAAAACTACAACTAGAATTGAAAAAATTATGTCGACATAGTTGTGTTGTCTAGCATATTCCTGATATCTTTTAGTATTTTCCATTAACTTTTAATAAGCGTATTTCATGACATCTAAGTATTTGTAATTCATGGAATGATAAAAGAAAACGTAAGAAAAAGATATGTAAAATTTTACGGAAATCTGTAAAATTCTACTGTCAATAAAGCCATTCTGTAAACAACGTTTTTATGTTTGTAAAATATCATTGATTATGTCAGAGTTTAGAAGATGTTGGTAAATTTGTCAAAATATGTGTAAAATCAAATAAATGCTACAAGAAATTTGAGGGTGTTGACGAATGACGGCTGCTAAACAAACTCACTTATTTACAAAAAATAAATACTCCCTCCGTCCCAAATTAAGAATCCACTATTCATTTTTTAGATGTCCCAAATTAAGAGTCTCATTCTTTATATGTCAAATCCCTTACTTTTCCATAAATGCTTGCTTATATGTTCCCAATATATGGTGCATTAATTAAGCTAATTAAGACATTTAATTATTTCCAATACAAAAACTTGTTTTTCTAATCAATAAATCCATTCTTTTGGATTAATCAAGTGAGAAACTAATATGGCTACATGTATTTTTAGAATGAAAACTGTAATCTTTGAATTATTTTAAGAAAATTTAACAAATAAATAAGGGCAAACATGGAAGAACAGAAAAAATGAAAAATAAGTTGGACTCTCAATATGTGACTCTTAATTTGGGACGGAGGGAGAAATTTTTTGGGTAATTTAGAAAATTATCAAACATAAATATGTTGTTTGAATCAAGAAAATGTAAGAGAATATACACAATTTTTTAGAGTCATCATCCCTATAAATGTGGTTGCTCCTGAGGTAGAGGAAGATAACATGGAGTTAGTAGATCAGGGTGGAGGTGTGTTGTTGCTGGATAACATGGCCTTTTCGGAAGAACAGAAGGTGGGGAATGATGTGGAGACCTGCATTACTCCAATCAGCAATAAATTAGTGGAGACCAGGGGAAGGACAAATACCCCCAAATCAAGCTTGAGGGTTACAAGATCGGAATCTCTTTCTAGAAGTGAGAGGGAAGCAAGGAGGCTTCAATGGACTCTCAGGGATGACAATGTAGAAGGTAAGAAGAGGGCAAGGTCTAGCTCTGCAGTTGGGAAGAGTGGTAAGTATGTCAATTAATATTATCAGCTGGAACATCAGGGGGTTAGGGTCGGCGAAGAAGAAAGCAGCGGTTAGGAAGTTAAGATTGGAGTACAAAGCATCTTTAGTTCTTTTGCAGGAAACTAAGCTCGACAGTGTTAGCAACATTTTGGTGTGTGGGTTATGGGGTAATAGCTGTGTCGACTGGGTTTGTCTCCCTGCTGTAGGGGCAGCAGGAGGGATCCTATGTATGTGGGATCCTAACCTTTTTGTGTGTTTAGACAAATCAGTAGGTGTCTTTTCTGTTTATGCTAAACTATGTAATGTGTTAGATGGATTTGAATGGATGCTATCTTCTGTTTATGGTCCTTGTGTATCTAATCTTAGGGAATTATTTTGGGAGGAGTTTGATCGGATTCATGATAGTTGGAACTTGTCTTGGTGCATTGGGGGGATTTTAACGTTACTCGTTTTGTTCATGAGAAAAGGAACTATGCTCCTATTAGCAGCAAAATAAAATGTTTCGACAGTTGGGTGCAATGCAACTCGCTTATAGATCTACCAAGTTTTGGGATGTCCTATACATGGACCAACAATCAAGCTTCCCCTAACATGAGTTTGCTAGACAAATTCTTGATTAATAAGGATTGGGAGGAGAAATATCCGTTGGCTGCTCAAATTATTTTGCCTCACCCTGTTTCGGATCATGCTCTGGTGCTATTAAAAGTGAAGTCTCCTGTCATTCACAACCCTCCTTTTAGATTGGAGGAGATATGGCTGATGGATAAGGACTTTTTTCCTTTGGTTAAGGGATGGTGGGAAGATATGGATGACTTGAGTCCACTATGGTGCAAGCTTAAAGCCCTCAAGGATAAGCTTAAACCCTGGTCGAGAGAAAAATTCAAGCGCCAAAGAGAGGCCATGGCAAAGTTGCAAGATCAGATCCACGAGCTAGATAAGATTGAGGAAGGGAGGGACCTGCTTCAGTCAGAGATCGACATTAGGGCGGGTTTGAAAGGTGAATTGGAAAGTCTGCTCAGTTTGGAAGAGATTAGTCTTCGCCAAAAGTCTCGGGTCTTATGGTTAGAAGCGGGGGATAGAAACTCTAAGTACTTTCATAGCATCATCAATTGCAGGAAGAGATCGAATAGAATCGCGGCTCTTAAAGTTGGCGACCGAATTGTCACAGATTTGGAGGACATTAAAGGTTCGATCTCTTCTCACTTTGCTTCTTTATTCGAAGAACCAGAGTTGTGGAGGCCAGGGGCGGAAGGAATCAACCTTCCTAGATTGGAAGATTCCGTTGCATTAAGCTTGGAAGGGGAATTCCTAGAGGAAGAGGTTCTGGCAGCAATTCGGGGGTTGGCGAAAGACAAGGCTCCGGGTCCAGAAGGTTTTCCGATGAATTTCTATGTGAAATGTTGGGATATAGTGGGTAAAGATATTATGAAAATGATGTCGGATTTCTGGTTTTCAGGCAGCTTGGACTGGCGGTTAAATCAAACGTTTATGGTCTTAATTCCTAAAAAGAGTGCCTCAGAGACTCTTAACGATTATCGACTCATCAGTTTGGTCAGCGGTCCCTACAAGATTCTGTCCAAATGTCTGGCTAACAGGTTGAAACCTTGCCTTGAGTCCCTTATTTCTCCTCATCAGGGAGCTTTCATCGAAGGTAGACAAATTTTAGATGGCGTCCTTATAGCCAATGAATTGCTCGACTCAAGGATTAAGAGTGGAGCAAAGGGTATCCTGGTTAAGGTGGACCTCGAGAAAGCGTACGACAAGGTGAGTTGGGATTTCTTACACTCAGTTATGACCAAGATGGGTTTTAAAAGAAAATGGTTGTGCTGGATTTATAAGTGTGTATCAACAGCTTCATTCTCCGTATTGGTTAATGGTTCGACCACAGATATTATTCAGAACTCGAGGGGTATTCGTCAGGGGGATCCCATATCCCCGCTTTTATTCTTATTAGTTGCTCAAGTACTGAGTACTCTTGTCTCTATTAGGGAAAATAAAGGGTGGCTAGATGGCTTTAGAGTGAAAGAAGCAGGAACAATGGTCTCTCATCTTCAATTCGCGGATAACACGTTATTTTTTCTTCAAGCTAGCCGTCCCCAAATCTTGAAGCTCAAGGATATCTTAATTTGGTATGAGGCAGCCTCAGGTCTGAAGATTAATTTTTCTAAAAGCCAAGTGATCGAGGTGGGTGAGGTAGAGGAGCTAGATGTTCTAGTAAGGTTGTTCGGATGCACTAAAGGGTCCCTTCCTACTTCTTATCTCGGGCTACCCTTAGGCCATGGGTACAAATCGAAAAAGCTTTGGGACCCAATTTTGGAGAGAGTATCGGTGAAACTTTCTTCTTGGAAAGCTAAGACTCTTTCTCGAGGAGGTAAGGTTACTTTGATTTTGGCCGTCCTTTCAGCTCTTCCTATTTATTTTCTTTCCCTCTTTTCGATGCCCATCGACGTGGTCTCACATATAGAAAAGAGTTTCAAAAACTTTCTGTGGAATTCGGGAGAAGAGGTGAAGAAAATCCACTGGGCGGCTTGGGAGTTGATTTGTAGACCGAAGTCGATGGGAGGTTTAAGAATCAAAAATCTCAGAATTATGAATGACGCTCTCTTATCCAAGTGGCTTTGGCGATTCGGGATCGAGAGAAATAGGTTATGGAGGATTGACATCAGGCAAAAGTATGGGGAAGCTAGTGGTGGTTGGATTTCTCTTCCCCCTAAAGGAACCTATGGTTGCTCGGTTTGGAAAGGAATTTTCAAGCGTTGGGATTTATTTCACTCTAGTACTAGGATCAAGGTCGGTTCTAGGTCTTATACTAAGTTCTGGCAGGACACTTGGTTAGTGGACCAGCCTCTTCGTTTGGCTTTTCCTATCTTATTTCGAATGTGTATGAACAAGGAGGGTATGATAACCGAGTTCTTTGATTCCGTGGAAGGGGTTTGGTCGATTACGTTGAGACGCAAGCTCAGAGATTGGGAGGTAGATGATTTCAATCGGTTAATATCTTTATTGGGTAGGTTTTCTTTATCCAGCAGCTCGGACGCGAGGGAATGGATGGCATCGAAGAGCAAGGAGCTTTCTGTTAAGTCTTGCTCTGACGTTTTGTTTAATTTCTTTGGCCGAGAGTCTAAGGTTTTCCTGGATGTGTGGAGACGGAACGTTCCTCAGAGAGTTTCTTTCTTCCTTTGGGCGGCGTGTTTAGGGCGGGTTCCTACTATTGATTTGTTGAGAAAGCGTGGCTGCTCCACCCCCAATAGATGCCCGATGTGCAAGAAAATGAGGAATCTAGTTCGCACCTTTTTATTCACTGTGATATATCCTACAATGTATGACGGTATTTCATAGTCTCACTGGGGGTTTCGTGGGTTGCCCCAGCTTCAGTCTCAGATCTCTTGGCTACTTGGGGAGGGTATAAAGGGAGAAATCCGATCATAAACATGATCCATAAGGCTATTCTTTGGGCACTTTGGAATTCTAGGAACTCAATAAGCTTCTTCGACAAGACAGGGACTGTGGAAGATATAATTTTTTCAGCTAAATGTTTTGTGTTTCATTGGAGCCGAAACATTCCAAGGGCTAAATATAGATCGTTTTCGGACATAGTGGGGAATTGGGGGGCTTTTATTTCATCGATGTAATCGCGCTTTTGTCGGGTTTTGTTTCTCGTTTCTTGTATTTTGTTTTTCTTTTTTTCTTTTGGGGCGTCGGCTTGTGGGTTTTGCTTCCCCTGTCGTCGTTTTTGCCGTTTAGGATTGTACATTCTTTTCCCTCTTCCTATTAATTCAATCACCTTATTCAAAAAAAAAAAAAAAAAAATCTGGAGAAAATGAGATTTTAGAGAGAGAAACGGTTGGAGAAGATTTGCGAATGATCTTCTAGTTCTTTAGAAAAAAAAGGTTGATACTGAACCTAAACGAGGAAAGTTTCCCTTAAGAAAAAGTAGGAAACAAAAAATGAACTTTACATTCAGAAAATTAGAGATTAATCTATGCCATTGTTCGAGATGATACGAAAACCCAAGTCAATGTAAAATTCAAAAAAATTAAAATACAAAGAATATGAAGCTTAAAGAATACCATCGGTCAAACCTTTAATGAAAATTCTTGATGATGATTAAACTTCATGATTTAGATGGTTTTGATTTATGTGTAAAAACTGTGGTTTCATTTTAACATCGAGAGAGAGAGAGAGAGAGAGAAATGAATTTTGGGTGGAGAAAAATAATTTGATATTCTTAACTCAACTCTAACTTGAAACGTTTATATTCCCTAATAGTAAAAGTGTATTTATAGAGGAACAATATGGAAGGATAAAATTAGTTTTAGACTTAAGGACTCACATAAAAGTGTAAATTTGGAGCTAATTCTCATTTTAAATTTTATTTCAAACTCAGTCTTTATTGGTTTGAGGATAGATATGTCACTACTACCCTCTCATTTGAGATGTATGACTAATTACCCAAAAATTGAAAAGTTTTCTTTAGATATTAACTTTCATTTCTCGAGACAAAAACACTTTTCAAGGCAGAGGAGGCACCCTAGCTGGAATATTAGTTTGACCTAAAAACTTTGTGTGTTTGTGGTCCTATAATAATGATATAAACTTTCTATTCGTATGGCAACGATAAACATTGTATGATATAAGTTGAAAACCTCTTTATATTTCCCCATAGATGTATAGACCAGTGACCTACACTTATGTCTTCCTTGGTGTGACCCAATAAACCCCTTCAACACCGTTTAAATTATTTATAAGTCTTCTTTTAAAAGTAACTATGAAAAGGATTATTTCTCAAATGACTCCGTAGTTTATGATCAATTTTCTATCTCGTCTTTTACGCAAAATAATCAGATGACCTTTTTTTTTTTAAATGACTGTTAACTTTTTGTTTTACTTTAATACCATGTTAGAGCCTATAAGACTTAATTCTCTTTAAAAACGACAACAAGAACTCCCCAAATTATATATTTCACAAATTCTAATACTCAAGAGATGGTAAAATGTTAATAAAAAACAGGTTATTTCCAAATTTAACTCTGGAGACAACCAGTGTACAACCCCTTCGTTCCTATGAGATAGTTGTTAGGAAAAATAACTTAATTAACTTGTTCAGGAATATGAAGATATGACGCAGCGGAAAAACTGATAAAAGCCTTAGAACTCCGTCTAAAGACTATAGAATCGAAATTGATAACAAGAATACTAAAATACTGAATTTTATTGATTGAATTGAATGAATGAAACAACTACTAGACCCTCTTTATATAGGTCTAGGTTTTCCTAATCCTAGTCAAATTCAAATAGCAAGTCCTAAGAAAATGAAACACTAGAATAAAAGAAATCCTAAACTGAAAACAATTACCAAAAATAGAAAAACTACTAAAATAACTTGATCTGAAGATACTGCATCAATCTCCTCCACTTCAAAGAAACTCGCCTCGAGTTTACTAATCGCTTTAGCTGTCGTGGTGATTGGTACTCCCTTAATGCAACTTTTCCGTGAGTTATGTATAGGAATAACCAAATATGTAGATTTGAACGAAGATTGGGTTATGGCATAACCAAAATACTTGTGATTTAGTTGAATCTTCATCTTCACCCCAAAAATAAATATGTAAGGATCATGAATAAAGTGATTAAGAATCACAAGCTTATGTGAAGAATGTCCGATAAAACTACTAATAAATCGATTAGACACAAGTTTAGATTCACAGAATACTAGAAAAGGATCTTCATATGAAGGAAAATCAGTTAGCTTGATATCCGACCCATAAAGTTTCTCATCTTCATTCGAATAAACTTCCTTAACTTCTTCAAGAAATTCAAACCCCTCATCTTGTGGACTGATGATATTAATCTTTTCCGTCTTCACAATAATGTCAGTTTTTGCTTCTTTAATAACTGGAACAACATCATATTATGTACGAATATCCATGTTTGAAATAGTACTACTATTTTTATCCACACCTAAAGACGCATCAGAATTAGATATTGCCTCAGATTTTTTTGTTATAGTATTTGTGTTTTTGTATTTAGTAACAGGGTGGTTGTGGGCAAATCCCTCAACATGTTCCATATTACAGTATCCATTAACAGTTTGGTTGAGGGTGAATCCCTTTACACGTTCTCTGTTAACGTATCCATTAACAAGTTGGTTGTGGGCGAATCCCTCAACACGCTCCATGTTAATGGTTGACTGTCTAAGGTTTGCATTGACATTCACATAGGTATTAAGCCTCTCCATGAGTTGGTCTAATTGATGTTGTATTTTGTCTAATACTAACCATGCAGCCTCGATGCTCCGATCACCGTCGAAGGTTGTGTTTCTAGCCTTGCCTTCTGTCATTAAGCCAGGAGAAACCTCGCTCTTGATGCCAACTGACGCAGCGGAAAACTGATAAAAGCCTTAGAACTCCGTCTAAAAACTATAAAACCGAAATTGATGACAAGAATACTAAAATACTGAATTTTATTGTTTTAATTGAATGAATGAAACAACTACTAGACCCTCTTTATATAGGTCTAGGGTTTCCTAATCCTAGTCAAATTCAAATAGCAAGTCCTAAGAAAATAAAACACTAGAATAAATGAAATCCTAAACTGAAAACAATTACCAAAAATAGAAAAACTACTAAAATAAACTAGATCTGAAGATACAGAAAATCTCCCTGCATCAAGATAAACGATTTGAAAGTAAAATCAGAGACACCAAGATTATTTAACGTGGCAAAAAACCCCTCCAAGATAGAAGGTAAAAAAACCACGGGACCTAGTCCAGAAATCTTCCACTATGATTAAATAATGGGTTACACAATTCTTCGCCAAACCTATGGTGGATAAACCAATTGTTCAAGATGTGTGGAAACACTCTTGCATAACAATTCTTCCCTAAACAAATAGAGGATTGACCAATTCGTCACCAAACCTATGGTGGATAAACTGAACAAAGAAATAGAAATCTCTTACTTCTTAGGATTTAAACAAATCCTAGATTACCAAAGGTTGAAGAAGATAACCACAAACTAAATTGCTTCACAAGATTAATAATCTTCTTTTCTTCAAACCAATGTTCTTCTCTTTCAATCTCTCTTGAAAGAACCACTTCAGAAATCTCTCTTACTCTGACTTCTCTTTGTTCTGGAAGTTGTTGTCTCTCTTATCTCTCTCTAACCTGAGAAGATATATCTGAGAGGATTCTCTTGTAATTCTCCCAACTGAGAGGATACTTTCTGACTTGAAAGTATGATACTCTCTAACCTGAAAGTATGAATAATTCCATCCTTTTCATTCCTTATTTATAATGACAAATAAGAAGGTTTACCAATAGAAATAGGAAGTCCTTTTTAGGCTTGAAAAAATAAAAGTTTCTATTTTTTTCCCTAAACAAGGAATAAGGGAAACCCTATTCCAAGTAGGAATCCTTTTCATATGAGGAGGGACCCCATCAATAATTATATGTACATACCATACAAGTAACAAAGAACGGTTTAAGGTAGATAAATAGGAATTTTTCATTGTTTTGGTTGGATAACTAGGCAAGTGATTGATCTGATATACATGAATATTTCCCTAGTTTAACATATATAGGGATTGGACCATAAGACTTAGAACCCTAGTATGGGAAGAAGTTCAACCTAGTAAAAGTACTACATGCTTTCGGCTATCCTACTCCTAGCCTCAAAGAAAAGTGGCACAAGTCAGACTTAACTAATTTGGGGTCACACTTTAAGACCTTAAATTGCTTGGGGCTTGGCACGACCTACCTTTTCTATCTTTGGAATGCAGGTCTAGCCACTTTGAGTAAAACCTTGAAGTTCCTTTTTTTTTTTGTGGATGGAAGAAATAGTAGAATTCATTGGGCATGCAGACTTGGGGCATCATCTAGGGCATTTTGGTCAGACCTAACCTCACAAACTACATATATTCTTGAAATGAATAATAGAACAAAATGCCTTTCTTTTTGAAACAAGCAAGATGCCAACTTAATATGGGGGATTTTAAGTTTCTCTGTGTAAATACTAACAAATACAGTAATGGAAAGTCGCATGACAATGTCAACATACTTCAAGGGGTATAAATTCATGTCTCGAACCCATACCTTAGAGAATAGAAACCAGTTTGATAACCACTCCCACTAGAAGTTGTAGACTTATCCGTTCATTTTACTTCTCATACAACTAATTTTGAATTTGTGTCGGAGTTATTTAAGTTTGTAGGCTATGCTTACATTTTAGTTGCCCACAAATTACTCTACGTGCAAACAAGATGAAACAAAAATAAACCTCAAATAGATAAATTCTTGGGTCCATGGGTTTTAAGTCCAAAATAAAGTTCAAAAAGGATTTAAGGTCCAATCTTTCCAGAAAATAGGTTTTTAGTCCTTTTCGATTTTGGAAGAAACATTGTTGATACATAATGTGTTATGTATGACACATTTAAAAAAAATGAAATAAAGTATGAAACTTTAACAATAAATAACAGGTAATTTATGAAACAAAACAAGAATCAATAAACAGAAAAACACTGTAACTTTGATATCTAGACATACTTTAACTAATTTGGGCTAAATATCTATTATAATTATTATTTTGGCTTAAAATCTTATATCAATATGAGGGTGGACTAAATGTGTATTTAGGGGTAGATTTTTGGACTAGAAACCCAAAAATTATAAATTCTTGTACCTTCTAAAGAAAATGAAAAGAAGAAAAGGGGAAGTTTATGGGCACTCCCATTTCCACAAGGGCAGTTTTAGCATAGGATATTGGGGCTGCTGCAGGGATAGACGTTTTGGGCCCCGGCAAAGGAGATTTCTTAAGGCGCCCACTAGATTTACTAGAGACGCCTAATTTTAGCCAAATTTTATGGAGGCGGGAGGGAAGGCGGCGTCTTTAGGGAAAGAGACGAACCTTGCTTACTTGGTGACGTGAACTTGGATCACTTATTCCTTTTGTTTCCATATGACCTTCTCTTACCCCCACACTGATAAATAATTTAACATTCTTTGACCTTGATCATCATTGGGAATCTTAAAAAGTTAGGTTATAACAATTAAAAGTGGGATAATCTTACTAACTCTCACCATTTTTCTAACCTGTAAATGGATATATAAATAATTCAGAAATGGGTGAAGAGTCCAAAAGTACGACAAAAAGTTGATGCTCTTATTCCTAGCCGACACTAAATATTTTTAGTGTGGAATTATTTTTCCAATAAAGTTCCATATTTAGATCTTTAAAAATACTATAAGATATGGTAGTATAATAGTTGCATATTTCTTCTAAAATTTAATCTTTTAAAGAAAATGAAATTTTAACTTTTGAGGTTCTTATGACTAGTTATAGTTAAGGGAGATATAGATAGTTTTGATGGTGAAGATTCTCATTGCTCTAATTGTGTGTACTTTTGGAGTTATTATATGTTGATGAAATTTATTGATGCATCCAATTACTTATCACATTTTGCAACAAAAAGAAAAAGTACTTATCACATGTATGACTTATCTTTTTCCCTAAAGAAAAATTGGTATAACCTTAACTAAAAATTTAATGTAATGTGTACAACTAAAGAAGTTTAGATGGGTGATAAAGATCTATGGCTAGCGAAAAATATGTTAATGAAGAGCTATCGTGAAAAGAATAAAAGACGAAGTCAAATATCTTTTTATTCTCTTGTAGAATAGACCGGTGCAATTTGAAAAAAAACACTATTAACATAGACATACGATTAGCATAAAAATGCAGTGGTTGCTCTTATAAAGCAATAAGTACGACTAGAATTAGGAGGAATGTCTTTTTATTACAAACACAATCAAGTAGGTAGCAATTAAGTGGGAGATAGATTAGACAAACATATGTCTTATTTATCTAAACAAATAAAATGTAATGTTTTCTAGACTTTGGTCTTTCATGCAAAAACTCAGTTTTGAGATGTGATATATCAACTAAAAAACGGTTATAGTTCAACAAAAGAAAAAAAAATGAAAAACGCTTTAACCTTAAGTGTGAGTTGCCCACAACACATTAGAAAACAGAGGACAAGGACAGAAAGTGTATAAAATGTGAAAAAAAGAGGACACAGAGAAAAAGCATGTAAATGTGAAATGAGTTTTTACCAGTTAAATAATAAAAATTGCGATCGTCACTCTGGTCTCTTAACCTACCAAAATCTCCGAGCAAGGTCATTGAGAGTCTGAGACCCCTGTACTTACAAAAAGCGACTCAGTTAGAGTGACATGTTTCAACAAAAAGAAGAAGATAGAGTAACATGTAAAGAATGAGAGTGAATTTTATTTTTTATTTTTATTTTTATTTTTATTTTGGAGAGCATCTCCCAATACAAAACTAATAAGAAAAACCTCGAGATGTCCCATGTGTCAAGTGTCAATTAAGATTCTCTTTTTTAGATAACACTATTGAAATCATTTACATTTCTAATGCAATACTTAAAACTTAAAAATTATTTTGGTGACATTTTATAGAATGGTAGTCTTTTCTGTAAGAGAAATGATAGATTTACAACTAAAAATATGTAAATAGTCTCCAGATCTAGGTGACACTCTTGAAAATGAGAATTGAGATTGTGGTGTTTAATGCTACTCGTTATTCCCGAGACTGCCACATAGGATCTGAACACTATTGACATACTTTTAGTTGTAAACCTAGCATCTCTCTTTCTGTAATATTATGTGGACAATGGAGGTCTTCAAGAAGAATCTCAAAAATTAAGTTTTTTCGAGAATTTCCAATGCAAGATTCCATTTGAAAACTCTAAGTGTCACTTAGTACTAAAAACTCTCTCTAATGCCAGACTGAATTTGGACCTTAAGATGATGTGACAACATTTAATTCTAAGATGTCTCGGACAGAAATTTAATATTTGACATTTTTTTAGATGATCTAAATTGTCCACTCAAAACTAAAAGCAAACCCATGAAACGACACTGTAGTAATTTTTAAAGTGCTGTGATGGGGATGTCTTTTAAATTTAGGATCTCAATACTGCCATTGAAAGAAATTCTTAATTGAAACTTGGTATGTAAGACAATTTGTTTTTCTTTTGGGTTATTTCCCTAATGGCCCCCAACTTTGTGACCAGCTTCCCGCCTGGCTCCCTACTTTACGAAAAATACTCATATGGCCCCCTTCCGTTATAACACCGTCACTCTCTCTCTCCATCATGTTTTCTCTCTCTGCCAAGTCACGCCACATCATCTTTTACGCCACCTCATCATCTTCTCCGGCATGGGTCGCCGACCGGCCAAATTTCCGGCCGGCGACCTTCAAATTTTTTTTTTTCTCTCTCTAAATTTTTTTTTTTTTATTCTCTCCTCTCTCTCTAAACTCCGGCGAAGGGGTCGCCGACCGGAAATTTGGCCGGTCGGCGACCCATGCCGGGGAAGATGATGAGGTGGCGTAAAAGATGATGTGGCGTGACTTGGCAGATTGAGAAAACATGATGGAGGAGAGAGAGTGCCGGTGTTATAACGGAAGGGGGCCATATGGGTATTTTTCGTAAAGTAGGGGGTCAGGCGGGAAGCTGGTCACAAAGTTGGGGGCCATTAGGGAAATAACCCTTTTCTTTTTTAGTGTTGCATTGGATATGTTCCTCTTGAGATACCTAGAATTAAATATCGTCACATCATCTTAAGACCCAAATTGAATTTGGCATTGGAAATTCTTTTTTAATAAAGAAAATTGACCAAAACTCCCTAAAAATTTGAACTTGGGTTAAAAAGGATCAGTCAACTTTTTTAGTCTTCAGCTCCCTTAGTATTTTTTTTAATTTGCAACACCTTGCGACAGCTGTGCAACGCTTTGGCACAACTTTACAACTGTTTTGGAGTGCCTTGCAACACCTTACAATAGCTTTGCTACGCCTTTATAAAAATTGAATTTATTAATATAAAAAAAAAATACAAATACGGAGTATTTGAGTTTAAAAAAAATAGGTTTAAGACAGGGTCTTCGGTCTAATTTCTTATTTTAACATATCCTAAAAAAAATTCAAGTGACATGTAAATTTTTTCAAATTCTGCATTCTAGATACTCTGAAGTCTGAACTATTTTCTTACTTGTTCGGAATTCGGCTCAGAAAAACATTTTTGGAGCATCACACTACCCCTCATTAAATATTTTCATCTAATTTTGCTACAGTGGGGAGGTTTTGTTGTTCCAAAGGTCCTATCATGACAGCTGCTACTTTCTTTCTCACTCTTCTCCTCCTCCTCCTCCAAAACCCTCTCCTCTAAAGCCTTCCCCCTCCCCCACCACCACCATTTTCATTTTCTCTCTCTTCTCTTTGACTTTCCATTCTCACACTCATTTTGTATCATTTCCTCTCTCTCTCTCTCTCCTAAAAAAAGCTTCAACAACTTTCACAGTTGAGTAAGAAGAAGAAGATGACTGAGAGTAAAGGTGGGTTCTTGAACGACAAACTATCAAAGAGAACCTCAATTTTTGGACTTCGATTATGGGTTGTTCTTGGTGTTTGTGTTGGTGCTACTTTTGTTATCCTTCTCTTTTTACTCTCTCTTTGGCTTATCTCAAAAAGAAACAACACTAGAAATACTAATTCATCTAGTACTAGTAAAAAATCCACCACAATCCCTAATGTTCCTAAAGAAATTCAAGAAATCAGAATCGACCCAGGTAAGAATTCAACTCATTATCAACTAGATTCCAACAAAAATCATCATCTAGTACAAATTCAACAAAACCCATTACCTGAATCAGAACAAATTGGTTTATTACTTCATCCTGAAGAAGAGAATGTAACTGGACCTAATAGAATTCATATTGAAATTGGAAAGGATAATCGAATTTCATACCCTGCTACTGGTGGAGGAGGTGGCGGTGGAGGTGTCGGTGGTGGTGGTGGGTCTTCTCATGGGAGTGGAGAAAGTAGGTCAGTTGAACAAGTACCCATTTCCATCCCTGAAGTTTCTCATTTGGGATGGGGACATTGGTATACACTTAGAGAGCTTGAAGCTTCTACTGATGGATTTGCTGATGAACATGTAATTGGGGAGGGTGGATATGGAATTGTTTATCGTGGTGTTTTAGAAGATAATTCCCAAGTTGCTATCAAGAATTTGCTTAACAACAGGTACAATTTTGTCTATTTCTGCTTAAAATTGTAACTGAATTTAGAAGAAACCCTAGTATATTGCATTTAGTGGTAAAATGGTGGTTTATCATGGGTTTCAAGTTTTCTATCTATCTATCTGAACTGGGGGTTTCGTTAATGGAGATAATTGTTTCTTCAGGGGACAAGCTGAGAGGGAGTTTAAGGTTGAAGTTGAAGCAATTGGGCGCGTTCGCCACAAGAATTTAGTTAGGTTGCTTGGCTATTGTGCTGAAGGAGCTCATAGGTAAGTTGTTTGAAATTTTGTACTCTTACTAAGGTTACCATTTTTATCAGAATTTCGAGGTTGTTATGGTGTAGTAATGTAGAAAGAGGCATTGACGCCCACGGCTAACTAGTATATATCCGAAAATATTTAACTTATTTGGCTATGAAGAATGATAGAAGAAGCTACAAAACTAGACCTATCCAGACCTAAATAGGAAACAACCGTCCATCAAGAGAGAGAAAGAGTTGACCGGGAAATGAGGATCATTGATTTTGTGTAGATCTTGACTAGGCTTTGATTTGTAGCCTTTTCTAGCATTGTTCGTTGGCTATCACTATAGGAAACCGTTAGTAAGCTAACCCGGGCTATAATACAGTTTGGGCAGCTATTGGTTCCCCCACTAGTTGTTTTATATGCTTGGATTGAATTTGTATGTAACAAGAAAAATACATGTCCTGATTTCCTGTGTTGGTGTGTGGCTAGGATGCTTGTTTACGAGTATTTAGATAATGGGAATCTAGAGCAGTGGCTTCACGGTGATGTAGGTCCTTGCAGCCCTCTTACATGGGAGATTCGTATGAACATTATTCTCGGGACAGCGAAAGGGTATTGTATAACTTCATTCGACTTGAATAAATGCTTGAGCTGTTCTTACATTTGTGCCCACACCTAATACTTGGTTGAAATAATAGGTTGACATATCTTCATGAAGGGCTTGAACCAAAGGTTGTTCACCGTGATGTTAAATCAAGCAACATTTTGTTAGATAGGCAGTGGAACCCCAAGGTATCGGATTTCGGACTTGCTAAATTATTGGGCTCGGACAGTAGCTATGTCACTACCCGTGTCATGGGGACATTTGGGTAAGTTCAAAACTCCTCATGATAACTACCATCTAAAAGTAAAAGAAAAGAAGAAGCTTTAGCAACATTTTCTTGATATAGTCGGATCAGGAATATACGAACATAATGTCCTGCCTTTTTTTTTTCTCTGCAGCTACGTGTCTCCAGAATACGCTAGTACAGGGATGTTGAATGAACGAAGTGATGTATATAGTTTCGGGATTCTCATTATGGAGATAATTTCAGGGAGAAGCCCAGTTAATTACAGCCGGCCTGCCGGAGAGGTATTACAATCACATGAAAAGATATTAAGATCATCAAACGTTTGTATAAATTCAGTTCAAAGCTTTTCATGATTCTTCTCTCTCTAATTCAAACTTATGGGTTTCAGGTTAACCTGGTTGAATGGCTGAAATCGATGGTATCAAGCAGGAATGCAGAAGGAGTTTTGGATCCTAAACTACCCGAGAAACCATCTTCAAGGGCATTGAAACGAGCCCTCTTAGTAGCTTTGAAATGTGTAGACCCAGATGCCCAAAAGAGGCCAAAGATGGGTCATGTGATACATATGCTTGAGGCCGATGATTTCACTTTCCGAGATGTATGTTTCTGTTCTTCATCACCTTCCAAAATTTCTACATCCCTACCATGTGTCATTTTTCTGCTATAGCCATTCGACATTAGAACTTAAAACGGATTCAATAAGTCTCTTACAAGACTTACTCCCACTTATATTTTAACTAATATTTTGCGCACTAATCTGACTTTTTTATGTCCGTTGCTTATTATGCTTTCTTAGGATCATCGAGCTGGGCGGGACTCAGTACGTGCATATCGTGATCTGAAGGCGGTAACTGAGTCTGGAGACAGCAGTGGGTATGACAGTGGCAGCCAAGCAACCAGGACAAGGTGGAAAAAGCCAGAGTTCTCGGACGAGAAGGTGGTGGTGGATTCAGAAGTTGTGTAAAAGGTGAAACCACTGATTTATCGATTGCTTCTCTCCATAGAGAGTTGACTTATGAAAAATGCCATTTTTTTTACTTCGAAGTTATCTGTATATGAATGGTAGTAATCACTGTTATATGGTCTTGTTAGTTTTTGTAGCATCTCAAAGGCAAGCAAGGTATATGATTGAAGACGACCACTGTTTGGAATCATTTTCTTGAAGTATTTGTATGTAAGTTTTTTCGTCTTCAAATGTAGTAATATATATACCACTTCAGACATTACCCATGATTGAGGTTGTTGTTTCACGAATTACGGGTTTCCTTGTTCAATGATAATAATTGATGTTGATTTTTTCTTTCTTGTTAATAATTAAGGCGGAAGAACAATGCCATTGAGACACATCATGGGGACACAAACCAAGTGCTGACTGGCCCTAATTGTAATTTAGAGGTTGCGAAGTTCCACCTCAGATGTCCACAGGCCCGCCCTGCTCTTCATGTAAATGTGCTCTTATCAATCAGATATCAAATCATTTCAATATTTCATCATTAGTGAGTTCTGACTGTCCGAGGAACTGAGCCTGAGTCATGTAGCTATAATTGAATTTCTTACACATTTTCCACCTATTCAACCCAGTTGAACCATGAACTACTAGTTTCATCAATTTTGGTCCCTTCATAGTGACTGAAAAACTTTGCTTTTCAAGTTTCTCCGAAAACTATTGGTTTTCAGAGTAAATCCATTCAAGGATGTGAACTTAATAGTAAAAGTTAACATTCTGTCTCGTACCAACGTCACCGTAGATTCGTGAGTGACTTCAGTGTCAAAAAGAAGAAGCACTTGCATTAAAGAATCCAATGAGAGATGGGTAATTGAGATCTTTAGGAGGCTTTGTGCAATTATAACGGTAGGAAATGCTAAGTGTACAAAGGATTTTTGATCAAATCCTTGATTTGATGAGTCACACGGATAAAAGAACGGTCTAGATTGAAGTCAAACTTTGAAAAATCTGTCCTTTAACGAAAGTGAATCATTAAGTCAAGGATTTTGTCAAATATTTTGTCATTGTAGCACTCCTCAGTGTCCTCTCAACGGTATTGGTAGTTCGTGAGATGAAATCTTCGTCTATAAATAAAGTCCAGTCTCTTATGTAATACGTCTCTGAACGAAGTTCTTCGTTTCTCTCTTGGAGCACAAAGAGCTCTATCAAGTGATAGTAGACCCCTATGTACACTTCCTTTGGACGTTTGCTTAAGATTTCATATGAAGTTGGAAAAGACAGCCTGATGTAGTTTTAGGATCCAATGCCAATGACACACATGAGAATATGTTTGACAAAAAAAGATGATTAGAAATTATAAATTCATAATGTGATTCTTTTTTTTTTGTGTTGAAGATTCATAATCTGATCTTTCAACAAAAAGAAGAAGATATCTCATCAAAAAAAAAAAAAAAACAAAAAAAAAAGATTCATAATGTGATTCTTAGTATTTGATAATATCTTCTTCTATTATTTGGTTTTGTTAGGAATAAGGTGGTAGTATTTTGTCCCTAATTATTTGATAGGAGCATCTATAGGCGCCTCCCAAAACTGCTGTGCGCCCCCATAGCACCTCCAACTCACGCCCTCCCACGTGCCTCCTCTTCTTCGACTTATTTCTCTCTGAAAATTTGAAAATCAACCACGAGAGATTAAACCAACAAAAGTCTATTAATCTATCAAAGAGATTAAACACAAAAGAGTATAGGTTTACTGGTTTAGTAGAATATTTGACTTATCTAAACAAAACTGAACTGAGATTGGAAGGAAGATTTTTGTGAGATGAAGAAACCCTAGATTTGCCAAGATTTTTATGCATTGAAGAAACCTGAGATTTGGGGATAAAGAAACCCTAGAGTTTTGTGAGATTTGGGGAGGTCTCGACTGACCAGTCTGAGGTTGGGCCTCAGACTGGACCAATCCGGGACATGTCAGATTGGGCAATGTTTTGGGCTTCGTATTGGTCAGTCCGAAGGGATTCGCTTACAGTTTTTGGGAGGCGCCAGCAGTTGTTGGGAGTTGACTACGTTCAACCCCTTTAGAGAGGTGCCTACAACAATTTTGAGAGGCGCCTTTAGACGCTCCCTTATATGATTGACAACTCTAAATAAATGAATAATAAAGCCACCGATGCCGTCTGGGGTCCTTTAGTCGGAAGAATGCCATTCCTAATTCATTTTTGTCTGTTAAATATCATTTCACAATGTGATTTGTGGTATTCATTCCATTCATGCACCACATACGTGTCACAAGAATAAAATCGAATAAAATCTGACCTAATATGAAATGTGATCGAACTAATTGACTTTGTTTACTCATTTACTGTATCAATTGGGCTATGCATGTCAGTGGGTAGGGGCGAATCAATTGGGCTATGCATGTCAGTGGGTAGGGGCGAGCCGTTCTTGATCAACCCGCGTAAATGAATGATACTTTACCCAATAATGATAGAGAAACCTAATATACTGGGAGATTTCCCATGTGTGAAGCCACGTATCAAATTTTGCCCAGCTGGTGCTTGGGTATTGGGTGCATCTATAAGCGACCCCTCCTTTTTACTCTTATCTAATCTCACTCTTAGTCCCCCACAGACTGGGGCAACCCGTCTGTCTAATTCGTGCCGGGCTTGAACAACATGGAGTCAGCCCAGTCCGAATTACCCCGAACCACCTTGGACGTGGACCTCAGACTGCTCAGTTCGAAGTGCATGGGGAGTGCCAAGAGAGGGGCGGCCCAAGAGAAAAAAGAAGGGGCTTACACCCTTTTATTTCTTGTATTTGTTACATGGTTAATCCCTCATTTCTTTATCATTTCCGTTTGGTCCCCCCCCAGTCCCACACCTAACAATCTGGACCCTAAACCCAAAACCCTCATTTTTCCTCTTTCTTCCAACAGGAACCGCAGAATCCTCCATTCTTTCCCAAACCCACAGTTCAACCTTGCGCCGGAAGAGAGAGAGAGAAAGAAACCTTCATTCTTCCAACCTTGTGCTGTACTATTCTCAAGGTATACTTCAAATTTGAGAAAACCGTTTAGGCGTTTCTTAAATATGATGCTCTTAGGGTTTTGTTACAATCTCTTAGCCGTATGAATGAACATCTAAATTTATACAATCTAGGGTATTTCTGTTTAATAATGATACAGCAACCGAATAAAGTTTGAAATTTGTTACAATCTGTTTATGGTTTTGTTTAAATTTAAAACAGGTTTTAATAGAGTTTGAAGTTAACTTGGAAATTGAGTTTGTTACAATCTGTTTTAGGGTTTTGTTTAATAATGTTACAGCAACCGAGTAAAGTATGAATTAACTTCGAAATTTCAGTAATCTATAGAGTTTAAAATTTCAGAAGACTAATTTTTCACGGTGTATGAAATTTGCAACATATCGGACTACAAAACTGCTATATTTCCAATGCTACCATTAACATATGATATGAAACTGAATTAGTACATTGAAATTTCAATCAAATCTGACATAGTCGGAATATTTCCGGACCAATTGGCTTTGTTTAGTGTATCAATTGGGCTAGGCAATGTCACTTGTCAGGCCCGAGCTGGTCTTGATCAGCTCGAGTAACTGAAGGAGATTTTACGAGACCATCCGAGTTTGGAGAAACAGAGAGAAAATTTGATAAAATTGTAGCGGCCGTTTCAATGTTCAAAAACCTAACAGTCTTTCTCTCTCTCTCACTCTGTTTCACTAGGTTTGCTGCACGAACTCCATTGACTAAAGCAAACTTGCAGCCGTGGCTCCAGCAAGTAAGAAGATGAAGAAGAAGAGTAAGTACAGTCTTGAAGAGCTGAAAACCCTAGGTGAACAACTTCTATCATCAAAAGCTTACATCAATAACCTCTCAGTTCTTCTCACTTTCGTCTCACCTTCATCTCGTGAACCTCAACATGTTCTTGAATCCATTATCTCTCTTCAATCATTCTTCATCCCTCTCCTCCCCGACCTCCCTTCTTCTTCGGCTAAGTCTTCAGTAATAGGTGAATTATCCAAGGACCCTGATTTTGTTTATAGAACATGGCTTCGATCGAAGTTTGATGAGTTTGTGACATTTCTCATTGCTATTACTGTTTCTAGTCAGTCTGATGAAGCTCTAACGGTAAGTTCCGTCTTCCTTTTCTCTTGATTGGGATTTTGTGTCTTTGGTTCACTTCGGTTAACTTGTTTATCTATGTGTTTGCTTTTTCAAATGTGCTTTTATCAGGATATTGCTTTGGATGCTATAATGGAATTTGTGAAGTTGGGAAAAGATGGGAGGTTTCAGTTTGCAATATATCGCAGGTTTCTCAAGACCATCGTAAGTTCACACATTCTCTAAAAGAACGATTCAGTTTGGTGCCAAATTACTTCAAGCCATTGAGTTTGGTGTCAAACTTTTTCCCCTCCGAAACCTTATTTAACTCGGGATGCATCCTCCTCTGTTTCATGGTTAAATGTAGTTTAAGATTAGAGAGAATTGAATTTGGGTTCCTTCCACTTTTAATGATTAATTAGCTGTTTCATCAATTTCAGATCCAATCAGCTTTACCCGTTGATGATCCTTTCCTCGAAATGCTGGCTTCAAAGTTCTTCAAATATGTAGATGTTCGGTACTGCAATTTTTCATTGGTTTTTGGAAACTGATGTTTGTTTATTTGACGAGTGTCTTTATCTGATTATGTTGTCTTAATCTAGTATACTAGTGATTCTATGAATGTTTCTCTTAGTATTAGTTTGTCAGAAAAAGAGTTAGAGCTTTGAAATTATTGATTCGTATTACTTTATGAACATCCAAGAATGATAATGAGCAAGCTTTTGACACATCAAATCGTGTTGCAGTTATTACACATGCATTAGCATGGAAGAACTTGCGAAGAAATTGGAACCCACAGGTACCTACTCGATGGACATTGTTGTGTTATATGTTCTTTTTTTTTCCATTTCACCTTTTTTTGTCTCTTTGGTAAATTAGTTCGTTCCTTTCTGCTAGATAACATCAGTGTGAGTGTAGAGGGTGCTGAACCTATTTCTAGATCAAGGTGTGCACAGAATCTCACTCACTCACTCTCTCTCTCTCTCTCTCTCTCTCTCTCTCTCTCACACACACACACACACGCGTGCGCACCCATTGTCTTTGGTTACCTGTGTTTCTTATTAATAACTAAAAAGTTAATACTTGGTCTTACTATATTCTTTTATTTATGAAGCAATGCTGAGCTTGCCATTCGCAAGATCCAGTATATTTTGTCACACATCTCTCCTCTAGTGAGTGAAGAAGGGGAATCTAACAACGAGATGTGGAGCAAGTTAGGTGAGTAACTTCATTCTTTTTATCACAGGTTAAATTTCTTGGAAGACTTTTCAAAAACACGCTTTGTTAATTTAAAAAGACAAATGCCACTTTAAGTAGGTTAAATTTTTTTTAGTCCACCTCGATGGTTCTGCATAGCTTAGTATACCTCCTAGATCTTTGATCGAACAGCTCTCCCAAGTCCTTACATTTTCTCCTACTGCACTTAATTCAGGATTGGCATCCAAAGAAGATAATGGTAAAGGTTCAGATGATCTTTCACATGTGGGAGGCGATCAGAAGAAGTCAAAGAATTGTAACAATGGCGTAAGTTAATTGTATCCTTAAACTATTTTTTTCAATTTTCCTTACGAGTGAAAATTTTTCATCCTTTCTGCAATAAACTCACTATCTGTTTGAGAAACCAAATGTCTCTCAACTTAAATAAAAAGAAGATATTGTCTCTGTCACTAAAATTGTGTAGTGCAAGAGGAATATATTGTTGGTACTCACAAGAGTAATGGTAGATACAACTTGGATACAAGTCATTGTATGTGTTTGGTTCTTAAGGAATCCGCACTTGGAACCTATAAGAAATCTTGGAATTAGCAAAAATTCCTTAGAGGCGAAGATGCCTGTCTGAGGAATTACTAATCATTTGCTGGAATCGGGAAGTGTTCTATTGAACTATGTAATATTGGTAATTCTAATACCTAAAATTCCTAGGTGTAGAAGTACAACTTAAGTTTTATGGTCATAAACTCATAATTCTTATGTTAAGATATCTCGTGCATTTGTATGCAAGTATGAGTAGAAAAGCAAACCAGTGAAAAGCAACTGATCATGATTTTGCATTTTCCTTCATCTTTTAAACACATACTTCTATAATTTAGGGTTTTATTGACAAAGGAGGAGATTTCGGTTGTTCTGGCATTTGAAAGTTTGATGATTGTTACTGTTTTGTTTCTTATACAGGTCTTATCCTCATCTCGAATTGCCAAAAAGGTGAAATCAAAGTTCACTGGAGCATGGTTGTCATTTCTTAGGCTGAAACTCCCTCTTGATTTGTACAAAGAGGTATGCTTTACTGATCCTTCTATGTTGGTACTCGTTGGTTAATACCCGATGAGTTCTGTCCTTCCATGATTTCATTGATTGATGTTCTTTTACCCATTTAAAATTCTTAAACTGTTTCAACTTTGGCAGGTTGAGATATATTTTTTTTTTTTGTATTTGCCCTCCGATTTTAGGATACTGCCGTAGAAACCTAAGACTTTCTAATTCATGCTTGAAAATAGAAACTCAGAAAGCAAATTAACAGTTCCTAGAAGCAGGTGAACCTCAAATCAGGATCGGAAGTATTGGACTTTATCAGACTGATAGTTGAAAATATACTATCGTCTATATGTACACTCTATTATAAAGGACAGTGTCATAGAAGGCATGGGCAAAGCAATCACCTATTTATATTTTTTCCACTGCTTAATGAAGGTTTACTGATTAGTTCATTCGCCTTGACTTAGGATAATGTTTGTTTTACAACCATCTTGTTTCTCTTTTCTAAAATAAACATTTGCATGCTTATTACTAACGACATCACATCTTACTCAGGTTCTTGCTACTCTCCATCAGGAGGTTATTCCTTATCTGTCAAATCCCATAATGTTATGGTAAGGTCACACCTTATTTTTGTTAAACCTTCCTCAATAACGAGAAAACCTGATTTTTCATTTGTCAATGTGCAGTGACTTTCTAACGACATCATATGACATTGGTGGTGTTATAAGTGTGATGGCTCTTAGCAGTCTCTTCATTCTAATGACACAACATGGCCTAGAATATCCCAAATTTTATGAACAGCTTTATGCGTTACTGGAACCTTCCATTTTCTTGGCAAAGCATCGTGCCAAATTTTTTGAGGTATTAATTGCTGTTTAGTTCGTTGAATGAACCTTCTTTTATCAGCTGATGACATAACGACTATTACGTATAAGAACAGAAAATCTAGAAAAAACGAGATCTTATATCCAACATGCATACTTGTTATGTAACAAATATAATAAAGAAGTGGATAGTTGACTTGAATGCTTAACTATTTTGACCAAAACTTTCCGTCAATGCAGCTTCTGGACTCTTGCTTAAAGTCTCCACTTCTTCCAGCATATTTGGCTGCTGCATTTGCTAAGAAATTGAGTAGAATGGTGCTCGTAGTACCTCCTTCCGGGTCATTAATTATTATTGCTCTCATTCACAATCTTTTGCGGAGACATCCTTCAATTAATTGTTTGGTCCATCAGGTAATCCAACAGTTTTTACCCTTAAATCAACATCTCCCATGCTTTTATTCCAAATTTAAATGCTATAACCCAGAAAGCAAGGGCTTTGATGCAATTGTGGAATGTAATATGTAAAATTTTTATCTAATGATCAATCAGTACCCTTTCGGGTAGGGTTAGATATTTTGTTAGTGGCGCATTTTATTGGTCTTTTGGTTTTTATACTTGTGTGGATGCATGTGCCGTTATTGTTTGGTCCTAGTTTTCATAGTTTTGAACCATCTCTGACTGTTTATTTTCTTCGTCTGTAAGTTTCTAATCCTTTCAGTAGACTCTTCAACCATACAATTTGTTCATCCTTTAAGATTCTCATGCTAAACCTAATAGACCTGGTGACATCTTGTGTCTTTGGTTATTCTGGAATTTTTACATGCTTTTCTCTTGCTCGGAATAGTTTCCCCGAGTTTTCATGATGGGGGAAATTTCTAAAATCTTTCTTCTGAATGAAACAATAAAGCTCTCTATTTCTCATGTACAACAGCAAGCTGATGATCAAGATGATAAAGACGTCTCCACAACAGAAAATGAATCAGAAACTGCTAAAGAGTCTGATGCCAGCCTAGAAACAATCAGTAAAAGATTAGGCGTTGATCTTTTCAACGCCACAGAAAAAGATCCTGCAAAATCTAATGCCTTGAGTAATTCTCTCCCCCTACTTGTTAAATAACTTGATTGCTTTGCATTGGAAATATAAATATTTTCTATTGTGCGTACATATTAGTTATTGTGTTTTTTTTTTCTTTCGAAACCTTGAATGGCACAAGGATATCTACTTATCTGTTGTTTTGAACTGATTCCTCAAACATTTGAAAATGTTTTACAAATTTGTATGAAAGAAGTGTCAAGCTGATACTTGTGCTTGGAACAGGAAGTTCTCTCTGGGAGATAGATACGCTTCGCCACCATTACTGTCCAGCTGTTTCAAGGTAATCATGTTCTATCAGCAACTGTTTTTACATTTATTGATGTACTCATTAATAATGTTATTGTTAGTGGAATGTTATTAATACTGTGCTCTTCTTACTCCTTTTCTTTCTAGATTTGTGATGTCACTCGAGAATGACTTGACAGTTAGAGCCAAAACTACTGAACTTAATGTCAAGGATTTCAGTTCCGGTTCATATGCCACGATATTCAGAGAAGCGGTAAGATCATATCAAGTCATTGTTATCACTGGCCTGAGTTAATAGGACTATAATTTGAGTTTACCCTTCTCAGAGTCAATTATCATTCTCTTGTTAATTAGGCAGGATCAAATTATTCGAGTTTTTGCAAGTCTGATCATGCCTAAAACTGAATAAAAATTGTTTCTTTCGTTTATATATTTTGACGTTCCTGATGCTAATCAAAAGCAACTGTATTCTACATGTAAACTGCGCTTGAATGGGACAAATCTGCTTCTCTGTCTTCATTATCATTACTTAACTGTTCAAATTTAAAATTGCAGACAGGAAGGAGGATTAAACAAGTCCCACTGGCATTCTACCAAGCTACTCCAACGTCTCTCTTCTCAGAGTCTGATTTTCCTGGATGGACTTTCAAACTTGACGCCTGCGAAAAACTTGAAAATGGGAATGCTGAGATTGAGGAAGATGGTCACAAGTCTGCAAAGAGACAGCGGGCGGAAAGTTCTTGAACTAAAGCGAAATGCCATTGTGGGCCAGAAATTTTGTACTTTAGTAGCATTTCTTTTTTTTTCTTAATGTCCGAAATATAGTCAATTTTGTATGAGAAAAATCACAGATTTTTAACATCGTAGGTGTTCTTTAAATGATATTCGAGTTTGCTAATCCTTTATATTCTGCACCTAAGATATGTAACCCCTTTGTATCATTTTCTTGATTAAAATTTTTGGGTTTCTTTTGTGTTTGTAATCCATCTCTGATTAAGTGAGATGAACAGTCTCATTTTTAGTCATTAGGAATACCATTCCCCGACCCTCCCGCTCCTCACTGACTGTAAAGGAGGAATAGTAACTCGGAGGTAAGTAGAATGATTTTTGGGAAGCCATAATGTAAAGCTTTTCCTGATGGTTATTAGGTTTCATATTTTTTGGATGTCTACGGTGATAAATCTACTAAAAATCCTTGATCATAGACTAGGTGGAGACTTTTCGTTTCATATTTGTTTTGAGGAATACTAGGACATTTAAGTACAATGAATTGTAGGGACCAATCAACAATCTTAAAAGGAAAAAAAATTGTTCCACAGGTTTGGAGCTTAGGATCCTCGTTGGTTGTGCATCTATTCCGCAATACAGAGATCCCAGGTTCAATCTCATGGAAGTGCAAATCCAAGATTTATTAAATTTATGTGAAAATAAAGTATTTTTGTTGAGTTTTAAGCCAAAAAAATATCAACATATTGGATTCGTGTAGTTTAAAGCTTTTCATGGTGCTTCTCTCAATTTGGAATTCATGTATTTTTTGTTACCCGCTTAATCTGATTGAATGACTTTAATCAATAGTATCAAGCAGGAATGCAGGAGTTTTGGTCTTTTTGGATTCTAAAAACCCTCTGGTACGCACACATATAATTGTTTGCATTGTTATAAAGACCAGAATTTTTTTTTGTTGAAAGCAAATGCATTAGACTTAAGAGTCTATTACAAGATTCAAATTAGAAAAACATACATAACCGTAAACAAAGAAAAACAACAAAATTACAGAAATTGAGGAATTGCATAATATTGCTTCGATTAGTGGAGCTTCCTTCATTCTGTAGCATATAATCCTGCCAACTCTGCAAGAGGATGATATGTAATGTGGTCTTGAGAGTCCTTCCGGTTGATTGAAAGATGAAACTGAAAGATATATCCGTTCGGTCTGAAGGAGATGTCCTTCTGAAGGAGTGTCCTTCGACCAAGATGGCAATGCGATCAATTTGTCAGTTAGGATAAAGATGTATTCTTTATGAAGATCATTCAGTCCGGTCCAATTAGGGGTCGTAGTGCTTTGCTAGAAGCCAAATACGATCGTCGGAACAATTCGGCACGACTAACATACACCGGATCCTACAACGGGTTACACATAAGAGTGGTAACTTGATCGGAGAGAGTTGACTAGTGATAAAGTGACAAATAAGTGGATTGGATCCATTATTGGTAAGGCCAAATAGTGTTCGGAAGAGTCCAAACACATACACACAAACCCGAGCCCGAAAGGGAGCCCGGGGGTGCCCATAAAGGGGCCGACCATAAGCCCATAAGGGGGCTATAGTGGCCGGCCACACTAAACCCTAACAAGGGATTCTTTTGGGATAAGTCTAAGAGGAGATTTTTAAGAAAAATCCTAGTTTGGGTCAAATACCTACTCTATGTTCCCTATAAATAGACCTCCTTAGACATAAGTGTGTGCACAAGATTTGGTGAGCCTTTGTGTGGAATTTTCTAAGAGAAAATTACACATCTCTCTCTCTCTCTCAATATACAACTAGTGGAGAGAGAGGAAGTTAGAGAGAAGATTAATTCTATCAATCTAGTCAAGAAGAAGAGTTCTTCTCAACCTTCTATTAAGTCATAGCAGACATTAAAGAAAGGATATCAAGTTAACCAACTCGGTGTCTCAAGTAGAGGAGCTACACACGAAGCTCTCGGTCTTCACACGCGAATTGGAATGGTTCGAGGGAAAAACGCGATAAAGGTATTTATTCCTTCTTCTACTTCATTGTTTAGTTCATGCATAAAACGATCCTGGTAATCTAGTGTTAACATATTAGATGTTGAGATTCCGCTTAGAACATTAGATAGGGTGCATTAGGCAAACAGACACCCAAAGTTTCAGAACGAAATGCGGAATGTCTGTAAGGTGGAACCAAATGAAGATTCCGAGCTATCCCGCCAGTATTCTCCATATACAGAGACCATATCCGCTCGAGTTCCAAAAAGTAGACTCTGATCAGACACTTGGTAAATGGGATCGCCGTTATAGCCCGAGTATAAATACCCTGCTAATCCGACAAATGTTTGCAAATGAATTGCGAAGAGGCGTGGAAGTGAACATGTTACGGAATTTGGATAAAAAGTTAAATCTATTCGTAAATCAAATACAAAAGTAATCGACAGAGATTGAGCTGAGAGACAAAAGGTGGGCTATGAAGATGGACACAATTATGTGAATCGTTGTGCCTTCCTAGGTCGAAAGGTAAGTTAATACTAATATTAAACTTCTTATAAGACAATCGATACGAACCCATGAGCCACTAGGTTAATCTATGGATCCAAATAAACATAATTTGATCTTTGCCGTTAAAAGCATTCTTGGTGCCGTCATGAAGGATGGTAAATGAAGATCTGAGGTTTAAGTTGTGTTCAATAGAGATAGAAGAGATGTTTGAACCTAGGATTTGGTCTTCGATTAACAGTATAAGGATGAAAACAACCACCATTTGACGGTCTTTAAGCTCGACCTCTATAGATACAAGGCTTATGATCAAGTGAAGTAGTAAAATAGCCATGCAACATTGATAACTGACTATCTATCAAATTCTTAACCTCGAAAGGAAATTAGAACCTGGACCAAGGGCAGTTAGGCATCAGATTAAATAAAACAAAAAGCCCTGGATCAAGTGCTAATAAGAGAAGAAGATCAACTAAAAGGTTAATTATATTAAGAAGGAACTAATGAAATAGGGATTACTGCTCTGACTATTGAAATAAGCCTTGCTTTATGACGTTATGAGCACAAATCCACTCTCTTCGCTACCTCCCCTTTGCTAATTTACTGTCTTCTAATCGCCGTTCAAGGGGGAACCAACTTGCTAAGCATTTTCCATGGATTCCTTTGATCAATCACTTCACGTGAAGCTTCCTATCTCACGCGACGTTCCGTGAGATGATCTTTCCAAAACCTTGCGAAGTGCTTGCTGCTTCTTCACGAAAAAAACTAAAATTAATGGTTTGAGTGATTTATAGAAGAGGGTTCTAATGGTTTGCGTGAAGGGGTAACTAGGAAACAAGCTAAGTTTTAAGCTGGTTTACATAGAAGATTGGGTGGTTTGTAGTTGATTTGATGAGCTGATGTTGAAATTGGTATGTGTTGGGGTGATTATCGATGGTATGTTGGTGGGAAAAGAGGTTGCATGTGTGATGAAGTGATTAAAGATGGTGGATTGAGTGCTGGCTTTTCGTGGTTTAGGGTTCAGTTTGGGGGAAAAGGAGAGGGAAGAGTTGGGTGCTTGCTGACGTCAGACGACTCTCTCTCTCTCCTAAAAAACCCTCTTGTCTATTAACACTAGAAATTGGTAAATGTTCTAAAAAAAACAACCCCTTAATAGTCATTTTTGTCAAAAAATAATAAATTTTCTTTTGGTTCCAAAAAAATAAATAATAAGTTGTAGGCCTATTTTATGTCTATTACTAGGCAAAAAGGTGGGGAAGTGACAATATTAAACCTCTAAGTTACCATTTTCTCTTTTCTTTCTTTAATTTATGGTACTGTACGTAATCCTGCCCCCTCTCTTGCTTTCTCTCCCTCCAATGTGTTTTTTTATCTCAACGTGATCAGAGAAGTTTCCATGATCGTATGATAAGTGACCAGGTTCTCCTGTTAGAAAACAAAATAATCTATGGCTACAGGTCTTCGTCAATCAGGTCCTTCTAAGTTGTTAAACAAAACATACAAAAAAAAGTGACAAGTTATCTATTAAACTAACCAAAGTCTCAAGATCTGTTTGATCAAACATTCTGACTAAAGAGAGTAAGATCTGTTTCAGAAAGTTTACATCATAATCAAAGAAAGAACAATCAAGCTAATCTATTATCATTCATCACAAAAAAAATTACATCATATTTGTTCAGCTTTTTGAAATAGATCAGAGACTTGTTTGATCAAACAAATCTGACTCAAGAGAGTAAGATCTGTTTCACAAAGTTTACATAATCACGAAATAAAGAAAACTAAAATATATCTATAATCCATCAACATCATCACAAAAATATTACATGATATTTTTATCACCTTTCTGAAACAGATCATAGATCTGTTTGATCAAATAGATCAATAGTTAGATGATAATACCTCTGTGCGGTCAGACGCGTCCGGTCTGTGCGGCCAGACGCCTGGGATATCTCACGGGATCTGGTATGTTCGACCAGACGCGTCTTGGCTGCCCGGACCGGAGCAGTTTCTATTTTCGAATAGAAACTGTTATTCCTTTCCTCTTCTTTCTCTTCTATCCGACCCTAGCTGCTGTTTTTTAGTTAAAACTGCTGTTTTTGACTTAAAACTGCTGTTTTCATTCAGAAAACTGCTGTTTTCGCCCAGAAAACTGCTGTTTACAACCGAAAACTGCTATTTGCAGCCAAAACATGCTGTTTGGACCCAAAAAACTGCTGTTTTCACTTAGAAAACTGTTGTTTTTGTGATATTCATCACCAAAAACTCATGATTTTGAAACTTTTTTTTTCAAAATCTATAATCCATTAGATACGTTTTCGAAAACTCTTATAAAAAAACTGAAAATCTAATGATTCTACGTATTGAAACTCTTTCAAATACGTGTTTTGATTACGAATAAATCTAATTTAAACTAACCAAAATGTGTCCGAATCTCCATTCAAACTAATCTATCTAATAAATCAAGTATGGATCTAATTCGTTCCATTCAAAACTAGTTATATGCAAACGGCTCTGATGCCATTGTAGGGTTTTGTACGTTCCAATACATACTAATCATCTAACTAGTGTTGTAAGCGGAATCTCAAACATCATATTTTTAACACTAATTAACCAGGATCATATGCATGAACTAATAATGAACTAGAAACTTAAAGTAGAATACCTGGATTCGCTTTCCCACGAATTGGACTTCATATTTACCTCCTCTACTTGAGACACCCGAGTTAATAACTTGATTTCCCCTTTTGTTGTCTGTTAGAACTCCATTGAAGGTTGAGAAGAAGAACTATTCTTCTTTTGACTTCATAAATAGATTGTGAGCTTTTTCTCTAAAACCCTCTATCTCCATAAGCTGTATATTGTGAGAGAGATGCAGTTTTCTCTTGAGAAAAATCCACACACTTTTTGAACTTAGAACTGATCCTTATATAGGCATTACCTTAGTAGAGTCCTACTCAAATAAAGAATCTTAAAAAGTCTCTCAGAAAGGATAAACACAAAAGGAGTTTAGTTCCTCTAGGATTCCCTAATTAGGGAAAAACCCTAATTAGGGTTTCCCCTTAGTGTGGCCGGCCATAACAACCCCTTATGGGCTTGTTTTGGCCGACCCACTTATCTTATATGGCCGGCCAGGGGAATCCCTTGAAGGGATTCCCTTGCCGACCCATAAAGTGTGCTTTTTTCGCCTTTTCGGACTTCTCTTTCGAGCCCGATTCTTTTCTATCTTTTAAGCACTATCAGAGTGGATCATATCCCGATCAAGCTACCACTCTTTGGTGTAACCCGTGGTAGGATCCGGTCTATGTTAGTCGCGGATTACCGAAATAACCCGACGATCGTAAGCAGCTTCTAGCTAAGCATTACGACCCCTAATTGGACCGGACTAGATGATCTTCCAGATAAAGTCATCGTCATCCTAACTGACAAATTGTACGTATTGCCACCTTGGTCGAATGACGCTCCTTCAGAAGGACATCTCCTTCAGAAGGACATCTCCTTCAGACCGAAGGATTATATCCTTCAAAAGTATGCTCCAAGTTCTTAATTTCCATTTTCTTACTGCAAGGATAAGATGTGATAAACACGATAACTGTCATATAAATTTTATTGAAACTACTGACCTAAAGTCCAACGAAACTACTAGCCTACAACACAACGAACTACTTTATTTATACTCAAGTTCAATAATATTAGATATTTGCAATTCCATGGAACCGAATCGTGTTGCACAGTAGATGCACTACTAACTGGGCTACCAGTTGTTCGCAAGTGTGTATGTCAGGACCATTGTAAAAAGACCATTGCTTTTATATAATATATATACATATACATATATAATACATATACGAGTGTGACCTGTGAGGTTGTGACTGCTAGATTCAAACAGTATTATCAAACATGTTACGTAAGATTCGACATATATTGTTTTTCCAATAACAATAGATATTCGAATATTATAAATTATTCATACTTCGGTGAACTCACATTAAAAGTTCACTGTTATATATTTTAGTAATGATCCGTAGAATTGAAAATGAATCTCTTATTTGAATTTTTTTTTTCACTTCCTTCATTCATGTCAATTCCAGTTTTGAGAAAAAATGCATAGAGAAAATAGGCTACTTTCAAAAATCCATTATAGTTGTGGAGCTTCTCGAAGCCTTTCATAGTCATATAACACCAATGAAGTGATCCCGTTCGTGATACAAAGGAGATCCAATATACAAAACCCTTGAGCACAAAAGAAGAAAAAGAAAACTCTTTGTAGATAAGAGAGAGGGGAGGGGGAGGGGGGAGAGGGTGCGAGGGAGACGGAGGTAGGTGGGTTTCATAGAGAAATGAAAGAATGGGGAGTAGGGTTGGGAATTTGGTCCGAAAACCCGGATCCGCCCGCGTCCGCCCACGTCCGCAAAGGACCGGGACCGCCCGTGACCGAATCGGGCAAGACCCGTCCGACCGAGAAGGCTTTAGCGGACGGTCACGGACAAAAGGGCCTACCCGGAGGTCCGCCCGTGACCGACCGCTTAAGTGAAGGTCCGTCCGCCCGTCCGGATTACCCGCCTCTAGCCCGAAAGATTACTGACCCTTAGATTTCTTAGGGTTATATTTGAGCCTTTAGATTTGCAAGTGACTTATATATAAATACAAAACAAAACCTAAAATCATTTTACCCTTCTCCCGACCACTTCTCTTCTCATTCCCAAATTCTCAACCCCTCAATGTAGGTATGACTGCTGAGACACATGTTTGAAGAACCCTAAATCTCTAACCTTTAGTCTCCAACTTTTCAACTTATCTTCAAGATTTCAACCTCAAGGCTTCAACCGTTCGATCAACTCGGTAAGATATACTCATCTTCTCTTTCTTTTTGTTCGATCTACTCATCTTCTTCATCTTTTTGTTTGATCTACTCATCTTCTCTTTTTTCTGTTCGACCTATTCATCTTCTCTTTTTTTTCGATCTACTCATCTTCAGATCTAAACTCGGTAAGAGATTTTCTTCTCTGTTTGTTTCTATTTTAACTTTGAATCTTTATTATTTTATCTGTTTAAATCATTATTACTATTTTGTTCAAGTCATTCTTACTTGATTTTTTTTTTTCAGGATACAACAACATTACTGTCATTATCTTATGCAACATACTGTCATTTTTATGACTTTCTTGATTTGAATATTAACTTTTGTAATTTTTGAATTCATTTAGAGATTAAGTTCTAATCTTATAACTATAATTATGTAAATTTGTTACTTTAGTAAATTTTGAATTTTGGCATTTGTTTAGGTATTTTAACACTATACCCGACGTCCGACCGACCGGTGCCCGACATGTCCGGTTGGATAAAACGGACACGGGCGGACATTTTGAGAAAAAAATTCCGGTTAGTCCGTCCGTTTAGTCCGCCAGCCCGAGTGGTCATCGCGGAGTTTTGTCCGTTCCGCCCGGACCGGGAGCAAGTCTGCCCGCGGACTGCCCGTCCGGACCGATTCCCAACCCTAATGGGGAGGGACTATTTGGATAAAATGGTGATTGCACAAAAACAAAAAAATAGCCTTCCAAAAATGCTTTCTCCTTTCCATTTTCACTCAAACAGTGACGCGACAGAGCACTCCAAATCTGAGCCAAATTTGGAAAGTTAATTCTCAGCCATTAGAGATAAGTTTATGTGACTAAATCTCAGTCACGGAGATAAAAGAAAAAGACGCTCTCGCCCATTATCATGTAGATATGGCAAGACTATAGGTAGAAATTTCAAAAAGAATTGCAACTAATTGATTACTTCTTTCAACAAAAAAATAATAATTGATTGCTTCATTGGGAGCGAACTTAGAGAGAAGCCATAAATCTACAACTTCCAAATTTAGCACCTTTTGTCTTAGAGAGTTCAAACTTCAAGCCTTCACAAAAAAAAAAAAAGAGTTCAAACTTCAAAAATACTTGGAAAAAAATATTTTCCTCATATAATATACTAGGATAGGTCTCCTTTGGACAACAAAATAAATAAATATAGGATAGGTCCTAACTCCTTAGGGCACCAGAACTGGAATAGTATACTAACATATTCGTCAAACGAGACCAAATACATAATTTAGTAATGAAGAAGGCTATCTGGCATTTTAGAAAGAAGAGCCTTTTCAATTGAAAATAGGGGTCGCCACTCACAAGAATTATTCATTCTTTCGAGATAGTATCCTTATTTAACTCCGATTACAACCTAGACAGTTGAACAAAAGTACCAAATTTTGTTAAGTTGGTCAAGTCAAGTTGATAAATACTTAATAGAAGATAAAATAAGTTAGAGTCATAAGCAAAGAGCCCACATAAATTTATACTTCTGAATGAAAAATTAAATCTTGAACCATTAAATAGATTTTGTTGTTTTTCTGGTTCTCTCTGATACAAAAATTCTATTCTTTTTGTTTAAACAAAAACAGAGTTCAACCACTTTAAGATTCTTTCAATCTGATAAATAAGAGAAAGACTTATCTTCTCTCACGATTGAGGAAGATGAAAACCGTAATATAAACTCTAATAGTGAAGAACTAAAACCAAATGTAATAAATATCCGAGTTCAAGACACCTTCGTCCTTAAAACAATTTATACTATATAAATTACTACCAACAGTTGTGGTGTATGTGTCCAAAGATACGGATTACCTATCAAGTTAAAGATGGTATCTCTTAGGTTTGATAGTTTGTCGAACTTACTAAATAATACGAATTTCTGAGCAATGATTCTTGAACTCTAATGCTTGAAAATGAATACTCAGAAAATGCTAATAATTAATGTAGTTTGTTTGCTGAATTCTCCTATAATTTATAGGATTTTGACAACACTTTGTATAAGTGCCACAGACGAATGGGTGTTTCCAACTGTCAAACTTGACTAATTGGGGTTCGAGTGTAATCTTGACCGTCAGATCTATCTAGATACAACGCCTTGAATGCCTATGGTTAGATCCGAACAGATTTATCCTAGGAGACGCCCAAGATCTCGATCGTCGCATCCCCCAAATCCATTGATTACATCACCACCGTCGGATCAGATCTCGAATTTCAAAGAACAAATGGCTCCAATCGCTCCTGGGACTCGAACTAATCCGAGGCGTGGCTCTTGGACTGTCCAGTCCAAGGACTTGTTCTAGTCCATGATTACTTTCTCGGACTCTCAAGCCTAAGAAAAGTGCCCCTGTAAATCTTTTGGGTGAAACTAGTTTGACTGAGTCAATGACTCAAGTAGAGTGCCTAGAGCAAAAAGGTGGTGCGCTATAGTGTAACCTTTCTGTTTGTGGAGTTGAGTAAGTGTGGAAATATGCGCACTTTTACTTGATGAGTGGGGACCAGTGGACCCCACCTTTGTCATTAGTGGTGGGTTACTTATGGTTGTGTGGGGAAATCGAGTGGGTCTTTTAGTCAATTAATGGTCGTAAATAAGTCAATGACCCCTCCAATATTCTCACTTCACATTTCACACCCACCCTTTTTCCAATTTGGTCTCTGCAATTTTCTCTCTCCAGGAGCTAAGTGAGTGAGTGACTTCTAACATACCCAGGTTTTCTTTCCCCCCGTCTCTCTCTCTCTCTCTCTTCCCTGGCGCCGGCATGTTGACGAATGTAGCTGGAGCTCTTCTGGGTATGATTCTTTTTCTACAACAAGCGTTTCCTATGATCATGGCAGCAGGTACTCTCTCTCTATCTTTCCTATTTTTCTCTGGTTGCCCTTTTACAAGCTTTTAATGGAGGAATGAGTTTGAACTCGTAAAAAGCTTTTAATAGGATCATTTCAATTTGGGTTTTGATTTGTGTATGTGGGTTTCGATCAAAATGGTGAATCAAGTTATTATTCTGGCATGATCACTGTTTCAACTTTGTACAACCATTACTTTCTCAATAATCACCAGCATTTTTCCAAATGCTTTGTGTTTTTAACTTGAAATTGTCTGGTTTTGACCCTTTTCATGGGGGACCGATTTGTACTCTCTCTTTCCTTTTCTAGAAAAGGTAAAACCTGTTTATAGAGTTGAAGATCTCATGGTTGTAATCCAAAAGTAGACCTAGTTCTTTTAGCTACCCAATCTCAAATACAATTTTTCATGAAACTAATTGCTCAAGTGATCACATTTTTTTTTACATTTCATTTGATTTCAATTAGGCACTGTCCTTTTAATGGAGGTCCTCTCTTACAGGATGAAACCTAATATTGTTCTTTTGTACCATTTACAGATTGTCCCCTGGATTTGAGTGGCTCAAATTTTACTTTGGCAGCCTCTTTGTGTTCAAATCAGGATACCAGAAAAAAATGTTGTCGCTATATCAATGCCTTTGTTGCCGTTTCTATTTCTCGTTACGCTAATATAACTGGCAACCTTGGGGTTCCTCCAGAGTTAACTGAGGTTTGCCTTAGATCAATTACAGACATCTTAGCCCTATATGGTACTCCACGTAACGCATCCGTTTTCTGTGGACTTGGGACAAAAATACCTGTAAATTATCAATGCAAGGGTCGAGGAACTGTAACACAAATGCTTCGGTCTCCGACTTTTCAAGATGTTTCAAATCATTGTATTATGCCACTTTTATTGGAGAGTGATTGTAAAAGATGCTTGAATGCTGGCATTTTATACCTTCATCGCCTTGTAGGAGCCGAAAGTAATTTTACATTGAGCGTTTGCAGGGATGCAACATTTGCTACCATTGCTAGTCAAGGTGATGATGATTCGGCCATTGACATGGCTAGCTGTTTCTTTGGCGTTCCAGGGCTTAGTTCTCATGCTCCAGGTACAGCTACCTTCGGGCTGCTATGGTCTTTTATGTTCAACAGTAGAAAGCAAAATCTAACAAGATGGATTTGTCTTTAAGTTGTCATGTAAATGTGTACGAGTTCATTGTATTTGAATGATGTATAATGAGTTTTGTTGAATATACAGTGGCAGATTCTCCACCTCCATTTGCTCCAATTACTTCTCCGAGTCCATTGCCTGGTTCTTCCCCTGGCCAGCTTGTATTAGGAAAACCGAAAGAGGACCATCACCGTCATTACCACCTTACGCTAGTTCCAGCAATTGGGATCTCAGTTACATTTATAGCTACTCTGTTGTTAATAGTAATGATACTTCTCATTCGTAGAAAAAACAAAGAGCTAGGTGGATCAGACATTCCAGATCAGAGGTCCTGGAAGAAAGGCTTACCTCGTTCACTCAGAAAATCTCATGAAGGTAATTCATATTCTTTCGACCATACCCTTAATGGTATTTTTGACACATAAAATGTAAGTTTGTATTTGACGATATACTGATGCATTCAGGTCCATCATCCATGTTTCAAAAGTTCAGCTACAAGGAGACAAAAATAGCTACAAACAATTTCAGCACAATAATAGGACAAGGTGGATTTGGGACTGTCTATAAAGGTCAGTTCAATGATGGTTTTCTTGCAGCTGTTAAGCGGATGAACAAGGTCTCCGAGCAAGCAGAGGATGATTTTTGCCGAGAGATGGAGCTTCTTGGAAGATTGCACCATCGTCATCTTGTTTCTCTACGAGGATTTTGCATTGACAAACATCAGAGGTAATTCATTGTTTTGCTTTCTTGTTATCTAATATACAGGGATCACTTAGTGATTTTGCTTTCTCGTGTGTAGGTTTCTGATGTACGAGTACATGGAAAATGGAAGTTTGAAGGATCATCTTCACAGTATGTCTCTCCGTGCTACTTCTGCTAATTTGAACTATTTATTTTACTCACAACTTATTCGATTAAGATTTGTCTTCTTCCTTTTCAGCTCCAGGGACAACTCCTCTCAGTTGGCGGGCCCGAGTCCAAATTGCTATTGATGTGGCCAATGCTCTGGTAATTCATAACGTTATGTGCATTAGTATGAGTGTTAGACCCATCATTTGATCTTGATGAATTTGCTAATTGCATGAATTCTTGCAATCTTGTTTCTCGCTTATCTTTTTTGTGTAAATTACTTACAGAAAGACCTGTTTTAATGCACCTACATGCAGGAGTACCTTCATTTTTATTGTAATCCTCCTCTTTGTCATAGAGACATAAAGTCCAGCAACATTCTATTAGACGAGCACTTTGTCGCAAAGGTAGCGAAACGTACAAACTACATTTATCTCAGCCTCGAGCGTCGAGAAACAATGTTTTCTATTGTAATATGTTTTCCCCCTCTCCTCTTACTAGGTTGCAGACTTTGGTCTTGCACATGCTTCAAAAACTGGTGGAATTAGCTTTGAACCCGTAAACACAGATATCCGGGGAACTCCGGGTAAGATATTATGTTTTAAACATTTTTCCGTCCATTTATCTGTTTCAAAGAGGTCTAAAATTTTGGTTAACTTACAGGTTACATGGACCCCGAATATGTGGTTACTCAGGAGCTAACGGAGAAGAGTGATGTATACAGCTATGGTGTTTTGTTGTTAGAGCTCGTGACTGGGAGGCGTGCAGTACAAGAAGGAAGGAATCTAGTGGAATGGTCACAGAAATATATGACAACTGAATCTAGATTACCAGAACTAGTAGATCCGAATATCAGGGAATCCTTCGACACAGAACAACTTCAAACAATAGTAACGATTGTTCGTTGGTGCACTCACAGAGAAGGAAGATCAAGGCCTTCTATTAAACAGGTTCTTAGGTTGTTGTATGAGAGTTCAGATCCTATGCATAGTAGTTTTGTGCATGCTATGGAAGATGAAGATTACGAAGACACTGAAGGTGGAGAGAGAAGTAAGAGTAAGGTAAATAAGAGTGAAGTGATATATCACAGCGGTGATGCAAGGTATCTTCCTTCTTCTTCAAGTACATCTAGGTCGTACTGTAGCAGGAGCTTTTTACTTGAAACTGGTACCCCATAATTTCCTTGTTGCTCTGTTTGAGAGATGGTTGCTATTTGCACCCAAGTCATCCACGCCTCAGATATACATGGATCCGTACGTTGTACAACCCTATTGCAAAATGTTTTTTTTCCTCTTTCTAGCCTGTCAAATATATCGGATTACTTCGTTATGGTCTGTTGATGTTGAGTAATAGGCTTTCTAATTGCTTTTTGCTTACTTAGCACTATCATTTTTGGAGGAAACAATGTATATCTTGTTTGGTTTCTTGTTTTTGAAATGTGGTGGTGAAAGTAAATACAGCTCTATTGGCATTATCCAATTATCGGGTTCGTGCTCATTTATGTTGTCTTAATTACTAGTTGCACTATTTTTTTTCTTCAAACGGACAAATGAATGTATGGATTAAAATGTAACTGTACAAGTTCAATGAGCTATGGCTTTTACATTGTTAAGAAAGAATTCTCCGAGTTATACACAAAATAGACAAAAGCTCTCGTCGTTGATCCTTTGAAAATCCTGTTGTTTCTCGCCTTCCAAATAATCCAAGTTACAACACGTTGGCATGGTCTTCCATAAATCTGCTGTTTTTTTTTTTTTTTCGGTAGTTCCATTATCTTCGCAGATCCTCATAAGACTTTGAGTTTGGGGTACACCAAGCATAAATAAAAGACTCCTTTCGAAAAGTACAAAACCTGCAGCAGCTTCACTGCGTATAAATAGGTGATCGAACTGAATTTATAATTAGTATACCAGTCTTTTCAACCTCGTATATCTGCTTCGCAACATTCATCTCTCCACTACAAAATACTACTTTCCACTGATCGTGGACCTGAAGCTGCTTGCATTGGCATTGCCATGATATAGATGAGGGTTCTTATAATAAACACTCTGAGACCGGTAAGACACTCCTTTAAAACCCTTGCACAAGTTTAGTTTCGTCGAAAGTGTGAAACTTTCATCAACAGAGTTAGCTCCAATAATTGTTACTAAGGAATCTCCATTAAAGGCCAAGACTTATACATCATTAGCAGCTTCACAGACAACAAATATCCGTCTCTCAATGGCTGAAATTGAAGCGATGGGAATCTTAATAATTGAAGTATGGTGTATGAATTATTATCACACACACCCTAGGGATGTGCACATGACAAAGTCACATCAGAAAATGCTTGGTCCGCCACAGCATTATCGATCGTTTGTGATATCTTCTTAACTCAGTAGTGCTTCTTTGGTCCATCCTTCTGCATTTATTAAACAGCTACAACTACTCTTTACTCTGTATTTTATCTCTTTGATCTATCTTAAGTGGTTTACCTTTTGATGGGTCATATTCAAAACAAGACAAAAGAAAAACAGGGGAATAATGATTGAGACGACACGATTCTTCTGTTCTTTTTTACATATTCTCTTAGTGAACTTTAAAGAAAGATGAAAGCTACGGAGAGGATATTCTGGTAAGACGTAGAGAAATGAAGCTGACAGGCAATAGAGCAGTGGAGATTACAATGTCAGGCCTTCCGATGAATTATAAAGGTGAATATCACAAACTCATGCTTATATAAGTTGGTCTTTGGTTAGTTACTTATCATAGAAAGGAAATATCAGAATGATGATTGTTGGTAGAATCAGTCTTTCCTACTACCTTCTCTTGCTCGTGTGGCTTGGTCCAACTCTACACCTTGGACGTACATCAGCAGGTAGGTCCACTTATATTGTCCACATGGACAAACCCGTCATGCCGAAGGCATTCGCAAGTCATGAGCACTGGTATTCTTCCATTCTAGATTCCTTGAGATTTGCTGGTTCTACTACAGGTAGTACTAGATTAAAGCCAAAGCTTCTCTATAATTACGATAATGCTTTTCACGGATTTAGTGTAGCTTTATTTCCGGAAGAACTACGAGCTTTACAAAACTTGCGTGGTTTTGTGTCTGCTTATTCAGACATGAATGCTAAGTTAGATACAACACACACATTTGACTTTCTATCTTTGAATCCTTCCAATGGTCTTTGGCCTGCATCAAACTACGGAAAAGACGTAATAGTTGGTATGATCGACAGTGGAATATGGCCAGAGAGTGAAAGCTTCAGAGATGATGGACTATCTGAAATCCCAACAAGGTGGAAAGGAGTTTGTGAGTCAGGGGAACTATTCAATTCATCTAACTGTAACCGGAAACTAATCGGAGCTAGATCTTTCAACAAGGGTGTTGTTGCTGCTAATCCGGGAGTCAATATAACCATGAATTCGACAAGAGACACCGAAGGTCATGGAACCCACACTTCTTCGACTGCTGCAGGAAATTATGTCCAAAATGCATCCTATTTTGGATATGCTAATGGTACGGCAAGTGGGATGGCTCCCGCTGCTAGGTTGGCCATGTACAAAGTTCTCTGGAAGGAAGGTCAAGGTCGTTATGCTTCAGATGTTCTTGCAGGTATGGATCAAGCAATTGCTGATGGTGTCGATATTATTTCAATTTCGATGGGATTCGATGGTGTGCCTTTATACGAGGATCCAATTGCCATAGCATCTTTTGCAGCCATGGAGAAGGGTGTTTTTGTCTCATCTTCTGCAGGAAATGAAGGACCGTCTCCAAGCTCTCTTCACAATGGAATTCCATGGCTACTTACTGTTGCAGCTGGTAGCATTGACCGTCAATTTGCCGGATCGTTGACTTTGGGCAATGGGGTATTCATTCTTGGAAGCTCTTTCTACGTTGGAGTCTCAGAGTTAGTGAACATGCATTTGTTGTATAATGAAACTCTTGCGGCATGTAATTCATCGTCGTTGCTATCAGAAGCCGGCAATTCAATTGTAATATGCCAAGACAATGGGGATATGTCTGACCAGATGTATCTAATAAGTCTGACGAATATTTCGGGAGCTATATTTATCTCTAATGATACGCAGTACATTGAAAATGGTGACTTTCCGATTCCTGGAATAATAATTAATCCAACTGAAGCTCCTTCCATCATCGAATATGCAAAGTCTACCTCTAGTCCAGAAGTGACGATAGCATTCCAAAAGACAGTTTTAGGAACAAAACCTGCACCGATGGTTGCGAGTTACACTTCGAGAGGACCTTCTTCGAGCTATCCTAGAGTTCTGAAACCTGATTTAATGGCCCCAGGATCAAAAGTTTTGGCATCATGGATTCCAGATAATGTCACTGAGGTTGGCTCCAGGGTTTTTAACATGATATCTGGAACTTCCATGGCATGTCCTCATGCATCAGGTGTTGCTGCTTTAATGAAGGGTGCACACCCAAATTGGAGTCCGGCTGTTATTCGTTCCGCTCTGATGACAACGGCCAACCCATTAGATAACATAGGCAATCCAATCCAAGTTGATGGTGAGGACAACAATTATGTAAGTCCTCTTGCTATGGGTTCTGGTCAAGTTGATCCAAACAAGGCACTTGATCCTGGACTAGTTTATGATCTGGGTACCCAAGATTATATTAATCTCCTCTGCTCAATGAACCTCACCAGGGAACAAATATTAACCATCACTAGATCAGTTTACAATTGTTCAAACCCATCTTCTGATCTTAACTACCCGTCTTTCATTGCTTTATTCGGCGACCCACCATCACCTTCATCATCTCCTTCTATTCAACAGTTTCGAAGAACTGTTACGTACTTAGGTTATGGAACATCAACATACAAAGCTACTATAACACCACCGGAGGGAGTCGAAGTAATCCTTAACCCGGATGTGTTGGTTTTCAAAGAGAAGTATGAGAAGTTAAGTTATGTTTTAACATTACAGGATAGCAGCAAGAGGACAGGGGAGTCTTATGGTTCTCTCGTTTGGGTTGACGACGGTGAGAAGCATAGGGTTCGAAGCCCTATAGTAGTATTATAGGATGTAACTTTAGATCATTTGAGTGCTTGGAGTGCCAATGTCTGTCAATAACCCTAGGTTTATCCGAGGGCTTTGATTTCCTTTTTTCTTCTCTAATAAGTTCTTCATCATTCCCTTGTTTAAATATCAAATGAAACCAAATTCAGTAGTTTGAAATTTAATTCGAGTTCATGTAACGTATGGTATGTGGGTCAATTAGTTCGAAAAAGGTACGTACCTAACCAACTTGGAAGAAAACTTATCTAACTTTTGGGTGTATAATGGGCCAATATATCAACTTCTGGCAGAAGTTTGATCACTGCTTAAATTAGCTGAAAATTAAATGAATATTTTTTGTTGTCATAAATTTTTGTCGAAAAGGTCTAGTTCTTATGGTCAAGTTTTAAGCCAAAGTCTGGATCCGACTCTCATGTTCGAAAGAAAAATGCTTAGGGAACAAGAAAAACTAGGCAGACTCCAGAAATCTAAGGTGGCTTGACGTGATTCGTGTTTCCGATGATTTTGACACTGAACTGCGAATCATGGCAATCTTATCCATTAGCTATGGAAGTTTCTAAAATCCAGTAGTGGAAACCCTTTTCCAACTTGCATTAGCCATTGTGGGGTTCAATTAATCTAGAATTCAATTATTGCTTTCTCCTACCAATTTTGACTCAATGTCTTTCTCTTTCAACCATGTGCCTCAAAATTTGGTTCATTCAATCTAAATTAATTGATATACAAGTTGGCTAAAGAAGGGATCTATAGATATAAAACAGCTAAGGTATATATATATATATCCCAGAATGCAGATTTATCACTCCTTTGTCATGAACTTAAACTGATTATCTTCTCTACTTTCATATTCTTCATTCATGGCTGCTACTTTAACTCCACTATTTATATGGTTCTGCTTGATCAATATCTTATATTACACTTCAATGTTGGCAAAATCTGATACATATATCGTCCACATGGACTTATCGGCCATGCCAAAAACTTTCTCTGATCACCACACCTGGTATTCTTCCATGCTCTCATCGGTACAAGAAAAGTCTCGAACTACTGCCACCACCACCACCACCACCACCACCACCAGCAGCCCTGCTTCTTCTGCCGCCAATCCCTCAAATCATATCTACACTTACAACAATGTTATTAATGGTTTTAGTGCAAATCTTTCTCCTTCGGAGTTGGAAGCAGTTAAGAAGTCACCTGGTTTCATCTCTCTGATTCGAGATCAATCTGTCACCCTTCACACAACTCATACTGCACAGTTTCTGCAGCTAAATCCCACATCTGGAGCATGGCCAGCTTCGAAATATGGCAAAGATGTTATAATTGGGATTGTTGATACTGGAATTTGGCCTGAAAGTGAAAGCTTCAAAGATGATGGAATGGCAAAAGCTCCATCAAGGTGGAAAGGGAAATGCATTAGAGGAAAACAGTTCAATTCTTCTATGTGCAATAAGAAACTCATTGGAGCTCGATACTTTAACAAGGGTTTAATTAGCAATGTTCGCCCACGCCCGAGAATCCCTATGAATTCGACTCGTGATACCAATGGTCATGGAACTCATTTATCATCGGTAGCTGCTGGGAACTATGTTGAAGGTGCATCCTACATGGGCTATGGAAATGGGACGGCAAAAGGTATGGCTCCGCGGGCCCATTTAGCCATTTACAAGGTCTCTTGGGACCGAGCAGGAGCTTACACATCTGATATTATTGCTGCCATTGACCAGGCAATTGAAGATGGTGTAGATATTCTTTCATTATCTCTTGGTTATCTTTTTAGGGGAGTTCCTATTTATGAAGACCCAATTGCCATAGCCTCGTTCGCAGCAATGGAGAAAGGAGTTTTCGTTGCGACTTCTGCAGGAAATGTTGGTGGTGAGTACGAGAAAGGTAAGTTACATGATGGTGGTGAGTATTGGAGCGTTGAAAATGGATTACCATGGGTACTAACCGTCGGTGCGGGTTCTATTGATAGAGCATTTAACGGTATTGTAACCTTAAGTAATGGAGTTTCAATAATAGGTCAATCACTCTATCCACTTAAGTCACCACTAAGCAAAGTTCCTTTAATGTTTATGAACACTTGCAGAACTATAGAGGAGATGAAAGAAGTTGGCTTCAAAATTGTAGTTTGTATTGACACAAAAAACCCGAATGATCCCACATTAGACGAACAAATCGATCATGTTAACAATGGAAATGTTTCTGGAGGTATCTTTATTTCTAATACGTCTCAACTCGATTATTTACAAGGCCTCACATTTCCTGCAATTTTTGCAAATCCGGAGGATGGCCAATTGATATTGGAGTACATTAAAATGAGCTCTGATCCAAGAGCAAGTATAGAATTTCAACGTACATATGTTGGTAAAAATAGACAAGCACCAAGAGTAGCTGATTATAGTTCTAGAGGACCATCTCCAATCTGTCCTAGTATCTTGAAACCGGATATTATTGCTCCTGGCGTATCCGTTATAGGAGCATATCCTAAAACAGAACCAGTTCACAATACCGGCTCACGTTTACTTTATAGCGACTTTAATATCTTATCAGGGACTTCAATATCTTCCGCTCACGCAGCAGGTGTAGCTGCACTTTTAAAGGGAATCCACCCAAAATGGAGTCCCTCTGCTATTCGATCTGCCATGATGACTACTGCAGATAATTTGGATAACAGTCTCAACGCCATTCAGGATAGCGGAAATTACTACCAACTTGCAAGCCCTCTTGCTATGGGAGCCGGTCATCTTAATCCGAACAAGGCTGCTGATCCTGGACTAGTCTATGACGCTAATGCAGAAGACTATGTTAATTTTCTTTGTTCTATGAACTACACTTCTAATCAAATTCAAAGTATTACAAGAAGGTCAAGTGGTTATAATTGTTCGAACCCATCTTCAGATCTCAATTACCCATCTTTCATTGCCTTCTTCAATGCGAATGATACGTCTTCTGATACTAAAGTTGTACACGAATTTCACCGAACAGTGACTAATGTCGGGGATGGAAATGGAATGTTAACTTATACGGCTAAATTGACAGGCATGGATGGATTTAAGGTGACTGTGAAACCAGATAAATTGGTGTTTAAGTACAAGTATGAGAAGCAAAGTTATAGAGTTATACTAGAGGGAACAAAGCTAATGAAACAAATGGTCGTTCATGGTTATCTTAGTTGGGTAGATGTTGGAGGTAAGTATACGATAAGAAGTCCTATTGTAGCTTCAAGACTTAGCTTAGCAACTCCAAACTAAGTAGAGAAGCAGACATGATAATTATATTCTAAATTTAACATCAATATTTAATGTATGGCATGTAGAAACCCGGATCTGTTTTTTGTCAATTTGGGCAACCAAACGTTGTCCAAATCAAGATCAGGATAGACCATTGGATTCGTCTCGTCGAGCTCTTGAATTTAGACATAAAGTTTGTCAGAGTCCGATTTCATATGAATGAGTTATCATTGATTTACTTCGGAAAAATATAGGGATAACTACAACGTGTAGTTTTATTATTAGTACCGTATTGGAAAAATAAGGAAAGTTCTACTTCCTTATATAGACTTTTCCTTATGTTACTAATAATAGATTGGTTGGGATGATGGGATGGTTGGCGTGGCGTTTAGGGCGCATTGGGCGCTTTAGAGGCGCCCGCACGCACTTTGCACTTCGCACGTGCGATTGGAGCGATTAAGATAGATCCGTTGATGATCTAACGGTGGGCGTTCAATGCGCGAGATCTTAATAGATCCGTTAAGATCTGACGGTCAACATGGCACCCGAAAACCAACAGTCATATTTGACTGTTGGGAAGCATCCATTCATCTATAGGCACCCATACGAAGTGGTGTTAATACCCCTATAAATACCATGAGAATTCACCAAACAAATCATTTTAGTTTTTTGCATTTCTGAGCATTCATTTTCAAGCATTAGAGTTTAAGGATCGTTGTTCAGAAGTTCATATTACTTACGAAGTTCGTCAGACTATCATAACTAAGAGGTACCATCTTTACTTTGATAGGTAATCCGTTTTATCCTGGGAGACATACACCATTACTGTTGGTACTGATATACAGGGTGTAAATTGTCTTAAGGACAGAGGTATCCTCGACTCGGATATTTTACATTTGATTTTTCTTTTTTATAATCACTCTTTTTATCTTAATTGTTAGAAGATAACCCTTTCTCTTATTTAAGAGATAAAAAGACAAACAAAAGTGGGTATACTCTGTTTTGTTGAAAAAACAGAAAGATTAAGAACTATTCTCTGAAAAGAGAACCAGGAAAACAACATGGCATGTGTGAGATATCCATGCCATGAAATCACGAGCAATACTTTCTATTTACTTTGTAAGAGAACACTAAGCAAAAAGTCAAATGCGATCAATTATTGAATATTTGGAAATAAAACTATTCCTTACCAGAAATTCTATTCATCCTTCCATTTTGGTCCCTCCCCAGCCCTTCGCTGATGTGGCGAAATATCACTTGATGTGGAGCAATTGGAGAGAGAATGGTGAGAAAATATACTCCAGTGATATGTCGCCACATCAGCGGAGGACTGAGGGAGGGACCAAAATGGAGGGATGAATAGAATTTTTGATTCCTTATATAGTTTACAACTAAAAGCTGATGTTGCGTGATGCAGATTGTTGCATCAATTTAGCAGTATAGTTTACACCACTTCGATCCTACAAAACAAGACTTAGATACCAAATGGAACCTCGACATATTCGAATTGAAATTTTTCAGTTTTGCAGGCGATATGCTCTTACATTATCCAATAAGCTACTCATCTCTTAACCCCTCCTATAGGGGCACCCATTTAGTCTAAAGAGGCGACTGTTTTTTTTTTTTAACTTTTCTATTTTGACGTTTGTAAATAAATTGGTGGAAGAGTCTTCATCTTCTGCACCCCATGGCCCCCGTTGTAACCATCTTCTTCATCTTGTCTCTCCTCTCTTTTTGTTTTATCTACATCGTTTTCACAGTCTTTTTTCTCCTTGCTCCTCTTATCTCTCACGAAAGACTGCAGATGACATAATACTTCTATTATCGTCGACAAAAAATAAGGAGAGAAAAAGAGTTAAAAGCCGTGTGTAAAGAAAGAATATATCTTTAAAAGTAGGGAAATGTTATTTTGCATGACAGTAAATGCCTTGAATCGTCTGAGAAGACAAAATTGCTAGCGTCATGTGACAATTGTGCCTTCTTAGATTACTTCTGAACATGTATTGTCGGACGAAGTAGCACTATTGTTAAAGATAATATGTAGATTAGTATGACTTCGATTTACTTAAAGGTGTATACATAAAAAAAACAAAAAATGTTATTTGGTCTGAAAATGAGACCAACCACGGTCCGAGAACTGATGTGGGCGGCTCCCATTGATTTGGGCATGTGATCGGACCCATTTCGGGACCAAATAGCATTTCTCATAAAAACAAAAAAAAAAAAAAATGACTGCCAGTTGTCCCTATGAGATAGGGCTCTATGCCATTATAGCAACGACCTCCTGTAATAACTCTATTTCCTTTTGTGATAAAAAGTAGTTCACTCTCTGCTATTTTCTGTTTGTTCTCTCTCGTCACTTCTTGCTCTTCTTCCTCTCTCTTGTTCTCCGTGATGGAGGTCTTCCAAAAGAATCACACTCTTGTCGTCACTGAAAGGGTTTTGTGTTAGCTTCTTGTTTCGCTGCTACACCAACTATTAGGGCAATCATTCGCACAATGGCGTGATTTTATATTTTCTTCTGTTAGCTGTTAAACCTCAGGTTCCCATCAGTGGTACTAAAGTGAGAGTAAACTTAGGGCTTCGAGAAAATGATGGAGGAACAAGGATATTTTCTTGCATACAGATTGGTTTAGTCCCATTTGCTGGTTGAGTATGTATGTTTCTCTCCATCTCTTTCTGGAATTCATTTTCTTGCATACAGATTGGGTTCTGTTTCTTGTGATTAGCTGACTACCATTTCCTTGCATATTATCCATCCCCTTCTTGGGTTTTCTACTTGCAATACCCCAACTATTTCATTGTTGCTCTGCTGCTCTGTTTCTTATTCATCCATGGATTTTAGTAGTCAAACTATTCTGATGTTCATCTGTTTCTTGTTCATCACATTCTTACATTCAGCTTCCACCTCAACCAACTTACAGACATATATTATTCACATGGACTTATCGGCCATGCCGAAAGCCTTTTCTAGTCATCATAGTTGGTATGCCTCAACATTATCTTCTGCTTCCCAACACTACTCTGAGACTAGGAGTAGTCTTATTTATACTTATATTAATGTTGTCCATGGCTTTAGTGCCCGTCTTTCTTCTTCTGAGTTAGAAACACTAAAGAAATCACATGGTTTTGTTTCTTCGTTTCGGGATAATCGTGTTATGACCCATACAACCCATTCTTCTCGATTCCTTCATCTTAACTCTGTGTCCGGTGCATGGCCGGCTTCTGATTATGGCAGAGATGTTATCATTGGTGTGGTTGATACGGGTGTTTGGCCCGAGAGTCGAAGTTATAGAGATGATGGGATGACTAAAGTTCCATCGAGATGGAAAGGAGAATGTGTTGGTGGAGTTCAATTCAATTCTTTAATGTGCAACAAGAAACTGTAAACATGGGCTATGTTCATGCAAGGCCCATTCACCAATTTTCATGAACAAGGCCCATTAGTATGTCCCATACAATAAGACCATGTATAAACTTATTGGGCTAAAGGTTTGTTGGGCTCATAAAACTCATTCATGTATTGAATCTATGGACACTAACTATGTGTTGACAACAAGGCCCATCTATAAGCATGAGGTGTATAGACTAATGAGGTGTGTTGTCTTGTCTTGTGTCTTGACACTTAATGGTCTAGTTGTTTGACACATAAGGGACACTTGTCTTGTGTCTTGACACCTAATGGTCTTGTGGCTTGACACATAAGAGACACTTGTCTTGTATCATGACACCTAATGACACCTAATAGACTTGTTGCTTGACACATAAGGGGACACATGACACCCATGTAGTAACTTGTACAAACTCTATGATGGATTAGAGAATTGTATAAATAGAGATGGAGAATGAGATGGAAAGCTATGCTCTTGCTCATTAACTCAAGCTAGTATCTCCATCACTAGTGCTTGAAGAATAGAAGAGAAAAGAGTATACAAGTTCATGTTCTAGTAAGTAGAGAATTAAGGAGTTAATCTTATACAAGAAAGGAGCTTATATTGGTTCAAGTTAAAAGTTATTTCTAATCTCTACAATGGAGAAAGGTATGTAATTATTTCATGTTAATAATTACCTACTGTTCATATTTTCATATTGATTTTGTGGCAAACATGAGTCCCTAGATTCTTGTGTGTTCATGAGAAGATTTTGAATTGCTAACTTGTCTCATGAACACTACTTATTGAATGTATAACATGTGGTATCAGAGCTATGGGTGTGGACTTCATGTTTGTTCAAAATCGTTTTGGCAAATTATCGAATTTTAATCTATGTTTAGTTGCCATATTGGAAATATATTTTTAGAAGCTATATGAGTTGATTTTGAAACTTAAAATCTTTTGTATTAAGGAACTCATGTAGTTTCATAAAAGTTATTAAAAACCACTAATGAATTTTGGTTTGATTTAAGAGAACCTTTCTTTATGTGTTTTATCGCCTTATGAATTTTCGATAAAAACTAGCAAAGGTTAATTTTAGAACTTGTAAGGAGACAATATTAAAGTTCATTATGTTGACTAATTAAAGTTTGGTTATAGTCAAATAATTGAAGTATATGAAAATTGTCTTTTATAAAAGTTTTAAATGAAAATTTGACATAAGAATAAAAGTTTAACCATGATATGTATAATTAGTAAAAAGGTTGCCAAAGTGACTTTTGAACTAATCTTACATATCTAAGAAGGTTAATTAATGTTCAAACTTATGTCGGATAATTTGCATTAAACGATTTCGATAACGTGTAATTTTTCCAAAGAAGAATTATAAGTTGATTGAATATTATTGTTAATGCTTTGTACCGTCTAATCAACTTGGTTCTTTTGCCCAAAGGTGATGAACTCTTTTGTGGTTAGACGATACACTAATGGACTCATTTATGTATGATATTTAAATGATGAATGGTATGGTATATATCTTAATTTAGACCCAAAGGATAAATTTTGATATAGTTAACTTGCTTATAGTATATTGTCTAAATGTTTGCAGTATCTGCGCCGATATCCCTACATTCGCAAGCTGCGTCTGTTCCCTTGCTTACTGGCTCAAATTTTTTAGAATGGAGCGAACATGTCAAGTTCACTTTAGGTGTTCTTGATATGGATCGAGCCCTTATGTCTGATAGACCTGCTACTCTAAATGTATCAAGTAGCACTGATGAGAAAAATTTGTTTGACGCTTGGGAAAAATCAAACAGACTAAGCATGATGTTTATGCGAATGACTATTGCAAGCAATATAAAGTCATCGCTTCCTCAAACTGATAATGCTAAAGACTTCATTAATGCAGTTGAGGAGAGATTTCGTGCAGCCGATAAGTCTCTAGCTGGCACGCTAATGGCTCAACTCACTACCATAAAGTATGACGGTGTGAGAGGTATGCAAGAGCACTTAATTGAAATGACTAACATTGCGGCGAGACTTAATGGACTTGGTATGAATGTAGAGGAGCCTTTTCTTGTTCGTTTTATTATGAATTCCTTGCCTCCTCAGTATGGACCATTCCAGATGAATTACAATTCACTTAAGGAACAATGGAATGTGAATGAACTATCTAGTATGTTAGTTCAAGAGGAGACAAGGTTAAGACAACAAGAAAGTTTCTCTACTAATCTTGTTTCTCAAGAAGTGAAAAGAAAGAATTGGAAGCCCAAGAAAGGTAAGAAAGTTGTCGCACCAAAGAACCATGAACCTGCTTTAGCTCCCCAGGTTCATATTAAGAAGAAGGAATTCAGATGTCATTTTTGTAGAAAGATTGGACACTTTCAGGCAGATTGTCCAAAGCGTAAGGCTTGGTTCGAAAAGAAAGGTGAGCAGTTAGCTCTTGTATGTTTCGAATCAAATCTTGTTGAAATTCCTTCTAGTACTTGGTGGCTCGACACGGGCGCTAATGTTCATGTTTCTAAAACGATGCAGGGCTTTGTTTCAAGCCGAAACCCAAGTCAGACTGAACGTTTCATTTTTATGGCAAACCAGATTTCCTCTGAAGTTTTATCTGAACCTATCGTTTAAAACTTGATACTGGTTGTTTTTTGGATTTGTATAATACTCTTTTTGTACCAACCGTATCTCGTAATCTAGTTTCTATGTTTCAACTAGATCTTTTGGGTTATAAACTGTCTTTAGGAGATCAACGTTTTGAATTGTATAAAAATAAATGTGTTATAGGTTCTGGCGTTTTATATGATAAACTTTATAAAATCAGTCTTGATAATCAGTTTGCTGAATCTATTTTAAGCCTGCATCCTAATGTAAGTTTTGGAATTGAGCATAAAATAAATGAGAACTCTAGCAACTTGTGGCATAAAAGATTGGGGCATGTCTCCAAAGAAAGAATGATGAGATTAGTGAAGGATGGGATTTTGTCAAACCTAGACTTCACCGATTTCGGGATGTGTGTCGATTGTATAAAAGGAAAGACAACAACACACACCAAGAAAGGAGCCACAAGGAGCAGAGAACTTCTTGAGATCATCCATACTGATATTTGTGGACCTCTTTCCACTGCATGTATTGGTGGAGAGAAATATTTCATCACATTTATAGATGATTTTTCACGTTATGGGTATATCTATTTGTTACATGATAAATCTCAGGCAGTAACTGTTGTTGAGATTTTTATCACTGAGGTTGAAAGACAATTAGATAAAAAGGTGAAAATCATCAGGTCAGACAGAGGTGGTGAATATTATGGAAGGTATGACGAATCGGGACAACATCCTGGTCCGTTTGCTAAACTCCTAGAAAAGCTTGGCATTTGTGCACAGTATACAATGCCAGGAACGCTTCAGCAGAACGGTGTTGCTGAAAGGCGTAATAGAACTCTAATGGATATGGTTAGGAGCATGATGAGCAACTCTACTTTACCCATTATGTTATGGGGTGAAGCTCTTAAAACTGCTGCATATGTCTTAAACCGAGTTCCTAGTAAGTCAGTTCCTAAAACTCCTTTTGAGTTATGGACTGGTAGGAAACCCAGTTTAAGGCACTTTCGTGTTTGGGGTTGCGCAGCAGAAGTTAGAATCTATAACCCACAAGAAAAGAAATTGGACTCAAGAACTATGAGTGGGTTCTTTATTGGATACCCTGATAAATCCAAAGGGTATAGATTTTATTGTCCTAACCATACCACTAGAATTGTTGAGACTGGCAATGCAAGATTCCTTGAGAATCATGAGAATAGTGGGAGTATTGAACCACAAAATGTGGTTATTAAAGAAGTAAGGGTAACTGTTCCCATACCCTTACCTATTGAAAATATTGTTGTTCCTCATGAAAACTATCCAACTGTTGATAGTGAACAACAATTGATGGACCCACAATCTCATGATCCAGTAGAGTTACGCAGATCTCAGAGAATAAGGAAGTCTGCGATCTCTTCTGATTATTTAGTATATCTTCAGGAATCTGAATATGACATTGGGACAAGTAAGGAAGATCCAGTTTCATTTTCACAAGCAGTAAATAGCAATAATTCTTCTAAATGGATTGATGCAATGAATGAAGAGTTGAAATCTATGAAACAGAACAAAGTCTGGGATCTGGTTCAATTGCCTGAAGGGTGTAAGAAAATCGGGTGTAAATGGGTCTTCAAGACCAAACTCGACTCTAAAGGCAAAGTTGAACGATATAAAGCCAGACTTGTTGCAAAAGGTTTCACTCAGAAAGAAGGCATTGATTATCATGATACATTTTCGCCTGTATCAAGAAAAGACTCATTTAGAATCATTATGGCTTTGGTGGCTCATTATGATCTAGAGCTTCACCAAATGGATGTGAAAACAGCTTTTCTAAATGGGAGTTTAGAGGAAGAGGTCTACATGGAGCAACCAGAAGGTTACTCAGAAATGAGTATGGAACATATAGTGTGTAAATTGATTAAGTCAATATATGGACTTAAGCAAGCCTCCAGACAATGGTTCCTTAAGTTTAATGATACCATTGTGACCTTCGGATTTAAAGAAAACATTGTTGATCAATGTATATATCAGAAGGTCAGTGGGAGTAAGTTCATATTTTTGATTTTATATGTGGATGACATACTCCTAGCCACTAATGATCTTGGTCTACTGTATGAAACCAAGAAATTTCTCTCTAAGAACTTTGAAATGAAAGATATGAATGAGGCAAAATTTGTGATCGGGATCGAAATTTTTCGAGATCGAAAACAAGGTCTACTTGGTTTGTCTCAGAAGAGCTATATCGAAAAAGTTTTAGAGAGATTTGGCATAAAGGATTGTGCACCGACTGATACACCAATACAGAAAGGAGATAAGTTAAGTCTCATGCAATGTCCTAAGAATGACTTGGAAAGAAAAGGAATGGAAAGTATTCCTTATGCTTCTGCAGTAGGAAGTCTTATGTATGCGCAAGTTTGTACCCGTCCAGACATTAGCTTCGCAGTAGGAATGCTTGGTCGTTACCAAAGTAACCCAGGGATGACTCACTGGAAAGCAGCAAAGAAGGTGATGCGGTACTTACAAGGAACGAAAGACTATAAGCTTACTTTCAGAAGAAAAGATAATCTGGAAGTAATAGGTTACTCAGACTCCGACTTTGCTGGATGTACTGATAGTAGAAAATCCACTTCTGGATATGTGTTCCTATTAGCTGGAGGAACGATATCATGGAGAAGCATTAAGCAAAGTATTTATGCATCTTGCACAATGGAGGCTGAGTTTGTGGCATGTTATGAAGCCACAATTCATGCTTTATGGCTGCGGAATTTTATCTCAGGACTTGGACTTGTCGACTCTATTGCCAAGCCGCTGAGAATTTATTGTGATAATACAGCCGCAGTATACTTCTCTAAAAATGATAAGTATTCGAACTCACGAGGAAGCAAACACCTTGAGCTCAAATATCTTATTGTAAAAGAGAAGGTTCGGAAACATACAGTAATTGTAGAACATATTAGTACCATGTGTATGGTAGCTGATCCACTAACTAAGGGTTTGGTATCTAAGACCTTTAAGGAACATGTTGCAACAATGGGTCTTAGTAATCCTTGTATCGTAGTGGATTGATATGTATGTAAGTTTCTACAAATACTAATTGAGATCTCATGAATGTTATGTTTCCAAATTCTTGTTTACTCATATGTGCATAATCGAAATGAGTGAAAGTGACAAGAATAGTCATGATTAGACAGGAATAGTCTTAATCAGACATAGCTGAATTGAAACAAAACCACTTGTGTACTTGGTTTTGTATCTAATCTCCAATGAATGGTAATGTTAGGAAGTTGCTAATGTCGTAGTACATGGAAGGGAATATGTCGCTTTAAGATATATAACCGCTAGGACTCGCACTAGTAGCCTACCTGTTAATGAGATTGTGTTCACTAGATATGAATGGAGTTATTTTTAAAAAATGCGCGCATATATGTTTTTGAGCCTAAGCCTTAACCAATACATTTACTAAAAGTTTTAAATGATCTTTGAAAACCTAAAATTTTGTTTTCAATTGTATGGTCCAAGTGGGAGAATGTAAACATGGGCTATGTTCATGCAAGGCCCATTCACCAATTTTCATGAACAAGGCCCATTAGTATGTCCCATACAATAAGACCATGTATAAACTTATTGGGCTAAAGGTTTGTTGGGCTCATAAAACTCATTCATGTATTGAATCTATGGACACTAACTATGTGTTGACAACAAGGCCCATCTATAAGCATGAGGTGTATAGACTAATGAGGTGTGTTGTCTTGTCTTGTGTCTTGACACTTAATGGTCTAGTTGTTTGACACATAAGGGACACTTGTCTTGTGTCTTGACACCTAATGGTCTTGTGGCTTGACACATAAGAGACACTTGTCTTGTATCATGACACCTAATGATGACACCTAATAGACTTGTTGCTTGACACATAAGGGGACACATGACACCCATGTAGTAACTTGTACAAACTCTATGATGGATTAGAGAATTGTATAAATAGAGATGGAGAATGAGATGGAAAGCTATGCTCTTGCTCATTAACTCAAGCTAGTATCTCCATCACTAGTGCTTGAAGAATAGAAGAGAAAAGAGTATACAAGTTCATGTTTTAGTAAGTAGAGAATTAAGGAGTTAATCTTATACAAGAAAGGAGCTTATATTGGTTCAAGTTAAAAGTTATTTCTAATCTCTACAATGGAGAAAGGTATGTAATTATTTCATGTTAATAATTACCTAATGTTCATATTTTCATATTGATTTTGTGGCAAACATGAGTCCCTAGATTCTTGTGTGTTCATGAGAAGATTTTGAATTGCTAACTTGTCTCATGAACACTACTTATTGAATGTATAACAGAAACTAATCGGAGCTCGGTTCTTCAACAAAGGTCTAATTAGCAATGAACCAAATTTGACGATCTCAATGAATTCGCCACGTGATATCGATGGACATGGGACCCATACTTCATCTACGGCTGCTGGAAATTACGTCAAAGGGGCATCGTATTTCGGCTACGCCAAAGGAACAGCAAGAGGGATGGCTCCGCAAGCACGTTTGGCCATCTACAAGGCCATTTGGGAGGGTGCTAATAGTTACACATCTGATATCCTAGCTGCAATAGACCAAGCAATTAAGGATGGGGTTGATGTCCTTTCCCTATCATTTTCCTTGGTTGGGGTTTCTCTGTATGAGGATGCAATTGCAATAGGTTCCTTTGCAGCAATGGAGAAGGGTATATTTGTAGCAACATCCGCAGGAAATAGTGGTCCTTCATATGGAACTGTAGCTAATGGAATACCTTGGGTTCTAACCGTTGCTGCGGGTACAATTGATCGTGAATTCATTGGACTTGTTAGTCTAAGCAATGGAGCCTCATTTTATGGTTCATCTCTCTACTGTTTTAACAATTCATCCTTGATCCAAGTTCCTCTGGTGTTCATGAACACGTGCAATAGTAGAAAAGTTCTCAAGAATATTGTTGGCTTCAAGATAGTAGTTTGTTTAGGCACTGATGATTCGATTCATTTACAAGTCAGTAATGTTCGTAGTGCAAATGTCACTGGAGGTATCTTTATTTTGAACAGACCTCAAGACCTCTACGTCCGGACCTCGTTTCCAGCTGTTTTTGTAAGTCCGAGTGATGGCAAATCTATCTTGGACTTCATTAAGACGAGTTCTGATCCAAGAGCAAGTTTAAAATTCCGATTGACTCATGTTGGTGGAAGAAAAGGTAATCCCACACCAAGAGTAGACTATTATAGTTCCAGAGGACCATCTTCAAGTTGTCCAAGTATCTTGAAGCCTGATATTATGGCTCCTGGAACCTCAATTCTAGCAGCATGGCCTAAAGCTACTCCAGTAAGAGGATTGGGTCCGCCATTATTTAGTGACTTTGAATTATCAACAGGAACTTCGATGTCTTGCCCTCACATGGCAGGTGTAGCTGCACTATTGAAGGGGATTCATCCAAAATGGAGTTCAGCAGCAATCCGGTCGGCCATAATGACGACAGCGGATACCTTAGATGACACTCTCAGCCCAATCAAAGATATCGGAGATAATAACCGACCCGCTACCCCACTTTCTATGGGTTCGGGTCATGTTAATCCAAACAGAGCCATCGATCCTGGGCTCATTTACGATGCAAATGCTGAAGATTATGTTAATTTTCTCTGTTCATTGAACTACACCGCCAAGCAAATCCAAACGATTACAAGGTCTTACAGTTGCAACGGTTCAAACCCATCTTCAGATCTCAACTACCCATCTTTCATTGTCTTCTTCAATGTGAATGACTCGTCTTCTCATACTAAACTTGTACAAGAATTTCACAGGACGGTGACTAATGTTGGGGATGGAATATCAACTTATAGAGCTAAGTTGACATCCATGAACGGATTTGATGTAACCGTAATTCCAGACACACTAGTTTTCAAGGAGAAGTTCGAAAAGAAAAGTTTCAGAGTTGCTATCGGAGGACCAAAGTTGATGAAACAAGAAGTAGTTCATGGGTCACTTAGTTGGGTTGAAAATGGTGGTAAATATGTTGTAACAAGTCCACTTGTAGCTACAAGACTCATAGCACTTCTGTTTAATTGGCTTTCTTCTTCCTTGTTGATGTAGCTCTGATGAATTGACATAAATATGAATTAATTGCAAATTGATTAGGAAAAGCAGCTCACATTTGGTCCCTTTTTATATATAAGATTTCTCATTGCAGTATCATGAATTCATACTGAAACTTTCTTTTCTATATATCAGAGTTTTTCGTCGTCAGTTGATGATAGTGAAATTGAATGAACAGGTTCTGCAACATTTAAGGTTGATATGCCAAACCAGTATCCAAATAATGACATCCATAAACCTTACCTTACCAAAAGATTCCTAAATTATATGATTCTAGATTTCTAGCTCAAAAACTTAGTTTGGTTGTTCTTGAATTTCATTGTATGGAAACCCAAAAATTTCACTGATTCTACTTTCATGAGTGGTCATATTGTGGATATTCTCAAAGTATAGAATTTTTTTGTTTAGAATCTGATTATATTATCTAATATACAATTTATAGATGATAAAATTTGATTATATGTGAATATGAAAAGAATGAAATTTGATTTCGCAGGAAAGTTAAATTATCCGGAGCTGCTGGGGAAAAAAGGATTGTGAAATAGCTACCGTTCGTAAAGACCATCCAGATGTATTTGTGTTTGTATTGGGACCTGGAAGGGTTGAAGATCCAAATTAGTGTTGCAATCGCGTTCAACTGGCGGGTCTGGAACAGTTGGTTCTCATCCCAAATATTGAATGAGCTAACCTTGTAATTCTTTTCTAGTTTAGTTAAATATAAAATAAATAATGTTCTTGAGGAGAAAAAAAGTAAGATGAAACTGTAATCATGTGAATTAGACAAATTCACTGCTCATGAGATAATTTTTCTTAAATAAAAAAAAATCAATTTTGAACTTTGTTCAGAATAACTAACAAAAAACCAAGTTGCTAGATGTAAAATAACGTTCTTAATGAAGTAGAGCAGGAGGTGCCTGAAGCATTAGCACCTCCCATCACTTTCCACCGAATTTAGAGGACTAAAGAAAGAAGATTCACTTTCTAGATTATGTAAATAGGATTATGGTATTTCAATAGACTAGGGTATATCCCGTGTCCTAGGGCACGGACACTTATATCAATCAAATGTTAAAAAATATATTTTATATTTTACTGAGAGAGAGAGAGAGATTTTTGTTAGTTATTATTTTTTGTTATTATTTTTTTTGTTTCTTTTCTCTTAAATTAGTTATTATTTTATTAAGAGAGAGATTTTAATTTCTTTCTTTAACCCTTGAAATTTATTTTGTTTCTTTTTTCTTAAATTAGTTATTTTATTTTTAAGAAGGAAATGATTATTGTTTTTTAAATAGGTAACTTTATTTCTACGAAAGACTATATTTTAAATTTTGAGAAGGGCTTCTAGACAATATGCATAATTAAATAAGGATGTTTGTCCCAGTCATCGTTTTCCCTTCTGTTTTATATAATAGATGTAGTTACACTTGCTATTTTAGTTTTCTCTGTGATGTAAACTTCTCCATTGATTCGATACAATTTGGTGTTTGACCTATTATTTTAACAGTTCTTGTAAAACTTATGGTTATAACATTATTTCATTCAAATATAATGTACTCATAAACGTGGTTAAAAACATTGAAGAGTCAGTTGAAGATCTCAGAATGTGGCAAATAGTGCTGCTCTCCTACGTATTTGTTTACCTTCTTAAGTGGACTTCATTTTATTCCCATTTGATTGTGACCGCAAAAGATGTCAGACATGACAAAATGTCAAACACAAGCAGCGTTAAAGAAACTAACTGTTCAACTGACAACTCCTTCGTCTTAAATAAAGAGAATGCCTATGTCTCTTGTTAGAAAGTGAAAATAAAAATGTCACTATGTCAGACCTTAAAAAATGTGAAAACGATGATAACAATGATAAATTGCGTGAATAGAGACGAAACCAACCGTCTTGGTCTTGTACTTCACATCGGTGCATGGGTGACAATTTGGGGTGCACTGTTTTGTTGGTCAATGTTTGGGCAGTCTGGGATGTTAAACATGGGATAGAACTGGAAAGACCTCACTTTAAACTCTTTTAAGTTAAAAAGACGAGATATATTTTTTGTTAAAAAACTAAAATTTATGTTTTTGTTGGAAATTCAATCATTTGTATTTTGTTTGGTTAAAAACCCAAATATTTTTTGCAAAGCGTTACAAGGTGTTGCAGAAAGTTGATGCAAAGTATTGTGAAGTTGTGGCAAAGTATTGCAAAAGGTGTTGTGAAGCTGTCACAAGGTATTGCAAAGCTGTTGCAAAATTTTGAAAGTATCTAGAGAGTTGAAGACTAAAAAAAATTGACTTGTCATTTTCACCAAAATAAAGAATTTATATGAGTTTTGACCAAATTTCTCTTTTTAAAGATTATATTTCAATATAATTTGCCTGTTTATTTTCTCTCCTCACCCATTTTGTTTTTTTTTTGTTGCAAACGCTTTCCCATTTTATTGCGGAGTACATCGCTTTACTAGAATGTTATTTACTGTGAATATTTAGACCTAATATTTTAATAAAATGTTATTTATTGTGAATATTTAGACCTAATATTGTATTTTAATATAGTGTTATTTATTGTGAATATTTAGACCTAATATTTTACAAAGAAAAGACTTGCATTTGCTTGTTCTTCGTGATCAAGAAAAATCAACATTCCCCTTCATAACTTCATGATTACCAATATCATCAAAATATATTTTGGAGTATCTTTCAAATAGTTCAAGTGATCATACACTATCAAATTAATTTGTTATTGTTGATAAAAAAACTTTCATAAGAGGTCTTAAATTTTTAAAACATTATAAACAGTCAAGACTTTTGTAGCTTTCACAGTGATGCAGGGAGTGATGATACAGAAAATGACCATCAGTTGATGATCATCAATAAATCAAGAAAAAACCAAAATCCAACGGGTCAACCCACCTCAAGGCAGTAGGATCGTTGAGTCAAAAGATGTCTGCTACTTAAGCCCAGAATCGGGAGGTTGGCACAATCATCTTGGGATCCTCAGCTCTGACATGCCTCAAATACAACCAGGTATGTCCTGGAATTCGCGAGAAGACTAGGGAAGTCCACGTAAGCAAGGTCGATGTCGTAAGCCCTGAACATGGGAAGGCAGAAGCACGCCGAACGCTTACCGACTTAATCCCAAATCTGATAAAAAATCTCACTCTTTTAGGTGAAGGGGATTGTACTAGGGTATCTCATACACCTAATTGTCTAGTGTTGGTAGCGGAATCTCAAACATCATATGTTTAACACTAGTTTCCAGGATCTATACATGAACATACCAATGAACTAGATTGGAAAGATGATTACCTCTTAATCGCTTTCCCACGAACTAAATCCCGACCAGTATTCGGAAGATAAGAGCTCCAAGTGTAGCTCCTCTACTTGAGACACCGAGTAATGACTTGAACTCCCTCCTTTCAGTCAGCTAGGACCTTCTTGAAGGTTGAGATGAAGAACTCCTTCTTCTTGACTAGATACTTGAGAAAACTCATTTTCTCTCTCTCTCTCTCTGAGATGTATATTCTGAAACTCTTTCAGACACTCAGAAAAGATCACACCAACTTGGCTCTGTCTTTAAATTGTATAATTAGGTATATATATAGAAATCCCTAGAAGAGGTATTAGACTCAAACTAGGATTCCATAAACCTAATTATTAGGCAACACCCAAAATACCCTCCATTGGGTAACTTAAGGTGGCCGGCCAACATAGCCCTTTATGGGCTTCCTTGGCCGGCCCATTTAGGGCCTAGCCGGCCATCACATGGCCGGCCCTATTGCCTAGGTCAGCCATCACATGGCCGACCTCCCTAAAGCCATCCGGGCCTCCCTTTTGGGCCCGGACATATTTATCTCTTCGGACTTCTCCGAATCTTTCAGGACTTACCAATAATGGATCCAATCCACTTATTTGCCATTATCCATCTAGTCAATTCTCTCCGTTCAAATTTATACTCTGTTGTGTAACCCTTGTAGGATCCGGTCTATGTTAGCCGCGAATCAACTCTTGATTCGACGATCGTAGTTGGCTTCTAGCTAAGCATTACGACCCCTAATTGGACCGAACTAATGATCTTCCGAGTAAGGTCATTAAGATCCTATTAGCCAAATTGTACGCACTGCATCCGTGGTCGAAAGACACTCCTTCGGAAGGATACCATTCCTTCAGACTTTTGGCATTATATCCTTCAGTCTCCCACTTGTACTTAGAACAAGTGCAATGCTCGATTCCCATGTTTTTTCGTATTTCATCTGATATGCCATATTCATCAGACTCTCTTGATCCCGAAAACAATTTCCAATCCAAACGATTAACTCTTAATCCGTTTGAGCACGGCCATGCATTTTTCAGTTGTTTCTCATTAAGTGGCCCGGAGATACTTTATCCTGATTTTACTCAGGAAAACATAATCCATTCTTGTACTCCCACTCAAATTCATGTCTATCCTGTCTCCCCCAGTATGTCGCTTTTATAACCACTTTTTACGGATGGCGTTTGACAGTACCAAAGTTCGACATTCCTTCCATAAACTGAGTGAGTACTCATGTTTTGAGGAATCTCTCCAATTTGCTTAAATGAGAGTTATGACATCTTATAACTTCAACTCTTGAAGTACTCTCATTCGGCGGGTTTCCAGTGTATCAACTATACACCCATGAAGTTGACCTTTGAATACTCCTATTCCCATAGCCCAAGAAACAGCGCTATCTTGTCAATCACTCATGCTAGTCTTCTTAAGTCATTATTGTCCAACTAATGACCTGGACTAGGGATAGTAGGATGGTGTGCTTCCATGTTCACTTAGTAGGGTTTCTTTCATTAGATCACGTATCTAATAAACCTACCTGGAACACTCCATCCTTTTGGACTGTCGTCTAAATTCTAAACCACAATTTAGATGACGAAATAAACCCAGTTTATTTCGGATAACAAGAGTCTGTAAAATTTGAGCACCCGCGTGAACTCCTTCACGTTCTCAATTTTACAAGTCATCTTAGGATTCTCCTTCCTGGATCCTAATTCCTTAGATCCGAGCATCTCATGATCGTTCTAAGGTGACAGTTTAGTTTCCTTTTCACTTCGCTTTGTTATTATCTTGCTTTCGAACTCTTCGTAAGCTGTTATGATAATATCAGTTTTCTCCCACTGAAATTAGTACTTCCCAAGTTCTAATTTTACTTTCTTATCTAGTAGAGTTAAGTAACGACTCCCAGCATGAAAAACTCTTTTCCACCTGTTAGCCCTTCCTAAAAGATTCCTATCTTTATTTTCGGAAGATTACTTTTATGACTTTCTTCAATCTTCTGACTTGTATGGGCGACGACATCTTTTCGTACTCCAAGTACTTTTTAGATGTTCGGGTAAACAACAATCATCTCATGATCGTTCTTATGTTTTTAAACATAAGTGTCTCTCCCATGTTTATCACGGGAGTTGGGTAGAATTTCTCTTTAAGAGATCTTCTTATTCAGACCTCTTCAAAACTCCTTTTGAACGAGTCTTTATCATCCTCTGGTCTATCTCCATAGACTTTGATGCCCATGGTTAATTTACCCTCGTCTTCTTGTCCTCTCGTGTATGTCTCCTACATACAGGACATGAAACAACGCTTGTTTCACTCCCACTTACCTTCTTGTCTCACAAGATTTAACCATTCTTACTCTTATCTCTTTGGATTTCCGATCCAATTTCAGAGTGGTTTCTCCTATAGTTCTTTTGAATCTTCTCAAGACTCATTGGGGTTTTTGAGCAACCTTCTTAACTCCTTAAGAATTTTCTAGGCGATTGTCCCTTGAACCATTCAAGGCGACATCCCTCGTCACGTAAGCCGAGTAACTCTTACTCTCTTTCGTTTTAAGGCAAGTAACTCCTTACTTCCTCTTGTTGCTCTTTATCGAATCGTATTCGATTTTTCCTCCCACTTGTCTTCTTTGAAGGACTTTCCTTTTAATAAAGACACCATCGAGAGCAACAATCTCATTGTGTTTCGATGATTTGTGAGAAAACCCCGTTCTTCTTCTTGAAGAACTTATGTCTAACACGCTTTAGACATTAGAATAATTGACAAATTTTAGAACTCCTTCTAAAATAATATCCATATCCATATGGACTCAATTATTCACTATAGCTTTTCTAGGTTTTTAGTGGGTTGGCAGATACGTATTAGACTTTGTGTTTTTCGGAAGACCGATAACTATTGAACTTACGATCTCATCATATTCTTTAGTCACCCTCTTCTCGAAGACCCTCTTCTCGATTTAGGATGTGTTTCCAAAACTTCTCCAAAATCAAGTTTTACGTCCATTCTAATCATATTAATCACAGACTTTCATGTCTAACATTATTTTCTACGATTAACTGAACTCTTGTACTCTTACAAGATTTAGAATGACTAAGTCGGATCATTCGTTAAAATTACTTAAAAGTTAGATAGGCTCTTTTAAGAACATCATAAAATATCTCATATTTTATTCACTCCCATAATCTCATTACAGAGTCAACGTTCTAAAAAGAAAAAGAAATACTAAAACTGCTTTAAAGTATTGCCTATCGAGTCTATGATCCTTCTTGAGCTTTTCCAGCAACTCTTGCCTTCTTAGCTTTTGACAGGTTCATCTCCTCTTCAATAAATACTCAGCTCCCTCTTGTTCCTGTCATTCATAATGATAAGAGTCTTTTAGGTATCTCATACCTTGAGGAATTTGTATTTAATTGAATAATCTTTTAATAATTTTTACCTTGACCGGAACTCCCAGCTCCGTCGTTTAGTTCTTCCAAGAATCGCGGGCAATCTCTTAATCGAATATGAGATGTACTACCGCAATACAAGACATCTCTTGTTAGGAAGGATAGTTCTGGGTTTCGGTGCTTTCTTGCCCATTCTCTTGCCAGACGGCTTCCTTCTCCTAACGTCTTCCGTTCCCGTATTTACAGTCTCCTGAACACCTAGAATTTCTTCTAGAGTTTCAGGGGTGCTGAACCTACTTTCAGCAACTTCCAGAATCGCCAGCAGACTTTCGAAGGATACCCGGCCAAACTTATCTTCAAAGTTCGCAACTACATCATGAAACCTTTCATCCAATGAATTCAGGATGATGTCAACAGCCATCTCGACTGGCATAGGAGACCCCATCCATTCCATGTCTTTGAAGTGATCAATCATCTCCAAAACATGATAACGGACGGATTTCCCTTTCTCCAGTCGCATTCCCAGTGTCACCATTGTGATTCTAAATCTTTCCATTCGACATTGTGTTCCAAACACTTCCCTTAGTCGTCGAATAATGGTGTATGCCTCCATTTCAATGAATATATCTATATATCATGGCCATTAGCATTAAACCGGTTACTGGCGCTGACTTCCTTCGAATATCGTCTACTTGCTTACGTTCTTCATCAGAAGAAGTTTCTGAAAGCACGGGAATCGGAATGTCCAATACTTCTGCGCTTTCTCCTAGAACCTTTCTCAGGTTCCTCTCCCATTGAACGAAGTTGGTATCGTTCAATTTCTCAAGTATGGTATAGAGGTTGAAGATGTTCTTTGTCATAATTAAACTACATGTAAGAAATGCGAAAGTGATTAAACTTGTTATCCTGGCAATTTTCTTAATTTGCCTATATTATTCTACTTTTGTTGTCCCCTTAGAATAATATAATTCCAAGATCCCATTCCTTCGAAATTAAGCGTACTTTGGCACTGCCCTTAATTCGTCGTCCTGGGTGAGTAACCCTTACTGATCATACTCCTATGACTCTTGGTTAACGATTTAAACATCAAATCGTCCTTTAGCCTCGAAGTCCAAAACCCTTTTGCTGACTCGTTTGAGAATAACCATTTAGACATGTAGACCTCTTCATAGATCTACCCGTATTGTCCCGAGGTAAAAGATGGCACCCTGCTTTGGCATGACCCACCATCGATGAACAAGGGCTCAACAGGTGTCTTAATCTGGGTAGGCTTTACTCAAAATTCTTTTTGGGACTTACTACGTAATTTATCAAGTTGTGTTACTGTGAACTCTTGCATAACCATTCATGATTTATTACGTAAAAGTTTATGTGGGTTTGCGTAATGATTTGTTAAATCTTAATATTACCCCTTAAAAGATCTCATCTTTTAAGTTTATTTCTTGTTCGCCTATGGTTCGATTGGATCCATATCCAAGAACCTCTATTGACTACTCCCACTTGAACCATGATCTCATCATTCAGTTCGTCAATAGATTCTAAGACCCTATACTCTAAGTATTATTCAGGCACAACTCCTTGCGCTTAGAACAAGAAACGATAATCCTATCTAAAGGTATACTATTCTACGCAATCACATACATCCATACATACAATAATATGACAATCATAATAAACAAAGTATGTATCCTAGATTCGTCTCTAGGTTTTGCTATGTATCGTATAGCTTTCGTGGGAATTTGTGACATCTCTATGTCTAATGGGCTATAAAGTTTCGTATTCACAATACTTAAACTAGAAGCACATTACGTTTCTTCCTTAATTGTTACCTAAATCAATATAAGGAAAAACTCCGTTCGGGTTCTTCTCTAGCCCGGGTCTATGTCGGAAAAAATTATGCTCGGAACCGGGAGAAAAGTCTGAAAAACTCCCTTTCAGATCATGGCCTAAAAGCCCTTGAGTCACCCTCAAAAAGATCTGAGTCAACCCTGGTCAAAGTCCCTTGACTGGTCTCTGGTCAACTCTTGACTCAACCTGGTCAAGGTCCGATCCTTGAGACAACACCTTCCTGTCGTGCTTAGTCTCTCGGGCAGACGCGTCCTAGCCCAGCTAGACGCTAATGTCCTAGGACATACCATAGACATCTCGGGTGAGATGTCTAGGATGCGTCCTGGTCGCGTCCCAGATGCGTCCAGACCATCCGGTCACCTTACATCCCTCTCGGGTACTCATAGTGGTGGCCAACGGGCCGTGCCGACACGGAAACGGACCGGCACGGCCCGTTTATTTGAGGACACGAAACGGCACGGAACGGTCCGTTCCGTGCCGTGCCGACCCGCCACGGGTCTGGAGTGCCGTGTCGGGGTTGGGATTTTAGAGCCCCAGACCCGTTAAACACGGCCCATTAGACACGCAGGAACGACACCGAACGGATCGTACACGACACGGCCCGTGGGCACAGAACGACACGGAACGAAAACGGCAACAACGACACGCTAGCAACGGTCCAATTTAGTTATTTGAATTTTTAAGAATTACTTAGGTTGTACTAATATTCTAATGTGTTTACAAATTGTTAGATTTTCATAACAACTACTTTATATTACAAAAAGAAAAAACATTAAAAAAAAGTAATACTTGAATTAAAAAAAGAAGTAATACTTAAAAAGAAAAAGTAATACTTGAATTTAACAAAAGAGGTTTACTTTATTTATTTTTTACTTAGATTTTTTTTTTGAAACAAACTAATTTTTTTTTTCAAAAAAATAAACAAATAAAGTGTTAAAGATAGTCCTACACCTAAACCACAAAATATAAAGTAAATGTGGAGAATCTTTATACAACTCTTTTCCAATAAAATAAACAAAGATATGACAGAAACTCTAAAGTTTTTGTACATCACAATTTTTTACTTGAAAAAAATGTAATGCTTCTTTTATTCCTTTTTTTTTACAAATAAAAAAAAATATTTATGAATGGGTCGGAGCCACGGGAACGCCACGGAACGGCCACGAGAACGACTACGGGAACGCCACGGAACGGCCACAGAAACGGCCAGAAACGCCACGGGAACGGCTGGGCCGTTCCCATGGGTCGTTTCTGTGCCCAGACCTTTGTGGTCTGGGCACGGAACGGAACGGCACGGCACGGCTTAAGCCGTGCCTGGCGTGGCCGTGGCGTGTCTGACACGCCACGACTGCCAAACGGGCCGTGCCAGCACGGCACGACCCGTTGGCCACCACTAGGTACTCAATCCGAGAGGTGTTGGAACTCCCAGACGCGTCCCATACGTGTCTGGACCTGGGACAACACATGTGCCATCTCGGATGTTCGGTCCGAGATGCACCCGTGCTCCACAGTCGCGTCCCAGACGCTTCTGTGCACAGACGGCAAGGCCATCCTACCTGGGATGCCTTCTGGACGCGTCCAGACGCGTCCTAGACTCTTCTGGATGCTCCGGTCGCATCCCAGTCGCGTCTAGAAGCTTCCAGTCGCATCTGAGATGCTGCTGGTCGCTCCAGATGCATCCTGAATGCGTCCGGACACCCGTCCAGTGTCTCGGTCCTAGACCGAGACTCTAATAGGTTCTCTCGAGCGCGTCCCAGACGCGTCAGGGATGTCCGAGACGCTCCTGTCTCGGAATCCTATTCCGTCTCGGAATCCTATTCCGTCTCGGAATCCTATTCCGTCTCGGAATCCTATTCCGTCTCGGACTGGGATATCCCAGACGCGTCTTCCACGCGCTGGGACGTCCGAGACCCGAGAGTCTCGGACTCCTAGTCCGTGTTGGACTGGGATATCCCAGACGCGTCTTAGACGCTCTGGGACGTCCGAGACCCGAGAATCTCGGACTCCTAGTCCAGCTCGGACTAGGATTCCCGGTCCTTCACGGACTGGGATTTCCAGTCCGTGTCCCTGTCCGAGACGTGCTGGTCCGGCCCGGACGCGTCCTGTCCGGTCCGGCCATCTGGGTTTCCAAACTTTTTGGAAATCCAACCATTCCAACTGATTTTCTTTTTGTTTTTCTTTGTTCCAGCTGCTGTTAGGTACTGTTTTTGATCAATTCATCATCCAATCTTCATGGTTTTGATGATTTCTATCAAAATTCTAATACCCTAAAGCTTGTTTATGAAAACTCTTTTCATAAAACTATGTTTCTAGTGTTTCTAGGTCATGAATCTCATTCAAAACCCTAATTTGATCTAATCAAACTATGCTTGAATCTCTATTCAAACATCAAAAACACTAGTATCTAGTTGTTCAAGTATGAATCTAATTCGTCTAGTCAAAGATAGTTCATGCAAACGGCTCGTGATGCCACTGATGGGGATTGTACTAGGGTATCTCATACACCTAATTGTCTAGTGTTGGTAGCGGAACCTCAAACATCATATGTTTAACACTAGTTTCCAGGATCTATACATGAACATACCAATGAACTAGATTGAAAAGATGATTACCTCTTAATCGCTTTCCCACGAACTAAATCCCGACCAGTATTCGGAAGATAAGAGCTCCAAGTGTAGTTCCTCTACTTGAGATACCGAGTAATGACTTGAACTCCCTCCTTTCTGTCAGCTAAGACCTTCTTGAAGGTTGAGATGAAGAACTCCTCCTTCTTGACTAGATACTTGAGAAAACTCCTTTTCTCTCTCTCTCTCTCTGAGATGTATATTCTGAAACTCTTTCGGAGACTCAGAAAAGATCACACCAACTTGATCTGTCTTTAGGTTGTATAATTAGGTATATATATAGAAATCCCTAGAAGAGGTATTAGACTCAAACTAGGATTCCATAAACCTAATTATTAGGCAACACCCAAAATACCCTCCATTGGGTCACTTAAGGTGGCCGGCCAACATAGCCCTTTATGGGCTTCCTTGACCGGCCCACTTAGGGCCTAGCCGGCCATCACATGGCCGGCCCTATTGCCTAGGTCGGCCATCACATGGCCGGCCTCCCTAAAGCCATTCCAGGCCTCCCTTTTGGGTCCGGACATATTTATCTCTTCGGACTTCTCCGAATCTTTCAGGACTTACCAATAATGGATCCAATCCACTTATTTGCCATTATCCATCTAGTCAATTCTCTCCGTTCAAATCACTACTCTGTTGTGTAACCCTTGTAGGATCCGGTTTATGTTAGCCGCGAATCAACTCTTGATTCGACGATCGTAGTTGGCTTCTAGCTAAGCATTACGACCCCTAATTGGACCGGACTAATGATCTTCCGAGTAAGGTCATTAAGACCCTATTAGCCAAATTGTACGCATTGCATCCTTGGTCGAAGGACACTCCTTCGGAAGGATACCATTCCTTCAGACTTTAGGCATTATATCCTTCGTTAGGATCCTAAGTATTTAAGTAACTTGGACTTCAACAGTCTCGAAGGAGGAAACATCTCTTAGAGAATCTATCAACTCGGCAAGATATCTGTCGAGTATCCCAAAATAGAGGAACTCATTAATATCTAAGGTACGAGATAAACTCAGAAGGAAACACTAAATCTCCTAACTACCGAAGAGTAGTCTTAATCCTAAACAGTGGATCTCAACCGCTTCATCCACACCGTCTACCAAAAGTAGGTCCAAAATAACTTATAAAAGCTAACCAAATCACCTCGAAGAAGGTACATTCACTAAGAACTCCAAAGTTCAATCAATATTCAATCTTTTAACTACAAAGGGCAATCTGACTGTTTTGAACGTCAGAGAGGTTTTCAAACTCTTTGTAGGTTCTTCCCCCAGATTTTCAGGAACATGAATCAAAGTAGAAGATTCATCAATCGAACGAGATCCAGCATCACGATCTCACGATTCTGACTGATTTTGGGATTGACAAATTTTGGCATCAGTAAAGAGATTTTCGAAGGCCAGCGCTTTGGGGAAAGCTAAATAGTTTCCGGGGTGTGAAATTTTAAAGGGAATATGTAGAATTTTAGAAATTTTTCGGGAAAATAAATTTTAAGGGGAAATAAAAAAAACACTCCACCTCACCTCACTCTCTCTCCACCTCACCTCTGTCTTCTCCGATTGCCGGAAAATTTTCCGGCCGGCGACCATGAAAAAAAAAAAATTTTCATTTTCTCTCTCTCTCTCTAGAAACTCCGGCGAAGGGGTTTCCCTTCGCCGGAGTTCCGGTCTGTTCTTCAACAGACAGTCCGGTCTGTTGAAGAACAGGCCAGTTCCGGTCTGTTCTTCAACAGACCGGAACTCCGGCGAAGGGAAACCCCTTCGTCGGAGTTTCTAGAGAGAGAGAGTGAGTGAAATTTTTTTTTTTCATGGTTGCCGGCCGGAAAATTTTCTGGCAATCGAAGAAGACAGAGGTGAGGTGGAGAGAGAGTGAGGTGAGGTGGAGAGAGAGAGATGAGGTGGAGAAGTATTTTGCTTTCCCCCTAAATAAAATTGTCAAACAAAATTGACCAATTTTTGACCAAGTCTTCACACCCCGGAAACTATTTAGTTTTCCCCAAAGCGTTGGCCTTTTCGAAAAACAACTCAAGAATCTTAGATATCTAAAAATTTAGATAGTTTAATAGTTTCATGTTTTGGGTTAGTGGAGAACTAATATTTGAGTTATTTATTTTTTAGCCTCTACTTTGTGACCAGCTTCCTTTTTGACCCCATGTTTTTTGTAAATTCAAATTTGCCCTTCCTTTTGTTAACACCGTCAGTTAACTTTAATAGTTAATTTTTTGTTTTCATAATTTCCCTTCTTATAGAAGTAAGTTTATAAATTCAAAATTGACCCTCTTTTTTATTTGGATTAATTCCCGAAATTTTTTAACTTATTCAGAACAAAGTAGTGGGCCAAAATATAATTCACTTAAAAAAAATTAAACACACCTTCTCTCCATCTCTCTTCTATTTCATTACTTCTCTCTTCCTTACATTCTCTCGCCACCTCATCATCTTCTCTGGTGAAGGTCACCGACTGGCAAAATTTTCGGCGACCTTCAAAATCTCTCTCTTCTTTCTTCTTCTTCTTCTTCTTCTTATCTCTCCCTCTCTCTCTTTCTCTCTCTTTCTCTCTCTCTCTCTCTCTCTCTCTCTCTCTCTCTCTTTCCACTCTACTCTCTTTGTCTCTATACCTCCGGGGAAGGGGAAAAGCCCCTTCGCTGGAACAACCAGATCTTCAGACTGTGATCTGGTTTCAACAACCAGATCTTCAGACTGTGATCTGGTTTCAACAACCAGATCTCGGTATGGTTATAAAGCAGACCGCCATTGGGTTTAACCAATCAGATCACGGTGCTCTGAGAGAGTAACCAGTTGAATCTATACTAATGTTAAGTATTTGTCTCTCTAAATGCAATTTTTTTAGTGAGAGTAGAATCATTTGATGGAGAAGATGAAAGGTATTTAGGTATTAGAGGAATCCATTAAAATAGGGCCTTGATGATCATGATTCTGAAGATGACCCACCTTGTTGATTATGTGGTATTTGGGTATAAGTAGCATGATCTGATTGATAATTAACAATTGAGTTAGATCCAAATACTGAAACGGAAGATGATTGTTGATCACATAATAATCTTGTACTACTAGTATTGGACCAATTACTTGATCCATAATTTCCAACATCATCAGCAAAAGTAGTTGAACAAGGTGATGATGAAGATGACGATGTTGATAATCCGTTCATATTCCTTGATGAATTACACCGGAAATTCCACTCTTAAATTCTTCTGCCATGCCCACCACCACATAATTCTCTCTCTTATTTCAAAAACTTTCTTTCTCTTGTTCTTGATATATGCTTTCTCTCTCTAGTTCTGAGTCTGCCTATTAGTTAGATTACAATGGAACCGAAGGTGTTCCGACTTCGAAAGGATCTTGGCTGAAAGAAATGTACCTAAAATTGAATGTTTCTCGATTATTGGGCTAGGTCGCCGAAAAACAAATTTACAGGTCGCCGAAAATTTGGTCGACCGGCTCACCTTCGCTGAAGAAGATGAAGAGGTGGCAAGAAATGATGTGGATTTTAATATTTTATTTCTTGGAAGTTGTTATTTCGAATTTGATTAGGTTTAGGAAACCCTAATGCTATATAAAGGGAATCCAGTAGTTGTTTAACTCATACATTTTTTTATTCAGTTTATCGATAAAAATCCACATTTAGTTCAATCTTGTTTGTTTTGGTTCTATAAGTCATAAATGAAGATCTAAAGATTTTTTCTGATTTTTCCGCTGCGTCAGTTGGCATCAAGAGCAAGGTTTCTCCTGACTAAATAGCAGAAGGCAAGGCTAGAAACACAACCTTCGACGGTGATTGGGATATCAATGTTGAATGGTTAACAATTGACATAATGAATCAACAAATAGACCTACTCCAGGTGATGTTAAAAAACCATCTAAATATCAATGCAAATCTTAGAAAACCAACCATTAACAGGGAACGTGTTGAAAGTTTTGCCACATCCAACTTAGAGCATCTCCAATGCAACACTCAATCTTAGAAACTCTGAGTGCCACCTAGGATTTTTAGAGTTTTTTCTTAAAACTCATCTCCAATGCAACACTCTATTTGGATCTCTAAGATGACGTGTCGAGGGTGGAATAGAGATATCTCAAGAGGACACTCTATTTTTAGAGTGTCCTTTTGAGATATCTCTAATTGTCCAACTCATCAATATTTGATTTTCAACCAATAGAAATCGAGTCTTCTATATTTTCTGAAATAACTAATTATTTATTGACAAAAATAACTATGCCATATAAGTAAATAAGATAAGTTTAGAGTTTTGCATTGGAGACAAAAAAATAATTGAGGATCTCTATTAAGGCCACCTAGGAGTGAGAATCTCAATTGGAACTTGACACATATGATGAATGGAGATTTTTATGAGTTTTGCATTGGAGATGCTCTTATTAATGGATACATTACCAGAGAACGTGTTGATGGATTCACCCAAAAGACTACAACGCCATTATTTGGTGAATTTAATATATAAACATGAAATTCCATGTTCTGCCCTCACATGGCAGGTGTAATTGCACTATTGAAGGGGATACATCTAAAATGGAAATCAACAGTTATTCAGTCAACCACAATGACGACAATGGATACTTTAGAGTCTTAGATGACATTCTCAGGGGTGGCCCAATGTCGGGGCGTGCAGCGCCCCCACAAACCATAAGCTGAAACAAATTGAAGTTCAATTTATTTCAAATAGAGATAAAATTTAATTAAAAGATAAAGACTGCCAATAAATAGTCACAGAAGAAGTGTTAGTTTCGTGGAGTCCACCTAAAAGAAAAGGGTTCAATTTCCCACCATGAAATTAGTTTTTTTTTTTAATTCTATACAAGAAAATTCTTTTGTGCCACTTGCCGTTTAATTGCTTAAAGTTTGGTCATTTATTTTTCTCTTTTGATCCAAATTTTCAAATTAGTTCATCTTTATTTTATTTTATTTTATTTATAAACTTGATTTTGATTCAGTTTTACTAAAATTACATTTTAACTTTGTTCTAGCCATTTTTTCCTATATTATTTTTTTCGAATATTGATTACAAAAGTCATCAAAGGCATTGATACATCTAAGTGATGTGATAACTGTCGCATTACTAATGGTCTAAAACCCGATGAAATTAATGGCCTAAAGGCAACGTAAACTACTTTATATATACTAGATATAACCCGTGCCTCTGGCACGGGACAATTCCTTTAGCGAAAAAAGACTATCATTAAGGTTATGTTGTTGATGACAAATCACCACTATCAAGTTTGCCCCTTCTGCATAGAAATTCTGTCATGCACGTTACAGATAGTTGAAGATAAAACTAAACTTAAAAAACCTGAAATCAGAATTAGAATGACAATTAAATTTACAATCAAAGTCGTCCTGTATAGTCCTTTGTATTCTTTTTCCCTTTTATTAATTAAAAGTTTCAAAAAAAAAAACAAGTAAAATAAAAAATTGTTGGAGGACATGCAATTTAGAAAAAAAAAATAGATGGAGGAAGATGAGTTCTTGATTTTCTGACATTGAAAATAAAATTGACACCTGAATAGAAAAAAAAAAATCTTCTCTTTCTAATTCTCTATCATTGAAAAGACATAACTAAATGAAACTCTTGCAAAGCAAGCAATGGATGGATCATTACAAAAGAAGTTAGATTCGAATTACAAGTCTGAAAAGAAACTGGTTAGGGATTAGGATGGGAAGATAATTACGTTAATGGTGAAGTAACGGAAAAGTTAAGGTTAGAGACAACTTAGTTATAATTAGTAACGAGGGGTGAGGGTGTCTCCTGGTTTGGATTAGCCGGTGGGGTAAACTAAAAGGCTCAATTTAAAAATGTAGAATTAAGCTTTTAACTTTAACCTTATTTTTTTACTTAATTTGTTTTAAACTAATTTAACTTGTAATTTTACATTTCAAAAACAATAAAGTTAAAAACAATTCTACCCCTACAAAATGAACTATGATCATTCTCACATTATGGATGCAGATTTTGTTGAGAAAGGAAAATGGATATGTACTGCACTTGATCAGAAAATGGATATAAAATTAACAATTTTGAAGATAAATGTAGAAACAAATTTTTTTAACCTGAAGTATACATTCAATCTAGTCTTTCTTTAGTTCTTTCTTTTGTTACACTTTATAAGAAACACCATTTCTGCCCCTTAATGTTTTTTATAGAGATTAAACTCAAACAAAGCATGAGAAGGAAAGCAGAAGGAAACGTATAAAGCTCCACACGTAGATGAAATAGATAGCTGAAATCATTTTGAAAGAAACAATATTGAAATCAAATTTACGAGAAATATGGATGTTCAAAAATAAAATATGGTAATGTTAAAGTCAAATACATACCCAAGTCAGATATAAATGATTGTCTATAAGATCTGATCTTTATGCAAACAAAAAATGACTTCATCTTTAATTAAACAAAGTATCATAATGAAAACAACATTACACATGGTAGCTAATAGGGTACTGATAAGAACCTAAATCCTTCTCTAGGCCAGCCAAAGATAAATGTAATACTAATATTGAGTCCTAGTTGAAGTCTAATTAGGAATCCTAGTTAGAGTCTAATTTGTCTGGTTGTAGCCTATATATATGGCTGAGTTCATAGTAGTTATGAATATGAATATGAATATTGAAGTTATTAATAAAGTTTTCTATTAGTATTACGTTTATCTTTGGCTGGCCTAGAGAAGAACTTGAAGGTTCTTATCAGGTACCATGTCAGAAATATATGTCTAAGACATAAAAGAACATAGGACACAACTAAGAGGAGTAGTTCAACAAAATAAAAACTAAGAGGACTGTAAATGTGTAATGTATAAGTATCGATAGTTGTCTCAAAAAAAAAAAAGTATTGATAGCTGCTAAAGTTGTGCATGTATTGATAGTTGCTACAGTTGTGGAGATGTTGTTTGTTATTGGAACTTACAGAGTTTCTCCTTCCATGTACATTTAAGACCTATCTTTGATCACATTAGTTTGCAGGAAGATAGCAAATCGAGAGTAAATGCTATAACCCTGAGTCGGACATAGATTGAGAAGAAGCAATGTTTAATACTCCTATATATATTTAAGAAGATTTAATCGTATTACAGTGTATTGCTTCTTTTATTCCGAAAAAAAATTTGGATGTCTCCACATGTGATGCAATTCTACATATTGCTTCTCTCATTCTCAAACAAAATTTGGATATCTACACATGTGATACAATTTCACATCAAAATTGTACGTTTTGGGGGTTTTGGCAATGTTACTGAGAAAACCTGAATAAGGAAGATGAGGATCTTCAACTTCACCTGAGTTATCACCATCATCTACCACCAGCCACCACCTTTTCTTCCATCTTATTTTCCATCGCACGTGCTTCTTCCTTCCGACCACCATTCTCCTCTTTGCTACAGACAGGTGAAGAGAGACGCATGGCCACTTCTGAGTGAAAGAAGTTATAGTAGCTCCCGTATAGTTGATTTCGCACTTTCTACACCCAGTATGAAGCATTGTCAATCATGGTTGATATCAGGAGACAAAACATTTAGAATAACCAAGTGCCTATAACCCATTGGGAAAAACATAAAACATCAACTTACTGAAACGATAAAAAATAAAAAATAGCATAACGATTAAAATATATTTATTTGACCACATACATAAAATGATTTTGTCAATTATATAACACCAATGATCTTGAAGAAAAAGTGGAATAGGACAAAGACAGAAATTGAGAAACTCATGACTAGTTAGCTGGTGCCTCTCCTATGGAAACAACCTCATCTAGAACTTATGGAATTACCATCTCATGAGGATATGAGGAGTGATGCACTATTCGTGCTGCTACTCTAGGAGTGAACTTAACATGTGAATTGGGTTGTAGAAATACATATTGAAGCAACAAATAGAACAAATAAAAACTAAGTTAAACTCCTTAAACATGAGGTTGTAATTATGTAATAAGATTTTAAAGATTTAAGAATTTGTATGAACACCCATCTAGTGAGTGAAGGAGTTGAAGGAGATGTCCTTCGACCAAGGTGACAATGCGAACAATTTGTCGGATAGGATAATTGATGTGGAAGATCATCAAGTCCGATTGATTTAGGGATCGTAGAGTTGTAGCTAGAGACCAACTACGATCGTCGAATTACGAAGTAATTCGCGGCTAACTTCGATCGGATCCTACAACGGGTTACACATAAGAGTGACAAATTGATCTAGGATATGACTAGTGGGAGTGAGATATAATCATGGGAGTGTCCCATAAACATATCTCATAGGCCTAAAAAGGAATTAGGCAAAGATAGTACAAAAAGGCCAAAAACAGGGTTTTTGGGCCTAGACCGGTTCGGGTTCTTCTAGGACTCGGATTGGGCTGAATTTTGGAGGGTTAGTTGCTGATATAATCTGCCAATTTTCGTGGTGTTTTAACACCTCCTCCTTAGGGAATTGAGAAAATATCAATAATTGCTATTTTCGACTATTTCCCTAAATCTTATTCTAAAGGGTGTTTTGGGAAACCTAAAAGGAGGTGGATTCTTTTTAGGGTTCTATATAAACACTCTTAGGGCAGAGAATAAGGTGTGGAATTTCTCTCTAAGCTTTCTTACTCTACCACATCAAGTAGAGAGGAGAAAGTGAGCTAATTCCCATTAACTATCTATCTAGTCAAGAAGAAAGATGTTCTTCTTCCAACCACCATTGGTGTGCCAGCTATAAAACAAGGTGGGAGATCAAATTGATTGCTCGTGTCCCAAGTAGAGGAGCTACACTTGAAGCTCTTGATCTTCTCATAAGCAATTGGAAAGGTTCGAGGGAAAAGCGATTAAGGTAATCTACTATCTCCATTAGTTTAATTACTAGTTTTGCATGATGATCTTGGGGATACTAGTGTTAGACATTAGATGTCGTTATCCGCTATAAACACTAGTATAAGGGTTTAAATCCCTACAGTGGCGTCAGAGCCTCTTGCAATGAACTAGTTTTTGCTAAGAATCGAACTAGTTCATATTAGATATGATTGATAGTTTGATAAATTGAGTTTATAAAAGTATTTTAAAAGTGTTTTAAAATTATTTAAACTCACAATTTGATATTATTGAATGGGATTCAATGGATATCAAATTGAGAATCAAATTGATGATTAAAAGTGTTTTAAAAAACTCAATTTGATTGAATTTCAAACTAATCCATTCAAACTAATCCATGCTTGATTAAGTTGATAGTTATGTTTAAAAAGGTTTTAAACATAAAATTTGATTAATTTTGAATTGGATTCAAAGATTTTTCAAATTGATTTCAAAATTGTTATTTGAAAAGTTTCAAAAACCTAGATTTTGATCCAAAATTGGTTTGATTAAGAGTTGTTTTTAAGTTTTGAAAACTTTTGAAAAACAAAAATTTGGAATTTTAGAAGTGTTCTAAAGGGAGTTATTTTGAGTTTAGGAAACTCCCAAAACAAATTTGAAAATTTTTAAAAGTTTCTAAAAGTTTTGAAAAATTTTAGAAGTGTTCTAAAAAGAATTTCAAAATTTTAGAAAAGCTTTAAAATTGGAAAATAGCAACTTAGAGTTGCATAAGAAAAAAAAAAAAAAAAAAAGGTGGAAACTTGAAGTTTTAGAAACTTCAAGGTTGCTGTCCAGGTCAGGCCAGGACGCGTCCAAGGCCGCGACCAGGACGCGTCCCACTACTATGGTCGCGTCTTCCAGACGCGACCAGTAGCTATACCAGGACGCGTCTGGGACGCGTCCAGTAGCTACCACCAGACGCGTCTTGGAGACGCGTCTGAGGTTCTGGGTGTCTCGGACTAGTCCGAGACACCTAGTGTTGGTCCGGTCCAGCACCAAACGCGTCTAGGACGCGTCCGGTGCATGGACTAGCGTCCTGGCTCCGGCCAGGACGAGACTAGGCCTTAATAGGCCTCGGCCAGGACATGCTGGCCCTATGGGCCGTGCTATGTCCGGACCTTGTCCGAGCCCTTTTGTGGGCTTGGGCCGGGACTTGTCTAGGACTTGTCCCGGGCTTTTTCGAGGCTTTTCGGACCACAAAAAGGGACCATCAATCGAGTGTGAGTTTTTGCCAAAATTTCTTCCGATTTCAACCAAATAATTCCAAAATCGATCCGGGCCATCCAGAAGGCCAAAACGGATTTCTCTTTAAATTGATTTATGAAATCATTAAGAATCGAACCACTATTTTTTCCGAAATTGACCCGGGCTTTAAGAACCCGAAACGGAGTTTTTCTTAAAGATGATTTTAGAAATCATAAAAGATAAAACCGGAACGCACCATTAGTTGAATTTTTCGAATTTAGACTTAAGGTCCGTAATGTGACATGTGATGTCAACAAAAGTATCTCCCAAGATAATCATGCATATATAATTCTTAGCCTTGATATATTATATGATTGCATGTGATGTGAATGCGGGAAACTAGTATGGCCATAGATTTATTTCTTTATTCTTGTTTTAAGCACGGATGGGTGCATGCTTTGTAATTAATTTTAATTTCAAGTTTATACGATCTGCGAATCGTTAGAGTCTTGTAATTAGAGTTTAGGGTCTATGAGTCCATTGAAGAAACTCGAGGATGAAATCCAAAGGCGAGTGGGAGAAATCAATGGAGGTTCAAAGATGGCGATCTAAGACGAAACGAAAGGCGAAACAAGAAGAAAACCAAAGGAGATTAGATCTTCTAGGTTAGGGGCGATACTAGGATCCATGTCTGCTTGATTTACTTTCTCGCGCGCATTTACTTGCTTATTTACGCTTTATGTCGTGGACGTTAGTTAGGCTAAATAGTTCACTATAATAAACGCCAGACTAGCGTAAAAGTCCCCAAAACGTAATCTTGAGTAATCGCCTATCCAGATTAAGACACTCGTTGCGCCCTTGTTCGAGGAAGGTGGGTCGGCCTTCGCAGAGTACCTCCTCTACCTTGGGACAATACGGGTAGGTCTATAGAAGAGGCCTACACGTCTAAATGGTTCTACTCAACGAGATCAGCAAGAGAGTCTTGGATACTCGAGGCAAAAGGATAGATTAGTCATTCATTAATGAAATCTATCAACCAAGAATCATAAGGTATGATCAGTGAAGTAGTTCACTCACCCGGAACGACGAAGTCAAAGGGTAGGGCCTTCGTCTGCTTTACTCCGAAGAACTGGGGTTTTGGAATCACTTATTTAATAGGGGACGTTTTTTATTGAATAATGTGGGAAAACTAAGTTTTTCAAAAACGATAACGAGTTTTAAAACTTTGCCATTTCTTTTATGTAGTTCAAAGATGACAAAAGATATTTTCAACTTCCGCTCACTTCTCGACAAGGAGAAGCTAAATGAGCACAACTTCCTTGACTGGGAGAGGAACCTAGGAATAGTTCTCAGGATGGAAGGAAAGCAACATGTACTAGAAACTCCAATTCCTGTATTGGATGATAATTCGACTAAAGAAGAGATAGATGAAGGAAGGAGTGTGCGGAAAAAGGCAGAGCCTGTAACTTGCTTAATGCTAGCAACCATGGAACCGACTCTGCAAGAGCAGTTCATAGACATGGATGCTTACTCCATGATGCGACAACTTCGGGAAATGTTCCAGAAACAGTCGAGATTGGAGAGGTTTGAAACCTCTAAAGCAATTATGGACATGCGCCTTGAAAAGGGAAAACCAGTTGGGCCTCATGTTCGTCAAATGATCAGGCTCATGGGCAAGCTGGCTAAACTAGGTTTCCCTTATAGCCAACAGACGGCTACCGACACTATCCTTCACTCCCTCCATAGTGGTTTTAATCAGTTTAAGATGAACTACAACATGAATGGATGGGATAAAATGTTGGAGGAACTTCATTCTATGCTTCTAACAGCCGAAAAGGACGTCGCTATAGTGGAGACTAAGAAGGACGTTCTTATGGTACAAAAGGACAAAGGGTTCAAGAAAGGTGGAAAACAGAAGAAGAAAACCGCGTCAAAAGGAAAAGGCAAACGAGTTGCCAAACCTAAAGACAAAGGTCCTCCTCCTGACACCAAATGTTTCTACTGTGATGGCAAGGGCCACTGGAAAGGAAACTGCCCTAAGTTCTTGGAGGACAAAAAGAATGGAACAGTGGCTTCCAATTCAGGTATAAACAGTTAACTTATCAAATACTGTAAAATTCCCAAACTTTGGTATATGATACCTAAAATTGCCCTATCATTGTGAATGTGCAGGCGCAGTTGGGAACTGAGTATTTGGCTAAGGAAGACAAGATCCAAGAGGGAGCAGAAGCCTCGACTGCTAAGGATGCTGAAAGGGATCGAAGTCTACTTTAGGCACTATTCTAGATTAATAGTTTTTCTAGTTTATAACATCATCTCTGTACTAAGTATTACGGAGAATCAATAAAGAACTTTATTTCTAAATTGGGATGTTAATAAGTGCTAGATTTAGCAAACTATACCAAAAGATTCTAAACTTGGTCAAAAACCTATAAGATAGGTTCATCCCAATCAGAAAGGGATGAGGACAACAGGACCACTATAACCAAAACATGAATCAAACTGACAAGAAAGAAAGTCTTGAGTCAGAAACAGAGATTCATCTTCAAACGTACTTCTAACCTATCCATAAGGATTAAGATGAAGAACACGAATCAAACTCTATCCCCCAAAATCCATTAGTCTAGACATAGATTCTCACAAAACTACCAAAATTCCGTCTAAAGCTAAATTTGTAAAAAGAGTTACTAAACTAGCTAATATCTGACGCAATTTCTTTTTGAAAGAAATTTGGGCTTCTTCCACAACCAATCAAGAGAACAAAGTGTTTGTTGCTTATGATAGTATTCTTCTAATAATTAGCACACCTAGTAGTCTGGGAGAAAAACACTAATTTTTACAAGAATAAGTGGGAGAAAAGTACAAGTCAGTTTAATTTGGTCATGAGAAGAATCATGAAGAGTCATGAAGAACAATCATGAAACTTGTACAAGACGATTAAATTCGACCAAGAGCAACAAACTGCGGCTCCTCGGAAAAGGAAAGGTTAAAGATATGATCTTATAAACCCACCGCATAAAAGCGAATGTCATTCGCCGGAGAACTCTCAAAACAAGTGAAAGTGTCTCTAAAGGAATATCTCAAAGTAGTTGAGAAAATTCCAAATTGTTGTTCAAAAGCCCTGAAAGGTCAAATCTCAAAGACTCAGAAAATAAAGGTTATTTCTGAAAAGATAAAAGACCAGTGCAGAAACGGAAACTGACTCTAGTTTTCGCCAGAAGCCAAAATCATCATGAAATCCATATCTCGTCAAGACATGAAGCTTGATAATTTAAGTCAGCGGAAGACCTAAATTGGTTTTCCAAATTAGAAAACTGAGAAGGATGGAAACATTCATGTTTCCCGAAACTAGACAAGAAGAATAAGATTCTTCCAATCAAGTTATGTCCATAGGCATGCTTCAGAAATCCATCGACGGATTAAAAGCACGCAAGAGTTAGAATCTTCGATTCAAAAGGCAATCAGAGAAATTTGATTCCTGGAGAATGAAGAAAAATCTTGAATCGTGAGTTTCAAGAAGGTAAGTGGGAGAAACAAACCTTCCGGGTCTGTATGCTGAGTACATACAAAAGATTGAGTACGACATAAGATGTTGTGTAACAGTAAACACACTGACTCAATAAAAGGACCACACACAAGGATGAAATGCCATTTTGGGCATCTGAAGATCTATAAGCATAGATCAAAAGGATGATAGGATTAGAGAGACTCAGTACGCTGAGATGCTTGAGATCCGAAACAGAAAATCTAAGACTCGGAAAGTCTAAAAGAATTTCGACCCAAAACTCATGACTAAGAGCGTTGCTAAATCGGAGTTTTAAAAGACACCGATGTAGCAAACAAGCATTAGAGGGAGATTTATGTTCGAAAACATAAAGTCAATCATATTGGATATGATTAGCATTTGAATATCCAAATTCGGATTTGAAAACCGAAACACTACATAGAAACATCCTAGAAGGCTAAAGGATGAAGTAGTACAAAAGTTGAACGTGTCATCTTAGCAAACTTCCAGACATGGAAGGAAAGTAGGCTAAAAGTGTTTTAAGCCGGGAACTGTTGCAAATACTACATAAAGAATTAAAAGCCTTAACTCTAGTAAAAGTTACTAGGAATTATCAAGGTTGAAGATAACGGTCTTCAAATTAATTGATAATTAGCAAAGTTTAAACGGATTACATCCGTAGTCAAACTAAACTGTCACCTAAGACAAAGTATGAGAGTCATACACGAGTCTAAGGCATGAGGTATAATTTTAAACCTCGACAAGTAAAACTGAGTGGGTAAAAAGAGTTTTACGGAAGAGGCTCAGATTTACAACTCTCGTTATCAGAAATAATAGAGTTATTTCACAAGTCGTCTAAATTTGGTTTAGTGTTTAAACGACAGTCCATTGATGATAAAACATTCCGAATAGGTTTGTCAGATACGTGATCTGATGAATGAAACCCTATTAAGTGAACTTGGAATATTTATTATCGAATCCCTGGTCCAGGTCATTGCATGGACAACAATGACTCACGAAGACTAGCACGGGAGTCGATGGGATAGCGCAGTTTCATGGGCAATAGGAATAGTATATTCTATTCGACTACGTGGGTGTGTAAAAGGTTTATACACTGGATAACCCTCAAATGAGAAGTACATCACTCGTGATGAACGTCAATACTTCTCATAAAGACAATTGGAGAGATTCCTCAAAACATGAGTGCTCCACTCATCTTATGAAAGGAATGTCCGACTTTTGTTCCGTCAAACGCCGCGCCGTAAAAGGAGGTTATAAAGACGGATACTGGGAAGGACAGGATAGACATGAAGTTAAGTGGGAGCGCAAGAATGGATTGTGTCACCCTAATCACATTAGGTACAAAGTGTCTCAAGGCCACTTGATGAGTAGCAACTGAAAATGCGTGGCCGCGCTCAAACGAATTAAAAGTTAATCGTTTGTCTTTTACAGTTGTACTCGGATATCAAGAAAGTCTGAATGACGTGACGTATCAGATGGGATACTAAATTGACACGGGAATCGAGGCATTGCACTTGTTCTAAGTCCAAGTATGAGTCTGAAGGAGATGTCCTTCGACCAAGGTGACAATGCGAACAATTTGTCGGATAGGATAATTGATGTGGAAGATCATCAAGTCCGATTGATTTAGGGATCGTAGAGTTGTAGCTAGAGACCAACTACGATCGTCGAATTACGAAGTAATTCGCGGCTAACTTCGATCGGATCCTACAACGGGTTACACATAAGAGTGACAAATTGATCTAGGATATGACTAGTGGGAGTGAGATATAATCATGGGAGTGTCCCATAAACATATCTCATAGGCCTAAAAAGGAATTAGGCAAAGATAGTACAAAAAGGCCAAAAACAGGGTTTTTGGGCCTAGACCGGTTCGGGTACTTCTAGGACTCGGATTGGGCTGAATTTTGAGGGTTAGTTGCTGATATAATAAACATTATATCTGCCAATTTTCGTGGTGTTTGGACACCTCCTCCTTAGGGAATTGAGAAAATATCAATAGTTGCTATTTTCGACTATTTCCCTAAATCTTATTCTAAAGGGTGTTTTGGGAAACCTAAAAGGAGGTGGATTCTTATTAGGGTTCTATATAAACACTCTTAGGGCAGAGAATAAGGTGTGGAATTTCTCTCTAAGCTTTCTTACTCTACCACATCAAGTAGAGAGGAGAAAGTGAGCTAATTCCCATTAACTATCTATCTAGTCAAGAAGAAAGATGTTCTTCTTCCAACCACCATTGGTGTGCTAGCTATATGTTATAACTGAAAGTCGCGGAAGCTATCGAACCTATCCTAGAAATTGATCCGATTATGAAGATTAATTGAAAAGCTAAGCCAAAATCAAATATGCGAGCAGAATTTAACGAGGTTCGGCTTTAAAGCCTACGTCCTCGGGCGAACAAGAAATCTTTATTGAAGGATAGATGAAGACGACTCACACAACCCGCAAGTTCGTCCCAAGATGGTACCGTATAGTAATAACCTTCTATACTAAATCTTCGACGACCGAGAAATTTAACACCGTTCAAAACTATGAACAAAAAATTTCTCTCTCACTTGCTCTCTCTCTTTAGCTCTCTCTAAAGAAGAGTTGTTGTTGCTTGTGTTGGTGTGTTGATTACAAAGCACTCAACCCCTATTTATATATATTATAAGCCAAAAAATTGGAAACTGTCTGTTGAGCCAAAAAATTGGAAACCATCCCAATTTGGAAACTGCCTATTGCTGCCTCTTAAACCTCCTCTTCAATTTTTAGAAACTGCCTCTTACAATAACCGCTTACCTGACATGTGTCTCCACCAAAGCACAAACCCGTATCAACAGTACCCTTCAAGTATCTCAAGACCCACTTCACAGCTTCCCAATGTGTCTTCCCCGGGTTTGCCATAAACCTGCTAACCACACTGACCGCCTGTGAAATATCTGGACGAGTACACACCATAGCGTACATCAAACTGCCAACTGCACTAGCATACGGTACACGATCCATATGATCCTTCTCCACCGTAGTAGTGGGAGATTGTTTTCCCGAGAGCCTGAAGTGTGGTGCCAAAGGTGTTGACACCGCCTTCGCATTCTGCATCCCGAATCGAGAAACTACTCGTTCGATGTAACCTTTTTGATTCAAGTACAGTTTCTTACTTGACCGCTCTCTCTTAATCTCCATTCCCAGTATCTTCTTTGCAGCGCCCATGTCTTTCATCTCAAACTCTTGACTGAGTTGAGATTTCAACTTATTTATCTCCACCATGCTTCGAGAAGCAATAAGCATGTCATCCACATACAAAAGGAGATAAATAAAGTCACCTTCGCGAAGCTTCTTGATGTATACACAACAATCATAGTCACTTCTGCGAAAACCATGCTTTAGCATGAAAAAATCAAATCGTTTGTACCATTGGCGAGGGGATTGTTTCAATCCGTAAAGAGACTTCCTCAAACGACATACTTGATTTTCTTTACCCTCAACCTTGTATCCCTCAGGTTGAGCCATATAAATTTCTTCTTCCAAATCACCGTGCAAGAAGGCGGTTTTAACATCGAGTTGTTCCAGCTCAAGATCACTGTGAGCAACAATACTCAATAGCACCCGAATAGAAGTATGTTTCACGACCGGTGAGAAGATCTCATTGTAGTCGACCCCTTCTTTCTGTGCATAACCCTTGGCCACTAGTCTTGCCTTATACCTTGTACCCTTGATTTCGGAAGAATCCTCTTTCTTCTTGTACACCCATTTACAACCAATAACAGACTTACCTTCGGGCAATGGGACAACCTCCCATGTCTGGTTCTTGTGAAGAGACTCCATCTCTTCTTGCATAGCAACCAACCAACTCTCTCTTTCCTCCGCGGTAATAGCTTGTTTGAAGGTGACCGGCTCGTCGTCTTCCACCGAGAGTGCATATTCAACCAGATTTGCCTGCCCGTAATGCCTAAGAGGTTTGTCTGACCCTAACCTCTGTACCGGCTTATATAACCGTTTCGGCCTAGTGTGTACCGAAACATCCTGCTGTTGTTGTTGTAAAACTTGTGTACCTTCCCCTTGAACCTCCTCATGATCGGGTTCATCAATTTCCTCATCCTGAGTATTATCCTGATGCTCCACCTGATCATGATTCCTAGAAACCCGTTGGTCTTCGGCTTCTACTTCCACTACTTGAACTTTAGTAGACCCAACATCACCACAACTAGGCACCGTAGCTTTCGCCATAGCTACAATAGATGACTCATCAAACACCACATCTCTGCTGATTACAAACTTCTTGTCTTCCGTACACCATAGCCGATAACCCTTGACTCCTGTAGCATATCCTAAGAAAATTGCCTTCTTTGCTCTATTGTCAAGTTTGTTACCTTTACCATGGTAATAGGCCGTACAACCGAAAACCCTAAGTCTCCCGTAATCTGCATGTTCACCTGACCACACCTCGTAAGGTATACCGCCATCTAAAGAAGAATGTGGAGACCTGTTCACAATATAACAAGCTGTAGCAACAGATTCTGCCCACCATTCTACGCCTAATCCCGAATTGGAGCGCATACATCTAGCATTCTTAAGTAGTGTACGGTTCAATCTCTCTGCGACTCCATTCTGCTGAGGTGTGTTTACTACTGTCTAGTGCCTCACAATGCCTTCCTGATTACAAAACTCCTTGAATGCCCCATCCGTGTACTCGGTCCCATTATCCGACCTTAACGTCTTCAGCTTTCGACCAGTTTTGTTCTCAACCATTGCTTTCCACACCAGGAATGTTTTGAATACCTCATTCTTATGCTTCAGAAAATAAAGCCAGACAAATCTCGAATGATCATCAACGAATGTAACAAAATACCTGGAACCACCCTTGGAAGGTAACTTTGCCGGTCCCCATACATCGGTATGTACGTAGTCTAATACCTCTTTGCTCCTGTGCTTGCTTGAAGAGAACGTCACCCTGTGTGCCTTCCCGAACACACAATGCTCACAAAACTCCATGCAAGGCTTCTTCATGTCCTTCAACAAGCCTTTCCCGCACATCAGAGATAGACCCTTTTCTGACATATGCCCAAGGCGCATATGCCAAAGCCTCGTACTAGCCATTGGATCCCTTCCACTGATTCCTACTGCTACATCTCCAGTAATTGTTGTCCCCAAAAGTTTGTACAAATTACCGTAACGAGTACCTCTCATTACCACCAAAGAACCCTTAACGACTTTTATGAAACCATTCTCTATAATTATCTTACAGCCGTTCCGCTCCAACACACCAAGGGAAATTAGATTTTTCCGCAAATCGGGTATGTGTCTTACGTCCGTCAATGTTCTCACCATTCCATCGTGCATCTTGATACGTATTGTTCCGAGTCCCACAGTTTTACATATACTATCATCACCCAGTATAACTGTACCACCATCTATACTCCTATAGGTAGTAAACAACTCCCTATTTGGACACATATGGTGTGACGCCCCTGAATCAAGCATCCACTTATCGAAGATTTTCTCAGACACCTCTGTCACCGAGAAACATTCATCCGCCTCTTCTGACACATATCCCGCCTCTTGCATCTCTTGTTTCTCCTTGTAGCCTTCGTTCTTTTGCTTCAACTTTCTCTTTGGACAAGCCGCTTTAAAGTGGCCAAGCTCACCACAACTAAAGCACGTTTTCTTGAAAGAGCCTCTAGATTTCCCGCCCTTTCCCTTTCCCCTTTCATTACTCCTCCCCCTCGTTACAAACAACCCTTGTGCTTGTTCTTTGTCTACTCCACCCGACGCCATACTGCTAATAGCAACCTTACGAAGGTCATCCGCTAATAGCGAATTTCTCGTCTCTTCCATGCTTAGACTATCACCAACAAGCATCAAAGTTTGAACAAGGTTCTCATAGGATTTAGGCAATGAAAGTAACAATATGAGGGCTTGGTCCTCATCCTCAACCTTAACATCAATATCCTTCAAATCTGAGATAATCCTGTCAAACCTATTCACATATTCCTGAATAGAAGAACCCTCTTCCATTCTACATGTGAATAATTTGGATTTTAAGTAGACCCGATTCGTTAAAGTTTTCGTCATGAAACTGCTTTCTAGCTTTAACCACACACCCGCCGCCGTTGTTTCTCCGTCTACTAGGAACGCCACGTCCCTCTCAAGACACAACATAGTGGTAGCCCGTGCTTCGAGATCTAACTCCTCCCAATCCTCATCTGACATATCTCCTGGTTTCTTTCCCGTCAACGTCTTGTGTAATTTCTGCGAGATTAACAGATTCTTCATCTGCATCCGCCAATAAGAAAAATCGTTTTTCCCATTGAACTTCTCTATCTCATATTTCCCTGATTTGACCGTACCACTTCTCGATCCCATCTTCTCTTCGTTCAATCTCAACAAGGCTCTGGTACCAATTGTTCTAACTGAAAGTCGCGGAAGCTATCGAACCTATCCTAGAAATTGATCCGATTATGAAGATTAATTGAAAAGCTAAGCCAAAATCAAATATGCGAGCAGAATTTAACGAGGTTCGGCTTTAAAGCCTACGTCCTCGGGCGAACAAGAAATCTTTATTGAAGGATAGATGAAGACGACTCACACAACCCGCAAGTTCGTCCCAAGATGGTACCGTATAGTAATAACCTTCTATACTAAATCTTCGACGACCGAGAAATTTAACACCGCTCAAAACTATGAACAAAAAATTTCTCTCTCACTTGCTCTCTCTCTTTAGCTCTCTCTAAAGAAGAGTTGTTGTTGCTTGTGTTGGTGTGTTGATTACAAAGCACTCAACCCCTATTTATATATATTATAAGCCAAAAAATTGGAAACTGCCTATTGAGCCAAAAAATTGGAAACCATCCCAATTTGGAAACTGCCTATTGCTGCCTCTTAAACCTCCTCTTCAATTTTTAGAAACTGCCTCTTACACTATACAACAAGGTGGGAGATCAAATTGATTGCTCGTGTCCCAAGTAGAGGAGCTACACTTGAAGCTCTTGATCTTCTCATAAGCAATTGGAAAGGTTCGAGGAAAAAGCGATTAAGGTAATCTACTATCTCCATTAGTTTAATTACTAATTTTGCATGATGATCTTGGGGATACTAGTGTTAGACATTAGATGTCGTTATCCGCTATAAACACTAGTATAAGGGTTTAAATCCCTACAGTGAGAACACTGACATCGAGAGTCATCGTCTTCATTGCTGAAGTAGGAATAGTACTAAGATGGAAATATCTTATGTAGTTTTTTGGAGCACCCATCCATTGTCTCACATTCTTTTTCAGCGTAAGTTACGACATTAAACATTGATTTAATTTCTTTACATATTTCAGAAATAGAAACTAAATCATTAAACATTATAGCATAATAAATAGTTATTACACTTTCTACTTTTGATATCAATATCAATATAAACTCACACGGTTATATGCTTTCACTTTTTATTTCAATATAGTTATACTTTTGATATCAATATCAATATTATTACACTTTCTATTTCAGAGTGAAAGAAGTCGTTTGCACAAAGTACAAGAATAGATATCGGTTAATTCACATGGTTATAGCTGAGTCATAGCAGTCCATTGACATCAAGTTGAAGATTCAACTTTAAGAATTAGGACTTTCATATGAGGAAAAGACCATTTCAAGACCAAACAACGATAAATTTTTGACTTACTGAAATGAAGAAAGTCCTTTTCAAGACTTACAACCTCAAGAAGTTTAAATCCATTTGTGTCCCCCATGGACGTCACTGATAACTTTAACTCATTTGAATAACCTTGTCTAAGATGATAGAAACGATACCCGATGTAAGATAACCGGACAATAGTTAAAAATATAACTTAAAAGAGGAAAAAATCCATTTAAAGATATCGTGTTTGCTGAACTTACATCTTTTCCTTTCCCCCCGTTTCCCCTCTTTGTACATGGCTTTTTCGAAGGAGACAAAAAATCTGCTACAAAAAAATCCAATTTATGAACAAATTGGAACATTATTCAAGTCATTTCTCCCAACACAAAGGAAACAGATCTGTTCCTCACGAACAGAACGGAGGTCTTAAAAAAAAAAAAAAAAAAAAAATTTCTCAGAGAGAGAGAGAGAGGAGAGAGAAATTTTTTCTTTTTTTTAATGTTTGAAGGTCGCCGGCAGGAAAATTGACCGGCCGGCGACCTTCGCCGGTGAAGATGATGAGGTGAGGTGGAGATTTTTTATTTTTTCCCCTAACAATTTACAAAATAAAATTGTCAAACAAAATTACCAATTTTTGACCAAGTCTTCACACCCCGGAAACTATTTAGCTTTCCCCAAAGCGCTGGCCTTGTTTGTTATAACTAAAAGAGCCCCATTTATACACCACGCTACCCCACTTTCTATGGGTTCGGATCATGTTAATCCAAACAAGTCCATCAATCATATTTACAGCGCCGAAGATTATGTTAATTTTCTTTGTTCCTTTAGTTACACTGCCAAACAAATCCAAACGGTTAGAGTGTCTTACTGTTGCAATGTTTCAAACTCGTCTTCAGATCTCAACTATCCATCTTCCATTGCCTTCTTGATGTAGATTGTTGCGGAAGCGTAAAAGTAATGGAATCCACCATTGTTAATAAACTAAACTAACGAAATAAAACGGAATAAATAACGATAAGCGATAAACTTGATTAATAACTTGAATAATAATAAATTTGGTTGATAATATTCTCTGATCTGAATAACAAGGACAGACCTGACTTCCTTTTATAGGAACTTAGAAACTTCTAGATATACTCAAATTAGGATTCCTAAATATCAAAGATACTCAAACATAGAAACTTCTAAACATAGACTTAGTAGGAAATACTAAAACATGGAAACTCCTAAACTCTAACCCTAATGGGCTCGGCCACGAGGCCCTCTAACTAGTTCTGTCGTGAGGCCCGTCTTGATGGTCTCCATCATACTCCCTGACCGAGAACGAACTTGCCCTCAAGTGAGACTCAACAATGCAATCCTTAATTCCCACTTTGAGCGAACGGTGCATTGGGGTCGAAGGACACCCACTTGGACGAAATCACTAGCTTCAATCTCATAGTGCAAAGAATCTTGCAAAAATAAATGTAGGAAAGAAACTTCCAACAAATTGCAACATCTCCAGTCATCTTTTAATTTGATGAAGAAAACCACAAACACCACATAATACTTTATGGAAAAATCAACCTTGAATTTCTTCACTTGAACGATCTTCCCACGTTCATCTTCGTGTTGCTTATAAACCAAACTCGAATATGGCTTAATCAAATCTAAACTAGAATGAACTGACCTTTTCAAGCTAAAAGAGGATAATTCACTTTGTTCTTCTTTTTCCTCCGTCATTGAGAAAATTTTATTCTTTTTGTCAAGAACTTCTTCTTCAATACCATCGAACACGATGACCGAAATAACATTCGAGAACTGTCTACTGGATTCAATCTTTGTCTCCACATATGAAAAATATTCATCTAAAGGAAGAAAAACATACCTAAAGATGTTTTTCAATGTAGTCCAATCGTCGACGAATTTTTTCCCTTGATTAATGAGTCTCCATTGCATTGCATTGAATTGTTCATAGATTCTTTCGGACATATGTTGTTCAATGAGAAAAACCTTATCTTCATCATGGATATCTTGGTTTATGAACCAATCTTCCATATGTTGAATCCAAAAATTTATATGATATTGAGCGTCAAATAGAGGAATTTTAGAAACGGTATTAATTTTTTCTTCATATTTTCGATCAACATAAAATTGTTTTGAATCTCGAAAGGGATCCCAATCTAAACGTGGAAAAAATTTCCAGCATTCAAGGAGAGATGTATCCATGAAAAAAATTTCATCTTTTGTTCCCATATTTTTCAAGCTCTGAATACCAGCTGATGTAAGATTGTTGCGGAAGCGTAAAAGTAATGGAATCCACCATTGTAAATAAACTAAACTAACGAAATAAAATTGAATAAATAACGATAAGCGATAAACTTGGTTAATAACTTGAATAATAATAAACTTGGTTGATAATATTCTCTGATCTGAATAACAAGGACAGACCTGATTTCCTTTTATAGGAACTTAGAAACTTCTAGATAGACTCAAATTAGGATTCCTAAATATCAAAGATACTCAAACATAGAAACTTCTAAACATAGACTTAGTAGGAAATACTAAAACATGGAAACTCCTAAACTCTAACCCTAATGGGTTCGACCACGAGACCCTCTAACTAGTTCTGTCGTGAGGCCCGCCTTGATGGTCTCCATCACTTCTTCAATGTGAATGACTCTCCTTCTCATATTGAACTTACAAGAATTTCATAGGAAGGCGACTAATGTGGGGGATGGAATGTTCAACTTATACAGCTAAGTTGACATCCATAAACGGATTTTAGGTAACCGTGATTCCAAATATTCAAGGAGATGTTTGAAAAGAAATTTTTTTGAGTTGCAACGGAAGGACCATAGTTGATGAAACAAAAAAGTAGTTCATGGGTCACTTAGCTGGGTCGAAGACGGGAGAGTTACGTGAACAAAGGATTTTGATAAAATTCTTGACTTGCTGACTCACTTTCCCTCCAAGACAATATATTTCAAAATTTAACTACGATCTGGACGGATCTTTTATCTGATTGACTCAACAAGGATGCAAACATTTTCCAAAATCAATATGTACAAATAATGATATCCATAAACATTACCTTATCAAAAGATTCCTAAATATATGATTTTAGCTCAAAACCTTAATTTTGTTGTTCTTGAATTTCATATTATGGAAACCGGAAATCACAGTGATTCTTGTCATAAATTATAATCTGCTATTTCTTGTATTATAAAATTTTTTGCTTAAAATCTTATAATATGATCTTACAAATCTACAATTTATTAATGACGGTAGGCCAAATACCTGTATAAATAATGGCATATATCGACATTTGAGATTCCATCATTTCCCTACTAGAAAAACAGGTTCCAATTAAAAAAAAAATGTCCTCTTTCCGTTGCCTTGACCTCCCTCTTGAATGTGATGGAGGTACATATTATCTCTCTTCCTTTCTCTCTCTCTTTGTATGTATGTATGTATGTATGTTTGTATATATATATATATGTCCAATTCATATGTGAATCTGAACAAACTGAAATATGATTTTGCAGGAAAGTTAAATTGGCCAGAGCTGGTAGGGAAAAAACAAGATTATGCAATAGCTACAATTCGTAAAGACCATCCAAACATATTTGTGTTGATAGTGAGACCTGGAATGGGTGTGGAGACATATTACTGTTGCAACCGCGTCCAACTGGTAGTCGATGCAGCTGGAACTGTTATTCGCATCCCAATTGTCGGATGAGCTAACCTTGTAATACGCTTCTTTTTTTATTAAGTATAAAATAAATATTTTTCTCGAAGAAAAAAGTAAGTGATCGAGATGAACTAATCATGTGAACTGGCAAATTCATTGCCTGAGATAATTTTTCTTACAGTAGTAGTTTGTCTTTTGTTGAACTTGAGATTCACATGTTTATCTAATAGAAGTACAAATCTAGACATGAGACATCTAGTGATCTACTAGACATTCACATCCTTTCTTTTTTTTTTCAGCATTCCGGCATAAAGTTATTGTAGTTTTGAAAGAGGAAATTTTTTTCAACTTCTTGGATATATAATTATTTATCATATGGTAATAATGCTTGAAAGTATCCATTTATCGATACTTAAAATAATGTCCTTTTCAACAAAAAAAAAAAAGTAATACTTAAATGATATCCTCTAAAATTTGCTTAAAAATTGTACAATTTTTTGGCTTTGTTTCTTTAGAAATCTTTCACCGTCACAAAGCTGCAGTGGTGTAGCCAAGAATATGGAGATTTCATGCGAAATTTTAATCTTGGACCCTCCTCCATTTAACACACGTTATGACAAATTAACAATTAAACATAATTTTAGATGTAAATAAATAATGAATAAAATATATGAAGTCAAAAATTGTTAAGAGAAGAGTACCTCTTTGCGATGGAGAATTTGTAAATTGAGTAAGAAACTTGTCTATACCCAATTTCAATTTTTGATGATTAGAAGTAGAAATTTGGAGAGGAAAAAAATGAACAATTGAAACTAAGATGAGTCTCAAATGAAAATGAGACAATGAGTAGGATATATATATATATATATATATATATATATATATATATATATATATATTATATTCACTGTTATAAACCAATAAACAAATGGGGGTCCTGGGTAAAGTGGAGGTCCAGTGCGACAACACCAGATGCACCCCTTTACCCACACCCCTGCGGAGTTGTTCCCGGTTGTGACTGAAGATGATGTAGAATGCAGCGGAAATAAAGAAGACGATAAAATAAACGAAGAACGATAAAAGAAAGATTAAATAACTCTAAAACTGATAAACTTTATTAAATTCAAGGGGATTTTCTCTTCAACATAAAATAAAAGACAGACTGGACCTCCTTTTATAGGATAACATACTTTCCTAGATAGACTCAAACTAGACTTTCCTAAATAATTAAAAGACTGCAACTTCCTAAATAGATAAACTCAAATCTGGACTATTCCAATTATTGGAAATACTAAACCAATATAATTCCTAAACCTAGATTCTCTATGAATCATACTAAATTTGGGACTTCCTAAATCTACTTCTCATGGTCGGACGGCCTATGGGGCCGGTTTGGCCATGACACACGTATCCACGACGGGTGCCCCTGCATCAGCATCCCCTTCTCCCAAGAGGTTCGTCCCAAACCGTTTCTGAAGAGAAGCTAATTCTTCCGATCCTTCGTCAATAGGCAATAGCGTTACAATCATCTTGTTCCATAGAAATTCATAAACATTCAAACGACCCTGGTAAGTAGCGCCCACATCTGATTGCCATGGGCGACCTAAGATGATGTGGCAGAAATCCATATCCGTAACATCACAAGAAACTGCAGACAAGTAGGAAGAACCAATAGAAAGAGTAATGGTACACATGCGATCAACTCGTGTTGTAGAACCGAATTGTATCCATGCGGTTTTATATGGTTGAGGTTTAGGATGTGTCGGAATACCCAAGTAATTGACAAGTTTGGAAGAAATATGATTCTCTACACAACCATTGTCAATAACAATATTACACACTTTGTTCATTACCGTACCACGTGTAACGAACAAGTTCTTTCGTTGCGATTCTTCCTTTTTGAAAGGCGTAAAAAGAACTTTCCGATAACTAACATTGCTCTATCTCGATTGTCAGGAGTAAGGCGGACATGTTCGATTTGTTCCTCGTCGTCCAACAAATCCTCGATATTGATCGAACCATCATATGAGGGTACATCCATTCGAATTCGGTATGATGTATTAGGTTGTTGACAATCGTTGTTGGTGGAGGGATGATTGTCGAATTCGGGTTGCGGGTTGTGGTGTCCGATGGTGGACCGTGGGTGGCGAGAATTGGTTCGGTTATAGGGCAAGTGTTGCTCTCGGGTATGGGTAAGGGAAAGGTCGAATTCTCGGTTGGTTGGTCGGATGATTGGGTGGTCTGGTTCTTGGTGGCGTTTGGTAGGGTTGTATTCGGTTTGGTTGTTATAGTTGGGTTCGGCTTCTCGGATACGTGTTGGGTTTAGGTTTTCTTGGTTTCGTATGGGGTTTGGGTTTACGAATGAAGGTGTTACATTGGGTTGGGTGAACGGTAGGTTATCGGTGTGGTGGGTTTGATAGTTGGTAGGATGGTGGTTCTCGGTTTGGTGGTATGGGTGGTACGGGTATTGGGTACGAGGGTCTATGTACGGTGGAGTACGCCGTGAGGGACCGATATTCTGTGATTTGGGTTGTGGTGTACTGTTTCGAGTTAAAGGAACGGAGTGGCTGTTGGTTGGGTTATGTTGGTCGGGTGGTGTCGAGTGGTGGTGTTGTTCGGGTAAGAAATAGGGGTCGGGTTTTTATCGGTGTGTACCGACGGTTTGAGGGTCTGAATCGGTGAAGGAGAACGATGGTGGTGTTGGGGTGTAGGTAGTGATTGTTGGCTGGTTTGTCTAGGAGGGGTACGTTATTGGTTTTACCGAAGTATAGTTTGTGGTGAACGGTGGTGATGTAATGGAGCAAGCGTTACCTAGGGTTTGACTGAATGGAGGTGTGTGGGGTTCGGTGTGAGGACCGAGAGGGGAAAACCTGGTAGGGTTTGAAGTGGTGATGATAGTTGGTGGAGGGTTGGTTACGGTGGTCGGTTGGTATGAAGTCGTAGAAGGTGATTTATTCTTGCACATATCTTCGATTTGCTTTTAAAGGTTGTTGACGGAGTCAGTGATTTGATCAAAGCTTCGATCAATATGCTCAAATTTTTCGGCGTTTTCTTTTTTGTAGTCACCGAATTCTTCTTCTAACTTCTTTACCGACGACATTCCTTCCTTAATGTTGTCCCATTCGGACGAAAAAGTTGGAGGTTGCTCCTTTGTTGGTGTAGCGGGAATGGTAGTGTTAACCATTGTAACGAAAAAAAATTGGCTCTGAATACCACTTGATGTAGAACGCTGCGGAAATAAACAAGATGATAAAATAAATGAAGAATGATAAAAGAAAGATTAAAATAACTCTAAAACTGATAAAACTTTATTAAACTCAAGGGGATTTTCTCTTCAACATAAAATAAAAGACAGAATGGACCTCCTTTTATAGGATAACATACTTTCGTAGATAGACTCAAACTAGACTTTCCTAAATAATTAAAAGACTGCAACTTCCTAAATAGATAAACTCAAATCTGGACTATTCCAATTATTGGAAATACTAAAACAATATAATTCCTAAACCTAGATTCTCTATGAATCATACTAAATTTGGGACTTCCTAAATCTACTTCTCATGGCCGGACGGCCTATGCGGGCGGTTTGGCCATGACACACGTATCCACGCCGGGTGCCCCTGCATCAGAAAATGACATAACTTTCTTCCTAATTGATTGGGACTGAAAATGATGTCGGGCGTAACAGACGTCAAATACAATTAAACATGACAAGTGTTCCGCTGACAGCAACCCCTTCGTCTTAGGCGAAAGGAATGCCCACGTCTTTACTTAGAATTCGAAAACAGAAATCTCGACTCTAGAAATTGTAAAAGGAATGTTAACAATGATAAAGTTATGGAATCATATCTACACTTACGACAATGTTATTAATGGTTTTAGCGCAAATCTTTCTCCTTGGGAGTTGGAAGCACTTAAGAAGTCACCTGGTTTCATCTCTATGATTCCAGATCGATCTATCACCCTTCACACAACTCATACTGCAGAGTTTCTGCAGCTAAATCCCACATCTGGAGCATGGCCAGCTTCGAAATTTGGCAAAGATTTATAATTGGGATAATTGATACTGGAATTTGGCCTGAAAGTGAAAGCTTCCAAGATGATGGAATGGAAAAAGTTCCATCAAGGAAGAAAGTGAAATGCATCAGAGGAAAACAGTTCAATTCTTCTATGTACAATAAGAAACTCATTGGATCTCGATACTTTAACAAGCGTTTAATTAGCAATGTTCGCCCACGCCCGAGAATCCCTATTAATTCGACTCGTGATACCAATGGTCATGGAACTCATTTATCATCGGTAGCTGCTGGGGACTATGTTGAAGGTGCATCCTACATGGGCTATGGAAATGGGACGGCAGAAGGTATGGCTCCGTGGGCCCATTTAGCCATTTACAAGGTCTCTTAGGACCGAGCAGGAGCTTACACATCTGATATTATTGCTGCCATTGGCCAGGCAATTGAAGATGGTGTAGATATTTTTCATTATCTCTTGGTTATCTTTTTAGGGGAGTTCCTATTTATGAAGACCCAATTGCCATAGCCTCTTTCGCAGCAATGGAGAAAGGAGTTTTCTTTGCGACTTCTGCAGGAAATGTTGGTGGTGAGTATGAGAAAGGTAAGTTACATGATGGCGGTGAGTATTGGAGCGTTGAAAATTGTTATAACTAAAAGTCGCGGAAGCTATCGAACCTATCCTAGAAATTGATCCGACTACGAAAATTAATCGAAAAGCTAAGCCAAAATCTTAATATGCGAACAGAATTAACGAGGTTCAGCTTTAAAGCCTACGTCCTCGGGCGAACAAGAAATCTTTATTGAAGGATAGATGAAGACGACTCGCACAACCCGCAAGTTTGTCCCAAGATGGTATCGTAAAGAAATTAACCTTCTATACTAAATCTTCAACGACCGAAAAATTTAACACCCCTCAAAAACTATGAACAAAATTCCTCTCTCACTTGCTCTCTCTCTCTAGCTCTCTAAAGAAGAGTTGTTGTTGAGTAGTTGTGTTGATGATGGTTAGTGGTGGCACTCAAACCCCTATTTATAAATTATTAGAAACCATTACAAACCGCCAATGGTACAAACCGCCAATGGTACAAACCGCCTCCTTTCACAATTTGAAACCATTACAAACCGCCAATGTGAAACCGCCAATTTATGCCATCCTAAACTTTCAAACCGCCTACATGAAGTTTGGAAACTGTCTCTCACAATTCTCCACCTCGTACACAATTTGATACACTTCAAATTTTAGACGAACACCAGGATACTTCTTGTAAGATATATCTGTTTTTTGTAACTTCATCCGACTGCACCATATACCCATGGCTAGGGGTGGAAATCGGGCGGGCTCGGTCGGGCTCGGGCTACCAAGTGCCGGGCTCGGGAGGATCGGGCTCGGATAAGCCGAGCCCGAGGTAGTGAGTCGGGCGGATCGGGCCGGGCGAATCAATGACTTGAAGTGCCCGTAGCCCGTCCGAGCCCGGCTACCCGAACGGGTTTCAACGGGCTCGGGTCGGGCGGGCTCGGGTTTTAAAGAACTAAAAAATATAAAATAAATAAACAATAATTTAAATAAAAAACAATAATTTAATTAAAAAAACAATAATTAATTAAAATACCAAGCATTTTATATATGATTATAATATTATATCTTAAACAAAATTACATAATAAAAAACAATAATTTAATTAAAAAAACAATAATTAATTAAAATACCAAGCATTTTATATATGATTATAATATTATATCTTAAACAAAATTACATAATCATGAAGTTACATTTCCCTCCTTCATAAACAAAAAGTACAAAAGGTCCAAAATATAAATAAAAAGTTACATTTCCCTCCTTCATTAATCGAGCAATTGAACTTGAGACAAGCTAGGACTAGGAGTTGGTTCGGGAAACCCGTCGTTTAACGGATCAAACTCCTTCAAAGTAACATTAAGCTCATGTTTCCACCAATCCTTAAGACAAACACAACACTCCAACATTTCCGAAGTTAGGCTACTCCGATAATCCCCCAAAATTCTTTTACGTAAAGAGAAAGCCGACTCGGAAGCAACAGTCGAAACCGGGACAGCAAGAACATCACGTGCTATTCGAGACAAAATCGGATACCTCTTCTCGTTCTCACTCCACCAACCCAAAACATCGAACTTTTCAATATTATCGACCGCAGGATCTGGCTCAGACTCATATCTAGATATTTCTTCGGAAGCGGTAGCTATAGGGTCCTTTCGGACTCTCTTAATACTTCTCCAAAAAGCACCACGCCTAGACGATCCATCGGGCTCACTCTCGAGTTGATCAACAATAGACGACGAAGAAACGGATGTAGGCACACTCAAATCAGCCGTATACTCTTTAAATAATTCACGTAACTTGCCGATCATGGTGATAGATTGCTCAGTAGAACACTTGATAACATGAGATGAACTATCGAAACAGTTCTCAAGTTCGGTTAAAAGCATATCAAACTTTCATTTTGATCCTTGGATCTAAAATACATGCAATACCAAACAATACGGGAGTTCCAACGATGTTTTACATCCAACTGCAATTTTTTAGGAGAATAATTCTTTGATTCACAATGCGTTCGAAATTGTGCATTTCGAGTCTCCGATGCAGAGATATATTCAAGACAACCTTTCAGCCGTGTAAACATTTCTTTAAACTGGGGAACTTTAAAACCATCCTGAACAACTACGTTCAAGATATGACAGCAACATCGAACGTGAAATAATTCGCCTCTCAATGGTAAATGAGGCATTAACTCGATTAAACGAAAAGCAGACACAGTATTTGCACTAGCATTATCCATTGACAAGGAAAATACTTTGCCAGATATCATCCAATCATTAGTTAACTTATCATACAAAACATTGGCAATGTGTTCCCCAGTATGACACTTGTCCAACAGAATGTAAGAGATGATTCTCTTTTGGACACACCAAATTTCATCAATGTAATGCGTTGTTATGCACATGTAACTAAGCCTCTGGTTCGAAGACCAGATATCAGAAGTAAGAGCAGTTCGACCAGGAGCACTAAGTAAAGCATTTCTAAGTGCATCTTTTTCTTCCTTAAAGTATTTAAGGATATCATTTCTAACTGTGCCCCTGGAAAATGACTTGAACCCAGGATGGAAGGAATCAGTAATATAAAAATGAAAGAAAGGGTCCTCCACAAATTGCATCGGCAACTCGCGAAGGATTAAAAGCTTGATCGTGTTTTTGCGAGCTCTCGCTTGACTAAACTGAAATGAACCCATATTTCCATTATTTGGATCTTGTACCAACTTTGATTGAGATAAGTCGATTTTTAGTTTGGCAGCACACTTAAAGGTGTGTCTCTTGAAATGAGTTGTCCCATTAGAAGATTTTGAATTTCGAGAAACACCACAAAAGTTGCATTTGGCCATCTTAATGATCTTGCTTTCATTTTTAGGATCAGGAGCATCATGAAAGGAATAAAAGTCCCAAACCTTAGAAGTTCTATCTCTCGAACAGGTTGATTTTCCAGTCGGCACATCTACTTCGCCTGCGGGAGAACCATTAGGAGCAGATACACCAGGAACAGGAGGATCAGCAGTACCAGCAGGTTGATTTACCGCCCTTTCCCTTTCTTCTTTCTTCTTTCATTACTCTTCCCCCTCGTTGCAAACAACCCTTGTGCTTGATCCTTGTCTACTCCACCCGACGTCATACCGCTAGTAGCAACCTTACGATGATCATCCGCTAATAACGAATTTCTCGTCTCTTCCATGCTTAGACTATCACCAACAAGCATCAATGTTTGAACGAAATTGCTTTCTAGCTTTAACCACACACTCACCGCCGTTGTTTCTCCGTCTACTAGGAACGCCACGTCCCTCTCAAGACACAACATAATGGTTGCCCGTGCTTCGAGATCTAACTCTTCCCAATCCTCATCTAACATATCTCCTGGTTTCTTTTCCGTCAACGGTTTGTGTAATTTCTGCGAGATTAGTAGATTCTTCATCTGCATCCGCCAATAAGAAAAATTGTTTTTCCCATTGAACTTCTCTATCTCATATTTCTCTTATTTGACCGTACCACTTCTCGATCCCATCTTCTCTTCGTTCAATCTCAACAAGGCTCTGATACCAATTGTTGGTACTAAAAGTCGCAGAAGCTATCGAACCTATCCTAGAATTTGATCCGATTATGAAAATTAATAAAAAACTTAAGCCACAATCTAAATATGCGAACAGAATTAACGAGGTTCGGCCTAAAGCCTACGTCCTCGGGCGAACAAGAAATCTTTATTAAAGGATAGATGAAGACGACTCACATAACCCGCAAGTTCGTCCCAAGATGGTACCGTATAGGAATTAACCTTCTATACTAGATCTTCGACGACCGAGAAATTAAACACCGCTCAAAACTATGAACAAAATTTCTCTCTTACTTGCTCACTCTCTCTAGCTCTCTCTAAAAAAGAGTTGTTGTGTTTGTTGTTGATGTTGTTACAAAGAACTCAACCCCCTATTTATATATATTATAAGCCGACCTAAACCAACCAATTTAGAGACCAACCAATTTGAAACTCGCCAAATTGAAAAACCGCCCTTCTCAATTTGAATTTCCAAAACTGCCTCATCTTGATTTTCAAACCGCCTACAGCCTTGCCTTAAACCGCCAAAGTGAAACCATCCTAATCCGCCTCTTACAAAATTCTATTCATCCCTCCATTTTGGTCCCTCCCCCAGCCCTTCGCTGATGTGGCGACATATCACTTGATGTGGAGCAATTGGAGAGAGAATGGTGAGAAAATATACTCCAGTGATATGTCGCCACATCAGCGGAGGACTGGAGGAGAGACCAAAATGGAAGGATGAATAGAATTTTTGATTCCTTATATAGTTTACAACTAAAAGCTGATGTTACGTGATGCAGATTGTTGCGTCAATTTAGCAGTATAGTTTACACCACTTCGATCCTACAAAACAAGACTTAGATACCAAAAGCAACCAAGAAATATTAGAATTAAAAAATTTTCTGTTTTGCAAGCGATATGCTCTTACATTATCCAATAAGCTACTCTTCTCTTGACCCCTCCTATACCAATTAGTCTAAAGGGGTGATTGTTTTCTTCTGACTTTTCTATTTTGAAGTCTGTAAACTAATTAGTGGAACAGTCTACATCTTCTAAACCACCACCATGACCCCCGTTGTAACCGTCTTCTTCATTTTGTCTCTCATCTCCCTCTGTATTATTTACATCTTTTTCACAGTATTTTTTCTCCACTCTCTTCCTCTTGTCTCACACGAAAGACTTCAGACGACATAGTACTTCTATTATCATCGACAGAAAATGGAGGAGAGAGAGTGAGAAGAGAGAAAAAGAGTTAAAAAAAACGTATGTAAAAGTAAGAATAAACTTTAAAGGTAGGGAAATATTATTTTGCCTGACAGTAAATGCCCTGAATGGTGCGAGAAGATAAAATTGCTAGTGTCATGTGACAATTTTGTCTTCTTGGATTATTTCTGGACATGCATTGTCTGACGAAGTAGTGCTATTGTTAAAGATAATATGTAGATTAGTATGATTTCGATTGATCTAGGCATGTGGAAGGGTAAATATGCAGGTCTGAAAATGTTATTTGGTCTGAAAATGTTATTTGGTCTGAAAATATGCAGGTCTTCTTGGATTATTTCTGGATAATATGCAGGTGTCTAAATAAAATAAAATAAAATGTTATTTGGTCTGAAAATGAGACCAACCACAGTCCCAGAACTGATGTTGGCAGTTCCCATTGATCTAGGCATGTGGATGGGTAAATATCAGGACCAATAAGAGCCAACCACATCCGCTTTCGGGATGTGGTTGGACCCGTTTACGGAGCAAATAGCATTTCTCATTAGAAAAGAAAGTGACTGCCAGTTGTCCCTGTGACATAGAGCTCTATGCCATTATAGCAACGACCTCCTGTAATAACTCTATTTCCTTTTGTGGTAAAAAGTAGTTCACTCTCTACTATTTTCTGTTTGTTCTCTCTCGTCTCTTCTTGTTCTTCCTGTCTCTCTTGTTCTCCATGATGGAGGTCTTCCAATAGAATCACTCTTGTCGTCACGGAAACGGTTTTGTGTTAGCTTCTTGTTTCGCTGCTACACGAACTATTAGGGTAATCATTCGCACAATGGCGTGATTTTATATTTTCTTTATGTTAGCTCTTAAACCTCAGTTTCCCGTACCACAGTGAGAGTAAAGCTAGGGCTTCGAGAAAATGATGGAGGAACAAGGAGATTTTCTTGCATAATTTTACTTCTTTGTTGTCTGAGTTCATCTGATGTAGATTGTTGCGGAAGCGTAAAAGTAATGGAATCCACCATTGTTAATAAACTAAACTAACGAAATAAAACTGATAGAATAACGATAAACAATAAACTTGATTAATAATAAACTTGGTTGATAATATTCTCTGATCTGAATAACAAGGACAAACCTGACTTCCTTTTATAGGAACTTAGAAACTTCTAGATAGACTCAAATTAGGATTCCCAAATATCAAAGATACTCAAACATGGAAACTTCTAAACCTAGATTTAGTAGGAAATACTAAAACATGGAAACTCCTAAACTCTAACCCTAATGGACTCGGCCATGAGGCCCTCTAACTAGTTCAGCCGTGAGGCCCATCTTGATGGTCTCCATCATACTCCCCCTCTGTGGAACAACTTGTCCCCAAGTTGGTGTCGTCATATATTGGTTCATCCGGATAAAACGGGTAGTTATTAGCGATGTGGAAGGTAACTTTGGCGACGATTTTGAAGGCAATGTTCCCACTTTGCGCGAAATTTGCCAAAAATTCGGAGAAGACAAATATAGACCAATTCACTAACTAGAATCTGAAATCCCTGATGTGAAATATCCCGCAAAATCAATTGCAGGAAACAAACTTCTAACAAATTTCTACATCTCCCGTCATCTAGTAATTCAATGAAGAGGATCATAATACCCACATTATTCTCTCTCAAAAATTCAAGTATGTATTTTGTCATCCTATCGAGGCTTCGACCAACGAGTGAAGAATAAAGAATGTTGATCGTGCCATCTTCCCATTGTAAAATTTGCCACTTAACAATCTTCATGAAAGAGTGAAGTAACATGAACAAGTATGAAGAGAGGCTTATTGTAGCAATTCCCACAAGTTCTTCACCAAGAGACGAAATAACAAATAAAGGAACATAACCTTCAGGATCCTTTAGTATATGCTTCAATATGGTATGACTTGCAAATAAACTCATATCGCTGAATTGATGTTCCACCTGTTTGACTATCTCTAATTGAAGATCATCACTGAGTAAATTTTTCAATGAAATTGGAATTGTAAGAGTAGAATATGAAATCAATTGAACTGAATTTTGTTCCTTAGTGTTAAACCGATCAGACCCACTACTAGTACCAATATACTGTAAGTTTGGGTAACCTGAATTTGGAATTTGGATCCGTGTTCTTGGAACAAATTCAACGGAATTCACGTTTAATGTAGAAGAAAGATTGGTTTTACTATTACTACTGTTTATCTTCTTTTCTTCTACTAGTTCTGACATCTCACTTTCTCTCCCACTTTTATTCATTGTCATAATAACCTTCTCTGCTACAAGAGAAGAATAGTGAAACCCAACACCAAATTGACCAATCACACTAACATCTGCTCCTACCTCTAATGGCTCCATGAATTCCTTTGTTTCAGATCTCTCAATCTTTCTCAAATTGTTCATCAAATCGACTGTCGTCAATCCGATTCCATTATCAATACGGTTTGGTCGGTTTGTAGCTCTTATAACAATTACATGGGCATGAGACTTTAAACCCTCCGTAAGTGTCAAGAGTTGAGAAATAATTTCAAGAATAGAGATATTATAAGGAATTTGTCTAACAGATTTTGCATATGTAGAATCCAGTTTAGATCCAGGAGCAGCTGATCCGAAAGTAACTTTACCGCCTTTAATGTTGGCAATATTAACAAACCCTAGATGTCCTTGTTCATCACCAGTAGTTAGACAAAAAGTTGTTGATAAAGAAGTACCTTCATAGATAGCATGAAGTTGTTCACTGTCATAACAATCAAGAATAACATGAAGACTCAAAGCGTTTTTTATTACTGAAAGTGGATGATTTGATGCTAAACTTGATATAGCTGAGTGTGATAGCACCAAACACGTAATTGTTTTACTACTGTTGACTTCCTCTGCAAGTTTTGTTCTGCCAATGTCATCTGTACTGACAAAACCGAGACTCTTACCTTGAACCACATGAAAGTGACCAAGTTCTCGGAGAAATAGGAAGATGGAAGATGAACACATGGTTGTCATTCTTGGAGTGGAAGTGAGCAATTCGTCTTCCCCATTCATTGAATAACTTGTATTTTTGTTACCAAGGATCTCTTCTCCAACAATATTGTTCATGGTGGTCGAAGGAATTTTGTGATTCGAAACAACTAATTCTTCTCCCTGGATTATATACGGAGCAAATAATTTGTCTGAGCTTTTGTTATTCATCTCATTGAACTTTTCTTTCTCCGTCATTGAAAAACTAGTATTTGTTTTATCAAGAAAATCTCTTTCAACAGTATCGACCATAGTAGTCGAAAGAATTTCGGATAATTCACTTTGTTCTTCTTTTTCCTCAATCATTGAGAAAATTTTGTTTTTTTTTTGTCAAGAACTTCTTCTTCAATACCATCGAACACGATGACCGAAGTAACATTAGAGAACTGTCTACTTGATTCAATCTTTGTCTCCACATATGAAAAATATTCATCTAAAGGAAGAAAAACATACCTGAAGATGCTTTTCAATGTAGTCCAATCGTCTACGAATTTTTTTCCTTGATTAATGAGACTCCATTGCATTGCATTGAATTGTTCGTAGATTCTTTCGGACAAATGTTGTTCGATGAGAAAAACCTTATTTTCGTCATGGATATCTTGGTTTATGAACCAATCTTCCATATGTTGAATCCAAAAATTTATATGATATTGACCGTCGAATAGAGGAATTTTAGAAACGGTATTAATTTTTTCTGGATATTTTCGATCAACATAAAATTGTTTTGAATCTCGAAAGGGATCCCAATCTAAACGTGGAAAAATTTTCCAACACTCAAGGAGAGATGTATCCATGAAAAAAATTTCATCTTTTGTTCCCAGATTTTTAAAGCTCTGAATACCAGCTGATGTAGATTGTTGCGGAAGCGTAAAAGTAATGGAATCCACCATTGTTAATAAACTAAACTAACGAAATAAAACTGATAGAATAACGATAAACAATAAACTTGATTAATAATAAACTTGGTTGATAATATTCTCTGATCTGAATAACAAGGACAAACCTGACTTCCTTTTATAGGAACTTAGAAACTTCTAGATAGACTCAAATTAGGATTCCTAAATATAAAAGATACTCAAACATGGAAACTTCTAAACCTAGACTTAGTAGGAAATACTAAAACATGGAAACTCCTAAACTCTAACCCTAATGGACTCGGCCATGAGGCCCTCTAACTAGTTCAGCCGTGAGGCCCATCTTGATGGTCTCCATCACTGATCTCTGATATTTACTGGCTGAGTATGTATGTTTCTCATCATCTCTCTCTGAAATTCATTTTCTTCCTTGGTTCTGTTTCTTGTGATTAGTTGTCTACCATTTCCTTGCATCCCCTTCTTGGGTTTTCTACTTGCAAAACCCTTTACTATTTCATTGTTTCTCTGCTACTCTGTTTCTTATTCATCCATGGATTTTAGTAGTCAAACTATTCTGATGTTAATCTGTTTCTTGTTCATCACATTCTTACATTCAACCTCCACCTCAACCAACTTACAGACATATATCATTCACATGGACTTATCGGCCATGCCGAAAGCCTTTTCTAGTCATCATAGTTGGTATGCCTCAACATTATCTTCTGCTTCCCAACACTACTCTGAGACTAGGAGTAGTCTTATTTATACTTATATTAATGTTGTCCATGGCTTTAGTGCCAGTCTTTCTTCTTCTGAGTTAGAAACACTAAAGAAATCACATGGTTTTGTTTCTTCGTTTCCGGATAATCGTGTTATGACCCATACAACCCATTCTTCTCGATTCCTTCATCTTAACTCTGTGTCCGGTGCATGGCCGGCTTCAAATTATGGCAAAGATGTAATAATTGGTGTGGTTGATACGGGGGTTTGGCCTGAGAGTCGAAGTTATAGAGATGATGGGATGACTAAAGTTCCATCGAGATGGAAAGGAGAATGTGTTAATGGAGTGCAATTCAATTCTTCAATGTGCAACAAGAAACTAATCGGAGCTCGGTTCTTCAACAAAGGTCTAATTAGCAATGAACCAAATTTGACGATCTCAATGAATTCGCCACGTGATATTGAAGGACATGGGACCCATACTTCATCTACGGCTGCTGGAAATTATGTCAAAGGGGCATCGTACTTTGGCTACGCCAACGGAACAGCAAGAGGGATGGCTCCGCAGGCACGTTTGGCCATCTACAAGGCCATTTGGGAGGGTGCTGTTGGTGGTTATACATCTGATATCCTAGCTGCAATGGACCAAGCAATTGAGGATGGGGTTGATGTCCTTTCCCTATCAATTGGCTCGTCTGGGGTTCCTCTGTATGAGGATGGAATTGCAATAGGTTCCTTTGCAGCAATGGAGAATGGTATATTTGTAGCAACATGCGCAGGAAATCGTGGTCCTTCATATGGAACTGTAGCTAATGAAATACCTTGGGTTCTAACCGTTGCTGCGGGTACAATTGATCGTGAATTCATTGGACTTGTTAGTCTAAGCAATGGAGCCTCATTTTATGGTTCATCCCTTTCCCCTTTTAACAATTCATCCTTGACCCAAGTTCCTCTGGTGTTCATGAACACATGCAACAGTAGGAAAGTTCTCAGGAATGTTGTTGGCTTCAAGATAGTAGTTTGTTTAGGCACTGGTGATTCGATTGATTTACAAGTCAGTAATGTTCGGAGTGCAAATGTCACTGGAGGTATCTTTATATTGAACAGACCTCAAGACCTCTACTTCCGGACCTCGTTTCCAGCTGTTTTGGTAAGTCTGAGTGATGGCAAATCTATCTTGGACTTCATTAAGATGAGTTCTGATCCAAGAGCAAGTTTAAAATTCGGATTGACTCATGTTGGTAGAAGAAAAGGTAATCCCGCACCAAGAGTAGACTATTATAGTTCCAGAGGACCATCTTCAAGTTGTCCAAGTATCTTGAAGCCTGATATTATGGCTCCTGGAACCTTAATTCTAGCAGCATGGCCTAAAGCTACTCCAGTAAGCGGATCGGGTCCGCCATTATTTAGTGACTTTGAATTATCAATAGGAACTTCGATGTCTTGCCCTCACGTAGCAGGTGTAGCTGCACTATTGAAGGGGATACATCCAAAATGGAGTTCAGCAGCAATCCGGTCGGCCATAATGACGACAGCGGACACCTTAGATGACACTCTCAGCCCAATCAAAGATATCGGAGATAATAACCGACCTGCTACGCCACTTTTTATGGGTTCGGGTCATGTAAATCCAAACAAAGCCATCGATCCTGGGCTCATTTACGATGCAAATGCTGAGGATTATGTTAATTTTCTCTGTTCATTGAACTACACCGCCAAGCAAATCCAAACGATTACAAGGTCTTACAGTTGCAATGGTTTAAAACCGTCTACAGATCTCAACTACCCATCTTTCATTGTCTTCTTCAATGTGAATGACTCGTCTTCTCATACTAAACTTGTACAAGAATTTCACAGGACGGTGACTAATGTTGGGGATGGAATGTCAACTTATAGAGCTAAGTTGACAACCATGAACGGATTTGATGTAACCGTAATTCCAGACACACTAGTTTTCAAGGAGAAGTTTGAAAAGAAAAGTTTCAGAGTTGCTATTGGAGGACCAAAGTTGATGAAACAAGAAGTAGTTCGTGGTTCACTTAGTTGGGTTAAAAATGGTGGTAAATATGTTGTAACAAGTCCTATTGTAGCTACAAGACTCGTAGCACTTCCTGTGTCTGTTTAATTGGCTTTCTTCTTCCTTGTTGATGTAGCTCTGATGAATTGACATAAATATGAATTAATTGCAAATTGATTAGGAAAAGTTGAAGACGTAGCTCACATTTGGTCCCTTATATATATATAAGATTTCTCGTTGCAGTATCATGAATTCATACTGAAACTTTCTTTTCTATATATCAGAGTTTTTCGTCATCAGTTGATGATAGTGAAATTGAATGAACAGGTTCTGCAACATTTAAGGTTGATATGCCAAACCAGTATCCAAATAATGACATCCATAAACCTTACCTTACCAAAAGATTCCTAAATAATATGATTCTAGCTCAAAAACTTAGTTTGGTTGTTCTTGAATTTCGTAGTATGGAAACCCGAAAATTTCACTGATTCTACTTTCATAAGTGGTCATACTGTGGATATTCTCAAAGTATAGATTTTTTTTTGTTTAGAATCTGATTATATTATCTAATCTACAATTTATAGATGATGAAATTTGATTATATGTGAATATGAAAAGAATGAAATTTGATTTTGCAGGAAAGTTAAATTTCTCTCTAAGCTTTCTTACTCTACCACATCAAGTAGAGAGGAGAAAGTGGGCTAATTCCCAACTATCTATCTAATCAAAGGAGTTCTTCATCCAACCACCATTTGTGTGCTAGCTAACAACAAGGTGGGAGATCAAGTTGATTGCTCGTGTCCCAAGTAGAGGAGCTACGTTTGAAGCTCTTCGTCTTCTCAAAAGCGATTGGAAAGTGATGCAGGGGCACCCGGCGTGTGGAGACTTTTTCCATGACCGAACCCGGTCATAGGCATCCGGCCATAGAGAGTAGTTTTAGGAAGTCCAAATTTTAGTATGATTATTAGAAAATTTAGGTTTAGGAAATTATGTTATTTTAGTATTTCCAATAATTGGAAAGGTCCAAATTTGAGTCTAGTTATTTAGGCAGTTGCAGTATTTTAATTATTTAGAAAAGTCTAATTCAAGTCTATTTAGGAAAGTCCAGAATCCTATAAAAGGATATCTAGTTTGTCCATTATTCTCAGATTGAGAGAAAAACCCCTTTCAAGTTTTAATAAAGTTGAGTATTTAGAGTTATTTAATCTTTATTTTTATCATTCTTATTTAGTTTATTCATCTCTTTTAATTCCGCTGCGTTTCTACATCAAGTGGTATCCAGAGCCATAATTTTTTTTTTCTTCACTTTTATCACCATGGTTAATACTACTATCACCGCTACACCAACTAAGGAGAAAACACCAACCTTTTCATCCGAATGGGACAACATTAAAGAGGGGGTATCTGCAGGTAGAAAGTTGGAAGAAGGTTTCAATGAGTACAAGAAGGAAACAACAGAAAAATTCGATAAAATCGATCAACGATTCGATCAACTCAACGACTCCATCAACATCATCTCCAAACAAGTCGAAGGTATGTGTAAAAACCAAACTCCACCTCCCACCACTATCACACCTCAACAACCTTCACAACTACCGACTACCACCAACACCACCCGATTTCCACCTCTCAGTTTTCCTCCCGAGCCCACGACACCACTTTTCGGTCACACCATTAGCAACCCCCCTCCGGTTATCACACCACCCTTCATCACATCTTATTCACAAAACACACCTTTCCAAACACCTACGTACCCCTCCTATACCCACACGTCAACACCACCATCGTTCTCCTTCCCCGAGCCAATTACAACACCACATCGACCACCACACGAAACTCACTTCTCAGCCGACCACCATCTCCTCACCAACTCCCAAACCAACAACCGAAACATTACCAACCAACCCCAACCAATCGCCCCTTTAGGAACCATTACAACCTACCAAGACCCCCGTCTTCTTTACCCGTATACCCGATACACTCCAAACCCTATCAACCAAACCGAAACCCACTCACAATATCAACCTCATCACACCCACCATAACCTCCAAACCGAACCACGATTGTAGCGCCCCAAATCTCAAATCTCAAGCCGCCTTGAAATCGAAGATTTGAGACCTTCAAACTGGATCCACGAGCGACGCCTACCATGAATGCACAATCAATACCTGAAAAACGAAATAGCTGGGTTAAAACCCAACTGCAATAGATTTCCTCAAACCTAAGTCTCGGGTAGGCAAGCTCAATCCCCAATCAAGGAAGTATTTCATTCATATTCATTATTGGCGTTATCTGCAATTTAACGTGACAACTAACATAATACAACGAAATTTACCACACGCATGTAGAAATTAGTAATTTTTGTTCTTGGTTATTAGGCTTTCAACGTCCTCGTATTCTAATCCAATATTAACTCTCGTGATAATAATCTTTATCTTTTTTCAATAGGTATAAAAAGATCACACTATTCACCAAGATAGACCTTTATAGAACCCTAACTTGACGATTAAGTCAACAAAACATTATGCCAAAGACACAATCATCCAACTCTCGTCGAATGATATGACAAGTTGGTGTCCACATTGTATGAGAGTGTGGTCCACAAGGTCATCCATTGTGTTAGCGCCGACCCCATACGCTCCATACCTAGATCACATCCGGTAGAGAGGGCCGAACCAACCACATAAACTCATACAACCCTCCATCAACTCCATCATCACACACATAATAACATCATACAACAAACATAAGTCGAATGAGAGTGTGGCCCACAAGGTCATCCATTGTGTTAGCGCCGACCCCATACGCTCCATACCTACATCACCTTCGGTAGAGAGGGTCGAACCAACCACATAAACTCATTCAACCCTCCATCACATCCATCGCATCACACACATAATAGCATCACACCACAAACATTGACTCTAATAAAGAATTACAAACAAGTTTACCAAACCATTCAAGCCAACAACACATGGCAAGTCAAAATGGATGATGCTCATAATAGATCCTCACGTGGATCACCACCTCAAACAAACAAATAACAATAATAGTTAACGAATATAGACTCACCAATATAAGGTATCATATGCCTAGGAAGTACATTGCTTACAGAATAGAAACCATGTGAATTATCTTAATCAATTCGCTCATTAGAGATTATATCGACACCTAGTACAAAAACTATTATAACTTCTCACTCGGAACTTCAATTAACTCACCGTTTGAACCACTAGAAAGTAGACAAACAGACCTTTCCAACCATATAAGATACACACCGAGATTCATTACCAATCATAACCAGATCTAATTTTAATCTACACCGAAATACAGTAGAGACTGCTGTGACACCTCGTACGAAAACTATTATAACTCTTCGCTCGAAACTCCAATTAACTAACCGTTTGAACCAATAGAAAATAGACAAACAGACCTTTCCAACCATATAAAATGCACACCGAGATTCATTACCAATCAATGCCAGATCTAATTTTAATCTAGACCCGAAATACAATAGGGACTGCTGTGACACCTCGTACGAAAACTATTATAACTCCTCACTCGGAACTCCAATTAACTCACCGTTTGAACCACTAGAAAGTAGACAAACATACCTTTCCAACCATATAAGATAGACACCTAGATTCGTTACCAATCAATCCAGATCTAATTTTGAAGTTAGATCAAAACATTGTCCTATATAGATATTTGTTTGGAATTCAAGATAGAACTAATATCTAAATCATTTAATCATTCTTTATAGAACTTATGTGATTAACAATACTAAACCTATCATGGAATAAATTGAAAAAGCCTACAAAAGAATTAGGAGATACCTCTTTTTCCTTAGATGACATCAAGAACACAATCGTGCCTCTTTCTCTCTCTAGAGAACTCCATCTCTACCTCTTTTCTTCTTTATCCATTCTCCATTCACTAAGAGTGGCTTGTTGAAGATTAAGAAGATATACTAACCATAACATAAACAATACATAGATTTCTTCAATTTATTCTTCAAAATCTTCTCCAAAGAATACCATTTCTCTTTCTCTCTCTAAGTTTTGTTCTAGATCTACAAAAAGAGCTCTAGACCCCTTTTTATATAATCAACTCAAGCAGCCCTAGTTTTCCTTCTAACCCACTTCTATTTTATGATGCTCAAGCCCACAACTTACTCTTCATATTAGGCCCAACCCCAAATTGACCTAGAGTTTTGTTATTCCCACCTAATTTGATATATATAGAAATTAGGGGTGTTACAACGATACAACCCCACGGTTCATGATCCGGTTACACAACCTATACACCACCACCGTCCACATGAAACCGAGACGACCATCACCCTTCCTCTACAACCCGACCACACCACACACCCACGTCACCGAGAACATCTCCATCCATTAAACCGAAACCGAGAACCCAACTTCACCCATACCCAAACCCGAGAACCTACCACACCTATCAACCGCCCAATCAACCTACTCCAACGACCACCCTTGGTTGTCTAACCCACTCAAACCGAACGTGAACACCACACTCCACCAATCGAAACCGAATGTCCAAACCCTAGTTCATCGTACCGTATTCGAATGGAAGTATCATCATATGATGGTTCGATAAATATTGAAGATTTCTTGGATTACGTTTCACGACTCGAGATTTTTTTTGATGTTATGCAAGTGGAAGGTCCTGAACAGGTACGTTGTGTTACTGGTTATTTATCTAAAACTGCTCTTACTTGGTGGAAACAGGAATTCGAAAATCGTCGTTTATTACACGTACCCCCTATTTCTTCTTGGTTAGAATTGAAACCATTAATGTTGTCACGTTTCCTCCCTCCAGATTATGAGAACCAATTGTGTGTTGATTATTTACGTTGCCGTCAAGGAAGACGTTCAGTTGAGGAATATGCTTCGGAATTCCAACGACTAATTACAAGACTTAATCTCCCAGATTTAGAGTCAATGAAAGTAGAAAAATTCAAAGACGGACTTCGGAATGATATTAAAGATTTGGTTAATTTAAGGTCTTTTAATTCGGTCTCTCAATGTATCAGTATAGCTCGGTCTTTTGAATCAGATTCACGTTCCATCTTCTTGATGAAGTCAAGCAGTTCGAACTCTACCTTGATGAAGTAGATCAATCGAAACAATCAGAGGAGGGTACTAAATCAATAGCCGATAATCCTTATAAAAAACCTCCACCAGTTAAGTGTTATCGTTGTTTTGAAACAGGACACTATTCTAATGCTTGCCCCTCTCGCGGTAAAGCAAATATTGTAGAAAAGAAATCAGATTCAGATGAAGATCAATTGGAACGTATTAACACTATTCCAGACAACGGTGATCGGGTTATGTTACTCACTCGGAGAGTTCTTTTTACACCTTTCGAGAGGAATTTATCTCAACGAAAGAATTTGTTCGTTACACGGGGAACAGTACTGAATAAAGTGTGTACTATTGTGATTGACAATGGTTGTGTAGAGAATTTAATTTCTACAAAGCTTGTCAACTTCTTGAGTATTACTACAACGATTAAGTCAAACCCGTATAAAACCGCTTGGATTCAGTCGGGTACTACTACACGGGTTGATCACATGTGTACTATTAATCTTTCTATTGGTTCTTCTTATTTGTCTACAGTTAATTGTGATGTCACAGATATGTATTTATGCCACATCATATTGGGACGACCATGGCAATCTGATGTTGATGCCACTTACCGTGGTCTTGAATGTTTATGAATTTCCGTGGAAGACGAAGATCGTGACGTTGTTACCAATTGAAGATGGATCGGAGGAACTACATTCTCTTCAAAAACGGTTCGGGACGAACCTCTTGGGAGAAAGGGATTCTGATGCAGGGGCACCCGGCGTGGAGACTTTTTCCATGACCGAACCCGGTCATGGGCCAACCGGCCATAGAGAGTAGTTTTAGGAAGTCCCAATTTTAGTATGATTATTAGAGAATTTAGGTTTAGGAAATTATGTTATTTTAGTATTTTCAATAATTGGAAAGGTCCAGATTTGAGTCTAGTTATTTAGGCAGTTGCAGTATTTTAATTATTTAGGAAAGTTTAATTCAAGTCTATCTAGGAAAGTCCAGAATCCTATAAAAGGATATCTAGTTTGTCCATTATTCTCAGATTGAGAGAAAAACCTCTTTGAAGTTTTAATAAAGTTGAGTATTTAGAGTTATTTAATCTTTATTTTTATCATTCTTATTTAGTTTATTCATCTCTTTTAATTCCGCTGCGTTTCTACATCAGAAAGGTTCGAGGGAAAAACTAGCGATTAAGGTATTCATCGAACTAGTTTTATTTACTTGGCATTATTGGTTTATGCATGTGATCCTGGGGACACTAATGTTAGACATATGATGTCTTTATCCGCTATAAACATTAGTAGAAGAGTGTAAATCCCAACACTATCAAAATAATTTGTTATTGTTGATAAGAAAAACTTTCATAAGAGGTCTTAAATTTTTAAAACATGATAAACAATCAAACTTGTGTCAGTTGGCATCAAGAGCGAGGTTTCTCCTGGCTCAATAGCAGAAGGCAAGGCTAGAAACACAACCTTCGACGGTGATTGGGATATCAATGTTGTATGGTTAACAATTGACATAATGAATCAACAAATAGACCTACTCCTGGTGATGTTCAAAAACCATCTAAATATCAATGCAAATCTTAGACAACCAACCATTAACAGGGAACGTGTTGAAAGATTTGCCACATCCAACTTATTAATGGATACATTACCAAAGAACGTGTTGATTGATTCACCCAGAAGACCACAACGCCATTATCTGGTGAATTTAATATATAAACATGAAATTCGATGTTCTGCCCTCACATGGCAAGTGTAATTGCACTATTGAAGGGGACACATCTAAAATGGAAATCAACAGTTATCCGGTCAACCACAATGACGAAAATGGATACTTTAGAGTCTTAGATGACATTCTCAGGGGGTGGCCCAATGTCGGGGCGTGCAGCGCCCCCACAGACCGTAAGCTGAAAAAAATTGAAGTCCAATTTATTACAAATACAAATAAAATTTAATTAAAAGATAAAGACTGTCAATAAACAGTCACAGAAGAAGTGTTAGTTTCGTGGAGTCCAAATTAGTTTTCCACCGAAAAGAAAAGGGTTCAATTCCCCACCATGAAATTAGTTTTTTTTAGTTGTTTACAAGAAAATTCTTTTGTGCCCCTTGCCGTTTAATTGCCTATAGTTTGGTCATTTATTTTTCTCTTTTGATCCAAATTTTCATATTAGTTCATCTTTATTTTATTTTATTTTATTTTATTTGTTAATTTGATTTTGACTCAGTTTTACTAAAATTACATTCTAACTTTGTTCTAGCCATTTTTTTCTATATTATTTTTTTGGAATATTGATTACAAAAGTCATCAAAGGCATTCACACATCTAAGCGATGTGATAACTGCCGCATTACTAATGGTCTAAAGCCCGATGAAATTAATGGCCTAAAGGCAACATAAACTACTATATATATATATATATATATATATATATATATATATATACACACTAGTTATAACCCGTGCCCTTAGGGCACGGGCGTTTATGTCTGACAAATAACGAAAAGTTAATAGTTTCGGGCCGATGAACACGAAAACGAAGTATGTTACATTTACAAACAATAAAAAATAAAAAGAACATTAACGAACACGAAAATCTGAAACAAAAGATTTAATATAAGTTAATAGTTTTTAAACCAAAAAGGTCTAAAATCGATTATTGGTGTTAAAAACAACATAAAAATTTCACAGAAGTTTTCAAGTCATCTAGTGGAGGTAAAAAATAAGTTTACTTTTACAAGAGGTAATTCGAATTGTTCAAAGAATCAATAAAAATTTATATTTTAATGAAATTTAAAAATGAAAATCAAGAGAAAATTTACAACAAAGAAAATCCCATTAAAAAATCACTATAAAGATAGATGTGTACCTTCCGGTTTACACAATTTGTAAAGTCTAGTTAAAAGATCATAACACTACCAGCTACTTACTCATCTCAAAAAAATTGAGAACTAAAATAATAAATTCAAATAAAAAATCGGGAAAAGAATAACAATTAACTCTTCAAAAGAGATGCTCTTCAAATCTAGAAGAAACGATACATAAAGATTGAAAACAAAACTTCAAATAAATGATTTCCTCACTTGCGAAAGATTAACATAGAAAGCAAAAATATCATAGATTGATAGAGAAAGAGAACATATAGAAAGAGAGACAAAGATTTATCATTTATCATTGATTATATTTACAATTACACATTTCAGTAAACTTATAGAGAATACAGAATATCTATATAACAAATGACATAGATTTTGGTGTCATGTCATAACTTTCGTTTATAAATCTTGGTCGTCCAATTTTCTTTTCTACATCATGACATTTCATTTTAAAGAGTCTTTGAAAAGATAGATATTTAACAGTCAAAATAACTACCCACTCCCTAAAAACTCTCTAACTCTTTTTCTCTCTTTCCTTTTTTCTCCCTTGAAACAACTCAATATAATCTCGATTATTATTTTAAATATATTTTTATAACTTCAATATTTGTATAAGATAAAAATATTTGATAATTTTGTATAACATAATATAAAAATTTCCGTGCCCTACGGGCACGGGCTGTATCCTAATCAATAAAAAAGTTATATATACTGAACTTTATGTATTAATCATACAGTCAAAACTTCAAAAACAAATGATTTCTTCACTTGCGAAAGATTAACAAATAATACAAAAATAACATAGATTGATAGACAAACAAACAGATATAAGTAAATACAATTCACGAGTTATGATATGCTTTGTCTCTCCTAACTTCTTCAAGTCCGTGAATTGTATTTATTTATTTTTTGAGGCATAAATGACTCATTCTTTTGATATAAAATTTAATTTTTGAGTTTATAGACCAAAAATAGGGTCCTAATACGAGATATAGTCCTCTATAATCCTAAAAAGGATTTCAAAACCAAAATAATAATTTAAATGGATATCTAGTCCTTTTGGTCTCATCTAGAGAGAAAACACAAATCCATATAATACATATTAAAGATTTAATACCTATATTAACCTTCTTTAATATCAAAACGTGATTTACATTCTAAACTGTTAAAGATATTTTTTCCATTTTTATCTCAACTTTCTCTCTCCAATCACGTTTGAATTGTAACTAACTACTATGTTGATAATATTCCGTAACTGAAATCCGGTAACTTTCCATCTCTCTCTCTAAAAACGAAATTTTCATTAAACATAAATTAAACTCACCACCAGCTGTTAAAAATTCCATTGTTTAATATTCAATCAAGAGCTTTCATCAAAACCTCCATTGTTATTTAGGTTTTATACTGTTTATCTCTTTATTCTAGCCATTGTTATTCAGGTTTAAAATCTTATCTTTATTGCTTTATAGGTTAAAGATTCATATAGAATCGTTGAAAACATCAAATCTTGATTTAGGTCTTTCTTTTCTTGTTTTCCATTTCAATAACTTTGAATCGGTTTTGTTGTAATCTTAATTACCTTCGAATTGAAGATTTATATTTTCTCTCTCTAAAACTTTCATAACTCTTTAAGATCTTTGATGTTTATTTCTTGTTTAATGATTTGTTCAATGTTAGTATGTTATTTCTCCTTCCAATGTTCATTGTATATTTCTTCAGATCTACGTTAAATCCTCTTCTTTTTTTTGTTTTTTTTGCAAATCAGAATCATCTGTCCGTACAGTTCTTGATCTTTGTGATTATCCACACTTATTCCTATAACAGAATATAAAGTACAGGTACTTTACGATAACTTTTCATGTTTTCTGATAAAATTTGCTAATAATATCTTGATGTTTATCCTTTCTGATTCTTGTAACAGAATAAAAATTACAGTTACGTTACGATAAATTACCATACTTTCTGATACAATCTGCATACATTTCACCTTAGATGATAGTATTAATGATCAAAGGTTCGTAAAGTATGAAAATTTTATCCAACATTACACGTCCTTTTTTTACCAGATCAGTGGCCATGACAAGCATATAAAACTTCTCTTAACCTAATAAACAATTGTACTTTTCCATACATTATACATAATTTATTGATCTGTACCTGTTATTTATGATCCATCTCATTTGTTTTTTATTAAATGTTTCATTATTAATGTATGTAAATTTGATTATAATTTTTTTTAACTAATACATATGTTTTTTTTTTCTTGGAGTAAACCAGCACTGATGAAATTTCTTACAGAATCATCACATAAACTATAGAAGTATAAATTACGATGAAGAAGATTGTTTCTATGATCCTGTTTGGACAACGGAGTCTTACGTGAAGACTTACAAGGAACATATAAACCCTGCCCCTAACTTTGATGAACCATGTACATTTAATGAAGAGTCAAAAACACTACCATGTTTGATTCGCCGTAAACCTGGAAGACCAAAGACAGTAAGGATCGAGAGCTCGGGCAACATTCTGACGGAGTTTATTTTTAAGTTACCTAGTCTACTATGTTCTTTTCATTTACAATAAAACACAGATTACTGTTCAATAAAATTTCCTTTCAGTCGTACAAAGGTTGTGTTATTTACTATACAGTATACATAATTTATGATAAATCACATACTTTATAACAAAAAACATGATTTCAGATTTACATTTCCTAACAAGTTACTATAATTTATGGTACATAATGGATAATCTAAGTATTCAATGGTACATAATGGATTCAATGGTACATTTCCTAACATGACATAAAAAACAAGTAATTTATGTCAGAAAATAATCTAAGTATTCAATGGTACATAATGGATGACACACACGCATATGATAAATTACGTTGTATACATGACAAATGATGGTTTCCTCGTCATAAATAACACATAATTTACGAACTTGTTTCATAATTTGTATTCGATGTGCGTTTATGTATGAGTAAAAAATGAAAGTTAAGTGAGAGAAAGTTGATATATATGTGTTGAATATTAACCCCCAAATCACGCTAATTGATCTCAGAAAATATACTCTTTCCAAATCTGAAAATTAAGTGAGAGAAAGTGATATATAGATTTGGTTTCCAAATCTGAAAGGATGAGAGAGAAAATCTGTTTTGGAAAATATCCGTTTCCCAAATCTGTTTTGAAAAATCTGTTTTGGAAAATATCCTTGATCCGTTACTTCCTATTAAATCTTTTCAGTTTGTAACCTAAATATCTCCCCCCAAATCACGCCCCCTGGTTTGGGAAACTTTCCGGATTCATTCTGAAATTTAACAACCCCGAATTTTTTAGACGAGGGACATGGAGGGTATTTATCAATAAAGTATGAGTTATTTATGCCCTTATTGTAAAAGGACTAAATGTCCATATTTTGGGAAGATTGGTCTATATACCTATTATGAAAATGATTTTGGTCTATATACCCATGGACTCTATAAAATTTACATATATAATTTTAAATGATTCAACTATGTATAAAATCAGTTGTTTACATTGAAATTAAAGTCAACGCAATTCACAAGTTAGCGGTAATCATGTTGGTTGAGAATGTCACTATAAATGGTAGAAATCACTTCGTTTAAATGCCACATCAAGACTTTCAAACATTCTACAATAGTTTGTTATAACTAAAAGAGCCCCGTTTATCCACCACACTACCCCACTTTCTATGGGTTCGGATCATGTTAATCCAAACAAGTCTATCAATCATATTTACAGCGCCAAAGATTATGTTAATTTTCTTTGTTCCTTTAGTTACACTGCCAAACAAATCCAAACGGTTAGAGTGCCTTACTGTTGCAATGTTTCAAACTCGTCTTTAGATCTCAACTATCCATCTTCCATTGCCTTCTTCAATGTGAATGATTCTTCTCATATTGAACTTACAAGAATTTCATAGGAAGGCGACTAATGTCGGGGATGGAATGTTCAACTTATACAGCTAAGTTGACGTCCATAAACGGATTTTAGGTAACCGTGACTCCAAATATTCAAGGAGAAGTTTGAAAAGAAATTTTTTGAGTTGCAACGGAAGGACCATAGTTGATGAAACAAAAAAGTAGTTCATGGGTCACTTAGCTGGGTCAAGGACGGGAGTGTTACGTGCACAGAGGATTTTGATAAAATTCTTGACTTGCTGATTCACTTTCCCTCCAAGACAAAATATTTCAAAATTTGACTACGATCTCGACGGATCTTTTATCTGATTGACTTAACAAGGATGCAAACATTTTCCAAAATTAATATGTACAAATAATGATATCCATAAACATTACCTTCTCAAAAGATTCCTAAATATATGATTCCAGCTCAAAACCTTAAATTCGTTCTTCTTGAATTTCATATTACGGAAACCGGAAATCTCAGTGATTCTAGTAGTGAATAATCATAATCTGGTATTTCTCGAATTATAAATGTTTTTGCTTAAAATCTGATAATATGATCTTACAAATCTACAATTTATTATTGATGGTATGCCAAATACCTGTATAAATAATGACATCCATCAACTTTTGAGATTCCATCATTTCCCTACTAGAAAAACAGGTTCCAATTAAAAAAAAATGTCCTCTTTCCGTTGCCTTAACCTCCCCGCTGAATGTGATGGAGGTACATATTATCTCTCTTCCTTTCTCTCTCTCTCTATGTATGTATGTATATATATGTCTAATTGATATGTGAATCTGAACAAAATGAAATATGATTTTGCAGGAAAGTTAAATTGGCCAGAGCTGGTAAGGAAAAAACAAGATTATGCAATAGCTACAATTCGTAAAGACCATCCAAACATATTTGTGTTGATAGTGACGCCTGGAATGGTTGTGGAAGGATATTACTGTTGCAACCGCGTCCAACTGGTAGTCGATGCAGCTGGAACTGTTATTCGCATCCCAATTGTCGGATGAGCTAACCTTGTAGTTCGTTTTTACTTTTATTAAGTATAAAATAAATAATTTTCTCGAAGAAAAAAGTAAGTGATCGAGATGAACTAATCATGTGAGCTGGTAAATTTATTGCTTGAGATAATTTTTCTTACAGTAGTAGTTTGTCTTTTGTTGAACTTGAGATTCACTTGTTTATCTAATAGAAGTACAAATCTAGTGATCGACTAGACAGTCGCATCCTTCTTTTTTTTTGGGCATTCCCGCATAAGGTTAATGCAGTTTTGAAAGAGGAAAATTTTTTCAACTTCTTAGACATATAATTATATATCATATGCTCATAATGTTTGAAAGTATCCATTTATCAATACTTAAATGATATCCTCTAAAATTTGCTTAAAAATTGTACAATTTTTTTGGCTTTGTTTCTTTAGAAATCATTCTCCGTAACAAAGCTGCAGTGGCGTAGCCGAGAATATGAAGATCTCATGCGAAATTTTAATCTTGGGCCCTCCACAATATAACACTTGTTATGACAAATTAAGAATTAAACATAATTTTATATGTAAATAAATAATGAATAAAATATAAAGTCAAGGATTGTTAAGTGAAGAGTACCTCTTTGCGATGAAGAATTTGTAAATTGAGCAAGAAACTTGTTTATACCCAATTTCAAATTGAGATGATTAGAAGTTAAAAATTTTTTTGAAACGAATATGAATTAATATGAAAGGGAGCCAAAAGGTTACATAAAAAGGGAGAGTGCCTAGCAGCCTCTCAAGAGCCGGTTCCCTCCTTTGAGATCCGGCTATTTCCTATATCGAATCAAGGATGAGGAGCCAGCCCAAGGAAAAGACAATAGGAATTACAGAGAAGCCAAAAAACTATCCCATGTTTCCTCCTTTGGGACGGCAGAAGGTATGGCTCCGCGGGCCCATTTAGCCATTTACAAGGTCTCTTGGGGCCGAGCAGGAGCTTACACATCTGATATTATTGCTGCCATTGACCAGGCAATGGAAGCTGGTGTAGATATTCTTTCATTATCTCTTGGTTATCTTTTTAGGGGAGTTCCTATTTATGAAGACCCAATTTCCATAGCCTCGTTCGCAGCAATGGAGAAAGGAGTTTTCGTTGGGACTTCTGCAGGAAATGTTGGTGGTGAGTATGAGAAAGGTAAGTTAAATGATGGCGGTGAGTATTGGAGCGTTGAAAATGGATTACCATGGGTACTAACCGTCGGTGCGGGTTCTATTGATAGAGCATTTAACGGTATTGTAACCTTAAGTAATGGAGTTTCAATAATAGGTCAATCACTCTATCCACTTAAGTCACCACTAAGCAAAGTTCCTTTGATGTTTATGAAAACTTGCAGAACTATAGAGGAGATGAAAGAAGTTGGCTTCAAAATTGTAGTTTGTATTGACACAAAAAGCCCGAATGATCCCACATTCGACGAACATATCGATCATGTTAACAATGGAAATGTTGCTGGAGGTATCTTTATTTCTAATACGTCTCAACTCGATTCATTACAAGGCCTCACATTTCCTGCAATTTTTGCAAATCCGGAGGATGCCCAATTGATATTGGATTATATTAAAATGAGCTCTGATCCAAGAGCAAGTATAGAATTTCAACATACATATGTTGGTAAAAATAGACAAGCACCAAGACTAGCTGATTATAGTTCTAGAGGACCATCTCCAATCTGTCCTAGTATCTTGAAACCGGATATTATTGCTCCTGGCATATCCGTTATAGGAGCATATCCTAAAACAGAACCAGTTCACAATACCGGTTCACGTTTACTTTATAGCGACTTTAATATCTTATCAGGGACTTCAATATCTTCCGCTCGCACAGCAGGTGTAGCTGCACTTTTAAAGGGAATCCACCCAAAATGGAGTCCCTCTGCTATTCGATCTGCCATGATGACTACTGCAGAAAATTTGGATAACAATCTCAACGCCATTCAGGATAGCGGAAATTACTACCAACCTGCAAGCCCTCTTGCTATTAGAGCCGGTCATCTTAATCCGAACAAGGCTGCTGATCCTGGACTAGTCTATGACGCTAATGCAATGTTAATTTTCTTTGTTCTATTAACTACACTTCTAATCAAATTCAAAGTATTACAAGAAGGTCAAGGTTATAATTGTTCGAACCCCTCTTCAGATCTCAATTACCCATCTTTCATTGCCTTCTTCAATGCGAATGATACGTCTTCTGATGCTAAACTTGTACAAGAATTTCAGCGGACAGTGACTAATGTCGGGGATGGAATGTTAACTTATACGGCTAGATTGACAGGCATGAATGAATTTAAGGTGACTGTGAAGCCAGATAAATTGGTGTTTAAGTACAAGTATGAGAAGCAAAGTTATAGAGTTATACTAGAGGGAACAAAGCTGATAAAACAAATGGTTGTTCATGGTTATCTTAGTTGGATAGATGTTGGAGGTATGTATACGGTAAGAAGTCCTATTGTAGCTTCAAGACTTAGCTTAGCAACTCCAAACTAAGTAGATGATAATCAACAACAATACCCTGATCCTAGATCTTAGTATGAGATCATGATAAAATTCTTGACTTTCTATTCACTTTGTAAGAAAACACTAAGCAAAAAGTCAAATGCGATCACTTATTGAATATTTGGAAATAAAACTATTCCTTACGAGAAATTCTATTCATCCTCCATTTTGGTCCCTCACCCAGCCCTTCACTGATGTGACGACATATCACTTGATGAGGAGCAATTGGAGAGAGAATGGTGAGAAAATGTACTCTACTGATATGTCGCCACATCAGCGGAGGACCGGGGGAGGGACCAAAATGGAGGGATGAATAGAATTTTTGATTCCTTATATAGTTTACAACTAAAAGTTGATCTTACGTGATGTAGATTGTTGCGTCAATTTAGCAGTATAGTTTATACCACTTCGATCCTACAAAACAAGACTTAGGTGTCGTTTGGCAACACTAAAATAAGTTACTTTTTTGCTTATTTAAGTAGAAAAGTCAAAAAGTTAGTTTGGTACGCAAAAATTATCGACTTCATTTAAGTTAAAATTTGACTTTTTCTAGAAGTTAAAATTTTTAGCGTTTGACTTCAAAGTAAAGTAACTTTTTTTTGAGACATGCATGAATTTTACTTGACGAATTTTTTTTTGTCTATCTCGGCTCCACTACCACAACTAAACTTCTACTATACCATTCTACCCTCACCACCACCCTACCTCAACTAGCACAGCCACACCTTAACCACCACCTTCGTACCACCACCACCACCACCACTATACACCACCACACCTCGACAACAACCACCTCGTAGCTCCACCACCACCACCACCACCACTATCATTGTACCTTCACCACCACCGCCACCACCACCACCGCCACCGCCACCACGGTACCTCCATCAGTACCACCTACATATCTTATCCACCACCTTTACCACCATCACCATACCACCACCACCATAACTCCGCCACTATCACTCACATACCTTATCCACCACCACCAACGTATTTCCACTGTTACCACCAACGTACTTCCACCACCATCGCCACTATCTACCTCCACCACCACCATAACTCCGTCACTATCACTCACATACCTTATCCACCGCCACCACCGTATTTCCACCATCACCACCACCGTACTTCCACCATCACCACCACCACCGTACTTCCACCATCATACATCCTGTAGGGATTTACACCCTTCTACTAGTGTTTATAGCGGAAATAAGACATCTAATGTCTACACTAGTATTCCCAGGATCACATGCAAAAACTAGTAATTAAACTAACGGAGATAGTAGATTACCTTAATCGCTTTTCCCTCGAACTAGTTGAATTGATTGAAGAAGACCAAGAGCTTCAAGTGTAGCTCCTCTACTTGGGACACGAGCAATCAATTTGATCTCCCACCTTGTTGTATAGCTAGCACACCAATGGTGGTTGGATAGAAGAACACCTTCTTCTTTGACTAGATAGATAGTTAATGGGAATTAGCTCACTTTCTCCTCTCTACTTGATGTGGTAGAGTAAGAAAGCTTAGAGAGAAATTCCACACCTTATTCTCTGCCCTAAGAGTGTTTATATAGAACCCTAATGAGAATCCACCTCCTTTTAGGTTTCCTAAAACACCCTTTAGAATAAGATTTAGGGAAATAGTCAAAAATAGCAACTATTGGTATTTTCTCAATTCCCTAAGGAGATGACGTCCAAACCCAGCCAAAATTGGCAGATTTAATGTTCATAACATAAGGAAACGTCCCTCAAAAAATCAGTCCAATCCGATCCCTAAAAGTGCCCGAATCGGCCTAGGCCCAAAAACCCTGTTTTTGGCCTTTTTGTACTATCTTTGCCTAATTCCTTTTTAGGCCTATGAGATATGTTTATGGGACACTCCCGTGATTATATCTCACTCCCACTAGTCATATCCTAGATCAATTTGTCACTCTTATGTGTAACCCGTTGTAGGATCCGATCGAAGTTAGCCGCGAATTACTTCGTAATTCGACGATCGTAGTTGGTCTCTAGCTACAACTCTACGATCCCTAAATCAATCGGACTTGATGATCTTCCACATCAATTGTCCTATCCGACAATTTGTTCGCATTGTCACCTTGGTCGAAGGACATCTCCTTCAACTCCTTCAGACTCCCACTTGGACTTAGAACAAGTGCAATGCCTCGATTCCCGTGTCAATTTAGTATCCCATCTGATACGTCACGTCATTCAGACTTTCTTGATATCCGAGTACAACTGTAAAAGACAAACGATTAACTTTTAATCCGTTTGAGCGCGGCCACGCATTTTCAGTTGCTACTCATCAAGTGGCCTTGAGACACTTTGTACCTAATGTGATTAGGGTGACACAATCCATTCTTGCGCTCCCACTTAACTTCATGTCTATACTGTCCTTCCCAGTATCCGCCTTTATAACCTCCTTTTACGGCGCGGCGTTTAACGGAACCAAAGTCGGGCATTCCTTACATAAGATGAGTGGAGCACTCATGTTTTGAGGAATCTCTCCAATTGTCTTTATGAGAAGTATTGACGTTCATCACGAGTGATGTACTTCTCATTTGAGGGTTATCCAGTGTATAAACCTTTTACACACCCACGTAGTCGAATAGAATATACTATTCCTATAGCCCATGAAACTGCGCTATCCCATCGACTCCCGTGCTAGTCTTCGTGAGTCATTGTTGTCCATGCAATGACCTGGACCAGGTATTCGATAATAAATATTCCAAGTTCACTTAATAGGGTTTCATTCATCAGATCACGTATCTGACAAACCTATTCGGAATGTTTTATCATCAATGGACTGTCGTTTAAATACTAAACCAAATTTAGACGACTTGTGAAATAACTCTATTATTTCTGATAACGAGAGTTGTAAATCTGAGCCTCTTCCGTAAAACTCTTTTTACCCACTCAGTTTTACTCGTCGAGGTTTAAAATTATACCTCATGCCTTAGACTGTGTATGAATCTCATACTATGTCTTAGGTGACAGTTCAGTTTGACTACCGTGGTAGTCGGTTTTAAACTTTGCTAATTATCAATTAATTTGAAGACGGTTATCTTCAACCTTGATAATTTCTAGTAACTTTTACTAGAGTTAAGGCTTTTAATTCTTTATGTAGTATTTGCAACAGTTCCCGGCTTAAACACTTTTAGCCTACTTTCCTTCCATGTCTGAAAGTTTGCTACGATGACATGTTCAATTTTGTACTACTTCATCCTTTAGCCTTCTAGGATGTACTAAGTAGTGTTTCGGTTTTCCAATCCGAATTTGGATGTTTAAATGCTAATCATGTCCAACATGATTGACTTTATGTTTTCGAACATAAATGTCTCTCTCATGCGTGCTAGCTCATCGGTGTCTTTTCAGACTCCGAGTTTTGCAACGCCCTCTGTCATGAATTTTTGGGTCGAAATCTTTTAGACTTTCCGAGTCTTAGATTTTCTGTTTCGGATCTCAAGCATCTCAGCGTACTGAGTCTCTCTAATCCTATCATCCTTTTGATCTATGCTTATAGATCTTCAGATGCTCAAAATGGCATTTTATCCTTTTGTGTGTGGTCCTTTATTGAGTCAGTTCGTTACTGTTATACAACATCTTATGTCGTACTCAATCTTTTGTATGTACTCAGCATACGGACCCGGAAGGTTTGTTTCTCCCACTTACCTTATTGAAACTCGTGATTCAAGATTTTCTTCATTCCTCAGGAATCAAACTTCTTTGATTGCCTTTTTGAATCGAAGATTCTAACTCTTGCGTGCTTTTAATCCGTCGATAGATTTCTGAAGCATGCTTGTGGACATAACTTGATTGGAAGAATCTTATTCTTCTTGTCTAGTTTCGGGAAACATGAATGTTTCCATCCTTCTCAGTTTTCTACTTTGGAAAACCAATTTAGGTCTTCTGTTGACTTAAATTATCAAGCTTCATGTCTTGACGAGATATGGATTCCATGATGATTTTGGCTTCTAGCCAAAATCTAGAGTCAGTTTCCGTTTCTGCGCAGGTCTTTTATCTCTTCAGAAATAACCTTTATTTTCTGAGTCTTTGAGATTTGACTTTTTAGGGCTTTTGAACAACAATTTGGAATTTTCTCAACTACTTTGAGATATTCCTTTAGAGACACTTTCACTTGTTTTGAGAGTTCTCCGGCGAATGACATTTGCTTTTGTGCGATGGGTTTATAAGATCATATCTTTAACCTTTCCTTTTCCGAGGAGCCGCAGTTTGTTGCTCTTGGTCGAATTTAATCGTCTTGTACAAGTTGCATGATTGTTCTTCATGACTCTCCATGATTTTTCTCATGATCGAATTAAATCGACTTGTACTTTTCTCTCCCACTTATTCTTGTAATAATTAGTGCTAATTATTAGAAGAATACTATCATGAGCAACAAACACTTTGTTCTCTTGATTGGTTATGGAAGAAGCCCAAATTTCTTTCAAAAAGAAATTGCGTCAGATATTAGCTAGTTTTGTAACGCTTTTACAGATTTAGCTTTAGACGGAATTTTGGTAGTTTTGTGAGAAACTGTGTCTAGACTAATGGATTTGGAGGATAGAGTTTGATTCGTGTTCTTCATCTTAATCCATTTGGACACTCCAAATATGGATAGGTTAGAAGTACGTTTGAAGATCAATCTCTGTTTCTGACTCAAGACTTTCTTTCTTGTCAGTATGATTCATGTTTTGGTTATAGTGGACTTGTTGTCCTCATCCCTTTTGGATTGGGATGAACCTATCTTATAGGTTTTTGACCAAGTTTAGAATCTTTTGGTATAATTTGTTAAATTTAGCACTTATAAATATCTCAATTTAGAAATAAAGTTCTTTATTGATTCTCCGTAATACTTAGTACAGAGATGATGTTAAAAACTAGAAAAACTATTAATCTAGAATAGTGCCTAAAGTAGACTTCGATCCCTTTCAGCATCCTTAGCAGTCGAGGCTTCTGCTCCCTCTTGGATCTTGTCTTCCTTAGCCAAATACTCAGTTCCCAGCTGCACCTGTCCATTCACAATGATAGGGCAATTTTAGGTATCATATACCAAGGTTTGGGAATTTTACAGTATTTGATAAGTTAACTGTTTATACCTGAATTGGAAGCCACTGTTCCATTCTTCTTGTCCTCCAAGAACTTAGGGCAGTTTCTTTTCCAGTGGCCCTTGCCATCACAGTAGAAACATATGGTGTCAGGAGGAGGACCTTTGTCTTTAGATTTGGCAACTCGTTTGCCTTTACCTTTTGACGCGGTTTTCTTCTTCTGTTTTCCACCTTTCTTGAACCCTTTGTCCTTTTGTACCATAAGAACGTCCTTCTTAGTCTCCACTATAGCGACGTCCTTTTCGGCTGTTAGAAGCATAGAATGAAGTTCCTCCAACGTTTTATCCCATCCATTCATGTTGTAGTTCATCTTAAACTGATTAAAACCACTATGGAGGGAGTGAAGGATAGTGTCGGTAGCCGTCTGTTGGCTATAAGGGAAACCTAGTTTAGCCAGCTTGCCCATGAGCCTGATCATTTGACGAACATGAGGCCCAACTGGTTTTCCCTTTTCAAGGCGCATGTCCATAATTGCTTTGGAGGTTTCAAACCTCTCCAATCTCGACTGTTTCTGGAACATTTCCCGAAGTTGTCGCATCATGGAGTAAGCATCCATGTCTATGAACTGTTCTTGCAGAGTCGGTTCCATGGTTGCTAGCATTAAGCAAGTTACAGGCTCTGCCTTTTTCCGCACACTCCTTTCTTCATCTATCTCTTCTTTAGTCGAATCATCATCCAATACAGGAATTGGAGTTTCTAGTACATGTTGCTTTCCTTCCATCCTGAGAACTATTCCCAGGTTCCTCTCCCAGTCAAGGAAGTTGTGCTCATTTAGCTTCTCCTTGTCGAGAAGTGAGCGGAAGTTGAAAATATCTTTTGTCATCTTTGAACTACATAAAAGAAATGGCAAAGTTTTAAAACTCGTTATCGTTTTTGAAAAACTTAGTTTTCCCACATTATTCAATAAAAATCGTCCCCGATTGAATAAGTGATTCCAAGACCCCAGTTCTTCGGAGTAAAGCGGACGAAGGCCCTACCCTTTGACTCCGTCATTCCGGGTGAGTGAACTACTTCACTGATCATACCTTATGACTCTTGGTTGATAGATTTCATTAATGAATGACTAATCTATCCTTTTGCCTCGAGTATCCAAGACTCTCTTGCTGATCTCGTTGAGTAGAACCATTTAGACGTGTAGGCCTCTTCTATAGACCTACCCGCATTGTCCCAAGGTAGAGGAGGTACTCTGCGAAGGCCGACCCACCTTCCTCGAACAAGGGCGCAACGAGTGTCTTAATCTGGATAGGCGATTACTCAAGATTACGTTTTGGGGACTTTTACGCTAGTCTGGCGTTTGTTATAGTGAACTATTTAGCCTAACTAACATCCACGACATAAAGCGTAAATAAGTAAGTAAATGCGCGCGAGAAAGTAAATCAAGCAGACATGGATCCTAGTATGGCCCCTAACCTAGAAGATCTAATCTCCTTTGGTTTTCTTCTTGTTTCGCCTTTTGGTTCGTCTAGATCTCCATCTTTGAACCTCCATTGATTTCTCCCACTCGCCTTTGGATTCCATCCTCGAGTTTCTTCAATGGATTCATTGACCCTAAACTCTAATTACAAGACTCTAACGATTCGCAGATCGTATAAACTTAAAATTAAAATTAATTACAAAGCATGCACCCATCCGTGCTTAAAACAAGAATAAAGAAATAAATCTATGGCCATACTAGTTTCCCGCATTCACATCACATGCAATCATATAATATATCAAGGCTAAGAATTATATATGCATGATAATCTTGGGAGATACTTTTGTTGACATCACATGTCACATGACCTACCTTAAGTCTAAATTCAAAGAATTCGACTAATGGTGCGTTCTCGTTTTTATCTTTTATGATTTCTAAAATCATCTTTAAGAAAAACTCCGTTTTGGGCTCGAGAAAGCCCGGGTCAATTTCGGAAAAAATATTGGTTCGATTCTTAATGATTTCATAAATCAGTTTAAAGAGAAATCCGTTTTGGGCCCTTGGATGGCCCGGATTGATTTTGGAATTATTTGGTTGGAATCGGAAGAAATTTTGGCAAAAACTCCCACTCGAATGATGGTCCCTTTTCGTGGTCCGAAAAGCCTCGGAAAAGCCCAGGACAAGTCCTAGACAAGTCCCGGCCCAAGCCCACAAAAGGGCTCGGACAAGGTCCGGACATAGCACGGCCCATAGGGCCGGCATGTCCTGGCCGAGGCCTATCAAGGCCTGGTCTCGTCCTGGCCCGGAGCCAGGACGCTAGTCCATGCACAGGACGCGTCCTAGACGTGTCTGGTGCTGGACCGGACCAGCACTAGGTGTCTCGGACTAGTCCGAGACACCCAGAACCTCCCAGACGCGTCTGGTCGAGTGCTCTGGACGCGTCCTAGACGCGTCCAGGAAGCTCCCTCCGCAGCTGCTGGTCGCGTCTCCAAGACGCGTCCCAACAGCTGCTCTGGACGCGTCTTCAAGACGCGTCCAGAAGCTTCTGTCGCAGCTGCTGGTCGCGTCCTAAACGCGTCTCAGCAGCTGCTCTGGACGCGTCCAGAGGACGCATCCAGGAGCTTCTGGTCTGGCCAGGAAGCTTCCTGGCCGGACACTAGGGTTTTTCAAAACCCTAGTTTCCAAAAATTTTTTTTTTTTTTTTGTTGTGCAAATCTTATTTGCTAACTGCCAATTTTAAAACTTTTCTAAATTTTGAAATCTTTTAGAACACTTCTAAAATTTTTACAAAACTTGTAGAAACTTTTAAAATTTCCAAATTTTGTTTTGAGAGTTTCCTAAAACTCAAAACACTTCTTTTAGAACACTTCTAAAATTCCAAATTTTTGTTTTTCAAAAGTTTCCAAAACTTAAAACAACTCTTAATCAAACCAATTTTGGATCAAAATCTAGGTTTTTGAAATTTTCCAAAGAACAATTTTGAAATCAATTTGAAAAATCTTTGAATCCAATTCAAAATTAATCAAATTATATGTTTAAAATCTTTTTAAACATAACTATCAATTTAATCAAGCATGGATTAGTTTGAAATTCAATCAAATTGAGACTTTTAAAATACTTTTTAACAATTTGATTCTCAATTTGAAATTCATTGAATCCCATTCAATAATATCAAATTGTGAGTTTAAATAATTTTTAAAAACACTTTTTAAAATACTTTTATAAACTCAATTTATTGAACTATCAATCATATCCAATGTGAACTAGTTCGATTCTTAGCAAAAACTAGTTAATTGCAAGAGGCTCTGACGCCACTGTAGGGATTTACACCCTTCTACTAGTGTTTATAGCGGAAATAAGACATCTAATGTCTACACTAGTATTCCCAGGATCACATGCAAAAACTAGTAATTAAACTAACGGAGATAGTAGATTACCTTAATCGCTTTTCCCTCGAACTAGTTGAATTGATTGAAGAAGACCAAGAGCTTCAAGTGTAGCTCCTCTACTTGGGACACGAGCAATCAATTTGATCTCCCACCTTGTTGTATAGCTAGCACACCAATGGTGGTTGGATAGAAGAACACCTTCTTCTTTGACTAGATAGATAGTTAATGGGAATTAGCTCACTTTTTCCTCTCTACTTGATGTGGTAGAGTAAGAAAGCTTAGAGAGAAATTCCACACCTTATTATCTGCCCTAAGAGTGTTTATATAGAACCCTAATGAGAATCCACCTCCTTTTAGGTTTCCTAAAACACCCTTTAGAATAAGATTTAGGGAAATAGTCGAAAATAGCAACTATTGGTATTTTCTCAATTCCCTAAGGAGATGACGTCCAAACCCAGCCAAAATTGGCAGATTTAATGTTCATAACATAAGGAAACGTCCCTCAAAAAATCAGCCCAATCCGAGCCCTAAAAGTGCCCGAATCGGCCTAGGCTCAAAAACCCTGTTTTTGGCCTTTTTGTACCATCTTTGCCTAATTCCTTTTTAGGCCTATGAGATATGTTTATGGGACACTCCCATGATTATATCTCACTCCCACTAGTCATATCCTAGATCAATTTGTCACTCTTATGTGTAACCCGTTAAAGGATCCGATCGAAGTTAGCCGCGAATTACTTCGTAATTCGACGATCGTAGTTGGTCTCTAGCTACAACTCTACGATCCCTAAATCAATCGGACTTGATGATCTTCCACATCAATTGTCCTATCCGACAATTTGTTCGCATTGTCACCTTGGTCGAAGGACATCTCCTTCAACTCCTTCACCTCCACCACCACCGATGCCACCATCAAACCTCTCTACCACCACCACCATCAAACCTCAACCACCACCAAAACCCATAACCATACCTTCTAGCACCACCACTACTACCAAAATCACCACTACTTCGTATACAAGACTAATCGTGGAAATCTTGAACAAATCCTAATTAAAATCAAGTATCTCTATGAGAAAGAAAAATAAAATTATCAAAAGTAAATTGAGTTACCAAACTAACTTTTTGACTTTTTTAAAGTAAAAGAACTTCTACTACAAGCAAAAGTATTTCTACTTCTGGTTGCCAAACGACACCTTAGAATTGAAATTTTTCAATTTTGCAAGCGATATGCTCTTACATTATCCAATAAGCTACTCATCTCTTGACCCCTGGTATAGGGGCACCCATTTAGTCTAAAGAGGCGATTATTTTCTTCTGACTTTTCTATTTTGAAGTCTGTAAACTAATTAGTGGAAGAGTCTACATCTTCTACACCACCACCATGAGCCCCGTTGTAACCGTCTTCTTCATTTTGTCTCTCATCTCCCTATGTATTATTTACATCTTTTCCACAGTATTTTTTTCTCCACTCTCCTCCTCTTGTCTCATACGAAGGACTGCAGACGACATAGTACTTCTATTATCGTCGATAGAAAATGGAGGAGAGAGAGTGAGAAGAGAGAGAAAGAGTAAAAAAAAATAAGAATAAACTTTAAAGGTAGGGAAATGTTATTTTGCCTGACAGTAAATGCCCTGAATGGTCCGAGAAGATAAAATTGCTAGTGTCATGTGACAATTTTGTCTTCTTGGATTATTTCTGGACGTGCATTGTCGGACGAAATAGCCCTATTGTTAAAGATAATATGTAGGTTAGTATGATTTCAATTTACCTACAGACGTCTAAATAAAAAAAACAAAAATGTTATTTGGTCTGAAAATGAGACCAAGCACAGTCCGAGAACTGATGTAGGCGGTTCTCATTGATCTTGGCATGTGGAGGGGGAAATATCAAGACCAATAAGGGCCAACCGCATCAACTTTCGGGATGTGGTTGGACCCATTTCGCGACCAATTTCTCATAAAAAAAAAAGTGACTGCCAGTTGTTCCTATGACATAGGGCTCTATGCCATTATAGCAACGACCTCCTCTAATAACTCTATTTCCTTTTCTGATCAAAAGTAGTTCACTCTCTGCTATTTTCTGTTCAAAAATGATGCTATGCCCGACGGATTTCCCGACCCAATCCCGGCCATCCGAGTTGGCACGCCAACCGGGCATAGCATCATGAGTTGGCAGCTTGAAGGGAGGGATGTTTCAATATTTACATTTTGGTCCCTCAAATTTAATGCTTTCTGAGTTGAGTCCTTTTTAAAATAAGTGGAACCAAAACACGGGATTCTTTAACTTTCCCTCTTTTGCTTAGCTGCCAACAAAAAAAAAAAAAAACTAAAACCTAGGGTTTCACTTCACTTTCCCTCTTCCAACTCGATTCCAGCAAGGTTTGCTTCAAATCACTCGAGAAATTCTAGGGTTTTGCTTCAAATCACTCGAGAAATACAGCTCCTTCACTCGATTCAACTCCAGGCATCATCAGGTAATTTTTGAACTCAAAATCGAACAACATAACTAGTAAGATTTTGTTGAAATTCTAGGGTTTTTATGTGTTTAATGGAGTATAGGGTATCTTTCTTTCTGTTGTTTTGCAGTTCTCACCCTATCCAGGTATAACCCCATAACACAACAGCACTAATTTTACTCTTTTTCTTTTTTTATTGATCCTCTTCCACTAAATTTAACCCTTTATCTCTTCACCACCACCACCACCACCACTAGAACAATCACAAAATTTATCAAAATTAAGTTTAATTTCAATCTTTAAAATTATTTCCTTCTTTAATTATATATATTTGTTGTTGTTTCTTTGATTTTACAAATTGGTTTGTTGTATTTGGATTGAATTGAATTGAAACCCTAATTCTTTAATAAAGTTGAAGATATTCTAAGTTTCATGATTTCAAGATATTCAGTTTGAATTAGCTGATTTTATAATTTGGTTATTATCAATAGAAAAATCTAGGGAAGCAAATCAAATTTGTATATTATATGCAAGTTTAGGTAGTTCCATGTAAAATTGAAGTATGTATCTTGAGTTTATGGCATAGAGTGGTACTGGAGAAGTGGAGAAAATTTCGTGGTTTATGAACTTTTTTTGCATAACTATCCGATGTTATACAAGTTTGTATACTGAAGTTCGGTCTCCATGTACATTAAATCTGATTTGATCCTATATTTAATCTCCATAATTAGATATAATAAGCAATTATAGATGTAAAATCAATTTCACCTTAATTGCTGTTAATGAGTTATAGATGGAAATCACCTAGCGCGTCGTGTTCTCTCCTCGATTGGTACAGTTTCATTTTGGGTCATGTTCTTCTTAGATTTTCACTCTCTCTCTCTCTCTCTCTCTCTCTCTCTCTCTCTCTCTCTCTCTCTCTCTCTCTCTCTCTCTCTCTCTCTCGCTCTCTTTACGAAATACATCAATCGTATCAACGATTTGAAGAACCCGGTTGTTGCTCTTGCTAAAGTCGTTTTAGGGATGATTTAGCCCTTTATTTGTCACTCATTTTAACCTAATTTGTTATTCTTCAAGTTTGCTTTGTAACTGATTTTGTTAGTCAAAGAAACGATTTTGGCCTAGTTTTTAATGTGGTTGCTATTGATTTGATGAATGTTTTGTTATTGATTTTGTTATTCTACTCTTTACACTTTGCTTATGGTATCATACATAATCTAAGACTTCTGTTAAGAAATTTTGAAGTCCTAGCTAGAAGATGAGTTCAATAAATTATCCATTACATTTTTCTTAGTTATTACTGCATAATCTAAGATAGGAATCTAAATCTTGTATTTCATATTTCAAGCACAAACATAATTTTGTGTGACCTAATTTGCTGTTACTAATTTGTTGTGTTGCGTTGTTTGTTACTAATTGGGGTCTACTGTGTTGTTACTAATTTGGGTGTAATTCTTGTAGTTCCAAATCTAGTGATGTGAAGGAGGACTGTGTAGAGGTACATCATCTGCCATGGCTTTGGCATGAATACACTCGTTGTCGCGCATAATGTGATTCCCGTAAAACCCTGCAGAACCCAAAATAGTGTTTTCATCCCAGTTGAACAAAATCAGGAAGAGAACATTAACGTTGCTGAAGATAGATTGTTGTGAAGATCGCTACATATTACACGTTATGTGTTACATATTTCATCTTTTATTGTGCGGAGGAGCGAGGAAATCAAAATAAATAGCCAAAAGTACTTCTATAGGAGAAGAAGAGAACTCTGCGACTGTTATTCTATAACGAAGTTGTAATTATCAACAGAATTGATGCCTCAATTGACGCATGCAGAGGAAAGCGTAGTATCAAGCTTTTGACTATTTTCTACGAGTAGAAGAGTGATTTTGTGACTTGCTAAGTTTTAATTTTTTCGACTACGTCCAACTTCATCCAATTTGAAACCTATAAGCTTGTACTTGTTAGGAGAGATTAATGCAGTTTTTTGGTCATGTTTATGTTCGATCTTCGGCAGCCTAACTTTAGAATATCTATTTCATAATGTATAGTATTGTTACAGTGAAACAAGATGACGGTAAATCTCACTCAAATGTCAAGAAAGATTTTTTACTTTTATTCATGGTCAGAAACACTTCTACCCAACCAAAAGAGTACCCCATTAGGCTGAATCTCAACAAAGAGGGGGATATTCTTCATCAAAAGTTAACTTCAATTGCCAATAAATCCCTACCTTTTAACTTCACCCTATACAAAATTGCTAGCAGTTGGGGAGGGGGGAGTCACAATCTTGAAACTAAGTCACTCTTAGTATTGAATACTAATTTGAGATAGACAAGCAAAAGAACAATGGGATTTTTTTTATTTGATTCAGTTTAGATGGAGTTTGGCTCAATAATCTTCCTGCACTTTGAATGCCTGATACACAAAAGTTCTTAAAATGGTTTAATTAATCTACCAAATTTCTAATCTTTTATGTTGAGGTTTGAAGCATTCAACCTACAGTCCTACATCATTAAACTTATAATCATAAAAAAATTTCAAACATAAAATTTCTCAGAGTAAATACATCAAACACCTTATAAACATATCCAAACTAATGTATTATCACATCATATTCATCTCAAAATAAGAAAACAAGAAGACTCCATCTTCTCCACCATCACCATTACCAACCACAAATCACCCGTTGCTACCATCACCATATCTATGGCTACCACAGTGTCTCCATCGCCAAGGCGCCAAGAGAACCTAGTTTTGCCCTCGTTTATCTGTAATGGACATATTGTTTCAACCTACAGAATTGATGCCCTCGAAGATTGGGAATGTAGGGATTGAGTTATTTTCATCTAGATTGTCATGAAGAGGAATAAAAACCCCAACTTTCACCTGAAAATGTAACAATAATAACAGTAATAGACTAGAGTGATTACCCAGTTACCCATAAAAAATGGAATGAAATTAGGGCAAAGTAAGTAATACCCGAGATTCGTCCATGGATGAATAGTTAAGGGGTTGAAGAGATGAGGAAGGAAGAACTAAAGGTGGATGAGTGAATAATCTAAAAAAACCCATTAATGGACTTACCTGATGATGCAATGGATTGGAGAGTTCAAAATCTTGTTCTGCCCTAGCTTTTAGTTGGAAGAGGGAAAGTGAAAGTGAAATCCCGTGTTTTAGGTTATTAGTAGAAAAAGGACTCAACTTAAAAGGGTTCAAATTTGAGGGACCAAATTGTAAACTTTGTAAAACTAATCCCTTTCCTATGCCAACTCAGGATGCTATGCCCGGTTGGCCTGCCAACTCGGCTGGCCGGGATTGGGCCGGGAAAACCGCCGGGCATAGCATCATTTTTGTTTTCTGTTTGTTCTCACTCTCGTCACTTCTTGTTCTTCCTCTCTCTCTCTTGTTCTCCATGATGGAGGTCTTCCAAAAGAATCACACTGTTGTCGTCACGGAAAGGGTTTTGTGTTAGCTTCTTGTTTCGCTGCTACACCAACTATTAGGGCAATCATTCGCACAATGCCGTGATATAATTTCATTCTGTTAGATGTTAAACCTCAGTTTCCCGTACCACAGTGAGAGTAAAGTTAGGGCTTCGAGAAAATGATGGAGGAACAAGGAGATTTTCTTGCATAATTTTACTTCTTTTCTGTCTGAGTTCATCACTGATCTCTGATATTTACTGGCTGAGTATGTATGTTTCTCTCCATCTCTCTCTGAAATTCATTTTCTTCCTTGGTTCTGTTTCTTGTGATTAGTTGTCTACCCTTTCCTTGCATCCCCTTCTTGGGTTTTCTACTTGCAAAACCCTTTACTGTTTCATTGTTTCTCTGCTACTCTGTTTCTTATTCATCCATGGATTTTAGTAGTAGTCAAACTATTATGATGTTCATCTGTTTCTTGTTCATCACATTCTTACATTCAACCTCCACCTCAACCAACTTACAGACATATATCATTCACATGGACTTATCGGCCATGCCGAAAGCCTTTTCTAGTCATCATAGTTGGTATGCCTCAACATTATCTTCTGCTTCCCAACACTACTCTGAGACTAGGAGTAGTCTTATTTATACTTATATTAATGTTGTCCATGGCTTTAGTGCCAGTCTTTCTTCTTCTGAGTTAGAAACACTAAAGAAATCACATGGTTTTGTTTCTTCGTTTCCGGATAATCGTGTTATGACCCATACAACCCATTCTTCTCGATGCCTTCATCTTAACTCTGTGTCGGGTGCATGGCCGGCTTCAAATTATGGCAAAGATGTAATAATTGGTGTGGTTGATACGGGGGTTTGGCCTGAGAGTCGAAGTTATAGAGATGATGGGATGACTAAAGTTCCATCGAGATGGAAAGGAAAATGTGTTGATGGAGTTCAGTTCAATTCTTCAATGTGCAACAAGAAACTAATCGGAGCTCGGTTCTTCAACAAAGGTCTAATTAGCAATAAACCAAATTTGACGATCTCAATGAATTCGCCACGTGATATTGATGGACATGGGACCCATACTTCATCTACGGCTGCTGGAAATTATGTCAAAGGGGCATCGTACTTTGGCTATGCCAACGGAACAGCAAGAGGGATGGCTCCGCAGGCACGTTTGGCCATCTACAAGGCCATTTGGGAGGGTGCTGTTGGTGGTTATACATCTGATATCCTAGCTGCAATGGACCAAGCAATTGAGGATGGGGTTGATGTCCTTTCCCTATCAATTGGCTCGTCTGGGGTTCCTCTGTATGAGGATGGAATTGCAATAGGTTCCTTTGCAGCAATGGAGAATGGTATATTTGTAGCAACATGCGCAGGAAATCGTGGTCCTTCATATGGAACTGTAGCTAATGAAATACCTTGGGTTCTAACCGTTGCTGCGGGTACAATTGATCGTGAATTCATTGGACTTGTTAGTCTAAGCAATGGAGCCTCATTTTATGGTTCATCCCTTTCCCCTTTTAACAATTCATCCTTGACCCAAGTTCCTCTGGTGTTCATGAACAGGTGCAATAGTAGAAAAGTTCTCAGGAATATTGTTGGCTTCAAGATAGTAGTTTGTTTAGGCACTGATGATTCGATTCATTTACAAGTCAGTAATGTGCGGAGTGCAAATGTTGCTGGAGGTATCTTTATATTGAACAAACCTCAATACCTCAATTTCAAGACCTCGTTTCCAGCTGTTTTTGTAAGTTTGAGTGATGGCAAATCTATCTTGGACTTCATTAAGATGAGTTCTGATCCAAGAGCAAGTTTAAAATTCGGATTGACTCATGTTGGTAGAAGAAAAGGTAATCCAACACCAAGAGTAGACTATTATAGTTCCAGAGGACCATCTTCAAGTTGTCCAAGCATCTTGAAGCCTGATATCATGGCTCCTGGAACTTTAATTCTAGCAGCATGGCCTAAAGCTACTCCAGTAAGCGGATTGGGTCCGCCATTATTTAGTGACTTTGAATTATCAATAGGAACTTCGATGTCTTGCCCTCACATGGCAGGTGTAGCTGCACTATTGAAGGGGCTACATCCAAAATGGAGTTCAGCAGCAATCCGGTCGGCCATAATGACAACAGCGGACACCTTAGATGACACTCTCAGCCCAATCAAAGATATTGGAGATAATAACCGACCCGCTACCCCACTTTCTATGGGTTCGGGTCATGTTAATCCAAACAAAGCCATCGATCCTGGGCTCATTTACGATGCAAATGCTGAAGATTATGTTAATTTTCTCTGTTCATTGAACTACACCGCCGAGCAAATCCAAACGATTACAAGGTCTTACAGTTGCAATGGTTCAAACCCGTCTACAGATCTCAACTACCCATCTTTCATTGCCTTCTTCAATGTGAATGACTCGTCTTCTCATACTAAACTTGTACAAGAATTTCACAGGACGGTGACTAATGTTGGGGATGGAATATCAACTTATAGAGCTAAGTTGACATCCATGAACGGATTTGATGTAACCGTAATTCCAGACACACTAGTTTTCAAGGAGAAGTTTGAAAAGAAAAGTTTCAGAGTTGCTATTGGAGGACCAAAGTTGATGAAACAAGAAGTAGTTCATGGATCACTTAGTTGGGTTGAAAATGGTGGTAAATATGTTGTAACAAGTCCACTTGTAGCTACAAGAGTCGTAGCAGTTCCTGTGTCTGTTTAATTGCCTTTCTTCTTCCTTGTTGATGTAGCTCTGATGAATTGACATAAATATGAATTAATTGCAAATTGATTAGGAAAAGCAGCTCACATTTGGTCCATACATATATATATAAGAGAATACAGATCTTTTTCATCATCAGGTGATGGTCCTAAAATTGAATGAACAGATTTTGGAGATCAGAATATCAGATCTTTTTCATATATATATATATCTATATCATTATATGTGAATATGAAAAGAAAGAATTTTGATTTTGCAGGAAAGCTAAATTATCCAGAGCAGGGAGGAAAAAAGGATTATGCAATAGCTACCATCCGTAAAGACCATCCAGATGTATTTGTGTTGGTATTGGGACCTAGAAGGGTTGGAGATCCAAATTACTGTTGCAACCGCGTCCAACTGGCAGTTGATGCATCTGGAACCGTTGTTCTCATCCCAAATATCGGATGAGCTAACCTTGTAATTCGTTTCTACTTTAGTTAAATATAAAATAAATAATGTTCTTGAGGAGAAAAATAAGTAACATGAAACTGTAATCATGTGAATTAGGCAAGTTCACTGCTGAGATAATTTTTCTTACAGTAGTTTGTCTTTTGTTGAACTTCAGATTCACATGTTTATTTAATTAAACTTTACTCTCAATGGCGGGACATCTTTGTTTCGATCGTAAGCCTCACATAGTTTGGTTATTCACATAGTTCAGTTATTTGAATTTTGTATCTTCGATGAAAGTTAGACACTTAAATAAGATGAGAGAGACCATAAGTAGTAAATCTTTTAATCCGTCTTAATGAAGTTGATTGTGATAATACAGGGATTACTTACTGAAGATGTTGCAGCTGCCATGAAAGTGTTGTTGCCAGGGACTGGTGAAGGTGAGTTTGCTGCTTTGTGTTCCTGAGCTGATCAGGTTTGCTTCCATTACCATTGGAGCGGGCCTCTGCACTATGATGACATACCAGTATGCAATTTTGTCTAAGCCTTTGGGTCTGAATTGTTGGAATTGGTCGATCCACTCGAGTACCTCGAGGATTATCGGGGTGGCCCGAGTCAGTCCCATGTCGAACCACCAAGTTAGTTGTTATATGTGAAACTTTGTATCATTGGAGTTTATCATTACAGTGGAGTTTGTGGCATTTGCATAGAAAAGTGTCCCGAATACTTACGTAGTATATATATTTGTATATGTATATACGTGCGTATTTTATGTGTACATGTATATAAGAGTTAACAAAAATTGGCCAAGCTAATCGTTACTGATCGTTGGGATTGAAAATTGGGCATGTCTGATCCCCGACTGCTTAGCTTGGGGTAACATTTTGCACAAGCCTCTGATACAGTGAATTTACATTCTTTTCTAAAGAATATGAAAAACAATATTGTTATTCTTTTTCATGTAATGACTTTTCTCATATTATTTGTGCATTGAGACCTGATAAGGAACAAACTTATTTCTGTAAAACAAACAGTAGAAAAGAAAATTTTGTTCGATAGAACTATTATTTGGAAAACGCAATTTTTAATGTACTTACATTCAGTTAGCGAAATTAATCAACGAACATGTACCCTAATGTTTTTCTTCAAAGGCCAGTCGATAATTTAGAAAGATGAAACTTTTATTAACCCTATAATCCTTAATCTAATTTTGTCATTGTTAAGTTTGTGGTCATCCAACTCAAAACCAATTGGCAATGAGTGGATAGGATCTATACTTTATATTCTTGGTTGCTAGTTACCCATTCTCCCATGTGGGACTATTCTCACACGCCCCCTCACGTGTGGGGTTCTTTGAGCCTAACACGTGTATTTTTTTTTCTTTACGGGTGACGTGGAGCACGTGTGGCTTTTAAACCTATCACGTTTGGGCCTAGCTCTGATACCATGTTAAGTTTGTGGCCATCCAACTCAAAACCAATTGACAAAGAGTGGAGAGGACCTATACATTATATTCTTGGTTGCTAGTTACTCATTCTCCCATGTGGGACTATTCTCACAACCATCCTTATGATTCAATGGTTAATGTTGTACAACTTTATTTTACAAGAGGCCTATAGTTTTAGTTAAGACGTCAAAAAGTTAATGTAGCGAGAACAAATAAAGCCAATCTCTACGATAAAAAATGAAAGTACACAAAATTGATCTCCACACGTCTCTCTACGGAATTTACTACGACTTTTTATTAGTCTTGATAGATCTTAGTAAATCTTACAACTGTAAATATGTATGAGTAAATATCCGTTCAAAATTAAATAAGAGAAAACCTCAAAAAATATAGAACTAGTTCAAAGTTTAAGAAAAAAAAACAAATGAGTGTACTGCACGTATTGAGAAGGGGAAAGGGGAAAAATAACAAACATAAAGTGCTTTAAAGGAGTCTTGAAGCATGGACTTCATTTGTGTGAGGTAAATGTCTTACCACTAAGTTATCCCCTAGTTGATGCTTGTAATGTATGAGGCTTTAACCAATGGGTCGGTGGGTATATAGACCAAAATAATGTTCAAAAAAGGTTTATGATTCAATCTTCTCAAAATATGGATATTTAGTCCTTTTACATTATGGACATAAAAACCCTCACTTTCTAAACACATTACCGTTAATGTCCCACGCTCAAATTTGACGTGGAGATTTATTAGCAAAAATTGTGGAGATTTATTAGCAAAAAATATGGAGATTTATTAGAAAAAAATGGATAGAAACAAATCATAATTTCTCTCTCCTCTAAACAGATTTGGAAAGCAAATTTTCTCTTTCCTATTATCCGAATCAATCAGAAACAAAAATCCTAACCAAAACGAAACGTCATCACCACGGATATTTCAAATCAATTTTCTCTCTCTTCTTTACAGATTTAGAAATCAAATCAATTTTCTCTTTCCTATTATCCGAATCAATCAGAAACAAAAATTCTAACCAAAACTACTGTAAAGTATGTATAATTTATTCACAAGTTTTTTTTTCATGGTTATTTTTCATCATAAAGAAGTTTGTTTCAACGTTATGGTGAGATTTTGGGTTGATTTTTATGGTTTTTTCTGTTGTGACATAGTTTCTGATGTTCAAAGCTTCGTCATAAATCAATTTTTAGAGATCTATTTGATAAATTATGTCAATTTCTGTCTGGTACAACTTAAATTACTGTAAAGTATGTATAATTTATTCACAAGTATCCGTGATTTACCACAGGATTCGGTAATTTTTGATAAATAACTAATGATAACAACAAAAATTTAAAAGTTTTAATTGATCAAACCTTGTAATTTCTGATAGTGGTCACTTATATGAAGGAATTTATATTGTATACTGATATACAATAAGTATGTTTTACAATGGATTTAATGATGTACAACAAATTCTGATATACTAATGATAAAGTATAATTTTAAACGTTATATACCTAAATTGTAAATACGATATTATGTATAATTTACAATAAATTATGCAAACTTTATGAAAAATAATGACACATTTATCACAAATAATGAAATCATGTTTCCTTTCCATGTCTTTCAATATGAACATGAAATCGCATTTCAATGGTGCCCATCCATGCACTATCCATTTGCAATCTTTAACAGGACACACAACAGTAACACGCTTAGAATCATTCTTTATGAATTTGAAATCATGCCCGGTGTTGATGCTATATTGCCTAAGAGCATATCGAAAAGCTTTTGCACCCCCAGGAAATAACTGTCCTAGTTCTGTAAATATCTTATCCCAACCATCTGATTTCAGTTTGATTTCCTTATTTTGATTTGATGATTCTGCCTAGAACTCCATCTGTGATAACAAAGTGAGATAGATTAATTCAAATAAATTATATATACAAGTATATTATTTGCAGTAAATTATATGAACATTTGAATAAATTACATGTACTTTACAGAAAAGTACACAGGATTTACATATGTAAATCAAAGATGTTAGAATAATGAAACGAGAACTGTTTTGATATTAAATCATACATAATGTTCCATAAATTACGTATGATTTACACAAAATAATATAATGTTAATGTTATTCGTGAAAAATTTGCAGAACCAGAACATATATCATGTTCTCAATTTGATAAACATCGCAGGGAAAAGTTTATATAATTTACGTTACATTATGGTAATTTATTCTAAAGTATATATAATGTTAATTCTGTTATGAGTAACCGTGCGAAAGAATCACGTTTCATCAATCTGTACGGAAAAAAATCAGATCTGGAGAAAATTTGAATATCATACTTTGCATAAACTCCAAATCTATTGATAACTGATATGACGATTGATTGCAAACAATAAGTAAACTCGATTTGTAAGATTTAGAAATGAAGTATTAATCTCATGAAGATCGTGATCATTAATACAATCTTTAGAGAGAGAAAGACAATAATAACTTTCTTGATCTGAAACAGAATCATCAAATAAGAAAATTGTTTACCTGATTAACAATTAAGATGATGATTTTGAATAGCTCTAATGATAATAAAACAAGTTAATGAAAGATTTTCAATCGAAACATAATCAGAAAACATAAAATTTGGTTTGAGTTTTATCTGAACTTAGAAACTCAATTTTCTGTTTAATGGAGGATAGTTTCAGATGATGAAGATGTAGAGAGAGAGATAGATAGGACGAGAAGGTTTCGGTTACAAAGTTTTTTGTTTTAATGGAGGATAGTTTCAGAAGATGAAGATGTAGAGAGAGATAAAGATAGGACGAGAAGGTTTCGGTTACAAATTTAAGGAAGATAATGATTTCTTTCTTCCTTTAGAGTCGGTAATTGGAGAGAGAAACAGGGAGATAAAAAAGGGAAACGAATATTGGTTGATTTGAGCTTAAATTAGATCTTATATATATGGAAGGTTAGTTTAGGTATTATAAATTATTTGGTATTCTAGGGATTTGTATTTTCTCTCTAGATGACACCAAATGGACTAGATATCCATTTGTATTATTTCTTTGGTTTTGAAACCCTTTATAGGATTAGAGAGGACTAAAAGTCCTATTAGGGTCCGTTTTTTGGATTATAAGCCCAAAAATATTTAACCAAATCCCCTGGCTGCCTTAGTAGATGCCTATAATCCTATGAGATTCTTACAAATTTTATCCCGCTGCAGCTAGGGATAGCCCCCAAGTAGATCCGCCCTTGGTTGTTGATCCTTCTGTGAGAGGTTTCCGTGTTTCTTGAAACATAAAAGTGATACTATTATTTTATACAAGAGATTGCCATGATTCAGGTGGACATAAAGACTAGTGTGTGTTACTGTAGCAATTTACAACTATTCAATGCAGCTCGAGACGTATCATGTTCAGGATGAAATACAATGAATATTTTGTCACTGCCATTTATATTATTAGTATTCACCTGTCACAATTCTTGTACCTCTTCTGTTTGAAATGGTCTGATCTTCCTACTCTACATTTTACTATTTCAATAGATTATGTCATAATTTTTATAGATTGATGATTGTTGTGCAGGACTATAATGGTTGATCGACATGGATTAAATTAGCATTGGTCGAAAGCCAATAAAAGAAATCACAGGACCAATTTACTTGAAGTTTTATAGTGATGTTCGAGCAGTCAAGTGTTCTAAATTTATTTAAAGTTATTCTATCAGAAATTAGTTGACTTCAGTAATACCCAATCAATGCTTTACCAAGTTGGGCTAAAAACAAATACGTTCTTACTCTGAAAGCTTTTCTTATTCTGATCATCTTTTAGGTTGTTGCAAAACTACGCTTAATTTAAAGAGGTATTTCCTTTTTGGTCCCCTACCTTGGAAGGTTTGGTTCAACAGACCTCCGGCGAAGGGAAGCCCCTTCGCCGAAGTGTTTAGAGAGAGCGAGAGGAGAGAAAATTCTTTGAACACAGAAAATGGTCATCAGTTGACTATCGTCAATAAGTCAAGAAAAGATCAAAAGCCCAATGGATCAAACCGCCTCAAAGCAACAGGACCGTTGAGTCAAAAGAGATATGTCACTTAAGCACAGAATCGGGAGGCTGACACGATCGTCTTAGGTTCCTCAGTCATGTCCTGCCTCAAATACAACCAGGTATGTCCTGGGATTCACGAGAAGACTAGGGAAATCCATGTAAGCAAGGTCGATGTCGTAAGCCCTGAATATGGGAAGGCATAAGTGCGTTGAACGCTTACCGACTTAAACCCAAATCTGATCAAAGATCTCAGTCGGTTAGGATCCTAAGTATTTAAGTAACTTGGACTTCAATAGTCTCGAAGGAGGAAACATCTCCTAGAGAATCTATTAACTCGGCATGATATCTATCGAGGATCCTAAAACAGAGGAACTCATAAATATCTAAGATACGAGATAAACTCAAAAGAAAATCCTAAATCTCCTAACTACCGAAGAGTAGTCTTAATCCCGAAAAGTGAATCTCAACCGCTTCATCCACACCGTCTACCAACAGTCAGTCAAAAAATATCTATAAAAGCTAACCAAATCACCTCGAAGAAGGTAAGTTCACTAAGAACTCCAAGGTTCAATCAATATTCAATTTTTAACAGCAAAGGGCAATCTAACTGTCTTGAGAGTCAGAGAGGCTTCTGAACTCTTTATAGGTTTTCCCCCAGGCTTTCAGGAGTGGGAATCAAAGAAGCAGATTCATCAATCGAACGGGATCCAGCATCACGATCTCACGGTTTTGATTGATTCCAGGATTGACAAATTTTGACATCAATAGAGAGATTTTCAGAAAATAACTCAAGAATCTTAGATATCTAATAATCTAGTTATTTTAGTAGTTTCATATTTTGGGTTAGTGGAGAATTAATATTTTAGTAGTTTTACAATTTTGAATTCTAATATTTTATTTTTGAGAAGTTGTTATTTCGAATTTGATTAGGTTTAGAAAACCCTAATGCTATATAAAGGGAGTTTAGTAGTTGTTTAATTCATACAATTTTGATTCATTTTATCAATAAAAATTCACATTTAGTTTAATCTTGTTAATTTTAGTTCTGTAAGTCTTAAATGAAGATCTAAAGACTTATTCTGATTTTTCCGTGGTGTCAGTTGTGATGTAGATTGTTGCGGAAGTGTAAAAGTAATGGAATCCACCATTATAACAATGATAAAATACGTAAATAAACTGATAAAATACGTAAATAAACTGATAAAGTAAAGAACAAAACGATAAACTTGATTAACAATAAACTTGATTCATAATATTCTCGGATCTGAATAACAAGGACAGACCTGACTTCCTTTTATAGGAACTTAGAAACTTCTAGATAGACTCAAATTAGGATTCCTAAATATCAAAGATACTCAAACATAGAAACTTCTAAACCTAGACTTAGTAGGAAATACTAAAACATGGAAACTCCTAAACTCTAACCCTAATGGGCTCGGCCATGAGGCCCTTTAACTAGTTCGGCCGTGAGGCCCATCTTGATGGTCTCCATCATACTCCCCGACCGAGAACGAACTTGCCCTCAAGTGAGACTCAACAATGCAATCCTTAATTCCCACTTCGAGCGAACAGTGCATTAGGGTTGAAGGACACCCACTTGGACGAAGTCACAAGCTTCAATATCATAGTGCAAAGAATCTTGAAAAAATAAATGTAGGAAAGAAACTTCCAACAAATTGCAACATCTCCCGTCATCTTTTAATTTGATGAAGAAGACCACAAACACCACATAATACTTTATGGAAAAATCAACCTTGAATTTCTTCACTTGAACGATCTTCCCACGTTCATCTTCGTGTTGCTTATAAACCAAAATTGGAATATGGCTTAATCAAATCTAAACTAGAATGAACTGACCTTTTCAAACTAAAAGAGGATAATTCACTTTGTTCTTCTTTTTCCTCCGTCATTGGGAAAATTTTATTCTTTTTGTCAAGAACTTCTTCTTTAATACCATCGAACACGGTGACCGAAATAACATTCGAGAACTGTCTACTGGATTCAATCTTCGTCTCCACATATGAAAACTATTCATCTAAAGGAAGAAAAACATACCTAAAGATGTTTTTCAATGTAGTCCAATCGTCGACGAATTTTTTCCCTTGGTTAATGAGTCTCCATTGCATTGCATTGAATTGTTCATAGGACATATGTTGTTCAATGAGAAAAACCTTATCTTCATCATGGATATCTTGGTTTATGAACCAATCTTCCATATGCTGAATCCAAAAATTTATATGATATTGACCGTCAAATAGAGGAATTTTAGAAACGGTATTAATTTTTTCTTCATATTTTCGATCAACATAAAATTGTTTTGAATCTCGAAAGGGATCCCAATCTAAACGTGGAAAAATTTTCCAACACTCAAGGAGAGATGTATCCATGAAAAAAATTTCATCTTTTGTTCCCAGTTTTTTAAAGCTCTGAATACCAACTGATGTAGATTGTTGCGGAAGCGTAAAAGTTATGGAATCCACCATTATAACAATGATAAAATACGTAAATAAACTGATAAAATACGTAAATAAACTGATAAAGTAAAGAACAAAACGATAAACTTGATTAACAATAAACTTGATTCATAATATTCTCTGATCTGAATAACAAAGACAGACCTGACTTCTTTTTATAGGAACTTAGAAACTTCTAGATAGACTCAAATTAGGATTCCTAAATATCAAAGATACTCAAACATAGAAACTTCTAAACCTAGACTTAGTAGGAAATACTAAAACATGGAAACTCCTAAACTCTAACCCTAATGGGCTCGGCCATGAGGCCCTCTAACTAGTTCGGCCGTGAGGCCCATCTTGATGGTCTCCATCAAGTTGGCATCAAGAGTGAGGTTACTCCTCGCTCAATAGCAGAAGGCAAGGTTAGAAACACAACCTTCGACTGTAATCGGGGTATCAACGTTGTATGGTTAGTAATTTGACAAAATGAATCAACAAATAGACCTACTCAAGGTGATGTTAAAAAACCATCTAAATATCAATGCAAACCACTGCAGTCAACCATTAACAGGGAACATGTTGAGAGATTTGTCTACAACCAACCTATTAATGGATACATTAACAAAGAACTTGTTAATAGATACACCCACAACACCATTATTTTGCGACTTTAATATATAAACATGAACTTCGTTATTTTACCCTCACATGGCGGGTGTAGTTGCACTATTAAAAGGGATACACCCAAAATCGAAATCAACAATTACTCGGTCACTATAATGACGACAATGGAGACCTTAGATGACAATCTCAGGGGTGGCCCAAAGTTCGGGCATGTGAGTGCCCCCACAGACCGTAAGATGAAAAAAAATTCTAGATCCGATTTATTTCAAATAGAGATAAAATTTAATAAAAACATAAAGACTGTGGATAAACAATCACAGATGAAGTGTTAGTTTCGTGGAGTCTAAATTAGTTGTCCACCTAAAAGAAAAGGATTCAATTCCCCCACGACATTAGTTATTTTTTACCTGGAAATTTCTTTGTGCCCCTGCCCTTAGCTATAGTTTTGGCCATTTATATCTCTCTTTTGATCCGAATTTTCAAATTAGCTCATCTTTTATTTCTTTTTGTTTATTTGATTTTGATCCAGTTTTATTAAAATTACATCCCAGTTTCGTTCGAGCCATTTTTCTTCATATAATTTTTTTTTTAATATTGACTACAATGGTCATTACAAAGGCATTGATACATCGAAATGATGTGATAAGCATGATAGATGCCGCATTACTTCTGGCGTATCCGACAAAATTAATGACCTAAAGTCCGGAAAAATTAAATGTTCTAAAGCCCACAAAAACTACTTTTTCTAAAGTTAATATGCTCTCTCTCTCTCTCCTAACTTCTTTAAGTACGTGAGTTGTATTTATACATTTTCGAGAGATAAATGTCTCTTATTCTTTTGACATAAAATTTACATATATAATTTTATATGATTCAACTGTGTATAAAATCAGTTGTTTACATTGAAATTAAAGTCAACGTGATTCACAAGTTAGCGGTAATCATGTTGGTTGAGAATGTCACTATAAATTGTCGAAAACACTTCGTTTAAATGTCACATCAAGACTCCCAACATTCTACAATTGTTTGTTATAACTAAAAGAACCTTGTTTATCCGCCACTGACTCTCAACCCAACCGAAGATATTGGAGATAATAACCGACACGGAGCCCTGCTTTCTATGGGTTGCGGTCATGTTAATCCAAACAAGACCATCAATCATAGGCTCATTTACAATGCTTAAGATTATGTAAATTTTCTTTGTTCCTTTAATTACACTGCCAAACAAATCCAAACGATTATAATGTCCTACTGTTGCAATGGTTCAAACTCGTCTTCGGATCTCAACTACCCATCTTCCACTGCCTTCTTTAATGTGAACGACTCACCTTTTCATACTGAACTTGTACAAGAATCTCACAGAAAGATGACTAATGTCAGGGATGGAATGTTCAACTTATACAGCTAAATTGACATCCATGAACGGATTTTAGGTAACTGTGATATATGCCAGACACACTAGTTTTCAAGCAGAAGCTTGAAAAGAATTTTTTTTTGAGTTGCTACTGAAGGACCATAGTTGATCAAACAAAAAAGTAGTTCATGGGTCACTTAGCTGGGTCGGGAGTGCTACGTGCACAAAGGATTTTGATAAAATTCTGGACCGATATTTTCTCTGATTAACTCAACTGTTAAAATCACGATTATGTGATAATCGGAGATAGATGAACATAAATTAGACGACACATATTTAACGAGGTTCGGTCGGATATTCACGACCTACATCCTCGGATAAAGCCTGAGTGGCTACATACTTTATTAACCACAACTGTGGTGATTCGTTACAATAATCGAATAGTAATCGAATGATTTAACTCCTAGAATCCTCTCTTATTTATAGAGAAGGTTTAGGGTTTCCTAGTTTCCCTTAACTGAACTAGGAAACAATATAAATATTATCTAACAATAATATTAGATATATTACAAGAAATATTATAATATATGAAACTGAATATTCTAGATCTTCACATATCTTCAAATATCTTGCAATAGTCTTGATCGTCGGATCTTCTCATCTCGATCCGCCTCTTATATCACGTGTTTACACACGTATCTCAATACCCTCCCGCAAGTTGGAGCACGGAAGATGTGAAGTGTCCAACTTGAAAAAAAATAGTGAAATCACATCCAAAATTGTGACTTGAATCACCTTGATTAGACGGAACAACCTACGTAATCGACGACTTCAGTAGGCTGAAAAAAACTCACTTGATGATGGGTCTTGAACATGACTTGAAGATTGATATCCCAATTATGATATGAACAAAGAAGATGATCACTTAATGTAGCAACAAATTCTGGTTCTCCACTGAAAAGGAAAATGGCTCGGCTGGATTGGATAGACGGGCCTTTCTTCTTATTTTGCTAATAATAGTGTGACCATGGGAGGGAGTACTTCTTTGCTAGTGTTGTTTCTTGTGGTGCTCTATTTGGACAGAGAAAATGCATTCTTCTTGTGTCAACTCAGGTGGTTTCTGTTGCTCAATGAAGCTTGAAAAAAAAGAAGTCACAAGACACAAACTCGGTGTTGAAAAAAGTCGACCAAGAGATTGATCGATTATATAATCACAACATTTAAAAAAAATTATTGGAAAATTGCGGAAGCTTGAATCAGGATTGAACTACCTGCTCAGATACCATGTTAAAATCACGATTATGTGATAATCGGAGATAGATGAACATAAATTAGACGACACATATTTAACGAGGTTCGGTCGGATATTCACGACCTACATCCTCGGATAAAGCCTGAATGGCTACATACTTTATTAACCACAACTGTGGTGATTCGTTACAATAATCGAATAGTAATCGAATGATTTAACTCCTAGAATCATCTCTTATTTATAGAGAAGGTTTAGGGTTTCCTAGTTTCCCTTAACTGAACTAGGAAACAATATAAATATTATCTAACAATAATATTAGATATATTACAAGAAATATTATAATATATGAAACTGAATATTCTAGATCTTCACATATCTTCAAATATCTTGCAATAGTCTTGATCGTCGGATCTTCTCATCTCGATCCGCCTCTTATATCACGTGTTTACACACGTATCTCAATATCAACAACAACAAGTATGCAATTATTTAAGGTCGATATGCCAATATGTACGAATAATGATATCCAAAAAAACTACCTTACCAAAAGAATCCTTAATATATGATTGTAGCTCACAAACTTAAGTTTGTTGGAATTTCATATCATGGAACTGGAAATCTCAGTGATTCTAGTCATAAATGGTCATAATCGGGTATTTCTCGAATTATAAATTTTTTTGCTTAAAATCTGATAATATGATCTTACGAATCTACAATTTATTAATGATGTTATGCCAAATACCTGTATAAATAATGGCATCCATCAACATTTGAGATTCCATCATTTCATACTAGAAAAACAGGTTCCAATCAAAAAATGTCTTCTTTCAGTTGTGTTAGCCTCCCTGACTGTGAAGGTACATACATATTCTCTCTGTTCCTGTCTCTCTATGTAATACATATATGTCTATATTCATAAGTGAATGTGAATAAAATGAAATATGATTTTGCAGGGAAGTTACATTGGCCAGAGCTGGTAGGGAAGAAACAAGATTATGCAATAGCTGCAATTCGTAAAGACCATCCAAATATATTTGTGTTGGTATTGGGACCTGGAAGGGTTGGAGATCCAACTTACTGTTGCAACCGCGTCCAACTGGTGGTTGATGCAGCTGGAATTGTTGTTCTCGTCCCAAATATTGGATGAGCTAACCTTGTAATTCGCTTCTACTTTTATGAAGTATAAAATAAAAAGCAAGTGATGGAGATGAACTAATCATGTGATTTAGACAAATTCACTGCCCATGAGATAATTTTTCTTATAGTAGTAGTTTGTCTTTTGTTGAACTTGAGATTCACATGCTTATTTAATAAAAGTATAAATCTAGTCATCTTTTTTTTAAAGGAATCTGCGATATCATTAAACATCGCTAAAGTTACATATGATATGAGATTGTTGCAGCTGAAAGAGACTTGCTTGAACAACCATGATCTAGATGTTTTATGTGTTCTCGGCCACTTAGCAAGTGTCCGCTTTTATATTAACGGAACAATTAACACACATAAACTTTACATTAACAAAAGTAGTAGTAAGACTCCTAATATCATCCAAAACATGAACAGCTGTCCAGTGTAAGTGATGTGTTCTTCGATCCTTTTGGTTCAACATGCTAATAACATTCTTGGAGTCTCCACAAGAAAAGCACCCTTCGCTGTCCCTTATCGATGGCCCATCGAACTGCCCACAAAAGTGACATCGACTCTCCTTCGTCTATTGATCGACATCGGATGGCCTTTGATTCTCCGGCAATGCTTTTACCTGTATTATCAAATACAACGAAGACAGTTCCAGCATCTTCAGTAGGCCGTTTAAAAGATGCATCAAACTTTATACATATATCGAACAACTGATATTCTAAAGGATGTGAATTCAAAGTTGAACTATCTATAGTTTTTTTTTTTATCATTTGTGCTACCATCCATTTCGGTCTCCTTTCTTCTAGAGGAATTGAGTCGTTCATTTCGGTCTAACTTCTTTACTGTACCCCGTTCTATCAAATGGCTTGGTTGAGAACTCTTTCAATTGAGGGGTTAGTATTTTGAAATACCTTTGACCATCTTTCCTTCCAACAATACCATATGGCAATCATTAATTTCGACGTGAGAGATATATATAAGTTGGTGAAACATCGCTTTTTATCACTCCTAGCTGCGAAATCCAGTCTTCGAAAGAGCTTCCTTCCATTCTATCTGTATGAAGTCCATTGCTTATCTCAGATATGATACCTCTAGTAAAAGTGCATCCTAATACAAAATGTCGCCATGTTTCGTTCGTTTCATTGCACAAAGGGCATAATATAGATGGCAAATTCATAAAAGGACTCAAAATATCATAAAACTGGACAATTTAAGACTTAATTTCTACATAAAAATGTTAATTCTAGGGGTTACCTCAAGTTTCCATAAATCATTCCAATAATTTTTATCGTTAAGTTCGACTGTTTGGTAACAAGTGAGGAGTTTGTAAAGTGATGAAGCCGAAAAAGTGTCATTTTGTGTGAGAGCCCATTTAAGTGAATCATGTGTGTGTTGACCGTTCAGAGGGATAGAAAGGATTGAATCACAGGTATGCTCATCAAACAATTCATGCAACAATTCTACGTTCCGATGATTTTGATCATTCCTAAGTTGATCGACGTAATAAAATGAGTATGCTCAGGAATTACATTCAAAGCTAACTTTCCTGCACTCCAATTATCATGCCAAATATGAATGTGACTACCGTCTCCCACTTCCTACATACACAAGTCTTTGACCAGAGGAATGCACCTATGAATACCTTTCCAGAGCCAGGATGAGTTTGTCACTCTAGCTCTTTGAATGGTAGTTGTAGGGTAATATTTATGCTTGACAAAATTACACCAGAGAGACTCGGTATGTGTTTGAAGCCTCCAAACTATCTTCGAAATCAAAGCAGTATTAAAATGAGTCAAGTTTTTGAAGCCTAATCCTCCTAGACTTTTTGGTTTCTCTAAGGTCGACCACACCTTAAGATGAAGAGTTTTTTTGTTAACCTTTTTGCCCCACCAGAAATCCCTTTGTAGAGATACAATGTTATTTTTAATCTTTTTAGAGATATTGAATATTGACATCTGGTAAACCGGAGCAGCACTAATAGTTGAATCAATTAATTCAACTTTTCCCGCCTGACAAAGTAGCAGACTTTTCCATTTTGCTGAGTTTATGGCCTATGGCGTCCACTATGAAAGAGAAGCCCTCTATCTTTGATTTGGCCAAAAAAAGACTAGCGCCCAGGTATTTTTCCGTCTCAGTCATTCGTTTGACTTTGAGAATGTTTGAAATGATTTTACTGTGTCTATGATGAGCATTAGCACTGAAAAAAACACTGGACTTTTGAAAATTAAGCATCTGACCTGAAGCATTTCCAAAATTTCTAAGTATCATGTAATAACACCATCAACATGAGCTTTGTCCAAAAGTCTGCCAAGGGCCTCCGTACAAATAATGAAGAGATACGGAGAAAGCGGGTCTCCTTGTCTAAGGCCCCTAGTCGGTTTAAAGTAGGGTTCGGGAGTACCATTCAATAATATAGACAGACTGGATCTTGAAATGCATTGGTGTATTAATTTACAAAAGTTATCTGAGAACCCCATATTAGATAATATGTCAAGAAGGAAATTCCATTCTACCCTATCAAAGGCCTTTAACATGTTAAGTTTTAGGCCCATATATTTGTGTTTTCCTTTCTTAGCATGCATTGAATGAACGATCTCCTGAGCAATGACAATATTATCAGAAATATGCCGTTTGGGAACAAAAGCTGACTGATACGGAGAAATGCACAATTCCAACAAGTTCTTTAGTCTATTTGCTAATATCTTGGATATAATTTTGTACGTGGTATTGCAAAGTCCAATTGGCCTATAGTCTGAAGGGGTTTGTGGTATTTTGGTCTTTTTTGTTAAAAGTGTGATGGTATTTTGGTCTTGGGTATCAAATCTAAAAATGTCTCATTTATCATGGGGTGCATAGTCTATGTTCTAAAAAAAAAAGTTGTACCATATTATTCATGTCCGGACCCACAATATCCCAAGCATTTTGAAAAAAAGTGGCTGAATACACGTCGGGTCCGGGAGCTTTGTCCGCTTTCCAATAGAAAATAATATCATAAATTTCCTCCACAGTAGGGATTGCAACTAAAGTTTCATTTTCATATTAGAAACAACAGGGAAAAACATACCAGTTGTATTCACGTTCGGAGTAGTGGACATGGCTATCTGAGCAAAGTGAGATTTAAGCATATGAGCCATACTATCATGAGACGTCAGCCAAGTATCATCTTATCCTTAAGTTCTTTTATATGGTTGGTTCATTTACGAGCCGAAACCACCGCATGAAAAAATTTGGTGTTTTGATCTCCTAGTGTCACATGTTGTTCCCTAGACTTGGTCTTCCAATATTCCTCTTTGGCTTTGTAAAGTTTGTCTAACTGAGTTATCAAGTTTTGCCTCAAATAATGAGTGGTTGTAGTTTCGATGGCCTTTGAAGTGTTATCTATTTGTGTGTTCAAGTTATTGTAGTAATACTTATTGTTAGGAAAAATAACCTAATTAACTTGTTCAGGAATATGAAGATAAACGATGCGAAAGTAAAAGTAGAGACGCCAAGATTATTTAACGTGGCAAAAAACCCCTCCAAACTAGAAGGTAAAAAAACCACGGGACCTAGTCCAGAAATCTTCCACTTTAATTAAATAATGGGTTACACAACTCTTCACCAAAACTATGGTGGATAAACTGAACAAAGAAACAAAGAAATAAAATCTCTTACTCCTTAGGATTTGAACAAATCCTAGATTACTAAAGGTTGAAGAAGATAACCACAAACTAAATTGCTTCACAAGATTAATAATCTTCTTTTCTTCAAACCAATATTCTGCTCTTTCAATCTCTCTTGAAAGAACCACTTCAGAAATCTCTCTTTCTCTGACTTCTCTTTGTTCTGGAAGTTGTTGTTTCATCTCTCTTATCTCGCTCTCTAACCTGAGAAGATATATCTGAGAGGATTCTCTACTAACTCTCCCAACTGGGAGCTCCCAACTGGGAGGATACTCTCTAACCTGAAAGTATGAATAATTTCTTCCCTTTCATTCCCTATTTATAATGATAAATAAGGAGGTATTCTACTAGAAATAGGATTCCTTTTTAGGCTAGAAATAGAAACTTCTATTTCTCCCTAAATAAGGAATAAGGGAAATCCTATTCTAACTAGGAATCCTTTTTATATAAGGAGGGACCCGAACAAACTCCCCCTCCCGACTTATGAAAAGGACCCACCAATCCAAAGACAACAATACTACTATGTAGCTCATGCTTCCCGTTGAACAATCTTTTTGCCATCATATCTGAAGTATTGTCTTCTATATAGATTTTCTTGATATTCAACACTTTTTTCTTCAATACGTCTTGAATCCGCTGATATCTCACATTCCAATTGCATTCGACTTCCATTCATGAATTCACTTGAATTATGTGTAAAGTACACTACTGTTTCCCTTCCATATTTCTGAACGATAAATCTAACCATAGCTCTGATACCACTTGTTAGGAAAAATAACCTAATTAACTTGTTCAGGAATATGAAGATAAACGATGCGAAAGTAAAAGTAGAGACACCAAGATTATTTAACGTGGAAAAAAACCCCTCCAAACTAGAAGGTAAAAAAAAAACCACGGGACCTAGTCCAGAAATCTTCCACTATAATTAAATAATGGGTTACACAACTCTTCACCAAAACTATGGTGGATAAACTGAACAAAGAAACAAAGAAATAAAATCTCTTACTCCTTAGGATTTGAACAAATCCTAGATTACTAAAGGTTGAAGAAGATAACCACAAACTCAATTGCTTCACAAGATTAATAATCTTCTTTTCTTCAAACCAATATTCTACTCTTTCAATCTCTCTTGAAAGAACCACTTCAGAAATCTCTCTTTCTCTGACTTCTCTTTGTTCTGGAAGTTGTTGTTTCATCTCTCTTATCTCGCTCTCTAACCTGAGAAGATATATCTGAGAGGATTCTCTACTAACTCTCCCAACTGGGAGGATACTCTCTAACCTGAAAGTATGAATAATTTCTTCCCTTTCATTCCCTATTTATAATGATAAATAAGGAGGTATTCTACTAGAAATAGGATTCCTTTTTAGGCTAGAAATAGAAACTTCTATTTCTCCCTAAATAAGGAATAAGGGAAATCCTATTCTAACTAGGAATCCTTTTTATATAAGGAGGGACCCCAACACTTATGCCAATAAGTTAGTTGAGTTTGCAAACATAATAATTTAGTTTGGACAATATTTGGCTGGCTATCTCTAATCCCTTGACCCCAACTATTTTCAATTGTGATCAAGAAATTCAGATCATCCAGCCAGCCTCTGAAAAATTTAAAGGTCCCTTTACGCCTATTTTTGTGAGGATCAGTCGAGAAAAGAATGGGAGAGTGATCGGATCCTATCTTTTCTAAGTAACTCAATTGGGAATTAGGGAATATGTCAAGCCAATTTTGATTTAGAAGAGCTCTATCCAGTCTCTCTAAGATACTACCGATCCCAGTTTGGCCATTAGTCCAAGTGTAAGGGGTTCCATCTATCAATGATAATACAGGTCTGACTTCGGCTAACTTGAAAGGTCTACCTCCTATTTTTTCATCTTTATTAAACACACAATTCAGATCACGAATTAACATCCATGGCAAATTATGCAAAGATAAATAAGAAACAGTGTCAACTAAATGCGACCAAACAGGCAATAGCATATTCCTATCAGGATGACGATAAAAAACAGTGAGAGACCCTCTAAACCTTGTGATATTATAAGTGAATGTGACATGTATGAAATGCTTATTAGCCTCGTGAGTTTGGACGGTAAGATGATCACCCCAAGCCAACTTTAGTCCCCTGAATGGCCAATCGGATCCACTATCACCATGTTATTAAAAGGTTTTTCTTGAGAATGTTTTGTAAAAAAGTTTGGTTTTGTTTGGTCTCTGATAGAAAAACTAGGTCTGGATTATGGTGAGATAAAAGTTTATTCAAATGATTTTAGTTAAAGGAACCCTAAACCATGATAATTCCAAGATAAGCATTTTTTTCATTTTTTTCGGCATTTTGGCATAAAGTTATTGTAGTTTTGAAAGAGGAAAAATGTTTCAACTTCGTAGATATATAATTATATATCATATGGTAATATTGTTTTGAAAGTATCCTGTTATCAATACTTAAATGATATCCTCTAAAATTTGCTTAAAAATTGTACACATATTTCGGCTTTGTTTGTTTAGAAATCTTTGCCCGGGATAAAAATAATGACAACAGAAATATTAATTAATGTTTAAATTATTTCATTTCTTGAATAATGAAAAATCATTTTTTCACTTTGTTCCAAACAACCATGTTGCTAGATGTAAAAATAAAGTTCTTGTAAGACCTATGATTATAACATTATTTCATTCAAATCAAACGTATTCATAAATGTGTGATGTAAACATTGAAGAGCCATTGCACGAGTCATTTGAAGATTTTAAAATATCCCAAATAAAGCTGCAGCGGCGTGGCCGAGAATTTGAAGATCTCATGCGAAGTTTTAGTCTTGGGCCCTCCACAGTCTAACACGTTATGACAAATTAACAATTAAAAATACTTTTAGATGTAAAATATATAAATGAATACAATATATAGTCAAAGATTGCTTAGAGAAGAGTACCTCTTTGTGATGGAGAATTTGTAAATTGTAAAGGAGTAAGAAATTTGTCTATATCGAATTTGAGATGATTAGAAATAGAAATTTAGAGAGGAAAATGCTGAACAATTGAAACTGAGAGGATTCTGAGATGAAAATGAGACAATGAGCAGGAGAAGTATAACATTATATTCACTATTATAAACCAATAAACAAATGGGGGTCCTGGGTAAAGTGGGGGGCCAGTGCGACCTTACCGGCTGCACCCCTTTACCCACGCTCCTGCAAAGTTGTTCCCAGTGGTATTTTGATGTAGAAACGCAACGGAATTGAAGGAGATGAATAAACTAAATAATAATGCTAAAATAAAGATTAAATAACTCTAAATACTCAACTTTATTAAAACTTCAAAGGGGTTTTTCTCTCAATCTGAGAATAATGGACAAACTAGATATCCTTTTATAGGATTCTGGACTTTCCTAGATAGACTTGAATTAGACTTTCTTAAATAATTAAAATACTGCAACTGCCTAAATAACTAGACTCAAATCTGGACCTTTCCAATTATTGGAAATACTAAAATAACATAATTTCCTAAACCTAAATTCTCTAATAATCATACTAAAATTGGGACTTCCTAAAACTACTCTCCATGGCCGGTTGGACCATGACCCGGTTTGGTCATGGAAAAAGTCTCCACGCCGGGTGCCCCTGCATCAGCATCCCTTTCTCCCAAGAGGTTCGTCCCGAACCGTTTTTGAAGAGAATGTAGTTCCTCCGATCCATCTTCAATTGGTAATAACGTCACGATCTTCTTCTTCCACGGAAATTCATAAACATTCAAACGACCACGGTAAGTGGCATCAACATCAGATTGTCATGGTCGTCCCAATATGATGTGGCATAAATCAATATCTGTGGCATCACAATTAACTGTAGACAAATAAGAAGAACCAATAGAAAGATTAATAGTACACATGTGATCAACCCGTGTAGTAGTACCCGACTGAATCCAAGCGGTTTTATACGGGTTTGACTTAATCATTGTAGAAATACCCAAGAAGTTGACAAGCTTTGTAGAAATTAAATTCTCTACACAACCATTCTCAATCACAATAGTACATACTTTATTCAGTACTGTTCCCCGTGTAACGAACAAATTCTTTCGTTGAGATAAATTCCTCTCGAAAGGTGTAAAAAGAACTCTCCGAGTGAGTAACATAACTCGATCACCGTTGTCTGGTAATACGTTCCAATTGATCTTCATCTGAATCTGAATCTGATTTCTTTTCCACAATATTTGCTTTACCGCGAGAGGGGCAAGCATTAGAATAGTGTCCTGTTTCAAAACAACGATAACACTTAACTGGTGGAGGTTTTTTATAAGGATTATCGGCTACCGATTTAGCACCCTCGTCCGATTGTTTTGATTGATCTAATTCATCCAGTAGAGGTCGAACTGCTTGACTTCTCGTACTGTGTCCCCGGAAGATGGAACGTGAATCTGATTCAAAAGACCGAGCTACACTGATACATTCAGAGACCGAATTAAAAGACCTTAAATTAACCAAATCCTTAATATCATTCCGAAGTCCGTCTTTGAATTTTTCTACTTTCATTGACTCTGATTCTGGGAGATTAAGTCTTGTAATTAGTCGTTGGAATTCCGAAGCTTATTCCTCAACTGAACGTCTTCCTTGACGGCAACGTAAATAATCAACACACAATTGGTTCTCATAATCCGGAGGGAGGAAACGTGAGAACATTAATGGTTTCAATTCTAACCAAGAAGAAATAGGAGGTAGGTGTAATAAACGACGATTTTCGGATTCCTGTTTCCACCAAGTAAGAGCAGTTTTAGATAAATAACCAGTAACACAACGTACCTGTTCAGGACCTTCCACTTGCATAACATCAAAAAAAATCTCGAGTCGTGAGAAGTAATCCAAGAAATCTTCAATATTTATTGAACCATCATATGATGGTACTTCCATTCGAATACGGTACGATGAACAAGGGTTTGGACATTCGGATTCGGTTGGTGGAATGTGGTGTTCATGTTCGGTTTGAGTGGGTTGGAAAACCAAGGGTGGTCGGTGGAGTAGGTTGATTGGGCGGTTGATAGGTGTTGTAGGTTCTCGGGTTTGGGTATGGGTGAAGATGGGTTCTCGGTTTCGGGTTAATGGAGGGAGTTGTTCTCGGTGATGTGGGTGTGTGGTGTGGTCGGGTTGTTGAGGAAGGGTGATGGTCGTCTCGGTTTCATGTGGACGGCTGATGGGCCTAGAAAGTTACCCTAAATAGGTCTACACCCGCAAGTGCACGGGTGTCAAGTTGTAATTTTCCGGTAAGACCGGTTCGTTCCTCAGAGACTAGCTAAACTTATTCTAAAATTAGGAAGTAATAAGATTTTTCAAATGTTTTGATTTTGGGTTTAGTTTTGAAATAAAATATATAAAATATTAAAATAAATAAAAAGATGAACTCAAATGGGGAGATGATCTAAGGGTTCAAAATCTATCCACGAAACAACTCTAAAGGTGAACTTATGAGTCAACAAGTTATTTTTATGACTCGGGCTTTAAACACATGAATGGTCTAAAGTCCGGAAGATGTCATCATTAAAACCAATAAAAAAAACTTAAAACATATAATTATTCGATCTAGGAATTTGTTGACTCACATACAGAACATACCGATATCATAGTTATCATGGAATTCAAGATTGAATGATGAAAATAAAGTAAGAGATAAAGAGGGAAGAAAACAGAACTATTTTCCCTTCCTGGAAATGGTTTCCTTCTGATTTTTCCATCTGGCAGCCAAACGCACCCTTCAGGAAAATGATTTTCTCATCTTCTCGGAAACAATTTCTCTGTGGGAAAATCATTTTCCCACGGATTTTCTCATCTTCTCCATTGTTTTTTTTTCTCTCTCTCTACTGTTTCTCTCTTTTCTTTTCTCTCCTATTCTAACTCTCTGTTTCTCACTCCCTCTCACAAACAGTAAAGAAACAAACAGAAGAAGAAGAAGAAGAAGAAAAAAATAGATGATAAAGATAATGAGTTATATTCAATGTTTGTATCTCTCTCTCTCTCTACAAATTATGACATAGAAAACTCAACAAGAAAGAAGAAGAAACTCAGCTATTCTCTCTCTCTGATTTTTTTATGTTTGGGTTGAGCTAAAGAGAAGATGATCTCTCCAAAACCGAGATGTCTGAACCTCTCTGTTTTCTCTTCTTTTATAAGAGAATAAAATCAATAGCCTTCTCTGTTATCCTCTTCAAAATCCTTCAATCAAAACTTCCCTTCTCTGTCTTTATTTTGTTTCTATTCCTCTCTAAATTTCCAGTTCTCTCCCTCTCTTTGATTTCCTTTCTAAATCAGTTCTTCATGTCCAACTCTCTGTCTTGTTTGATTTCTACTCGGTTTTTATTCTGTTTGGAGAAAGAAATAAAGGTTCATGATCTCTTTCCATCTCTAACTTTCAATCTTGCTTTATCCTCTTCCAATCTCTTCGAATCGAAATCTCTCTTTCCTTCCCTGTCTCTAGAAGAAATATCTTCTCTTTTTCTTTTCCTTTTCTGATTTGTCTTCTAAGATTCAAATCTCTCTCAATCTCTCAATCTTTATCTATTTTATCCAATAACTCTTTCTCTCTCTACCGGTTAAGTAGAGGAGATATGTATGAGATAGAGAAAGAGAGAAAATGGCGTTAGAGTATACAGCTAGTGGTTTCCAATTGGGTCCCAATTCCCCAAAGTACTCCACGTGAGATTTCCAAGTTTGACTGGAGTAATGTAAGATTAAGTGGAGGTGGTCTTACCAATTTAAAATGAATCTCAGCAGCTGACCGTCAGATTTAACGTATACGAGATTGGACGCTAAGTGGCAAGCGGGAGTACCAGAAGTATGACTAACGCAATGCACGGACAACCTTAGAAATCCCGTCATTCATAGCTGGCAAGAGGGACGCTATACTGTTTCGCGGAGCAGTTTAGTACGGTACGAAGTGATCTTAAATGAAGCCACGTACGCGGGAGTATTAACAGCCGCTAGATTTGTGAGGGCTACTTACTTATCTTGCTTCGCGTTGCAGGAACTTAACAACTCAAACAAATGCCAGAGGCACCCCGATTTGACACAACACTGTACCGAAATATTACTCCCACCGTCGGATTGCAAGCCACGTGTCTTTAAAAGCTCTAAAGTTGACTTGATTTTAACCTAAGCTTTGACTTGCTCTAATTAGCTCGTCCGGACTCCGATTTGACTTCCGTCTTCGCCGTTGGACTCGTCTTGGACTCTACTTTCACATGAGCACTAATATTGACCAGAATACCCTTGTCATTAAAATGACCAAAATGCCCCTCAAGTATGTCTATATCACGATGTTTTCGCATCGAACTCCGTAAATGAGACCTGAGAAAGAAAATCAAACAAAACATCAGAGTAACAGCTCGAAATAGACTAACTAGTCTAAATTAAGATATTCACATGAGGCATTTTCACGACTCATCAACGGCGGTGGTGTATAGGTGGTGTAACCGGATCATGAACCGTGGGGGTGTATCGTGGTTCGGTTTGGAGGTTGTGGTGGGTGTGATGAGGTTGATAGTGTGAGTGGGTTTCGGTTTGGTTGATAGGGTTTGGAGTGTATTAGGTGTACGGGTAAATTACGGGGGTCTTGGTAGTTTGTAATGGTTCCTAAAGGGGCGATTGGTTGGGGTTGGTTGGCACTGTTTCGGTTGTTGGTTTGGGAGTTGGTGTGGTCGGCTGAGAAGTGGGTTTCGTGTGGTGGTCGATGTGGTGTTGTAGTTGGCTCGGGGAAGGAGAACGATGGTGGTGTTGACGTGTGGGTATAGGAGGGGTACGTAGGTGTTTGGAAAGGTGTGTTTTGTGAATAAGATATGATGAAGGGTGGTGTAATAACCGGAGGGGGGTTGCTAATGGTGTGACCGAAGAGTGGTGTCGTGGGCTCGGGAGGAAAACCGAGAGGTGGAAATCGGGTGGTGTTTGTGGTAGTCGGTAGTTGTGAGGGTTGTTGAGTTGTGATAGTGGTGGGAGGTGGAGTTTGATTTTTACACATACCTTCGAGTTGTTTGGAGATGATGTTGATGGAGTCGTTGAGTTGATCGAATCGTTGATCGATTTTATCGAATTTTTCTGTTGTTTCCTTTTTGTACTCATTGAAACCTACTTCCAACTTCTTACCTGTAGATAGTCCTTCCTTAATGTTGTCCCATTCAGATGCAAAGGTTGGTGTTTTCTCCCTAACTGGTGTAGCGGTGATAGTAGTGTTAACCATTGTGATAAAAGTGAAGAAGAGGGAAAAAAAATTATGGCTCTGAATACCACTTGATGTAGAAACGCAGCGGAATTAAAGGAGATGAATAAACTAAATAATAATTCTAAAATAAAGATTAAATAACTCTAAATACTCAACTTTATTAAAACTTCAAAGGGGTTTTTCTCTCAATCTGAGAATAATGGACAAACTAGATATCCTTTTATAGGATTCTGGACTTTCCTAGATAGACTTGAATTAGACTTTCTTAAATAATTAAAATACTGCAACTGCCTAAATAACTAGACTCAAATCTGGATCTTTCCAATTATTGGAAATACTAAAATAACATAATTTCCTAAACCTAAATTCTCTAATAATCATACTAAAATTGGGACTTCCTAAAACTACTCTCCATGGCCGGTTGGACCATGACCCGGTTTGGTCATGGAAAAAGTCTCCACGCCAGGTGCCCCTGCATCATATTTGTTTACCCTCTTGAATGGACATAATTTTCTTCGTATTTATTTGACTGAAAATGATGCTGGGCGTAACAGACGTTAAACATGCAAATCGAGTTCTCCACAAGTCGGAGAAGATAATCGGTGTTTCGCTGGTGATGGAGAAAGAGAAGGTAGAAATTTTGCTGGAGAAGAAACCGGAGAAGATAAACCGCGCTAGTGGAGAATATCAAGTTCACTTTAAAATTAGGGGTTTGGAGAGGATATTAGCAATGCCATAAAATGAAGACCTTTACTAGTAAATTATTAATTGTTCATGAGTTGTATTTACAAAATCTCTCTGAATATCAAAAAGATGATCTCTAAATAACCAGCTCTGTAAATTGTACCAAGCAGCTCGGTAAATACTAGTCACCGTCTTTTTTTGCTGTCATGACTAGGGGTGGGAAAACGGTCCGGGAACCCGAGATCCGGCCCGATCCGCCCGGACCGTTTGCATCCGAAACCGATTGCTATCCGAGCCGGGCTTACCCGGCCCGATGGCTCGGGCTATAGGGGGCGGGCCTCGGACAAGCACTCGTATCCGAGTCCCGGCCCGAAATACCCGCCCGGTACCCGTCCGCGAGGATCCGCCCACTAGCTGCCCGACTAATACTACCCGAGCAAACACCCCTTTCATCCCCATATCACCTAATGAAATTTATATGATTCAAAGGTGTGGGACTAAAGAATTGGAGCTACTAAAAATTTTGGCTTTTGTCAAGCCTTGTTTTGTGAAGCAAAGGAAGAGGTTGATATAACCTCTCTTCTTGCTTCTTTACCTTTATCCCAACAATGTAGGTTTAATAGATGGAGCTTACTTAAAGTTTGTGCCTAAATAAAGCATATTTTCAAATCCAAAGGGAGAGGTTACATATAACCTTTCCCTTTGCTTCTTTTATCTCTAACTCAAAGGTGTGGGATTAAAATTTGAAGCTTCCTTGAAGTTTGTTGTGTGATTTTGGCCTTCTTGTGACCTTCACTAACTATGAGACATGGTCAATGGTGATTGACTATATCAAATGGTCTCTATGACCATGTCTTTTTTTTCTCTTAATTTTGATGTGTTTTATTTTTCAAACACAAAAAATATTTGGATAGATTTTTCTAAACAAAGTTTTGTAAGACATTATAAATACTTAATACATTTTAATAGGCATGATCAACGTGCCTACTCCTAATTTTAATGTGCATACTCCATCATTCAAATCATAAACCATGCTTATTTGGGAGGACCTAAGTCTAAGCAGTCATTCTAACCTTTTTCTTTGGAAGTGCAATAAAGAGATACATAGAACAGAAGTAACTATACTTATTGTAGGGGACCTAAGTCAAGTGGTCATCCCAATCTTTTTCTTTTGAAATACAATGAATCATACACATGAAATACAAGCCCATGTTCTAATTACATGACGGACGGAAGAACTATCTTCCTCTGGAGACATGCTCTTATGTGAGGTACTAACTAGTGTTCTTCTATTAACACTTTTGCAATTTATTAAGATTTTTTTTTTCTCTAAGCACTTTAGATGAAATTTGACTACTTGTTAATTGTGATGATTTGATCCCAAGAAGAGGGTTTGTTTTGATGGATCATTCCTTTTCTTGATCATCTAATACTGTTCTTGTCATCTTCATTGATTAAATAAAAAGTACCCACTTTTGATGATGAAGTTGTGGTTTGGGTCTAATAGTGAAAATCTTGTGTGCAGACTCATAAGATATATGGTAATAGATGGACGGATAATGCAGGGAAGAATCGGTTTACTACCCTTCGCAAGAAATGAGCTAAGCATTAGATACAATATTAAAAGAGAACAAAAGTTTTCGCATCAATCAAAACAATAAGAGAGTTATATTTCAGAATGGATCCATTAAAGATGGATCATCTGAATCCATTAAAGATGAATCCCTTTGCAAGAAAAGAGCTAAGCATTAGATACAACATGAAGAAAAGATGATAATCAGTCTACAAAGTTTCCTGGGTAACAAGTATGATCATAATCTCAAAAACCCTAGCGACAAAAAGAAAAAATAGAAGACTACATATGAAATGGCTCAAAGCCTAATCATGACATCCCAATTACTAACAAAAACCCTAGCTAGCTAGCTACTTCATTTTTTGACCTAATTTTCTTCATTTTCTATATGAAAGTAAATTCTGATGATATTTTGACTGCAGATGGGCAGCGATAGCTGCTTACTTGCCTCCGAGAACAGATAACGATATAAAGAACTACTGGAACACTCATTTGAAGAAAAAACTTAAGAAGCTCCAATTAGGGTTTCATAACCCTAATTTGACATCTTATAATTTATCATCAGCTGTCTTTCAGTTTCTAAACAAAAGTAGAAGAAAGAACTTTGATATGATGCAATATAAGATTAGTACTGCTTCAAGTATGAGTATTTTACCTAAGTGAAATAAGAGCTTTTCAAGTACTAGTACATATGCTTCAAGCACTGAGAACATTTCAAGACTCTTACAAGGTTGGATTAAATCTTCTCCAAAAGCTAGTAGTACTAATCATGAGATTAGGTCAGAGCAAAAGGCGCATGACGTCGGTGAAGATGACGGTGATGATGAGAAAATGAACCACAATGAGAATAGTTGTAGTAACAGCATTAGTAGTAACATTAGCTTTGGTGAGAAAAAAGATGAAGATTTCTTAAACACAACTCCAAGCAAGAGATATCATCAAGTTCTTAACAAAGTTGAAGATGTAGAAGAGAGTTGTGATCATTTCATGTCACAAGAAGAGCTTGAATCACTCTTAACACTTGAGAACAACACAAGTAACATAGCTTGGGAGAAGACTTCCTCAGATTCAAATGGGTCTGAATTTAATCAAACTACTAATATTACTACCTCATTCAACGAAGAGACCGATTCGATCTTGGATGGGCTTGATCATGATCACCAAGAATTAATGGAATTAGTCCAGCAACCAACAACCTTTTCTTTTCTTGAGAAATGGCTCTTTGATGAAATAACAGGAGAACCATTGTTTTGAGGATCTCACTTCTTCTTGTAACTCTTCATCTCTGTTTCGATCCAATAACCCACAATTCAGTTTGCTTTATAAGGCATTTGAAAGTATCAGTCAAGAAAAGAGGGAAACACCATTAGTCCCACATTGTCTATTTAGACTTAAAAGGTGATTGGAGACTTATATTTAAAGGAAGGGAAGGATGCAAAGTAATCTAAAATTTAAAACTATTAGTCCCACATTGTGTATTTATAATTACAAAGTGTTTGGAGTCTTTTACTTAAAGAAAGGTTTGCTAACTAAAATTGTTAGCCCCACATTTGTTAGTTAGAAGTAGAGAGGGTTGATAGTTTTTATATAAGGATGGGAGGCTTCTTAAAGATATAAGTTAAATATTTTTTCCTACAAACACCCGAGCCCGTCCGGCCCGAGCCCGCTCGGGCAGGCGGGCTCGGACGGGTTACGGGCCTTCAATTTGTTGTTTATGTCCGGCCCGATCCGCCCGCCAATTAGTCGCGGGCTAGACAATGTAGTGCCCGATCCGCCCGAGCCCGGTTATATTATGTCCGAACCCGCCCGATTCCCACCCCTAATGACAATCTTTTTTGTGGCGCTTTTTTAAAATTCTCCTGCTACCTATTGGTACATTCTTTTGTGACGTTTCCATGACATTATATTCCGTTTTGCGATATATTTGTAATGATTTTGTGATGTTCTTGGCTTCTTGCGACATTGTTTATGTCGTTTTTTGTTATATTTTTCGCTACAATATTGAGGTCTCAATATTTGAAACTTTCGATGATGCTTTTGCAACACTTTTTTTTATTACCGTTATCTTATTTTCACAGCGTCTTACCAAGTTTTTATGATGTTTTCATGACACAGTTATTGATGTTTTTTGTCGTTTTTGGGACATTATTTTTGACGATTTTGCTACACTTCTTGTGACCATTGTCTGACTTCTAGTGACATTTTTACCATGCCTTTGGTGACACTTAATTTGGGTATTAACACTTCCTCTAGACTCCTTTATAACCAACTGGGCAGAACTGCATATTGATGCAATCGTCCAATTAGCATCTTCATATAGAATGAACGGTCCTGATTGATAGATGTGCCCACCACTAGCTATCAACTAAGAGCCAAGAAAGGAGGAGTATAATTAAGCATGTTGTATGGATGGGTCCCAAATTGCCTTGACAGAGATATCCAATAACATTAATCCAAAAGAATCTGAATATTGTTTGGACTTTGGACCTCAACCACATAACCTATATTTACTTGACTTATCGTATACACAAGGGCAAGCTGCTGCTGGAAATTGAATTAGAGATCACACAAGAAGCTCTCTCTCATTTCCTTATATAAACAGCTACTACCATTCTTTTTTTTCTACTTACAACAACCCCTTTACATTCTTCTTCCATGGCTCTTACTACTTCAACTCTCTCCTTGTTTTTGTTTTTCTTCTTTACTACATTCTTACACTTCACTTCCACCTCGTCGGAGTCTGACACGTATATCATCCATATGGATTTATCGGCTATGCCGGAAGTGTTTTCAAGTCACCGTAGTTGGTATGCTTCAACACTTTCTTCGGTTCGAGAAAAATTTCCAACTATTACTAGTACCACCACCACTTCTACCAATTCTTTTGTCTATATTTATACCCATGTTGTACATGGCTTTAGTGCAAGTCTATCTCCAACAGAGTTAGAAGCGTTAAGTAAATCACGTGGTTTTGTTTCTTCGATTCGAGACAAACTTGTTACTATTGATACAACCCGTTCTTCAGAATTCCTTCATCTAAACTCCATGTCGGGTGCATGGCCGCTTTCGAATTATGGCAAAGATGTCATAATTGGGGTGGTTGATACAGGAGTTTGGCCTGAAAGTGAAAGTTATAGAGATGATGGGATGAGTGAGGTTCCATCTAGATGGAAAGGAGAATGTGTAAATGGAACTCAATTCAATTCTTCTATGTGTAACAAGAAACTCATAGGAGCAAAATTTTTCAATAAAGGTCTTATTAGCAAGCTACCAAATGTGACCATCTCAATGAATTCGACACGTGATACCGATGGACATGGGACTCATACTTCATCTACGGCTGCAGGGAATTATGTAGAAGGTGTATCGTACTTTGGCTACGCTAAGGGAACAGCGAAAGGCATGGCTCCACAAGCACATATAGCTATGTATAAGGCCCTGTGGGAAAATGGTGCTTATGCATCTGACATTATAGCTGCAATAGACGAAGCAATTGAGGATGGGGTTGATGTCATTTCCTTATCTCTTGGTTTGGATGGGGTTCCCTTGTATGAAGATCCAATTGCTATAGCTTCTTTTGCAGCAATGGAGAAGGGTATTTTTGTCTCAACTTCGGCCGGAAATGAAGGTCCTTACTATGGAACTCTACACAATGGAATACCTTGGGTACTAACTGTAGCTGCAGGTACAATGGATCGAGAATTTAGTGGTGTTATAACTCTAAGTAATGGAGCCTCATATTATGGTTCATCTCTTTACCCCTTCAACAATTCATCATTGACCCAAGTTCCCCTAGTGTTCATGAACACATGTAATAGTACTAAAGATCTCAACAGTGTCGGCTTTAAGATCGTTGTTTGTTTAGACAGAGGAGATTCGGTCGGTATACAAGTCAACAATGTTGAGAATTCAACAGTTGCTGGAGGTATCTTTCTATCGAATAGCTCGCTCATAGAATTCTACCTCCAAAGCTCATTTCCGGCAGTTTTTATAAGTCCTGAGGATGGCAAACCCATATTAGACTTCATTAAGATGAATTCAAATCCAAAAGCAAGTTTAGAGTTTCAAAAGAGTTATGTTGGTAGAAGAAAGCATAATCCAGCACCAAAAGTAGCTGATTATAGCTCTAGAGGACCATCTCCAAGTTGTCCAAGTATCTTGAAGCCTGATATCATGGCTCCCGGCACCTTAGTTTTAGCAGCATGGCCTAAAGCTACTCCTGTACTCGAATCTGGTCCGCCATTATTCAGTGACTTCAATCTCTTATCAGGAACTTCAATGTCTTGCCCTCACATGGCAGGTATAGCTGCACTTTTGAAAGGAATACATCCAAGATGGAGTTCAGCAGCTATTCGGTCGGCCATAATGACGACAGCTGATCATTTGGATAATACTCTCAGCCCAGTCGAAGATCTCGGGGATAAATCCCGACCCGCTAGCCCTCTCGCTATGGGTTCAGGTCATGTTAATCCAAACAAGGCCATTGATCCTGGGCTAATTTACGACGCAAATGCTGAAGATTATGTTAATCTTTTGTGTTCACTGAACTACACTTCTAAACAAATTCAAACCATTACAAGGAAAACGTCTACTAGTTATAATTGTTTAACCCCATCTTCAGATATCAACTACCCATCTTTCATTGCCTTCTTTAACGTAAATGATTCGTCTTCTAATACTAAAATCGTTCAAGAATTTCATAGGACAGTGACCTCGGTCGGGAAGGGAATGTCAACCTATACAGCTAAGTTGACACCCATGAAAGGATTTCAAGTCAATGTCATTCCTGACACATTAGTTTTCAAAGATAAGTATGAGAAACAAAGATTTAGGGTCACTATAGAGGGACCACAATTGATGAAACAAGTTGTTGTTCATGGTTCACTTAGTTGGGTAGAAGATGGTGGTAAATATGTGGTAACAAGTCCAATTGTAGCTACAAGACTTAGCTCAGATCCTGTGACTGATTAGATATGTTCTTGTAAGTACAAGAAGGGTTGATGTTGATCTTACTTCATCTCTCTCCGACCTTGTTCTTGAATAATTGATAATGTAACTTTGATGAATTGAAGAAAATCTGATCTATATTCAAAGAATTTTAGATTGTTGCTCATGACAAACTTGTTTGGCAATAATTATGTTCATGTATTTGTTTTATCTATAACTTAGTTATCAATCAAACCAATACGAGCAATATTGAACAACAACAATCAAACATCGAATAATAATACTGATTGTATTAGGATTCTTCTAGTCTAATTTGTGCTCTAGGGCATACCGGCATATAATAAACGGTATTTCTTATAAAGGGGGCCATATGGGCATTTCTTATAAAGTAGGGGGCCAGGCGGGAAGCTGGTCACAAAGTTAGGGGCCATTAGGGAAATAACCCTATAATAAATTATAAATTCTTTTCACTTTTAACAAGTCAAAATTCAACTTCTGTCAATGATCTACTCTTTCCAGGAATACACTCTTCACAAACTGACCTCAAACATCACATATTTCATGAATTTGAATTTTAGAATACTATAATCCACCAAGTACGAAGCAGAGTCGAACTATTAGTAAAAAACTACAATAATTCCAATAATTAGATGAATTTCAAAATATTCTAATACAAGAACTTTAAGACATCAGAATATAGATTTCAGACTACCTAATTGTGAACTTCAGTGACAAATACAGGTGTGAATTAAAATAAGGTTTTGTGGCTTTCAGTGCATTAATTTTAATTTCACTTCACTTTGTTTGCAAATGTGATTGAAAGTTTTGAATTTTAGCAATATTTTGTGCTATCTAGTTTGTGGCGTAATGTCATTGTCGTTGTATGTTCACATCGGTTACTCAGTTTTCCTCCCATTCAGATTTTAAGTGAGTTTTTGATCGCGATGCTTTTTTTATACTTTTGTCTTACTATTGTAGTTATCTGTCATATATGGTGCTTAAGTTCGGGAGTCGGTTTGTAAGGTTCTGCATGTATACCGTCTAACAGACTGAGATTGATTCTCTCAAATTCGATAAGCCACTATATTGCAACGTTTTAAAAAAATGAAAAAGTTGTCCACGAAATCTTGCTACATTAAATATAATCGAAGTTTTCAAATATTTCTCCCACTTTGTTGCAGATAAGGTCTATGGATTACCTAGTTTTAGGGTTCAATCAATCTCTTCCTTATTTCTTTCTTCCTTTCTATTTCTTATCTTCCAAATTCAGAGCTCAAGTTGCCAAAGATAAAATAAAGAAATAGGTCATCAACAAGCCATTGCTAAGCATTGTTGTCCTAGACTAGCAAAATTCTAGAGGGTCTTAGGGCTAGGACCCGTATGAGCCCATACCTTATATATATGGATGATATGGACCATATGTTTAGACCTATTTTCAGCAATTTGAAGGACATATCATGTAGGAGGATGACATTATTTATCTTTTTTTAGAATTCTCTTCTTTTTCTTTGCTTCAACATAAAAATGTTATCTCAATTTCTAATCATTAATGCTACCCATCCTTCTCATCAAAAAATTCAACTTGATGAGATATTCCGATTCATTTGATCCACATACTTGGTTTCATGGTATTATATTTATTTAGTTGTACTTATGGTAGTTCAGATTACCACAATGTCAACGACTAAAATCAAAAATTCTACTTGATGAGATAATCCATGGCCTTGTCGTCATTCTACTGAGGAAAAGTTGAACGTGCATTATTAAAACACATGCAAACGTGGCGTGTATCACTCTTTATTTTACAAGAACTTTGGTTTTAAAACGTGAACATTTAGAAAAGAAACTAAAACTTTATCGTAATTCAATGCACAAAAAAAAGGTAGTCGTATCCGAAAAGTTGTGAATATTCTTAGATGAAGCCAAAGAGTGATTGTTTTTCTTTTCAACGGGATAAGTCGGCCACGACTTTAATGATTAAACCACCCTAATCGGATTGATTCTCTATTTTTCTTTTTAGAAAGTTCAAATTTTATGGACCATTATGCAACTATGTCTTTTATCCAATACCCAAGATAAGGAGAAAAGAAAGAAAAAAAAATTCCTTTAACAAGAGGTAAGTTGAGAAAGATCCTTTTAGGCCTTTACAATTGACCCACTTTCAAGAGGTTGTAGGTTGACCCAAGATTCATTGTGTCCCTGAGACAATAGATTTCTTCCTTATTGTTAAAATGGATCTAAGCAGAAGGGGATGTATCACATGGTTTGTCTCGGAGTGGTGGAGCCCAAAATGTGTTTCTCTAAATTACCTTGAATATAATCAAGCAAATACAACTCTCATGAGCCCATGATCACCTATAATAAGCAATATTTTCCTTTAATTAGTTCCAAAATCAAAAGGCCCAATACTTCATGGGGTAACTATGGAGATAGGGATCCCTCTCAGCTCAGAACCCATGGGTCTCAGACAACCACCAATCCAAACCTTGGTATATTCCTCCACTTAAATCTATCCCTATGTCTGAGACTTTAACAAGAGACCTATTTGTGGAATCTATTATCATCCCTCCTGAATCTTCTGAGGAGGGGGTGGAGAATCCAGATCAGTCTAAGGAAGTTGATACTCCAACTTCTGTTTAATCAAGCTGCTAGTCTAATTTCAAGTTATGTTATGTTCTTTGCTTGTTAAGTGTCTTAATTGTCAGGTGGTTAGTTAATTATGTTGATAGTCTAGTACAGACATGTTGTTTTTTTGTTGAAAGTGGATCGAGTAAATAAGTAAACTCTCCACGTAAGTTTGTTAGTTTTCTCAAGCTGCATGCTCTCATCTATGTAAGAAGTTCACATTATCTATGCAGTAATATTTTGCCATCTTAGTATCTCTAGTTAAGTAGTTCAACAATTATTTATCTAGTTGATATATCCTTATTAGCATTAACTATATTGATAGTCTCAGTCCCTTCTGGTTTTCTTTTTAGATTTTTCCTCTCATTTTATGCTCCTTAGTTAGGACTTGTCCTGCTACTAGTACTACTTAATTTTAACTAGTTCCCGGATAATAATATACTAGGAGTGCCTCTAGTCCTTTTTTAGCTATAATATTGCTGGTCACTCTGGACCTTTAATCGCGGGGTTCTCTTTTCAGAGCCCAATCTTTCACTGCGTAGTCTTTAGGCCATTCAACTAATTCCATTATTAGCGGGCCTAAGGGCTTGCCTTAGTGAATATTAGTTAGACCAGCCATCCCACATCTAATTATCAGATTTTATCCACCCCCCCCCCCCCCCCCTTAGTACTGGGCCTGCTTGGCCTGGGTTCTTCTTCTCAGTCCTCTTCCCCATCCCCACTTTCGACTTGTCGGACTTCTGATTCTTCATTGGGTCTCTCTCCCTTCCATTCTATAGGTATGCCTATAGTGATTTTAACAACAATAGCTTTAGCTAATTTGGGCCTAGACCCTAGATATGGCAACGGTTAGCACATCCATCCCTAACCCATCCATAAATAAACAAATATTAAACATTCGGATCTTATCTTCCTCTCTGAAACTAAAAACAAATCGTTCAACATAAATAAAAAAATCCCCATTGCTAAATCCTATGCTAGCCATTATGTTGACTCAAACAACACAGCTGGAGGTCTAGCTCTCTATTGGAAACATCACATTAATCTATCCATCACAACCTCTAGTGCAAATATTATTCATGCCTCTATACAGGATCCCAACAACACCACTCCGACTATAGTCTCCGCTTTTTATGGTTGCCCTTATCAGAAAAAACTAAATGACTCCTTGGAAAGCTCTCATTAAACTGAAACCCTCACATAACCTTTCATGGATTTTTATAGGAGATCTCAATAGTATCCTCCATCCCCCAGGATAAAAATGGAGGTAATGACAACTCTAGCTCTCATCTCCCTAAAATCCTGGCCATCATCCAACAGCTAGGTCTTATAGACCTTGGCTTCCAGGGAAACCCCTACACTTGGGCAATAGGCAATTTGCAGGCAATCTCATCCAAGAGCGGTTTGACAGAGCTCTAGCTAACGATTGTTGGCTCCAGAATTTCCCGAACTCCTGTATCACCCACTTGGAAACAGTAGGGTCGGACCATAACCCTATTATACTCAACTACAAAACCCAACACCAAACAAAGCCCAAACCATTCAAGTTTATTCGTAGTTGGATGACTCATCCAGATTGTCATGATTTTATCGCTAACAAATGGACTACCCAAAACTCTAATCACACTCCACACAACATTCAGAATAATCTTTCTTCTTTGAGTAAACACTTATCTAAGTGGAACAAAGAGGTTTTGGTAACATTGAACTAGACATCAACAACACCATCTCCGCTCTCCAGAATTCCCAACGCTAGACTTGAGGACCTTTACAGAAACCAAGAAAACCTATGGAAAGAAAAATCGCGCTACAATTTCATCTCTCTGGGAGATAAAAACACAAAATTCTTCCACTCCCAGGACATTCAACGTAATAGGAATAATCAAATCTTAGCTATCAAAGATAACAATGGTGAGTGGCAAGACAATAAAAATGACATTTTTTCTATCTTCACTACTCACCTTTTAAACATCAATTCCACATTCAATACTACCACTCATCCTACCATCACCAACCTCTTCAATCCCATTATCTCCCAAGCTCAAAACAATGATATGATAGCAATCCCCGACAATTTCGAGATTGATCAAGCCATAAAATGGCTTAAAAAAGAGGTTGCCCCTGGCCCCGACGGCTACCCCCCGTTCTTCTTCCAATCCAATTGGGATACTGTTAGCCAGGATATTTACTCTCTGGTACAAAACTTTTTTACATCAGCCAACCTTCCACCGGATACCAACCACACTCACATCTGTCTTATCCCAAAGACAGCTACCCCCCAGACTCCAGCAGATTACCGCCCCATTAGCCTGCTTAATACTACTTATAAAATTATCACTAAAATCCTAGCGGAGAGACTTAAATATAACCTCAACCCCATTATCTCCCCTTTTCAAACAGCTTACGTTCCTGGTCGTCAAATTTTCGATAACATTATTATAGGGCAGGAATTAATTCACTCATATAAAAAGATGAAAGGTCAAACTGGCTACTTTGGACTCAAGCAAGATATGTCTAAAGCCTTCGATAGAATCGAGTGGTCTTTCTTAATGGATATTATGAAATACCTTGGCTTTTCAACCCATTGGATTAATATGATCCGCAACTGCATCTCCACCTCTACCATGTCTGTACTCATTAATAGTCGTTCTGGTCCAGTCTTCTCTTTTTCCAGGGGTATTCGACAAGGAGATCCGCTTTCTCCTTTCCTTTTCACCCTTGCTATGGAGGGCCTGAGTAGACTTCTCTCCTCCCTACTGAGTTGGGCCATTTCCTTGGATTTCCTCCTAACGATCCTGCGCTTACCATCTCACATCTTCTGTTTGCAGATGACTGCATCATCTTCGGGAAAAATTCCATAGATAACATTCATAATCTCAAAAACATTTTAAATCAGTTATGTTCGGCATCTGGCCAAACTATTAACTTCACTAAGTCTAATATTTTCTTCTCTAAGAATTCTCACCCAAAATTCAAACGTATGATTATGCGTACCCTTATATGCCTCTACTTCAGAGAAATACTTGGGAGCTCAACTTTTCATCGGAGCTCAAAAAATTAAAGTCTTTAGCAATATTCGCGATCAGATCAAAGCTAAGCTTTCCAAATAGAACCTCACATTTCTTTCCCAAGTTGGTCGCACGGTTGTCATTTCAACTGTAGCTGCGACCGTTCCCCGATACCAGATGCATTGCTTCGCAATTCCAAAGGACATAAGCAAGAGTATAGCGACTTTGCAAAAGTCCTTCTGGTGGGGAAAGTTTAAAGGTATATGCACCAAGTCCTGGTCATATATATGTCTTCCTAAAAAGCACGGTGGGCTTGGTATCCATCACCCCCACCTCGACAATATAGCCTTACTGAGTAAGCCTGAAATCTGAACCAAACACCCTTTGGGTTCGTTTTCTGAAAGTCAAATATTACCCAAACTCTGACTCCCCGGGTCCAGCCAAACCTCATCATTCTTGGAACTGGAAAACTATTAGAAAACACCTAAATCAGGTCAACGAATTTACCACATGGGAAGTTCACAATGGTAATGATATCAATATATGGACTGATAACTGGATTCCAGGCACCCGCAATCCGGTAGCTAACCCTAATGCCTCGAATCTTGTCAAAGTATCCCCACTAATCATTAATAATCAATGAAATGAAGATACCCTTGGAATCACCTTCGACGACCAGACTCAAAATATCATCAAAGCTATTCCTCTTCACAATGATGGTAATGACCAAATGAAATGGACGCTCACTGAATACGGTATTTTCTCGGTCAAATCGATGTATCAACACCTTATTAATTCGTATCACCCCCTGCCTAGCCCCCAAATCAACTGGAACTTTATTTGGTCCCTTCCCTCCATTCCGCGTATTAAACTCTTTATTTGGAAAATATGCTCTAAAGCTCTTCCGGTTAGGGATAAAATAGGTAAATACACTGGAAACATATATAATTGCCCTAATTGTACGGATACAAAAACGATTGAACACTATATTGTCCTTTAGCAAGAAACATTTGGTTTATTTTAACATTATCTCTACTAACATTATTTCTATCATAGATTGGATTATGTCATGGCAGAATCAAAATCAAAACAGTTATACAGTTAACGATATCCACTTTGCAACTATTCTCTGGCATATATGGAAAACCAGATGTGATCATTGTTTTCAACATTCTATAGATAATACTAATACTGTAATAAACATGATTCTAGCTTTCCCAAGAACTACTAACTCAGCAGTTATACATACCTCGACAGCACAGGAACAGTGGAAACCTCCACCTGCACCTTACGTGAAAATTAACGTTGATGCGTCTTTTACTAATATTGTTGAAAATATAGGTATTAGTTTAATTGTTCACAATGACCTTTCGAATTTTGTGGCAGCCAAAGTTACGGTTACTCGAGCTCGAAATAGTGAAGAGAGCGAAGCAATAGTATTACTCCAGGGACTGTCATGGGCAGAGGAAAATAATCAAAAGCTGATCGTAATTGAAAGTGACAGTAAGAATATTATCCTAAACTTGAAGAACTCGAGACACAAGATACAGTGGCAAACTATGTTTCATATATAGAAAATCAAAGAGATGAAAATTTGTTTCGACAACGTCAAATTCGTGCATATCAACAAAAGATTCAATGTACCAGCCAATAAATTAGCGAAGTGGGCTCGTAAGAAGAATAGATCTAAGTCTTGGAAGAATGTTCCTTGTGTGTTAGTCAATCTATATTGTAATAATACGCTTAAGTATTAATGATAGTGATAGTTCAACAAAAAAAAGTTCACCTGGTTCCATCATATTTTTGGAGAATTACGTATACAATGTAAGAGGCCGTTAGCTTAGGGTGAATTTCGGGCAAAAATGTGGGCCTTCCGTCCACCAAAGAGTAGGCGGAAGGTCCAAAGTGACAAAAAGACCGTTTTGCCCCTGCAGCCAAAACTGATAACTCTTTTCATTTCTTCTTTCAAACTTAAACTCATTACCATTGAAAACATGAATTTGTTAAGAATTTTGATTGTGATAGACTTAAAACATGATTATCCTTAACTTTTAATCCTAGGTGCTCTCTCTAAAAGTTGTGAAAATCTAGTTTTTCTCTCTAAATGTTTTGAATCTATTGGTTACCGAGTCCATTAGATTACCAAACCTATTAAATCTATATACCTATTGCTCAAGAATAGGTTGTTTTTGGTGTTTCCGGATAAAGTTTGATCCAAATCAATTTCAAACATTTCATGTTCAGGTTTAGAAACTTTCATAACAGATTAAAAATGGTCGATGTTTCGGGGAAATAAGGATATTTTTCGGGGAAGACAGTTTTGGGTGGAAACAAAATTTTTCAGTTTCCTTCAAACACTATCAACTTCTTATGTTTTGATTTTCTTCTTCCACCATCTTCCTTCTCACCAACATCAACTCCGGCGGCCATTATTTCTGGCGACAACTCCGGTCATCTAATTCCCTCTCTCTCTCTCTTCACCTTCGCTTTTATCTTATCTCTCTTTGTTCTCTCTCTCTCTTTCCTTTGTCTTTCCTCTCTCTTATCTCTTTTTCCTCTCTTTTTTTCATCAAATACATTTATCTACCATAACTAGCTTTAAAGCTCATTGATCAGAATTCTCAATTTGAGCGAACTAGCAAATCAAAATTAAACCAAAACCAAACCTTATTTATTACCCAAGTTCGATAACAAAAAGGAAACCCTAGAATAAAGTAATAAAAAACTTAATGAGAAAGAAAGTGATAGTACCTGATTGAGTAGAAAGCTCCTGCCTTGACAAGCACGACCACAAACAGAAACAACACCAATAGGTCCTTTAACAAGATGAAGAACAGAAACAACTTCAGGAGGCCATCTTAAACTTTCCTTTCTCATCACAATAAACAAGACGTAATGGTCTAGCAGGTCCTGTACCAGTTTCAAATACAGTAGAAGAAGAAGGTAAGGGAGATAAATTTAGGGTTTGATTGTTAGAGAAAGATTGAGGAGATGTATCCATATTGGTATCGTCATCTTTAGATGAAGAGCCTCTACCAAAAAGCTTTCCGATCATTAGTCTACTTCTGTTTCTCTCTCTAGAATGTACAAATTGGTTCTGGTTGCCTAAATTGACGGAGTCCTTCCTTCGTCTGGTTTTCCAGACGAAGGGTTCCGGCGAAGGGACCATTCCCTTCCCCGGAACTTAGAGAGTGAGAGAATGAGATGAGAGATACAGATAAGAGAGACAGGGAGACTTGAGAAGAGAGAGGAGAGAGATAGAAAGAGGACAGAGAGAGATAGCCGACCGGCGGTGGCCGGAGAAGAGAGAGAGGAGAGGGAGATAAGGTGCGTTTGGTTTGAATTTTTTTTTGTTTTCCACCGTCTTCTCCGGAAACTTTTCTACTTTTCCCAAAACGGTGGCCTTAAAAATACATTGTGAAGGTGCATATTACCAAACATAAAAATCAAATTTTAGACAAAATGTGAGAATAGTCTCACATGGAAGAAGAATCTAGCAATCAAGAATAAAATGTCTAGGTCTTCTCTGCTCATTACCAATTGGTTTTGAGTTCGACGGCTACAAACTTAACATAGTATCCAGGGGCGATTGGGCCCCCAATTTTAAAGGCCCCCTATTGAGTTTCTAAGCCTCCAGTGGGTTGTTACAAGCTATTTTATAACTTCTTCGTAATAATAAGCATTAAAGTGGAGTTAGTAGATTGGTTCATACCATTACTAGTGACCCAATTGGCCAAAGTTCAAGTCACCACATCTTCACTTTCTTCATAATGTTTTATAAACGTGTTGAATGAAGTTATATTAAGGCCATGACTATGGGCCTCAAAGGTGGTAGGGCCGGCCCTGATCGAAGGGCACCTTCACAACAAATGATTGGAAGACACCTTAATGACCTTTTTCATCAGGTTCAGAATAATAGGAATCAAGAAAAAGATGAAGATCAAGTCTGAAATCAATGAAGATGGATCAATGCAACAAACAAAAGAAAGATTTCGTCAAAATATTCAGAGAAATAAACACTCAAATTCATGTTTCTGAATTTATTGATTTCAAGTAAAAACGCAGACTCAATGTGTTGAAAAATTGATCAAATTATTTCAATTTATCTGTTCATAAACTATTTGGAATCCTCTAGAAAATGGATTTGGGGTCATTAAGTGACATGAATACATTAATCAATAATCACCCAGTTAGGATGTCACTAATGGACTTTTAACCCGCAACATAATAGGCAATTATCTCCTGCCATGCCCTAGCAGAAATATGCTGAAAAAGTTGGAACCTAGCCTAATGGCTAAAGCTTTTGGACTAAAAAGAATTCCTCAACTTGGGAGAAAAAACTATGAAGTATAAAGAGTGCCCAATAGTGCTATTAAGGCCCAATTTGAAAAAGAAAGTGGTATGTGCATAATAATAGGGAAATGATAGAGTGCCCAGCAATTTTGCCCATTAAAATGTCCAACTTTCCTTATTTAGAAATAAAAGCGGTCCCCACCGTAGTCAAACTTTGAAAAACCCTTGTCTTTTAGTGATTCCACATCAGCTGGGCAATTTAATGGGCTAAAAACTGGGCACTCTAGCATCTCCCATAATAATAAGGGTTTTGGTGTGTCTATATTAGTAACAATTTTCATGTCGGTTGTGGTTAGGTAATTGTGAGAGGAAGTGATTGCCTTGTCACTAGGAGAACCTTCCTGTCTACAGCCAATCAAGCAAATTCTTATGTCAAAAATCCTAATTTGATAATCTCACTCCAAAACACCTAATTATTATTTGACTATAATTAACTAGAGCAAGTAACCCAAGTTACCATAAGAGCTCAAAATTCTTAACACTAATTTTAGAGAGAGAAAGTAAGTAATTTTGTCAAATCTATCTCTCCCATTGTTTTGTGGTCTCTGTGGACTGTGGAGGAGGTTGAGATAACAATACTTTTAGAGAGAGAAAGTGATCAAAATGCATGCCAAAACAGATTCAGAAGTAACAAGTCTAGCAGCTTCATCACCAACAAGATCTCCACCTAGAAGACCAGTTTACTATGTTCAATCTCCATCTAGAGATTCTCACGATGGAGAAAAAACCACAAATTCATTTCACTCAACACCAGTTCTTAGTCCAATGGGATCTCCTCCTCATTCTAACTCATCAGTTGGTCATCACTCTCGTGAATCATCTTCAACTAGATTTTCTGGATCTTTAAAACCTGGGTCTCGTAAAATTAACCCTAATCATCATAACTCTAGAGGTCGAAAAGGAGGTCATAAAGAATTTGATGCCATTGAAGAAGAAGGCTTAATTGAAGATGAAGGAACTGAGAAAGGTTTTCCTAGAAGATGTTATTTTCTTGCTTTTGTTGTTGGTTTTTTCCTTCTTTTCTCTTTCTTCTCTTTGATTTTGTGGGGAGCTAGTCGTCCTCAAAAACCAGTTATCACCATGAAGGTATCTCTCTTTCTCTCTCTAGAATTTGGTCAATTTAGAATACAAATTTGAGATTTTTCTGAAATGGGTATTTGTTGAATCAATTTTACAGAGCATCAAATTCGAGAAACTTATAATTCAAGCCGGTACAGATGGAACAGGAGTAGCAACTGATATGGTATCCATGAATTCAACTGTAAAACTTACATTTCGTAATACTGCAACATTTTTCGGAGTTCATGTGACTTCATCTCCATTAGATCTTTCCTTCTCTGGTCTCACTCTTGGCACTGGAACTGTAAGTAATCAAAATCAATCATACCCACTTAAAAATTTCCATCAATTCTCCATTTTTTCCCTAATTACAGTTCAATTTCAATCTGTTCTGTTCTAATTTCAGTTAAATTAATGAATTGGGGATATGGGTATTTATTATTTTTTCAGATTAAGAAATTCTATCAATCAAGAAAGAGTCAAAGAACAATTTCAGTATTGGTAGAAGGAAACAAGATTCCATTATATGGTGGTGGAGCAACTTTGAGCAGTTCAACTGGAACAACAACTCTACCAATGGTTATGAAATTGAACTTCAAAATCAGATCAAGAGCTTACGTTTTGGGGAAAGTGGTGAAACCTAAATTCTATAAAACAATCGATTGTTTAACTATTTACGATCCAAAGAAACTTAATGTCGCAATCTCTCTCAAGAATTGCACTTACACTTGATTTTGACATTAAAATTTTAGAGAGAGAAACAGAAAAAAGAAACAGAGTAGGAAAATGAAATAGTTTATTATTTTAATTATTATTTTATGTTTTGATATCTTTTTATTATTAAATTATATGTATTTGGACTATTAAACGGGCAGCTATTTAGTTGGATCGGGCAGGGGAGTTGCTAAGGCACCGACACAATTAAAATTGCCCCTAGTGCCCGAGGTACAACTACTTACAAGTAGAATGGGTGACTTTTGTGGTGAAATTGTGCAAAGTCTAGATTATTGTATTTTTTTGTTGCAATAGATTATTTTATTTGCAATAATATAATAAAATGTGAGAAGTACTTTTTATTTTAGCTATGCATTGTTTTGTTTTAAACCCAGTATATGAACTAGGATCTTTCAAGTGTAGAGACAACATGTTTATTATGTACATGAAGCAAGATCGAACTTGAATACAGAATTCCGTACACAACCAGATCAAATTAGTACTTCTTTTTCAGAAGAACTTCTCTAAAAAATTAGTTTCTTCAAACATTTAAAAATGTCTTAGGTATCTTTAATATAGAGGGCTTGGGCAAAACGCCCAAAATGAGACCCACAATAAGATGCAGGCCCACGTCAGAGATCAATTTAGGGGCAGGTCCTTTTGGTCAGACAGGGTATTTAAATGGCGAAAAGGGCATTGCTTTTTCGAGAAATTACGAAAAAACCGACCCCAAAAAACGCACCAAAACTCTGACTCCCCTCCCTACTTTGACACACAACCGTCCCATCCAATTAATTCAAGAGGTGTCTCAATTCAATCCCACCTCTTTTTCTTCCTTTTTTTTTTTCTTTCTCTCTCTAAAACTTTCTTCTTCCTGGATATTTATTTTCTGCCATTATTGTAAAAGTGAAACCTTCCCAAAAAATTCAAAAAATCTTGCTTCTTCCCAGATCTCCTTCAATCCTTCCTGGATTTGAAGTAAAATAGACTTCACTTGGAAGCTAAAAATCGAACCTTGCTTCTTCCCGAATCTGTTTTTCAACATCCTCTTCACTTGGAAATTTGAGTATCCATTAGATCTTCAACACCATCTTCTTGTTTTTTTTTCCTAATCTCTTCTTGTTTTTTTTCAACATCCTCTTCACTTGTTTTTTTCAACAAACTCTTTTGCTGATAGGGTTTTTGAATGGGTCCGAGTTTGTTAACAAGATCGGGCTTCTAATAAGGTTTTTGAGTTTCTCCTTTCCTTGAGTTTGTTTTTTGTAGTTTCTATTTTTAGATAGAGTTACTGAATTTATGTTTCGATTAGGGTTTTCGAGTTTCTTAAAAATGGGTTTATGTTTTTTCCTTTGCTTGATGGAGATGGTAAACCCGAAGACACCACAAAAGACGACTAAACGTGTGACGAATGTCGATACATTCATCCAAAAATGGAAGCTAATTTACTGAAAGTATCTCGGGAACTATAAGATTTACTGGACATTTGTAAATGTACTATAAATAAAGTAACTTTACAAATTTTAAAATTTACTGGACATTTGTGAATGTACTATAAATAAATTAATTTACTCGACATTTGCAAATGCACTATAAATGTAACAAATTTGCTTTCACACTATAATCTAAATGAGGGAATATAATCTAAATGAGGGAATATATTCAATGGACGGTAAATTTTTTAACGTACAGACAAATATTTGTACAAAGAGAAACTGTTTTGGTAACAATTTTGTTTTGTTAACAATTTTGTTTTGGTAACAATTTTGTTTTGGTAAAAAACTCTAGAAGGAGAAACTTGAACACTAGGTTCTTGTTCAAAATTAAAATATTCTCTCTCCAATCTTAACTACTTTCCTCGTTTTTGGTAGTTTTCATTGATTTGTTTCCATATATTTTTTGGTAGTTTCCCATTGATTAGATTCTCTCTGTATTTTCTCTTCTTTTTAAACAAGTTTTCTCTCTCCAATCTTAACTTCTTTCCTTCTCTTAAACATTCTCTCCTTATATGATGGACAATTATAGGACATTCTTTCTAAAACGTAAATTATTTTCAAGAAAAATTTATAGAATATTTTTTTTATACTGTAAATTTTTTTATTTACTGGACACTTTTGTACTGGGAATTATCTTGTGTACGGGGAATTATTTTATTATGTACTAGCTATTTGGTTATTTACTAGACACTTTTGTACCGGGAATTTACTTGTGTACAGGGAATTTGCTTGTGTACCGGGAATTATTTTATGTACTGGCCATTTGGTTAGGTACTAAACAATTTTGTGTTGGGGATTTTCTTGTGTACCGGGAGTTGTTTTATGTACTAGCCTTTTGGTTATGTACGAGACACTTTTGTACAGGAAATTTTCTTGTGTGCCGGGAATTGTTTCATGTACCAGTCATTTGATTATGTGCTAGACACTTTTTGTACTGGAAATTTTCTTGTGTACCGGGAATTTTTTTATGTACTTGTCATTTGGTTATGTACCGGGAAGTAACTCTAAATCTGATTTCTTCACTATTACATGTTTATCAAATCTTCATTCTTCACTATAAGCTCTGTTTATAAACCTAAATTTGAAATTTCTCCAAAATCCATGAATCTCTGTTCAAGAAAAAGATTTCACGTTGCAACCTTCACAAAATAAAGAAAAAGATAGAAATATAAGACGAAGGAAACTAAAAAATGTACACTAAACTTCCACATAACAAGGGAACGTGGGAACTGATCGGGAACGATAAAATGTAGTGGGAATTGAGGAATGTACATTACATTTCCTCATAAACTTGGTAATGAATCTCCTCTAAAACTAACATTTATCATCATCATCTTCAACAAAAAAAAACAACTTTGTACGTAAAAAAACATTCTCAATATCATAATCAAATGTATCAGAAAATTTCATTTACATATATGAAACAATTTTGATTCACACATGTAAAGAATTTCAATCCTACAAATCAATTAATAAGAATGAAATTAGGGTCTTGAATTTAGATCTAAACCTCTTTGATCTAAACCTCTTTGGTCTTCACCCAAAAGAAAAATACCAGATCTAAACTTGGTAATGAATCTTCTCTAAAACTAACGAAACCCTCTCCAAGATCATAATCTAAATTGGTTGGTGATCAATCTTTATAAAAAAAATGAAACGAATCTCTCTTCAATAGAAGCTCTGTTTCTGAATCCAAATCTGATATTTCTCCAAAACCCATGAATCTATGTTTAATAAAAAAGTTTTCTTCCCCATTAAACTTTCACTAAATCATCATTCTTCACCATATTCACTATATTAAAAATCATTGTTAAAGAAAAAAGTTGGTACCAAAGAGATAAAGAGGAAGATCTCAACTAAAAATTTAGAGAGAGAAAGTAAGATTTCTGCAAAAAAAAATTACAGAGAGGGAAATAAGAAATTGATAAAGATGGTGATGAAAATATAGTAAGAAATATAGGAAATGAAATTTAAAGTAAGAAAGAAATCTCTCCATAGATTTCTTTCCAGAAGAAAAAGGAAGGAAAGATCTATGATGTACGGCACAAGGGTATTCCAGGAAGGAAAGAAGAAAAAGGAAAATGAAAGTTGTCACTGACCGTCCTTTTCTGGCTTTAGGACCTGCGACTAATTGACACGCTGCAGTGGGGCTTGGTCTTATTGGGAGGGCTTTTTTTGGTCCTCTCCCTCAAAAATCCTTTAATATATCACTTAGAAAATGGAGTCATCTCGAAATTGTTTTGATATGCTCCTTATATGTTTCTCAAAAAAAAATTACTAATTTCTTTTGTTTTGATGGTTTGCCAAAAAGAAAACACCTCGTGCGAGTTGGATCACAACAACATATTAGGACAGGTAAGAAAATTTTGGTTGTACCAGGCGCATCCAAACTTGTCGCACCTTTTGGGAGGGTTAGATGGGAGAAAATGGAAGAGGGTCAATAAAATCTCCAATTGAAATTTATACACCACTATTGCAACGAAAAAAATTATATACCACCACTAAAGAGAATGCCCTATTTCTCAAAGAAATTTACTAGGATAGTTTTTACAATGGCATTAATATCTCAAAAATGTGATAAATACGATAACTGCCTAATTCAAATTCTTACAAGAACAGATTATAACCCAACTAAACTGGCCTAAAGTCGAACAACATCATTTGTACCTTAATAACTCAACTTCAATAAACCATGGAATCCACCTCCTCTGAGTGACCTCCAGGATTTTGGAGCTTATGTCAATATACAGCACGTGGGCTACCAAAGGTTGACAAAAGAAGGGCCTTTAACCAAACATGGTCAATCCGAACTGGCCAAGTCAACAGTGTTGGGAGGCGCCAATATTCCCAATTTTATATAAGCACCGTGTTTACCCACACCTGACATGGACTAAAAAACCTTACGAGTGTGTGAAAATAACAAAATTAGTGGACGGCAATTTCTATCTTGTAGATGTAGAAATTGTAATGATATGGTTGAAACATCTAAAAGGCAGACAAGTTTCGATCCGAAAGTTCATTTTACTGGTAAATACTGAGTAAGTGAAAAATAGAGAAGACCAAGAACAAGTGGAAGTTTATTGATTTCCCAAAAAGAAAAAAGGGGAAGTGTATTGCCCTCCATAGAGAAACTTCATGCAGGGTTTCAAAGTATTCATGGTATTCGACAAACTTCAAAAAGATTGACTTCATCTCCACCATCATCACCTGCATCACCAATCGCCACGCTACCACCACATCATTTTATCGATCTCTTAGGTTCATAAGAAGGAGTTTATCAAGTAGCTGGATCTTGATCACTAGTCCATAGCTGGTGATCGGAGATAAGGGACTCCTGGCCCAATAGCAAGAACTTCGACAGTTTTTGGTTTGAATCTCATGTTTCTTGGTTGATCCAACATACGTTTGCCTGACTGGTTATCATTTCCCTTGAGTTTCTTCTTACTCTGTTCATATTGTCCCAGTTCCTTCTCTTTCTTCTTTCTATCCTGAGTGTTTTAGTCACCCTAACGTTTTCTTAACTCAGTTTCTTTTCAGGTGGGGTGCCGGCTAACCGGCTGTGGAAGACGATGACGAGTCACAGTAACAAGTGGCATTCACTCCCTCTTCATCAAACAGGACAAGTGGCACACTTGCTGACATCAGAAAGCATTAACGATTGGGTATTGGGTTTACACCATAATCTGGTTTACTATCCCCATGGTCTCGAAACCACGGATAGGAAGGTTCCTATACCAGCTGTTTTCATAGTCTGGTTTCTCGAAACCAGAACCATTATACCCACATTCCATTCTCGCTGCAGCCCAATTCCCTATGACGAACACGTAGAGCATCCTAAATGGATTGCATGCAATCCTGATTTAACACCCCAACCATACTTAATTAAACCACACGCATATTATCTCATCTTCCCTAACCTTTCACCTTCTCTCTACAACACCTTAAGCCTTCTAATGGAGAACCAGACTCAAAACCAAAGCTCTACAGAGATTACTCAACTCGCGACCAACATGGAAAAACAACTGAACATTCCTGCATCCTCTGAAACAACAGTATTCTTGGCCAAAAAGCTCACCCAAAACAAACCCATTACAAACTTGGATAGAAAGCTTATAGGCAGGTTATGTAGTCATCACTTCATCCCCCTCTACAAGATACAAAACCAGCTTAAACGTAAATGGGAAGTCTCCTTCCCATACACTGTAGAGGTGGTCCCAAATAGACAAAACTGTTTTATCTTTACTTTCAAAGTAACAAAGGATAGAGACAGGGTCTTGATTAATAAACCATATGTCATATTGGATTATCTGTTAATTCTGCATGTGATGGAAGTAGACACTGATCCGGAAACAATCCCTCTAAAGCATGAGATATTCTCTGTCCAATTGTCCCCTCTTCCTCAATGTGTGCAATATGAGTCAGATCTCAGGGTTATCTCAAGTCCTCTTGGACATGTACTTCGCTTCTTTCCGGCTCAATGGGGATCACTACCGGGAGATAAGATCAAAGCAGATGTGGTTTGGGATGTTACCAAACCTTGTCCGACAGGTACTTTTGTGCAATTAGATGATGATAAAATTAGGATCGAGTATAGATTCTTCCCCTTCCCTAAGTCAACATGTCTATATTGCAGAATCATAGATCACTCCCCTTTTCCTTGTCAAGAAATTGTTGAACCAAATCAGCAACCTATAGCTAGGAAGTCTTCTCGGCTCCTCACAACATTAGAATCCCTCATCTATGCAAACCCTTCACTCATCTCTAGCATCATCCCCACATCTTGCCCTGATAAGGGCGCCTCCATTAATCCTATAGAAATTAATGAGTCAGAACCTCAAACATCTACAGGCACCACCATTACCACCCCTCCTATTATACACACCACCAGAAGTCAGGAGCCCACAAGGAAGGTCATTTCTCCTAATTGGACAAAAGCCTATCTCAAGGAACCTTCACCTAGACCAGGTATCACCATAAGAGAACCAACTGATCAAACTCCCCGGCTTTCAGCCAATAAACAGAATTATTCTAGAAAAGGGAAGGAACCAATGCAATCGGTAGACTTTACAAAAATGGACAGCAGGGAAAAAAGGAAACTATTGAGTAATGAAAGTCTTGTTAAGGGCACCATCTATGAGGATACGGACTCCTTCCTTGTAGGATTGGAGCAGTTGTGGAAGAAGCACAAGGATAACTCATCTTTTGATCACCTGAATAACCCATGGACTTCTGAATTCAGCACTGGCTCTATTACTTCAATCGGTATTGATAAACCCTTCTCTTGTGCTCCTTTCTCCCCAACAGACATCCCTCATATCCCAACTACCTTCCCGGATATAAACTTTGATAACCTTTTTGGAACCACTACACAATCAACAGCCAAACAACAAGCACAAGCCAAGACTAGGAAGAATCGTACTCCCAAGCCAAAGATGATGATACATCTGAACTTCACATCTGCCCAACCTCAGCAAACAGTTACTATTCAATCCCACAATCATCAAAGCAATTGCAATGTCAACTCGCAGGATCAAAGTAATACTGTGACTCAGAATCAACAACCCACAAATGGTCAAAGCAGCACCCCACCTTCTACAACAAATCAGGTATACTTGACTTCTTATAGTGGCTATTTAGATACTTCACAGTACAATAATATTATCTATAATATCCTGTTTGCTATCTTAAGCATAATAGTTCTTGCCATGAATGAATCATACCATATCTCCATACTTAGCTGGAATTGTCAGGGTTTGGGAGGAAAGATAACTAGGCATCATCTGCATAAGCTGGTCAGACTTCATGATCCTGACTTCCTTTTCCTCTCAGAAACAAAGAAAAATGACTCTTATGTTACTAATCTTTTATCTTCCTACCATCTTGACAACCACATTACTCAGCCCCCTGTTGGCCTAAGTGGAGGCTTGGCCATTGGTTTCAAAAGCCAATTCAAGATTCAAATTCTGCACCAGAGTAAAAATTGGATCCACATTACTACAAATACTCTCCATGAAAACAGCAAACTTTCCCTTGTTTTCATATATGGAGAACCAAATAGTATGAATAGAAGGGACTTTTGGAACAGCATGGGTGATTACTTTAAACAGACAGATACCAAGAATTTGCCTCAACTTATGATAGGGGATCTTAACATCATTTTTCACCCTCATGAGAAAAGAGGAGGTATTACACCTTCTAGTCAGCAAATTAGTCTCCTAACAGCTCCTGTCCTTGAGAATGGCTTCTTAGAGGTTCCTTATATTGGTTCACCCTACACTTGGACCAATAACCAGAACAATAATATCTTAATGGAACAACTACTAGACAGAGCTTTAGCCAATCAAAACTGGCTCAACCTATTTCCTCACACTAAAACTTCTCATCTGCACAGGATAGGCTCAGATCACCACCCTATACTCCTTCACACTACTACTGAACCAACTAATAGAAACAAGCCTTTCAGATACAATCCTATATGGTTCAAAGACCCAGAATTTGAGTCCCTAATAAGCTCTCATTGGTCTCATTTTGACATCTCCCAAACAGCTGTAAAAGTTCACAATAAACTGATAGGACTTCAACCTATTCTTCAAGAATGGAATAAGCATCACTACAATGCCCTACTGAATCAAATCAATGATACCTCTGCTCAATTACAAGTATGTAGGGACAAAAGCAGATACTCAGCTCTACTAAAAAGTTTGAACTCTTTGTTGGATAATCAGGAGAGGTTCTGGAAACTTAAATCTAGAGACAAGATTATCACATTGGGAGATAGAAACACAAAGTTTTTCCATGCTTTAGCTTCCTTTAGAGCTAGAAACAACAGAATCAGAGGTCTTAGAAATGAGGCAGGAACATGGGTCGTAAATAACCATGAAATGGAATCATTGCTCAAATCTCATTTTCACTCTATCCTTTCTTCTCAAACCACCACTCCTCTCACTAATCTGGAGAACCTCTTCCACCAAAGCTTAACTGAGGATAACAACCTTATGTTAACTACCATTCCCTCTACTGAGGAAATTGAGCAAACTGTCCACAGCCTTAAGGCTGATAAATCCCCTGGGCCAGATGGTTACTCTGCCTCTTTCTTCCATCAAAATTGGGATGTTATATCCACTGATGTTATTGACATGGTGCAATTATTCTTCCAATCTGGAAATATTGCTGTTGATATAAACCAAACCCATATAGCCCTCATTCCAAAAACTACTAATCCCTCACAACCAACTGATTTTAGACCCATAAGTCTTTGCAACACTACATATAAAATCATTTCAAAGATCTTAGCAAATAAACTTAAACCATTGTTAGACTCCTTCATTAGTCCCCATCAATCAGCCTTTGTCCCTGGGAGACATGGGACAGACAACATCATTCTTGCTACAGAGATTGTTCATTCTATGAAATACCAAAAGGGAAATCAAAAATATCTTTGTTTGAAACTAGACATGAGCAAGGCTTTTGATAGAGTAGAGTGGAATTTCCTCCTAGAAATTCTCTCCAAGCTGGGCTTTTCAACAAAATTTTGTAACCTTATTCATCAATGTATCAGTACCAGCAAAACCTCTGTTCTCCTGAATGGCATCCCTGGACCTTTCTTCAGACCTTCTAGGGGACTGAGACAGGGAGATCCCCTCTCTCCTTATCTCTTCATCATTTGTATGGAAGCTCTTAGTAGAATGCTTCACAATGCTCAATCCATGGGTCATATACAAGGGTTCAAACATCCATCTACATCTCCTATTATCTCACACCTCCTGTTTGCTGATGATTGTCTTTTGTTTATCAAAATGGATATACCCTCTGTCCATAATCTGCTTGATCTTCTTCAAAAGTTTGAAAACTCTTCAGGACAAATGATAAACTTCAACAAAAGTGGTCTGTTTTTCAGTTCCAATGCACACAGGAAGCACTGTCGAATTGTGTCCAGAATTCTCAGAGTAAAACATATCAACCATCAAGATCCTTATCTTGGGACAAATATTTTTATTTCTAGATCAAAAACTACCCCTTTTCTTCCAATCCTTGAGAAACTTCAAAAGAAGCTTAGTATTTGGAAAAAAAATCTCCTTTCACAGACAGGTAGAGGTGAGATGATTAAGTCCTCCTTATCTGCTGCCCCTAGGTACCAGATGGCATTGTTTAATCTTCCTAAAAAGGTTACAAATGCTATTTCATCTCTGCAGAGAGATTTCTGGTGGGGAACTAAGAATAATAACAAAACTCTTTACTTGAAAAACTGGAATTCTATATGCAAACCAAAAGTGCTGGGAGGTCTGGGATTTAGAGATGTTAGTATGGATAACAAATCTTTAAGGAGCAAGCTCAACTGGGATATTAAGACCAACTCAAACTCTCTTTGGGTTAAATTCATGGCTGACAAATATCAGTTTGATCCTCACTCTGTGTTACCTACTCCTTCAAGAGCTTCTTGGTTATGGAAGAACATTGCAAAAAACCAACATTTAGTGGATCAACACATCTTCTGGGAGGTTGGAAATGGTCAAAATATCAGAATATGGGACAGTTTTTGGATTCCAGGAACACCTCCTTTAGGTCACTCAAACTCCAACAGAGATTATACTTGGGTCTCTCAACTTATCACTTCCTCATCATCTTGGAATATTCCACTTCTTCAATCTCTCTTCCAACCTCATATTATTGAAAGAATCCTATCCATACCTATTTCATCTACTCAGGACACTATTAGATGGAATATCACCCAGGATGGTAAATTCTCAGTCTCCTCAATGTATAAGCACTTGATTTTCAACAGCCCAGCTCAAACACCTGTGATTACTCCATCCTGGAAACAATTATGGGCTCTTAGAGTTCATCCGAGAATCTTACTGTTTCTTTGGAAAATGGCTAATAGCATTCTTCCTGTTAATCTACTTCTCAACAGATATATGGATAGGATTTCCACTTTATGTCCTCTTTGCAAAGAAGGTGAGGAATCAATCATTCATCTTCTCCAAAATTGCAAAGTCACACAGGAAGTAATTAATCATTGCATGCCTTCTCATCAACATTATCCTGAGATAACAACTTTTGAGGAATGGTTTCATAAGCACTGTGATAAGGATCCAAACAGTAATTACAACAATTCCCTTACCCCCTTAGAAACCTTAGCAACTATTATTTGGCATTTATGGAAACAGAGATGTGACATAGTTTTTAAGGATAGAGGTCTGGATCTTCAAACTCTTTACTCCTCAATTGATAGTTTTGTCTCTGTCCAAACAATGAATCTGATCACATTCCAACCTAATCAACCACCTTCTACCACGAAATGGTCTCCACCACCTCAGGGTTTTTTCAAAATTAACTATGATGCGGCTTGGGACAGATCAACTTTACTTACTTTCATTGCCATTTCTATAACAGACTGCACAGGTAGACAGCTTGCCAAAGGATCATCAAAGCTCTTGAGCCGATCGGTGGATGAAGGGGAGAGCAAAGCATGCTATTTTGGTTTAGATTGGGCAAGACGACATAATATTAATCGACTTGTTTTGGAGGGAGACTCAACTAACGTTTCCAACTTTTTGAATGATCGTCGAAGCACCATACATTGGACTGCAAAGAAGGTTTTGAAACAAGTTAAGAACATGGCTTCTTCTCTTGATCAAGTGAATTTTGTGTTTATAAATAGGCAGTTCAATAACTTAGCTCATAATATTGCTACTAGCTCTAGGAAGGCAAAGACTTGTTTTTTCAATTGTCTTTCTACTTGCTCCCTTTCTCAAATGTAATATCCTGGATTTTAATCAATAGATATTACTTTGTCTCAAAAAAAAAAAGTATTCATGGTATTCTCACAGGTCAGTTGTTGATTTTCTTGCCAAGAAAGAATAACTAAAGATATAGTTATGGCATGGGTATAGTCTTTTGCTTATGTCTTATCTCTCTTCCTAATACATCTCTCTCTTCTTAATACATCTCTCGCTTCATCCTGTTTTTTTCGAGGTCATAAAAGATTTTTGTCCAAAGTCTGGTTAGTTTTTTTTTTTTTTTTTTTCTTCGTAACATTTTTCATTTTTTCGCTCTTCCAAACAAACTCCTCTCCAACACCCAAAATTCAAAAGTATACTAAGACGATGATAGGTCTTACATTTTTTATTTTTATTTTCTCTCGATTTTCTACAAATATCATTCTATAGTTATTAATATAATATAAGAAGAAACTAGATTTAAGATAAGTGAAATGTCATTCCTAATAGGATTTATGTGACCAGAAACAAGTATCATTCTATGCAGTATATAACAGGCATTTCAAAAACACAATCCCAATCTTAACATAAAAAGGAAGCAATTTTATATGGTTCTTCAACCAACCTCTAACCACTTAAAGAACAATTCCAATTGATTGATCTCAACTACCCACATTCAATTTGGATGTCAGATATTCAAGCTATCTCATGGAAAGATCTAATAGCACCTCTCTCTCTCTCTCTCTCTCTTCATGAAAGTTGAAACTTTACTCCATTTTTTTTTTTTTTTTACCAAATCTTTACTCCATAAGTACTATGAAAAGAATCAATAAATAGTTCATATACATAATACATTTAACATCAATTGATCCATAAATAAAATACTACTAGTATAATTTACCAAATGAAAAGCTCATAAACAACATAAAATGAAATTAATATTAACTTAACTCCATATAATCACATTATATTGAACTCAAAACTCATAGATAAATCTAAAGGAATAAAAGCAAATTCCCTCCCTAAATAGTCATAGTTTTCTCAATGCTTCTCTCTCACATGACAAATACCAACCTACAAAAATCTCATAAGATCCATAACAACAAGAAAAGCTCTTAAACCCCTAACAAACCATAAAACTAGAAATAACATACATAGTCTATATGTAACAACAACACATTGAAGATAGATAGATAGATAGATAGAGAGAGAGAGAGAGAATAAAGATAGAGAGAGAGAGAGAGTAAATCTATCGCCTGCAACGTGTGATTCTAGAACAACCTCTAGTATAAGGATGAGCAGGGGCACTAGATCTATAACAGTTATGGGTATAGTAAGATCTACCAGAACGAGGTGGGCATGGTACTCTGTTTGCAGAAAGAGCTCCATAAGATATGTAATAATGCATTGTTCTCCAAAACAGAGATCTTCTATCATTCAACCCACTAGATTCATCTTCATCATATAGATCTGACATTATTGATGTTGGCCATTCAAGGGTAGCTCCAGTTATGAGACTACCCAAACTTGATTCAGATACATGAGCAGCTTCAACACTACTTGAGCTGCTGATTGTGTAGATGATGAAAGATAAACAGATTAGAAGAAGCTTTGAGATAGAGGAAGAACAAGAAGCCATTGATTTGTAGAGGAAAAAATCCCTCTGTTTTCCAAGGTTGGGTAGTGATGACTGATGAGAGTGAGAACAAAGAGGGATTGGAGATGTGGGTTTTGATTTTAGAGAGAGAGAGAAAAGCAGTAGTGAGAGAGGGACATGAGACAGAGAAATCACATGCCAAATTGAATGGGAGGTGTTTGGGGTAATAGGTTACAGCTGTTCGCAATAGTTGGTCCATTCAATCCCTGAATTATCGCTGCTTTGGGTATCGTGCATTTCTTTCTCCCACTCCCCACTGAATAATGTGACCCGGGAGCCTCTAAAGGTGTCACATCTTTACTGTCCCACTTCGCAATTGTTGGCCCATTCCTTTCTTGCCAGTTTCTGTGGGTTCTAGACTAGGCCTAATACGTATTGAGCCGTTGAACAGTAAAGATTGGAAGTGGTCCCAGACCCAGAGCCCTCGGTTCTAGACTGGGCCTGATACGTATAGGGTTGAATAATAAAGATTGGACACGGTCCGAGAGCTTTCGGACTAGCTCAATCTGTAGGCCGCGAAGAGAGAAGGAAGCCGTTGAACAGTAAAGATTGGAAGTGGTCCCAGACCCAGAGCCCTCGGTTCTAGACTGGGCCTGATACGTATAGGGTTGAATGGGGCTAATAGACACACCCTTGTAAAACCCAATCGTCTTAGCAACTTAAATACAGTAATTTCTTTGTTTGTTCTTATTTCTTCTTTTTATCCAGCAGGAAGAACTCATTTGTCGGTCATAGGTCTACAAAACCAGACTACGGGGGTTTTGGAAACACAATGACACGTTTCCATAATATAATTGTACATTGTTATTTCTCGCTCTCTTTCTCTCGACCTAATACGCCTACAAAGAGAATGACACGTTTTGATACTATGTAATATTACTTTTATGAAGTATACATTTTTCTCCACCTAAGTTGCATTTTGTAGTGTTTTTTATCAATCACTTCAAAGTATATAATGTACGTCAATTATACGACCACGACATTCGATCTTTATATTATTTCATTGAATTTTTTTAGGTCAAATATATAATGATGAAAATAACATAAGAAATCGAATGAAAACATTATGTGAAAATGGAAGCTAAGACCACATCTTAGACGAATTGAACATCCCAAGCTAATGAAATATGCAAATGGAATTAGAAAAATACTTATTCGAGTGTGAATCTGGTTTTGAAGACTCACAAAAAGTTTGGGTTTGATGTGGATTTCTTGTTATGAATAACATGAGTCATCATTAAAAGAAATTGATACATCATGAAGAGATAATACAAAATACACCAAGATTCATGAATCCGATGATCATTATAAGTGTCTGATTATCTATTATATAAAATAGATGGAAGAGTGCTGACTAGGACAAAGTCTTGGACACAGCCAAGGACAAACAGAGATGAATCTGGTCGTCCATCTAAAATGTAACTGTTACAAAAATCTAGTCGTTAAAAAAAACCCACCATCTCCCGTTAAATCACAGCGTTAAAAGTATCCTCAAGTATTACTTCTCAGAACTTTAGTCGTCCAGATATGCCCGTTACTAACCCGCCATCTCCCGTCCAAATATTCTCAAATCAAACTACAGATATGTCTGTTACTGATCTTTGGGAAAAATCAATTATCTTCGTCGACCCACCATCTTCCGCCCAAATATTCTCAAATCTGTTCTCTTCGTCGATTTGAGTCGAGAACCCCAGAATCTTCCACTTCCAGTCAAAATTTCTTAACTCCAAAAATAATTATTCCTAAAGCCAAAAATAGTGGTTAATCCCATGATTGAAGATGGTGAAATCCACTATAAAACTCTAGAAAGCTGAGGATTTCATCAGTCTGTAGTTTTCTATTGAGTCTATTCATACGGTTAGTTTCTGAATGTTCAATTTTTTCCCATTGAGTTCCTCTTATATTTAGTTCTTAGTTTTCTGAGTTTTGTAGTTTTCTGAATTTCTGTAGTTTTCTGAAATTTTAATTTTTTTTCCTTATCGTACAGAGATAAGGTGGTCATTTCTGAGTACGGCGTCTCACTGATCATCCCACCGGTAAGTTTTTGTTATTGATTGTAATACCCCGAATCCAGATTTCCACGTCGGCCGCCATGAAAACCTAAATTTAAGGCATTTCTCCGCATAACAGTAAACATATACGATATACTCATCAAGGAGACAAATAATATCGAACATGAAGCTCAAAAAGTAACAATAATTCATCTAATAAAACTTTACCAAGTTTCTCAAAACTCACAGGATGCCTCTAAATCATCGACACAAATGTCGGACAAGATAAAACATAAATAACACCAAGTGTTTAGGAGATACAACTCCAAATAACTACCTAAAGAAAGAAAGAAAAACCACTAAAGAAACTCCTCCAAGGCTAACTATGACTCAAGCAGGTGGCACTTCCCGATTTCCTTGCCCTGAAAAATAAACCGTTGGGTCAGACCCCAACAAGTAGATTTCGAAACCTCTAAAGCCTCAATAGACAGTTTCAAGAGCTACCAAAACAAATAGACAACCACATATCATGTAAAGATGTCCAAGTATAGTATCCGAGTTGTGACCATTAGAAATAAGGTGTACCACATATGTAACAAACAACAAAAAGCGACATGACGAGTTGGTGTCCACCTTATGTAAGAGTGTGGTCCACAAGGTCATCCATTGTGTTAGCGCCGACCCCATACGCTCCATACCTATATCACATCCGGTAGAGAGGGTCGAACCAACCACATAACTCTTACAACCCTTCACCAACTCCATCACGTCACACATACATAATATCACACCATTTGTAATAAACAACCAAAAGCAATATGACAAGTTGGTATCTACGTTGTATGAGAGTGTGGTCCACAAGGTCATCCATTGTGTTAGCGCCGACCCCATACGCTCCATACCTATATCACATCCGGTAGAGAGGGTCGAACCAACCACAAAACTCTCACAACCCTCCACCAACTCCATCACATCACACACATACAATAACATCACACCACAACATACATAAATGAAAATCATATTCGTTAGTATATTACGACATACGAGTTTCATATTTATAATGTTTGCAAGTAATGAATCAATGATGATAATAGCCCAAAATTCTCATATCATGTTGAGTTTAGCACATGTTCATGTATCTATATAAAGAGTATTGTCCAATAGTGAGAGACATCTAATTATAAGAGTTATATACTAAAATCATGGCAAATAAAGAGGTCTAGCCCTAAATATCATTGTAATACATGAATCTAGCATGGAAATGTAAATGAAGATTGTATGGTTCATCAAGTATGTCATTATAGCAAATATCTTCAAAATCTAACAGATAGATGAGATTCAAAGTGATCCAAAAGAATAAGTTTGTAAGAATATAAATCTATTACTTCTAGTATATATATTTGTGTCAAGAACCCTAGTCTATGTTCAAGTAATACTAAGATCTAGGGTTTGTAGTTTCATCGAATTTGTCTAGGTTTATCTATAAAAATGGCTATTCAAGCCCTAGAGAGATAGAAATCTACCTTAGATCCCAAGCAAAATAAGCCCTAAGTGAAGAACAAGAAAGATAAATCACCAAGCTCCAAACCCTTCTTCTTCCTCTAACTTTCTCTCACTAGAAAATCCCAAAATCTTTCTTTCTCTCTCTCTAACCCAAATGAGGCTGCTAAAGTTTCAAAAGAAGCAAAGGAAAAGGAGGGGACAAAGTGGGCGTAGGGTTTCTATGAAGTGGGGTATTAAATGGGTGTTACTATAGGCACCCTAAATATTAGTATGAGCACTACAATCTCCCCTCCTAAAAGAAAATTTCGTCCTCGAAATTGAACGTACCTGGTGAGAGAAAGAGATGAGGATAACGGAGTTGCATATCATCCTCACGCTCCCAAGTAATCTCTTTATCATTGTGATGATTCCAGTTCCACTGAACCTTGACCATGGGAATCGTCTTTCGGCGAAGCACATGCTCTCTTCGATCAACGATGCGAACTGGTTCCTCCTCATATGATGCATTTGGTTGGAGCTCTAAATCATGGTAGTTAACCACCAAATGTTGATCCTCATCTCTCACATGCTTCCGAAGCATCGATATGTGAAATACGTTGTGCACTCTTGCCAAACTTGCAGGCAAGTCAAGACGATAAGCTACTTTGCCACCTTTGCCACTATCCTAAAAGGTCCAATGTATCTGGGAGCCAACTTTCCTTTCTTACCGAACCGTAAAACACCCTTCATAGGTGACACCTTCAATAACACCTCCTCTCCAACGATAAACTCCAAATCTCTACGTCGTTTGTCAGCATAATTCTTCTGACGACTCTGAGCTGCTTTGAGCCCACTCCGAATTAACGCAATCTTTTCAGAAGTATCCCGAATCGCCTCTAGTCCTTCTAGTTTAGCATCTCCTGCCTCTGTCCAACACAATGGTGATCGACAAGGCCTCCCATATAATGCCTCGAAAGGAGCCATGCCAATGCTAGATTGGTAACTATTATTATATGCGAACTCTACCAAGGGCAAGTGATCTTGCCAACTACCACCAAGATCTAGTATCGAGCACCGTAACATATCCTCGAGTACTTTGTTGACTCTCTCTGTCTGCCCATCCGTCTGAGGGTGAAAGGCGGTGCTAAAGTGTAATGATGTTCCCATAGAAGCTTGGAAACTCTTCCAGAATCGAGAAGTAAAGGATGAATCTCTATCTGACACAATAGACACTGGAACTCCGTGCAACCTGACAATGTCCTTAATGCAAAATTGTGTCAGTCGATCTCCACTATCTGTCGTCTTCACTGGTAAGAAGTGAGCCGACTTAGTCAGCCTATCAACTATCACCCAAATGGCATCAAAGCCTCGACTCGAACGCGGTAAACCTGTGATGAAGTCCATCGATATGTTCTCCCATTTCCACTCTGGAATAAGCAACGGTTCTAGAAGTCCCAACGGATGTCGATTTTCTGCTTTCACCATCTGACACACCTCACACTTCCTTACATGTTCAGCAACGTCTTTCTTCATTCCGGACCACCAATATTGTCTCTTCAAGTCTTTGTACATCTTGTTACCACCAGGATGAACAGTGTACTCCGATGTGCCTCGTCTAATATATCCCGTCTCAAGATCGGATCTGCCGGTACAATTAACCTCCCTCAGAATCTCAATCCTCCGTCCTGTCCTGTACTGAACTCAGTTTCATTTTCTTGCATTAACGAAACCTGTTTCTGGCACCACTCATCGTTAACTTGTGCATCCACAATACGGTTCAGTAAGGATGGTCTAACAACCATACTACCTAGAAATGACGAGTCAACTCCTGACCCAACCATATCAATGTCATATGTTGCCACATCCTCCAACATCTTCTACTGATTCATCATCAATGCGGCTATGATACCCCTCGACTGTCGACTTAATGCATCAGCTACTACATTAGCCTTACCCGGGTGGTATTGTAGCGAGAAGTCATAGTCTTTCATCAACTCTAACCATCGGCGTTGGCGCATGTTCAACTCCTTTTGCGAGAATAGATACTTGAGGCTCTTATGGTCGGTAAAGAGATCAAACTTTTCACCGTACAAATAATGTCTCCAAATCTTCAAAGCAAACACTATAGCTGCCAACTCTAAGTCATGAGTTGGATAATTCCGCGCATGCGGTCTCAACTGCCTCGAAGCATAGGCAACCACCTTATCACTCTGCATAAGAACACAACCCAAACCCTGAATTGAAGCATCAGTGTAAATCACTAACCGAACACCACCCTCAGGAATGGTTAAAACTGGTGCTGTAGTCAATCTTGTCTTTAGTTCTTGAAGTGCCAAGTCACACTCTGTAGACCATCGAAACAGAACTTCCTTCTTAGTTAGGTTCGTCAAAGGACCTGCAATACTCGAGAACCCCTTGATAAACCGTCTATAATATCCAGCCAAACCCAGAAAACTACGAACCTCCGTTGCAGATGTGGGTTGCTTCCAATTAAGCACTGCCTCGACCTTTGAAGGGTCGACTGATACTCCAATGTTAGATATAACATGACCCAAGAACTTCACTTCTTCTTGCCAAAATTCACACTTCTCGAACTTAGCATACAATTGATGTTCCATCAGTCTCTTTAGAACTTGTCGTAAGTGATCATCGTGATCTTCCTTAGTTTTGGAGTAGATAAGGATATCATCGATAAATACGATGACAAACTTATCCAAGAAATCCCGAAATACCCGATCCATCAAATCCATAAAAACTGCTGGAGCATTAGTCAAACCAAAAGGCATAACCAAAAACTCATAAGAACCATAACGTGCCACAAATGCTGTCTTAGGAATGTCTTCCTCTCTGACCCGTAACTGGTGATACCCTGATCTCAAGTCAATCTTCGAAAACCACTTGGATCCTTTCAGTTGATCGAATAAGTCATCGATCCTCGGTAAAGGGTACTTATTCCTCACAGTAACCTTATTCAACTCCCTATAATCGATACACAACCTCATCGACCCGTCTTTCTTTTTAACAAAAAGAACAGGCGCACCCCACGGGGAGGCGGGGAGCTACTCTGGCGTATGAAACCCAAGTCAAGTAACTGTTGAATTTGGTCCTTGAGCTCACGTAGTTCAACTGGAGCCATTCGGTAATGAGTTCTAGCTATCGGTGCAGTACCCGGTTCCAACTCTATGAAGAAGTCAACCTCTCTGCGTGGTGGCAACCCTGGTATATCGCTGAACACCCCATGGTACTCACATACCACATCAATCATCTCTAGCGTCTTACCCATCACCGGATGCTCTATCAGTTCCACGTTACCCAAGTGCATCTCCCTCATTTGTCTCGTAAGTCCAGACACAACCAACACCTCTTCACTCGGAAGAGAAAATGTGACCGTCTTGGCAAAACAGTCCACAAGTGCATGATATGAAGCAAGCCAATCCATGCCTAGGATGACATCATAGTAAACTAACTGAAGTACAAAGAGGTCTGAAGCAAACTCTCGTTCACCTAACTTAATAATGCACCCCCGACAAATGTGGTCTATCAGTATAGACCCACCCCAAGGTGACGATACAACAAAAGGGCTCACACATCGATCTAACACAATAGGCAAAGTGCGTACAAAAGAAGTAGAAATAAATGTACCCATGGCACCAGGATCAAATAATACTCTTCCCAGATTACTATGAATAAGAAATGTACCTTCAACCACCTCAGCCGGTGCTCCAACATCCCTAGGAACTACGGCATTCAACTGCAGCTGCTGACCCCGTCCCTGCAACCTCCCTTGTTGTGAATGATCATGTTGTCGCCCTTGATTACCAGTTCGAGTCTCATTCTTCTTAGGACAATCAACTGCTTTATGATCCTGCCCATGACGAGTGTAGCAAGTTCCCTGGAAAGCTCTTTGTCTTCCCCAGTTGCCATTCAGTGGTTCTGGTTGTCCACCAGTTGCTACCACTGCTCTATCATCCCGATCTGTACGAGGCCTCTTGCCATCACGCTGTCCATGATAGCGGTCACTTCGATTCTTACCACCGCTCTTGTTGTTATTACCACTCCATTTCTGGTTATGTCCCATCTCTCCCTTGACACTCCATTGCTTCCTCATCTCTTGACTATAGCCATCTTGTGCCTTAGCACATGTCACCACTTTCTGATAAGTGTCAAAACTAGGTTGCCCAATGATTTGTCTCGAAATGTTAGGGAGCAACCCATTCACAAACCTCTCAATCTTATACTGTTCATTAGGGATCAAGTGAGTTGCAAACAATGACAGTCGATGAAACTCCTGCTCATACTCTAAGACTGTCTGATTCTCTCCCTGCTTCAAATTTTGAAATTATCTTGATACTTTCTGTTGTGTTGAATATGGAAAGTAATTTTCCTTGAATACATCCTTAAACTGTGTCTATGGCATAGCCATAAGATCTACTAACTGAGCCTTTGTATCCCACCAAGAAGTGACATTTCCTTCCAACTGAAACACTGCCATTCTCTGCTTATACATATCTGAGCACTCGAGATTCTGCAAAATCTTATCCATCTTATGGCACCATGCATGTGCTCCTAAAGGTCTCGCGGTTCCATCAAATACAGGTGGCCCCATCTTCGTGAAATGGTGATAATGTTGCACCCAAGTCATCTCAGTCGGTGGTCTCTGATTCACCACCGGTACCACAAGACCTCCTGTTTCCCGTGTTGGAACCTGAACCCGATCTCGCTCCCGCATTTTAGCCTCCGCTGCAATGTTAATCAAATCTTGCAATGCAGTTGCATCAATGGTCACTGTTGCCCCTCCATTCGGATTTTGAACTGGAGTTGCACTGCTCTCAGCCTGCGCCGTTGTACCCACAGTTCTTGTTGATCCTCTTTCCTCGGCAAGGACTCCTCGACCTATCGCCTTGCCTGCACCTCGGCCTGTCCCCCTGCCTACACCTCGGCCTGTACCTCGGCCTCGGATGCGAGCACTACGACGTCCACTACCAATAACTCCATCTCCGTCCATGAATCTAATGAAGAGAAGAATAAGGAGATAAACAAAATTAATGTCACACACAACAACCAAGAAAAGATTAAAGTGCCACTACTGCTTTTAACTGTCTAATAGCCCTAGACACAACCCCTATGATTTATGAACCTAAAGCTCTGATACCACTTTGTAACACCCCGAATCCAGATTTCCACGTCGGCCGCCATGAAAACCAAAACTTAAGGCATTTCTCCGCATAACAGTAAACATATACGATATACTCATCAAGGAGACAAATAGTATCGAACATGAAGCTCAAAAAGTAACAATAAATCATCTAATAAAACTTTACCAAGTTTCTCAAAACTCACAGGATGTCTCTAAATCATCGACACAAATGTCGGACAAGATAAAACATAAATAACACCAAGTGTTTAGGAGATACAACTCCAAATAACTACCTAAAGAAAGAAAGAAAAACCACTAAAGAAACTCCTCCAAGGCTAACTATGACTCAAGCAGGTGGCACTTCCCGATTTCCTTGCCTTGAAAAATAAATGGTTGGGTCAGACCCCAACAAGTAGATTTCGAAACCTCTAAAGCCTCAATAGACAGTTTCAAGAGCTACCAAAACAAATAGACAACCACATATCATGTAAAGATGTCCAAGTATAGTATCCGAGTTGTGACCATTAGAAATAAGGTGTACCACATATGTAACAAACAACAAAAAGCGACATGACGAGTTGGTGTCCACCTTATGTAAGAGTGTGGTCCACAAGGTCATCCATTGTGTTAGCGCCGACCCCATACGCTCCATACCTATATCACATCCGGTAGAGAGGGTCGAACCAACCATATAACTCTTACAACCCTTCACCAACTCCATCACGTCACACATACATAATATCACACCATTTGTAATAAACAACCAAAAGCAATATGACAAGTTGGTATCTACGTTGTATGAGAGTGTGGTCCACAAGGTCATCCATTGTGTTAGCGCCAACTCCATACGCTCCATACCTATATCACATCCGGTAGAGAGGGTCGAACCAACCACAAAACTCTCACAACCCTCCACCAACTCCATCACATCACACACATACAATAGCATCACACCACAACATACATAAATCAAAATCATATTCGTTAGTGTATTACGACATACAAGTTTCATATTTATAATGTTTGCAAGTAATGAATCAATGATGATAATAGCCTAAAATTCTCATATCATGTTGAGTTTTAGCACATGTTCATGTATCTATATAAAGAGTATTGTCCAATAGTGAGAGGCATCTAATTATAAGAGTTATATACTAAAATCATGGCAAATAAAGAGGTCTAGCCCTAAATATCATTGTAATACATGAATGTAGCATGGAAATGTAAATGAAGATTGTATGGTTCATCAAGTATGTCATTATAGCAAATATCCTCAAAATCTAACACATAGATGAGATTCCAAGTGACCTAAAAAAATAAGTTTGTAGGAATATAAATCTACTACTTCTAGTATATATATTTGTGTCAAGAACCCTAGTCTATGTTCAAGTAATACTAAAATCTAGGGTTTGTAGTTTCATCTAATTTGTCTAGGTTTATCTATAAAAATGGCTATTCAATCCCTAGAGAGATAGAAATCTACCTTAGATCCCAAGCAAAATAAGCCCCAAGTGAAGAACAAGAATGATAAATCACCAAGCTCCAAACCCTTCTTCTTCCTCTAACTTTCTCTCACTAGAAAATCCCAAAATCTTTCTTTCTCTCTCTCTAACCCAAATGAGGCTGCTAAAGTTTCAAAAGAAGCAAAGGAAAAGGGGGGGACAAAGTGGGCGTAGGATTTCTATGAAGTGGGGTATTAAATGGGTGTTACTATAAGCACCCTAAATATTAGTAGGAGCACTACATTGATTATTGAGTAGCAGCACAATGATGCCCAAATTGATTATTATTTTCTAGAAAATTTTCAATTCCTAACGTCAAAACTCCAAAAATAATTAACGCTGGAAATAATGGTTAATCCCATGATTGAAATGGTGAAATCCACTATAAAACTCTAGAAAGCTGAGGATTTCATCATTTTGTAGTTTTCTATTGAGTTCTCTTCGTACGGTAAGTTTCTGAATTTTCATTTTTTTCTTCTATTGAGTTCCTCTTATATTGAGTTCTTAATTTTCTAAGTTATGTAGTTTTCTGAATTTTAAATTTTTTTTCTTTACCATACAGAGATAAGATGGTGATTTCTTCGTCGACGTCTCACTGATCATCCAACCGGTAAGTTTCTGTTATTGATTATTGGGTAGCAACATGATGATGCTCAAATTCATTATTGTTTTCTAGAAATTTTCCAATTCCTAACGTCAAAATCTCTTAACCCCAAAAATGATTATTCCTAACGCTAAAAATATTGGTTAATCCCATAATTGAAGATGGTGAAATCCACTATAAAACGCTAGAAAGTTGAGGATTTCATCATTTTGTAGTTTTTTATTGAGTTCTCTTTGTACGATAAGTTTCTGAATTTTCAATTTTTTCTATTGAGTTCCTCTTATATTGAGTTGTTAGTTTTCTGAGTTCTGTAGTTTTCTAAATTTCTGTACTTTCTAAATTTTCAATGTTTTTCTTTATTGTGCCGAGATAAGGTGGTGATTTCTTAGTTCAGCGTCTCACTGATCATCCAACCGGTAAGTTCTGTTATTGATTATTGAGTAGCAACACAATGATGCTCAAATTGATTATTGATTATTGATTATTGATTATTGATTATCGATTTCTAAAAAAATTTCAATTCCTAACGTTAAAATCTCTTAACTCCAGAAATAATTAATCGTAACGCCAAAAATAATGGTTAATCCTGTGATTAAAGATGGTGAAATCTACTATAAAACTCTGGAAAGCTGAGGATTTCATCATTCTGTAGTATTCTATTGAGTTCTCTACGTACGATAAGTTTATGAATTTTCAATTTTTTTCTATTGAGTTCCTCTTATATCGAGTTCTTAATTTTCAGAGTTCTGTAGTTTTCTGAATTTTCAATTTTTCTTTATCGTACAAAATAAGGTGGTGATTTCTGAGTCCAGCGTCTCACTGATCATCCAGCCGGTAAGTTTCTGTTATTGATGATTGAGTAGCAACACAGTGATGCTCAAATTGATTATTAATTTCTAGAATTTTCAAATTTTGTTCGAATTGAGTGTTCTTCATACAGTAAGTTTCTAAATTTTCAAATTTTTTTTCTATCGAGTTCTGTAGTTCTCTGAAATTTCAATTTTTTTCCTTTATCGTACAGAGATAAGGTGGTGATTTTTGAGTTTAGCGTCTCACTGATCATCCAATCGGTAGGTTTCTGTTATTGATTAGTGATTTGCAACACAGTGATGCTCAAATTGATTAATTATTTCTAGAAATTGCAACATAGTGATGAACCTGTTAAATGCACACAACCTGTTTGTTATAAATCTTGAAAGAATTGATGATTGAGTAGTGTGTTTGAGAAACAACATTTGCTTTAGATATGGTTCAGTGATTAGATACTATGGATGTTATATATTTTTTTATTTTTGAGAAATAATAGATGTTATATAATTTTGTTTCTTTTCTTTAGTTTTTTTTAGAAGTATTGATTACTGAGTAGTGTTTTTGAGAAAAAAACATTTGCTTTAGATATGGTTCAGTGATTAGATACTATGGATGTTATATAATAAATATTATATAGTTTTGTTGCTTTAGTTTTTTTGAGAATAATAGATGTTATCTAGTTTTGAGAAACAATAGATGTTATATAGCATTTACTTTAGAGTTTGGTCAGATATGGTTTCCCTGTGATTTTGTTGCTTTAGTTCATGTTTTTGCAATGCAATCAAATCGTTCAGAAGTATCATTTGAATAGACCCTCAACTATCAATACTCATGAATAAAATTAAGCCTCTAGATCTCTACCAAGAGTAAATTTTTATTCATGGCATAAGGCAATGAGCAACGGTGGTTAGAGTCACTAGAAATGACCAAAAACAAGTCAAACATCTATGTTTGAAAATGATGATGTTTCAAAAAAAATGTTTGAAAATGATGTATATAGTCGACAACGTCAGTACAAAGAAGGTGATTGCCGTATCATAACCTACAAAAGCTTTAACAGTGCACGTTTGAGTGTTTTTGAGAAATAGCATTTGCCTTAGATATGGTTGAGTGATTTTGTTGCTTTACTGGTTCACTTCTTATTGATTAGATATGGTCGAGTGACTTGTCTATATTAATAACTTGATATGGGAGGATGTCAACTTTTTTATGTTTATTTGGCTTTAGTAGAAAACTGAAAAGAAACTCATTCGTCGAAGGTATAGATTAACTTGACATGGGATGATATGAAATTTATGAATTATCTCTGAACTAGAGTCCTAGAGACTAAATTCATGATGATTGGAAGATACGTAACCCAGTTTTTTCATGTCTTAAAACATGCAGTTATGTTGGCGGACCCAGAAAATTTTCTTTCTGGAGGCACATTTGATTATATTGAACAATTAAAAATACAAATACCATCAGCAATGACGAATTGCCGAACTTCGTTAAACACCTTAATCAAAATTAGCTATAAATAAATTATTGAATAAAAAATATGTATCATGTTTGTCATAACAACACTCTTAACTAATTAGGCTACCAAATCTAAGTATAAATAATTAGTGTTAAATTATATAAAATCAAATGTATATGAAATTTTTTTTAAACAGTTATTTCGATTAAAAAGATAGATATGACAGTTGAGTCCCAATTTGACAAAACGTTACAAAGAGGGGAAATAGTAATAAATTCACAACAACTTAAAGAGTTAAAGAAGCTGCCCCAAAAAGTGCTATGAATTATTTGTTAATGAGAAGACCAAACAAGGAGGGGAAAAACAAACAAGTAATTTTAAAGAACCAGCCTGTTGTAAGGATATATGTGGATGCCCGTAAACTCTCCTGGAGCTGCTATGAGTTTTATGTGGTGCCCACATAAAACTTACTTAAGTGTTAAGTTATGAAGTGCCTGCAGGAGAAAAGAGTTCTATCCATTTTCACATGCAAGGGTGAGGTGTCATCTCACCAAGACAAACAGTCATATTGTGTACACATACATGGGTTACGTGGAGCCTTTATTGTTCTCTTACTTGGGTATTTATACCCTCACTTGGTGTAACATTTTGGACAATGAGAAATAGGCTTTGAATACAATACAGTTTCTTTGGTCCATCAATAACTTTTATCCTCTTATACTTTTCATATAATTGAATTTAGTTTTGGTTCTTATTTACATCAATAACTATTACCAAGAGGGATTGCAACATAATACGTTATCAGCACGATCGTTTCTATAAGTGGGTAAAGAGTTTCAGTTATAAACGAGGTATTGTCTTGAAGACCATCTGAAAATCAAAGTAAGTTGTGTTATTACATTTTAAATGTCGAATCTAACCAATATAAATTTTGCAGTTCTAGACCTTACAGGAAGGAACTATATCAATTGGGCTCTTGAAGTTGAATCTCATCTAGAGGAAAGAAATCTAAAGAAAACCATAGCAGAGGGTAATAATGAAACTTCTCAGAATCGTGCGGCTGCACTGAATTTTATCCGACACCATCTATGTGAAGACTTAAAGTCGGAATATTTAAATACGAGAGACCCTCTATTATTATGGATTGGTTTAAAGAAACGTTTTGATCATTTAAAAAGAATTATCCTTCCTAAGGCCCTAAATGACTGGCTCCACCTTAGACTACATGATTATAAAACTGTTTCTGAGTATAGTTGTGTTCTGTTTAAAATAACGACAAAATTGGCACATTGTGGTTTTCCTGTCAGTGAAGAACAAATGTTAGAGAAAACATTTTCAACCTTTCATGCTTCTAATTGGAATTTGCAAGAACAATATAGAAACATGAATTTTAAATGTCATTCGGATTTAATTTCATGCCTTCTAGTTGCAGAACAAAATAGAGAAGTAATTATGAAAAATACAGAAGTCCGTCCAACTGGATACACTAACTTTTCCGAAACATATTCCACATCCGTCTCTACTGAAAGACGAGAACGTAACCAAAAGGGTCGTGGTCGTGGCAACTACCACAATAAGAATTCAGAGGAACATGATCGTGGTGACGATCAAAATAAAGATAACAGAAGCGGTGGTTACCGTTCTGGAGGTCGCGGCCGTGGCTATGGTCGAGGCCGGTGGACAAATAACTCGGCTAATAGATACAAGCCGTATAATCGGCAAAATAAAGGGAAGAAGGTGGCAAATGAACCTTCTGAAATGAAGAATCAACCCTGTTTTAAATGTGGTATGACAGGGCACTGGCAGAGAACATGTAGGACTGCTAAACATCTAGTAGATCTTTATCAAGCATCCTTGAAGAAACGAACTACCAATGTAGAAACAAATCATATGAAAATCAATGATTCTTCATGTAACACAAGATTGGATGTATCTGACTATTTTACCAACGATGTAGAAATACATCTTACTGAAGTCAGGACCGAGTCAAAAATAACAGATTATGGCATTAATCTGAATAGAGACGCATCGGTGATGCAACCCCCCATCGAAGAAAATGATATCTATGGTAGTGAATATGAAAATCTTACTTGTAATGAGTTCGATCAATTACTCTATGATGAGTTTGACGAAATGATTGATCGAATTCATAACTCTCCTCGGTAGTGTTTTTATAATATTTCCAGTTGTTATAAGTTTTGTATTATATTAATGTGTTACTTTTGAATATTGTATAGCAATATAATATATAAAATTTACATGTTTTCTATCGGTATCTTATGTTTATTTTTATGTTCGTTAAGGTATGAATTCTAGAAGTACATTTTTGAGAGATGATGAAGATATTTGTCTGGCAGACAGTGGAACCACGAATTCCATCTTTCGAAGTAAAAAGTACTTCTTGACTCTAAAATTGTTTAAGGCTAATGCGATTACTATCGCTGGTTCATCTAGTCTCATTGACGGCTCTGGCAGAGCAATTATAATATTACCAAGTGGTACGAAGTTAACCATTGAAGATGCCTTGTATTCGAACAGATCTTTGAAGAATCTGTTAAGTTTTAAAGACATACGTCGAAATGGTTATCACCTTGAGACTAGAGATGAAAATAATGAAGAATATTTATATATTACTTCAACTGCTTCAGGCCAGAAGCATGATCTCGAGAGATTGGCAACTCTCTCATCAGGATTGTATATTACAAGGATAAAAACGGCTGAATCTTATGTTGTCATAAACCAGAAGTTTTATGATCCAAGTGTGACCACACTTTGGCATGATCGTTTGGGACACCCAAGATCTACCATGATGAATAGAATAATTCAAAATTCTCAAGGACACCCACTACAGAATCAAAAGATTTTAATAAGCAAGGATTTTACTTGTACACCTTGCTCATTGGGAAAATTAATTATAAGACCGTCTCATACAAAAGTTCATATCGAATCTCCTGAATTTCTGGAAAGGATCCAAGGAGATATATGTGGTCCTATTCACCCACCATGTGGGCCGTTTCGATATTTTATGATATTAATAGATGCTTCTGCGAGATGGTCTCATGTAAATCTTCTGTCTACTCGTAATAATGCATTTGCAAGGTTGCTTGCCCAAATTATTAGATTACGAGCTCATTTTCCCGATTTTCCGATTAAGTCCATACGTCTTGATGGAGCAGGCGAATTTACATCAAAGGCTTTTGATGCCTACTGCATATCAGTTGGCATTGATGTTGAACATCCTGTAGCTTATGTTCATACACAGAATGGTCTAGCAGAATCATTCATAAAACATATACAACTGATTGCACGACCAATGTTGATGAAAACAAAGTTGCCTGTTTCTACATGGGGATCTGCAGTATTACATGCTGCTGCTTTAATCCGCCTACGACCTACAGCGAATGGTCAACATTCTCCTTTGCAACTTGTTTTGGGTCATCAACCAAACATAGCGCATTTACGTATTTTTGGATGTGCGGTGCACGTGCCAATTACACCTCCTAAACGGACAAAATTCGGACCTCAGCGACGTCTGGGGATATATGTTGGTTTTGATTCACCATCTATTATCAGGTATCTAGAACCTACGACAGGTGATACTTTTACTGCAAGATTTGCAGATTGCCATTTTGACGAGACAATTTTCCCTCCATTAGGAGGAGAAAATTCGTCTGCAATGAATAACAAACAAATTGAATTGTGTTGGAGTACACAAAGTTTATCTCATCTTGATCCTTATACAAATCAGTCTGAGCTAGAAGTAGAAAGGATAATACATTTGCAAGGCATTGCAAATAAACTACCAGATGCATTTAATGATGCAGCCAGAGTAACAGAATCATATATCCCTGCTGCTAATGCTCGTGCACGAATTAATATTCCTAAAGGACCAGGAGAAACTGCTATAGCAAATGAGTCGTCTATAACACGTCAGAAACGTGGACGACCAATTGGTTCTAAAGATACTATCCCTAGAAAGAAGAAGAATCAATCACAAAATAATAGTTCTCTAGAAGAGACTATTAATAATACGCCCACACTTTCTGAACAAATACCGCTTGAAGAAGGTAAAGCCTTTGATGAGGCAGAGATACCAAACAATGAGGAAATCTCTATAAATTATGAATGTTCAAAAGAAGTGTGGGACAGAAATGAAACAATTGTCAACGAAATATTCTCTTTTGCAGTGGCAACCTCAATTCTGAAAGAGAATGATGATTATGAACCACGCTCTATTGAGGAATGCCGAAAAAGACCTGATTGGTCGAAATGGAAAGACGCAATTCAGGCAGAACTAGATTCACTCAATAAACGTGGTGTTTTTGGACCAGTGGTTCTCACACCTAAGGATGTAAATCCAGTTGGGTTCAAATGGGTTTTTGTAAGAAAACACAATGAAAATAATGAAATAGTTCGCTATAAAGCACGACTTGTGGCGCAAGGTTTTCTACAAAAACCTGGTATAGATTATGAAGAAACATATTCTCCTGTGATGGATGCAATTACATTTAGATATTTAATCGCTCTGACGGCTCAAGAAGAACTCGATATGCATCTACTAGATGTTGTTACTGCATATCTATATGGCAATCTAGATACTGATATTTATATGAAAGTTCCTGAAGGATTCAAATTACCTGATGAAGAGCCACGGGTCATGTATTCACTTAAACTTAATAGAGCTTTATATGGTTTAAAGCAATCAGGGCGAATGTGGTACAATCGCCTCAGTGAATACTTGACGAAGGAAGGATATGTAAATGATCCCATCTGTCCATGTGTTTTTATTAAGAAATCATATACTGGATTCGCTATCATTGCAATATACGTTGATGATATAAATCTAATTGGGACAGTTGAAGATGTCTCAAAAGCTGCAGAATATTTGAAGAAAGAATTTGAGATGAAAGACCTTGGAAAAACAAAATTCTGCATTGGTTTACAGATTGAGAGAAGTACAAGCGGCATACTCGTTCATCAAAATTTATATACTGAAAAGATTTTGAAAAGATTTCGCATGGATACTGCTTACCCTCTTAGCACTCCAATGGTTGTTAGATCTTTAGATACCGTAAAAGATCCTTATCGTCCTAAAGAAGATAATGAAACACTACTTGGTCCTGAAGTACCATATTTAAGTGCAATCGGTGCTTTATTATATTTAGCTCAATGCACTAGACCTGACATTTCTTTTGCAGTAAATTTATTAGCCAGGTTCAGTTCAGCACCAACAAAGCGACATTGGATGGGAGTAAAGCATATTCTTCGATACCTTCGAGGAACTACTGACATGGGATTATTTTATTCGAAGAATTCCTCAAATGGTTCACAAGTAATAGGATACACTGACGCAGGATATCTATCTGACCCACATAAAGGAGTTTCACAAACAGGTTATGTTTTTACTAGTGATGGTACAGCTTTCTCTTGGCGATCAAGTAAGCAGAGTATGCCCGCTACATCTTCTAACCACTCAGAGATTATTGCTCTTCACGAGGCCACCAGAGAATGTGTATGGCTCAGATCTATTATCAGTCATATTAGAATTTCATGTGATCTTCCTGGAATTACAAAGTCACCTACCATTATTTATGAAGACAATGCGGCTTGCATTGCTCAGATAAAGGAAGGATATATTAAAGGTGACAGAACGAAACACATTTCGCCTAAGTTATTTTTCTCGCACCATCTACAGAAAAATGGTGAAATTGATATCCAGAAGATACAATCATGTGAGAATTATGCTGACTTGTTTACCAAATCTCTGCCTACTACAACATTCAGAAAACTAGTACAGAACATTGGAATGCGAAGCTTGAAGAATCTAATGATGTAAAGCTACATCAGTCCATAATATAATATTCATCAGGGGGAGAATATTATCATCACCAACACTGGATACCTACACATTGTACTCTTTTTCCTTCGTCCAGTTTTTGTCCCGATGGGTTTTTCTGGCAAGGTTTTAACGAGGCAACATTTTTGGGTATCCAGCGCCACTTAGTATAGCACCTTTTTCATTCGTCAGATTTTTCGACAACATCTTTTCTGACAAAGTTTAATTAGACAATTACATAGACATTGATGGTCATCCAAGGGGGAGTGTTGTAAGGATATATGTGGATGCCCGTAAACTCTCCTGGAGCTGCTATGAGTTTTATGTGGTGCCCACATAAAACTTACTTAAGTGTTAAGCTATGAAGTGCCTGCAGGAGAAAAGAGTTCTATCCATTTTCACATGCAAGGGTGAGGTGCCATCTCACCAAGACAAACAGTCATATTGTGTACACATACATGGGTTACGTGGAGCCTTTATTGTTCTCTTACTTGGGTATTTATACCCTCACTTGGTGTAACATTTTGGACAATGAGAAATAGGCTTTGAATACAATACAGTTTCTTTGGTCCATCAATAACTTTTATCCTCTTATACTTTTCATATAATTGAATTTAGTTTTGGTTCTTATTTACATCAATAACTATTACCAAGAGGGATTGCAACATAATACAGCCCCATTATTTGCCTTTAGATGGGCGCCATCAACACTTTGATGGGGCGCTTTTAAAGTCACCGAAAAAATTATTCACAAAACTAAAAGGACAGTTGGAATCAAAACCGAGACCACCTTTGCACAGGTCCATGCATGCTTCCACCAAGCCATACACTCATTTTTTTTTGTTGAAATTGATATTATTATTAATTAAAGGGAAATTAGAGTTCTATTACAATACAACTTAAAAAGAAAGTAAGGGACATTATTCCATGTCTTCGTTCTGTTTTCCTTCCTTGCCGGCCCATTTAGCCAACTTGTCTGCCGCTACATTGCAATTTCTGCTAGTATAAGAGAATTTAACTATTTCCAGCCTCCGTGTTATTTACTGTATTCTTTTAATATGAATTTTCGATTGCCATTGAATTTCATGTCTGCTGTTCTGTAGATCTTTAATAATATTGATATTGTCGCTTTCTATGGTGATTCTATTATAGTTATGAGATTCCGCCCATTGCATTCCTTTAAGAATCGCAATGGGTTCACCTTCCTCAGAGTTTCTACTTCTAGTAGTAGTGGCATGTGCTTCTATGAATTTATCTCCTTTGTTGTGGATAATTAAACTGATACCTGTAACATTCTGAATGTCGGTGAATGAAGCATCCACATTAATTTTCAGAAAAGACGATTCAGGGGGTTTCCATTTTCCTTGTTCTACCTGATTTTTGCTAATATTATTTGTTAGGTTTTGAGGGAATGTTGTAATCATAGAAATGATTTTGTCTATCGAATTAATTTCATGTTGAAAATAGTGGTCGCAACGAGTTTTCCATATATTCCAAAGGATAGTAGCATAATGAATGTTATTCGTAGTGTAAGTGTTTTGTGATTTTTGTTCCCAAGAAAAATCCTTTCTACCACCGAGGTGATTTTATTAGATAAAATATTAAAGTAGAACCATATGTTTTTTGCCAAAGGACAATAGAACAGTGCATGTTCAATAGATTCAATCTCGTTACAATTAGGGCAATTCAGATTATTGTCAATATATTTCTTTCCTTTACCGGTAGAGCCTTGACACATATCTTCCATATAAACACTTTTATTCTAGGGACAACTGGGATAGACCAGATGAAATTCCAGTTAGGTGATAGCGTTTGTGGCGAGTTCATACTGATACAAAGGTGTTGATACATAGATTTGACCGTAAATTTGCCTGACTTGGTTAGGCTCCATTTTCTTTGGTCATCATTTTCTCCTGTAATTGGGATCGATAAGATCAATTTTTTTGTAGTAGCATCAAACATATTATTGAGGAGAACCTCATTCCATTTATTCTGGTCAATCAGCTGCGACGCCTTAAATAGGTGATAAATCTGGTTATTGATTGGGAGTATAGGTAGCGTGGGGACCCAGTTGTCTTTCCATATATTTATCTGTTCTCCATTATGTACCTCCCACGTGGTGTAATTATCAATGTCGTTCAGATGTTTACTAATGTTTTTCCATATCCAGGAGTGATGAGATTTAGCTGGGCTAGGGTTATCGGAGTTCTTGAAATACTTAGCTTTTAAGAATTGAACCCAGATAGCTTTAGGTTCCGATTTGATTCTCCACGCTAGCTTGCTCAACATCGATTGGTTATCCAGCTCCGGAAGTGAATACCAAGACCTCCCAGCTATTTAGGAAGGCAAATAGTGGACCAAGACTTGGTACATATGCCTTTAGACTTACCCCACAGAACGACTTTTACATAGTCGAAATGCTTTTGCAAATGCCTTTGGGAAGGGCAAAGCATTGCATTTGGTATCGGGGTACGGCTGCAACTATTGTCGAAATGACAATGGTGCGACCAGCTTGAGAAAGGAAATTGTGATTCCAGTTCTCTAAGATCTTCCGTTATTTAAATCGCGTATCTCCGTCACTTGTAGTGATTTATCATTCAATGAATGACTAAAGACTGATCCACCGATATTAATCCAATCATAATGTTTGTTACTTCGTACATAAACAAACCATTAAAAATCTTACTCACTTTTTATATTTCTACCCATCCAGGGATTCTTCCTATATTCCAGTAAAATTATTCCAATACAATAGCAAAATCGTGGACAGGGAACTATACTAGCAACCTACCTAATTTATTGTAGAAATTTTGGGATCAATAATTGGACCATGCAAGATAGAAATACCTTTTCTATATTCCAGTCATTCATATGATTGCAGTATAGGTATGACCAATCGATTATAACAATTCTAGATATTATAGGTATGACCAATCGATTACTTAAATACGTTCGTATCGCTGGAAAAGCTAAAGGGTCAACGGGTCAGGTTTTACTACAATTACTTGAAATGCGTTTAGATAACATACTTTTTCGATTGGGTATGGCTTCGACCATTCCTGGAGCCCGGCAATTAGTTAACCATAGACATATTTTAGTTAATTGTCATATAGTAGATATACCAAGTTATCGCTGTAAACCCCGAGAT